>NC_134533.1:90194061-90819061 GCF_050624435.1 Tenrec ecaudatus
GGCCTGCAGTATTCTGAACTGGCAACAATCAACGGGGCACTGTTGCATGGGAAGTGGGGCGGGGAGTGGAAAGGGTAGCTATGATGGTTGGAAAGCTAGTGTGTTAGGTAAAAGACAAGAGGAACAAAAATAAAATATTAAGCCAACAAGAAAATGGGCTGAAGCCTTTAAATTCAACACTATTTTTTTTAAAATAAGCTGCCCAATTTTCAGCTATAAAATTAGGCTTGGGTGACATGTTGACTATGCTCAAATATTTCTGTTTGTTTGCTTGTTTTCAGCATCCAATGTAATGTTGCTGGGTTTTATGATCTCTGAGAAAGGTGAGGCATTTGCATGCCTTTCTGAGGGCTGGAGAGAAGGATCATGTGGTCCGGGCATTAGAAAGAATGTGATTATCTGGTTTGGTTTCATTAAAAATTCCTGACGACCGCTGCAATGCGAGCATTGTGACAGAAATTGGCCTTTGTTCTGAGACCCAGAAAATGAATAAAGAGAGGCAGGGAAAAGGATATCTGCTCTCTTAAATGAGAACCGTTTCGAAGATGAAGCAGAATTCACAAATTCCGAAAAATACATATATGATGCTTTGCAAGTTTTTTTTTTTTCAGGCTGGGTAATCATAATTCTTGATAATGCCGGTAAAAGGTGCTTTTTATTCTAAATTGTTAGCATCGTCACTCTAAATGCAATGATGGTTTGGAAAAGGAAAGTCGTGTCGTTGTTGTACGTACATGGGGACAGTGTGTGTGTCGGGGCTTCCTTTGAAGATGGGCTTGCACTCCATCGGGCTGCTCTTGAGGAAGACTGCGGTGAAGGTCTCAGGATATGGACCATGTGGAAAACCCTGCCCCCGAGGCGGAACTTCTCATTTCTCTGGCCCTCTCTGAGGTTAGAGAAACACCAAATGCCATAATTTTACTCCGGTTTAGTTGACTTTATTTTGCTACTACCATTTATAATCCCGTGAAACAGAACTGTGCTTTCTAAAAGCAGTATTTTGTGATAATTTTTCCGACCTAAGCCCAACTGGAAGACTCTGTAATGTTGAATTATTCTCTGGGCTTCTCCTCTATTCTGACCTGCATGTTGGGGCCACGAATTTCTAAAATCGAAAGGAGAATTGTTCCACAGGAAATAAAGTTACACAAAACTTGGAGCCGGAGGGTTGAGTGAAAGACTTGCCTCTCTTGCTTCAGTCTCCGTGTGGCTGCGGGTGCAGGGGCCATGGCAAAGGAATGCATATTTGCACTATTGTTTAATGAGCAAATCTCTGTGTCCACAGTCTCAGATGACATATGGCATTGGTGTGTAAACCGTCTTGTCCCCAGTCTGCCAATCATCCACTCAGACATATTTTCACTTATGTCAACTGCACCTTCTCCTTCTGTGTTAGTGCTTCCGAGCCATGCTTCAGGAAATTGCCCCCTTTGTTCCCAAGCTTCCTGCGGAAGTGGACTCACCTGACAGGTTTCCAGGCTCTCTCTTCTTCCTGTCTCTTCCTCAAACCACCTCACCGTGGAATTATCCACACTGCAGTCTGGAAATAAAGGGATTTCACTAAGTCTGCTCTAGAGACGAAAGTCTTGGCTGTATTTTCTTACGTCAGAAGCACATTTGCAAGCATCATGGGGGAAATGACAAAGCAATGCTCTAAAACAGACTCCTGGTCACATTGGAAGAACGCAATAGCCGAGAAACCATCAAAGTAAAACCAACAACCCACCCTCGCCCCAGGAACTATTAGACGGAGATTAATGGGGACCAGTCGTCACTGCTTACGCAGCAGCTCTGGGGAGAATGCCTGAGTGACGCCGCAGTGAGGGAATAAATAGATCCTATGCAGCTGTGAACCCACTGAAGGAAACTCGGCCCACTCCTCGCTCTGACCTAGATAGCATACCCCTTCCCTCAGAATATCTTCCTCCTGATTTTCTGCAGAGTAGCTAAAAGCAAACCAGACAGGCACATGTTATATTTGGACTCATTATCTTTAAACACATAATATCTCTTCACTTTTTTTCTCCCACCCTAGGAAATTTAGATTTCTCTATAGAGTAAGAACTGGTTTGTTTGTCCCCAGGCCAAGATGGGCTGAGGGGTGGTAGGGGGGAGGGGATTGGGGAGAGGTGCATGCGGACTCGAAGAGCTCAAGAGGAACTGACGTGCTGCTCGCTCAGGACCCCTACAAGCTGCCCAGAGAGGGGAAGAAATGTGGCCACCGTTGCACAGGAAGTTATGTGACCCAACGGGAATGGGAACCCACTCCTTACAGAAATATTCTTTCTGTAGAACACGCCAGTCACCGCTAAACGACCTTGAGCATGGTATCACCTGCTTCTGCAGCTAGCCATCCGCCATTCCTGCTGTGGAGTATGCTAAGAAAGGAGACTCCTGGAGAATATTTCTTGGGCAGCCTTATGATCTGATGGTCCCTCTCAGGCCCATGGGACAGATAGATGTCACAACTTTCTGTAGAGAAACATGACTTTGACCAAGCGATTTTTTATTAATAGCGTGAAATGATCCTTACACAACTGAATGCACACCATTTAAACCTTGTGCGAAAACTTTGATTTTCACATTGCCGAGTGGGTCCATTTTTGTTTGACTCTTTTTCCTCCAGCTCAGTCTTCCTTTGGCCAGTCCTTACCCTGCCACCCTAATGGGTCATGTGGGCATTCCTTCAAGCCTGTTCTTGTGAATTAGGTGGAAATGTACAGAGCAAATCCATGTTCCAGTCCACAGTTTATCCCTGTCTTGTTTCCTGTTTCTGATGGCAATGCCTATGATGCAGTATCACCTCTCTCACTTCCCCTTGGGAGTTCCCATTTCCATTCCTCTTCCTTCCCTTCCCCTTCCTGCTTTCTGAGCTTTGTCCTTGGGCGGATGCTGCCCTTTGATGCCAAATGATCAATCATTCTGAGGCGTGGGTATCTCCCTGGTATTATGATGCACAGTACAGTCCTCACTGTGGTTTGGGTGAAATCTGAGCCATGGGGTGGGTTCATTTCTCATCTTGAAAAATAACTAACGGCCCTGGTCTCTGGGTTCCACCAGTCTCTATTCGACCAGTAAACTCGGTCGTGTTTATGATTTGGAGTCTTGTTCCACAATTTGCTTCCCATGGGAAATATTTAAGCCAATCTTTGTGTCTTCGTGTTTCTAACATATACTACCTCCTGGGAGCCAGTTTTCCATCCCCTGTTGGAGGCACTTTACCTGCATTGCACACGCCCTGGTTAGCCTGAGGATAGGTGGTTTGTTGGTCTTTGTCACGGCATAAGTAGGAGTCAGAGTAGTCAGAGATGAATGAAAATAGTTGCCTGCTTTCGTCCCTTTACTCTCTTTGGCTGCTAGGTCCCTTCCACGCCAGCTTTCAGCGTACCCATGAAATGCCAACCTAGAAGACTTGGCAACGTGAGTTGATCAGAAAGCCACTGTGAAGGGCCAGAGAGGGAACTGATAATGCATTCCTGAACATTACCTTGAACTACCCTTTGGAATTATCAGCACAGCCTGGGGGGGAAAAAGCAACTGAAACATTCATTCTGTTGACCCCTCTTTCTTCTTTCCAAACCACCCAACCCGCTGCTCCCCACTAATGCTGTGTCTACACAATCAAAGTCAGGGAAACTGAGTTGATTAGGGTGAATCACTTTGAAGACCCAGAAAACCCTTTCATCTGAAATCATTCAGGAAGATCCAGTGTTTGTTGTGCATGGATTGTCTAGATGATTGTCGCCTCTTCATTCCGCTGCCCGCTGCCCATCTTGCTCAGGTGGCTGGGCTCTCATGTTTCCGGTTTTCCATTTCACACCATGGGAGAGGGAGCTATGAAGAGACATCGCCTCTGTACTGTCGTTCTGTGTGGTCTGTAAGAAGGTAGTCCTGTATTTTCCGCTGGTTTGTGTCCTGCAACTGCACATTATTCTGATGAAGATCCACAAAATCTTCAAACGACTAGCTGTGGAATTCAGGGGCTTAAAGTCGCCATTTGTGGGTTTGTCACCAGTTAATATTTAGCCAGCTGGCTAAGAGCCAGGAAAAGAATGAGATATTTCTTTCCTTATGTAATAATGAAAAGCAATAATTACAAGTATGTAATATTACACAAAGGCCATAATTAGTCTCTTCCAGTGTTTAGGATGCACTAGAGAATCACAAAGTCATTTGAGTGTGTTTGGACCATTAGTCTGTACTGTAGTTCCCTTTCAGCAAACAAGTACCTGAATTGCTACTATTTAACAATTTTATGAGCCCATACTACTGCATTTCAGGGTGGGGGGAAGTGACAAATGTGTTCAGAAATGGAAGCAGTTCTTTTTAAGCACTGTATCAGAAAGATTGTCTTGTAAATTTACCTGTTGCAAACAGGCTGGTTTGTAAAAGATGTATGTTTTGGTGTTTAAAATGTTTATAAAATTGTATATAACGGTTTCGATTTTCCAAGCTTTTGTAGATAACTGCATTTGATGCCTATCCGGATGCTTTAATTTGGGGAGGGGAGGGTCAAAAGAATTTTAAGTCATGCAAGCGTTTGGTCTGCAAACTTTGAGGTGTACACACACACATACACACACACACATTTTAAATTTGCAAACAATGTTTTGTAATCATTTCCAATTGACTTGTAAACTTCCTTTGGATAAAACAACCTTCTAGTTGTTTTCATTTAACTTCTTTTGTTTAAAAAAAATTTTTTTACTGATTTTTTTTTAATGAACGTGTTCTGCCCAGTAATTATGTAGCTGATTCTTACACCATTTCAGATTCACAATGAGGTATTGCCATTTCTTCACACACATCTGAGTCCGCACCTAAACTTTCACTCACCCAACCTTATGCAAAGGGGAAAGCTAACACTCAGAGTGGATCTTGTCCTGATGGAAGTTCATTGTTCCTGCATATGTTGCTGTTGGTCGTATTCAGTCTCGTGTTCCTTTTCTTAAAATAAAAAAACACCAAAAATAAAAACCCAATATTGTACAGGTTTGTAACTGCCAAAATTTGATGGTTGAAGCAAGTTTTCAAGTAAAAAAAAAAAAAAAAGAAATTAGCAATTGTGTTCTTGACTCTCTTTTTTTCAATTTAACATTTTAATTGTTATATAATTTACAAATCATACACCTTGATGGTTTCTTCAGCTTAAGAAGAGTTGTACGATCATCCCCACGCTCAATTGTAGCATCTTTTCTTCCCTCTTGTCCTCTAGGCACCCCCTCAAGGCACCAAACATCTACTCACTGTCTCTGTAGATTTACTTGTCATGGGTTTCATATCAAAGAAAAATATTAAATAAGCAGAAAACAATAAGCTGACAACAACCGAGAAGAACTCTATGGAAAGGGAAACAGAATATATTAAAAACTAGAACAAATATATAAAGGGCCAAAAGGGAGACCCAGTGATCGAATGGCAAATTTTAATCTAACTGCATCTATGACAATCCTCTTTCTAATGCATTTTGCATGAGAAGAAGGCCATTCACATCTCTGGTCTGAGGTCAGAGGGGATGCTTTTAAATGTTTATTTTTATTTGGCTTTGATTGCTTGCTCACATTGCCCTTAAAAGATCATCTGCAATCCATAGTGATGTGACCAGCAACTTCCTTAGCCTTATTGTTTGCTGCCACAAAGTCAGTTTTGACTCATAGTGACTCATTTGACACAGCCGAACTCCCTCAGAGGCCTGCTTAGACTCATCTTTACAAGAGCTGGTCACCCCGTCTTCCTCCTCCTCAGAGCTCTGGGCAGGCTAACCACCCGGTGGGCAACAGCTAAGCGCTGGCTCCGGGCACCGCTGGGACACCTGGTTCAGCTCCAGTCTGAACAGAAGAATCTGATCTGAAAGTTTTCCCCTTCAAACCTTTGGGGCTGTTGTTGGTTGTCCGCCCCCCTCCCCCCTGGGGTTCTTTATAAAAGGAGCTCATTGAATGCCTTCCAAAAGAAGTCAGCATTTCAAACTCACTAGCCCTTCCTCAGGAGAACTGCGGCACCTCTAAAGATGCACAGTCCCATAAACCTGCAGAGGGTCGCTACAAGTCGACACCAACTCAATGGCGATAGGTGTAGGGTTGGGGCTTCCCTCCAGGTGGCAGACATTTATCCTGGAGCACCTGAAACTAGTAGGTAACTTCTTGCAGGGAGCATACCCTGGGAGGATTCTCCCTGATGAGAACAAGGCTGGAGGATCAACGAAATAAGGGTAATTAAGTCCTACCTCCATATAAATCTTTCCTATCTCCAATGCTTCCATCCCTCTCTCGTTCTCAGCAAAAAATAGAGGTTCGGGGGCTCAATTAGCAATTGAGTATTTCTCCAAAAGCTCCATAAATGTTTTCTAGATGAGGTTAATTTAAATAGACAGAGGCGAGTTTGGAGGGTGGGGCTCAACCGCAGAATGTAAAGAGGGAGTGATCTCTCAAGGCTTAGCCTGACTCCAGGAAAGACTCTCCAAGGGGCCGAGCTCGTCTCCATAGGGAAGGTCCGAGCATGCTGCAGGAACCACATTGAGTTCCTTGAAAAGATCCCTCTTCCCGTGGTTCCACTTGCTTCACCAGACTTGACCTTGTCCACAAACAGCAGCAGGACTCTGGCTACCCCTTCTGACCAGGACAGTGAAGCCATGGAGACACCAGCCAGGCTTTTAGCTGGCCTTTGCCTCCTCTTTACTGAAGGGGCAGTTCCCCGCCTGGCTCTGCACTCTCAGAGCTCGCCTTTGGTCCTACTCTCTATGTTGAAATCCTCTGAAAGCTGAAGGGGTGGGGGTTAGACCCAGTTTGTTGTATTTATTTCTGTGATAACAGTTGAGGTACTTCATTGTGCCAACCTGGCTGATAAACAGATGTGGAGTTAATTGAATGGTGGAGGGACAAAGTTCTCAGGTCTCTTGCTTTCTGATGGTCAGACCAGGGTGCAGCTGCCTTAGCCAGTTCCCTGCTTCAGCTGGCAAAGCTTACTTCCTGCAAGACATCCCTGAGGAGAAATCACATGGACTTACTCTGATGCAACCCTGGGTGCTTAAGCAGCTGTGTGGAGATTCCTGCCAGCGCCAAGATGCTTACAAGCTCACTGATTCGGCTCTCCTCCTGCAGTCGGCATAATAAAGTGTGTTTTGTGAGATGGAAGAGGGCTTTGTGGATTGGTTTCGGACGTATGGGTTAATTTTTGACTTGTGGGCTTGGGTAGCACTGGGTTGGGATGTTTTCTTGATGTGCACTTAATCTTTATATAAAACTCTCTTAAACATGAGTTTCTGTGGATTTGTTTCTCTAAAGTACCCAGACTAACAGAGTCTATTCTGACTTTGGCTAATCTCAAGCTACCAGGATAATGTCAACCAATACACCAAGTTCCTTAAAGTCACTAGCAACTCTGGCAAACCGGTCTGCATGTGAAGCTTCTGTTCACTACCAGCTCCCCCAATGAGACCATCAGCCACTTAAGGACAGAGTATCTCTTTATTGGCTTTGTATTCTAGGTTGCTAGTATAAGATCTGATCCACATTGACCATTTTTGAATGAAAAAAGTGATAAATCACGAGTCCAGCAAAATCCCTTGGACCTCAGGAATCCTTCCTGATTTGGGCAAGTTTTGTGTCTACAGGGAGGATCATGGAAGAGGGTCAAGGGTTGGGAATGGGTGAAGGTGGTCCTGCCCAGTGCCACAGAGCTATGCTCAGGAACTGGGTACCCGGGAGATACTTCTGTTTGTGGCTTCCCTGTGGCCAGCCTTCGCAGAAGGAGCATGGAATGGATTGAATTGTGCACTCTTCAGAAAGATGTGGCATCAATCTGAACCTCCACACAATGGCAATCCTTCCTTTTGGGCAGGCATAGTTTTCGTGAGGTTATGGAGATAGGATTCCCAGAAGGGACACTAAGTCCATCTCTCTTGGGACACAAAAGAGATAAAGCAAGCAAGCAAGCCAGATGAGGAGAGATTGATGGTGAGCAACATGGAGATCTCTAAGAATCTGGGAAACACCTGAAGAGACCAGGACCTTCCTCCTGGGCAGTGGTTCTTAACCTTCCTACCCCTGCGATCCTTTCATACAGTTCCTCATGTGGTGGTGACGCCCCAACCATAACATTATTTTTTCTTTTTAAAAATCATTGTATTGGGGGTTCATACAACTCTTATCACAATCCATATATACATCCATTATAGGTCAAGCACATTTGTACATTCATTGTCCTCATCATTCTCAAAACATTTGCTTTCTACTTAAGCCCTTGGTCTCAGCTCCTCATTTTCCCCTCCCTCCCCGCTCCCCTTTCCCTCATGACTTCTTGATACTTAATAAATTATTATTTTGTCATGTCTTACACTGTCCGATGTCTCCCTCCCTTCACCCACTCCCTGTTGTCACCCAGGGAGGAGGTTATATGTAGATCCTTATAATTGGTTTCCCCTTTGTACTCCACCTTCCCTCCACCCTCCGGTATCACCATTCTTACCACTGGTCCTGAAGGGGTCATCTGTCCTGGATTCCCTGTGTTTCTGATTCCTATCTGTACCATTGTACATCCTCTGGTCTAGCCAAATTTGTAAAGTAGAATTGGGATCATGATAGTGGGGCGGGGGGCACAGGAAGCATTTAGGAACTAGAGGAAAGTTGTATGTGTCATCATTGCTACATTGCACCCTGACTGTCTTAGCTCTTCCTCGTGACCCTTCTGTAAGGGGATGTCCCCTTCCCTACAGACAGATTTTGGGTCCCCAATCTGCACTCCCCCTCATTCTCAGTGACATAATCTTTTGTTCTTTGATGCCTGATACCTGATCCCTTCGACACTTCATGGTCACACAGACAGTGAGCTTCTTCCATGTGGGCTTTGTTGCTTCTGAGCTAGATGGCTGCTTGTTTACCTTTAAGTCTTTAAGACCCCAGATGCTATATCTTTTGATAGCTGGGCACCAGAAGCTTTCTTCACCACATTTGCTTGTGCACACATTTGTCTTCAGCAATTGTGTAAGGAAGGTGTGCATCATGGAATGCCAATTTAATAGAACAAAGTGTTCTTGCATTGAGGAAGTACTTGAGTAGAGGCCTAATGTCCATCTGCTGCCTTAATACAGAACCTATAAATATATGCACGTAGATATATTTCCCCATCATCATATATAAATATGTTTACATGCTTGTATTTAGACCTCTATACATGCCCTTTGCCTCCTAGTTCTTTCCTCTATTTCCTTACTTTCCTCTTTTCCCACTATTAAGCTCAAACTTCATTTGGGTTTCAGTAATTCCTCAGTTACATTGCCCTTGATCAATCTCTACCACGCCTCTCACACCCTCCTTGCCACCAATTTTGGATCACTTGTTTTTCCCTTGTCCCAGAGTTTTTAACACCACCTCCTTTCCCCCACTTCCCCCTCTCCTGTGTCCCCCGCTGAATCACCTGTCCTGTTACCTCCTCAACTGTTCATCCAGCCTATCTTATCTAGATAGACCTGCAGAGATAACAATATGTACACAAAAAAACAAGACATACCAAGACAAAGTGACAAAAGAAAGACACAACAATAACAACAAAAAATGACCAATAAATAAGTAAAATAAACAAACAAAAAGAAAAACCTGTAAATAATTCAAGGTCTGTTTGTTGACCTCTAGGAGTGTCCTCCAGTCAAGTCCAGTTGGAGGAAGGGGGAAAATGGGGAGCTGATACCAAGGGTTTATATAGAAAGCAAAGTCTATCCTTCGAATTCCCTTAGGACCTGTCTGCTCTGCTCCCTCCATTGTTCTGCTTCACACCCTTAGTGTTTTGCCTTGTTATGCTGGGGTCAGACCAGGCCAGTCCCGACACTGAGTCTCCAGTGTTGTCCCCTGTAGGGACATGGGTCAGTGAGGAACATTGTGTCTCATAGTGGAGCCAGCCCTATGGTCCACTCTGTGTATTGGCTGTTCTGAGCAGGGATATCATCCTCCAGACTTGGTGGGCCAGGATGTACTCCACTCTCTCTTCCTTCCCCTTCATTTGCTCCCATGTGCTTTGACCATGCAACTCCTGTGAAAGGGTCATTTGACACCCCCCCCAGGGGTCGTGACCCACAGGTTGAGAACTGTTGCCCTAGGGTCTTCAGAGGCAAATGGGGAGGGGTAGGGGGATGAGAGGGGAGAGAGAGAGAGGAAGAGAGAGAGAGAGACGTACCCTGCATGTGGACTTCTGAGCTCCCAAGCCATTAGGAAAGGAAGCTCTCCCCTGGTAGTATTTCTGTTACAGCAGCACTAGCTAACCCAGCGCATTCATTTAATTTTCCATCGTTACTTCAAAATCAGTACATCCACCCCAAACCCATTGTCATCTAGTCAATTCCAACCCACAGTGACCCTATAGGACAAAGTAGAACTGTCCCATCGGGCTGCGAAGGCTCTCGTCTTTATGGAAGCGGACTACAACATCTACTTCCCCAAGAGGGACTATGGACGCAAACTGCCAGTCTTTTCATTAGCAGCCCAAATGCTGAGCTACCACTCCCTGGGGCTCCTTAGAGCCCAGGGATGTCCATTCAGGAACAGCCCAAATGTACTTGGGAAAGAGAAAGGTAAAAGACATCTTGATTTTAAATTTGGACGAAAATACATGTTCCATCATCTCAAGTGAAACAAATGTACTTAGCATTTGGAACCTCTTGGAGATGATGTCACAGAGAGAATAGCTCTCTTCCTTAAATAGGAAGCCCACAGCCTGCAGGAACTTCTAAGTATTTCCTAAGCACCTTCTACATCAGGGCTTCAAAAAGTTAAAAAGTGGAATTTAAAGATAATGGGATTTTCCTGGGAGAGATCTGAAGCCCCCTTGTATTCAATAGGAGCCACTGGTTGTTCTCACAAATGTGATAAGAGTTTAAAAGGTACACCAACCATACACTGTAGGAATCTGCGTTTCACAAAGGAAGGAACCATCCAGTGCTCAGCAGCGGCAAGTCGAAGGTTCAGATCCACGTCAGGCTAGTCTCCAAGCTGTTTCCATGACACATTGCTGCTGCTTGGCTTTTGAGCCCTTTGCGGTTGCCATTTGTTGTCAACTTTAAGTCGCAGAGATCACAGAGGAAGGAGTAGAACTGCCCCACGGGGATCGCTAGACGGTCATCGCTGCAGGAGCAGGTTGCCATGTTGTTAGGTAGCTAGCATCAGGGATGGGAAAGTCCATTTACGCATGCCCAGGAGAGCCAGCATAGGAGAAAGCTGGATTTTCCCGCCGGTGGACGCAGATGGGCTTTATACCTGGAGCAGCCCACCTGAGCCAGGTGACTGCAATTCAGTCAATGGGATCGACCTGGGGTCGTTCACCACACCTCCCCCAGGAACCCTTGAAAAGGCAGGGACTGGAAGGGAGAGGGCTGGTCTGGTCGTCTTCCTGGAAGGAGAGAGATTCTTGCGTGACCTGGGGCAGTCTCTGCCAGGCCGCATGGTCAGAGGATTCCTAATGGGTGCCACGTAAAACCTGAAGCTTCTTTTAACTCTCATTAAATTCACTTGGATCACGAGCCCGGCTTTGGCGTGAAATCTTTCTTTTAACTCTCATTAAATTCACTTGGATCACGAGACCGGCTTTGGCGTGAAATCTTTCTCGCGTGGAGCCAAGGACCAAGGCTGAAATCTAGCCTGAAGAGAGAGACCTTACATTGTGTTTTCTCCTGTGGAGCCGCTGGGGTTCTCAAAGCACTGCCTTTGTGGTAGCAGCTGCAATGGTCAACCATTGCCCCTCCGGGACTCTCTTTTTGAACCCTAGCGACTCATCACGCACTTTGTCCTTTTCTTCAAAGAGCGTACCTGCTGAGAGATGGGGGGGGGGGGGGCAGGCAAATTTCTGCTTGTCGCTTGGCTATCTGAGGAACAGGAAGGGACACCGCCATGAACAGGACCCGCATGAGAGACCGTTGGAGAAATGCTGGGCTCACTTTAGGATTGTTGGTAGGAATAGAATATCATGCCCACCAACATCACTACCTACAAAGTAGGAAGTTTTATGGCCCAGCCAAGGAAAATGATGTCACTTTCCATGTAAGCTTCAAATGTGGATCCCTGGTGGGAGGTGGGGGAGCATTAACAACAACAACAAAATCTTGTGTTAGTCTGGGAAACAGATTTCTCCCAAGTTGTCTCCCCCAAATATATGCCAAACTTAGCTGCTTGCGAATGACTATTCACTTAGAGGTCATCAGTAGCTCAGGGGTTATTCTTCCTAAGGGTTATCAGCCATCTAGAGCAGTCACCACTGTTTATCCCACAACAAGTAGGGCCCACTCCTTTCTGATAAGGATAGTAGTTGTCTGTTTCCTTGTAGGAGACCCCAGAGGTCAAACCCACCTAAGGATGGCCAAGGTTAGGCCACCATCATGAACCTAGGGTCCACCCTTCTTGTCACATGTATACCTCTAGTTCCTCCCCTTCCTATCATGTGTACAGCCCTAGCTCATCCCCTTCCTGTTACGCCTAGGCCACTGTATATCTCCTTCCTGTGATGTGTGGTTACCTGTAATCACGTCCCCCGAAGTAGATATGACCCTTGGTTAGCAATAAATGGGGTCCTCCAGCCTCCTGCCTGGTGATCGAGCATCCTGCCAGGTTCCTGCCCAACCTCGCCTCAGCCCATGCTGTGCGCAGACCTGGCTGGAAAGGTCATGGCCATCCAGGAGGTGAGCATGCTACTATGAAATGTGTCTGACTTCATTATTCAATCTTTCTTCTATCTCTCATGCTCTCGATGACTTTAATATATTTATGTAACTCAACCAGACAATTATGCCTACTGAACCCATGATTAGTGGTGGGGGACTGGCACCCTCTTTCAACCACATGTTAGAGAAACAAATTCACAGAAACTCATGTATAAGAGAGTTTTATATAAAGGGTAAGTGCACATCAAGTAAACATCCCAACCCAGTGCTGCCCAAGCCCACAAGTAAAAAATTATCCCATATGTCCGATACCAATCCACAAAATGCTCCTCTATCTCACAAAACACACACTATGATGCTGACTGCAAGAAGAAAGCTGAATCAGTGAATAGGTAAGCATCTCAGCGCTGGCAGGGATCTCCAGATGGCTGCTCCAGCACCCAGGGCTGCATTGGGGTAGGTCCATGTGGCTTCTCCTCAGGGATGTCTTACAGGAAGTGAGCCTTGCCAGGTGAAGTAGGAAACTGACTAAGGCAGCTGTACCCTGGTCTGACCATCAGAAAGCAAGAGACCTGAGAACTAGAAAGGGGAGGCTCACTGAGCCATTTATCCCTCCTTCAATTAACCCCACATGTGTTTATCGGCCAGGTGGCACAATAAACTTTAACTATATCAAATCTCAATCTGAACCTAATTTGGACCAGGAATCCAGGGCTCCAGAAAGCCAGCCAGGAGATTTCTGACCCAAGACTGGGGTTGAAGTGCAGTACAGACTATTGCTTTTACAGTGCCAATGTTCTGAACGCATTCAGGAAGTTGCTTTTACAGTGCCAATGTTCTGAACGCATTCAGGAAGCTAAAAGTTTGGGTGTCCCTTCCCTCTTTATTTTCTAGATTATCTTTGTACCGTTTATCTAACCTTTATTGGCAAATCTTAAATTCTATTTTAATGGATAGTAAGGGTAATTTTAGGCCCCAAAACCTCACAACTGGGCCAATTAGCAACATCACAATAATTGGAGAAAAGATGGAATGTGTCAAGGATTTCCCTTTACTAGGATCCACAATCAACACCTGTGGGAGCAGCAATTGGGAAATCAAGTGATTTTTTTTTGACTGGCAAAATCAGCTACAAAAGACCCCTTTACAGTGTTAGAAAGCAAATATGTCACTTTGAAGAATAAGGTGCACATGACGCAAGCCTGATTGACAAGTTGGATCCTACCCATACACTTTCACACAGGTGCAAGTTGACATAAAATCTAACTATCACAGACATGTTACAGGGAGGAACTAATCCTTAGAAAAGGATATCACGCTTGGTAAAGTAGCCAAAAGAAAGATGCTTAGTGGGATAGATTGACACAGTGACAGCATCAATGATCAAAAGCATGGGGACCATTATGAAAGTGACACAGGACCAGGCCATGTTACATTCTATTGTACGTAGGGTTGCTATGAGTTGGAAGTGATTCAACGGCACCTAAAAATAACAACAAAGTTTCTGTGAAGGGCATATACCCCATATCTCCATATTAAGAAGTATTATCTGTATTCTCTTCTTACCAGCGGTTCACATGTCACAGAGATTCAGAGTAACCATTGGACTAATGCTGGATAGAACTCCTTTGAGCTTGGTCTGATGAACGACATGGGGGGTTTGCTATAAGTCCAAAAGCTGTAAGAGCCTCCAATAAAATGATTCAAATAAATGAATTGAGTTAATTTAAATAAATAAAACAAATAAAAAGAAGCCCAGAAGCAAAAAGAACTAAGCTTCAGAGAAAATGTCTGTTGTAGCAATTCTTCCAGAAGACATGCTTTTTGCTAGTCACAAGGTTAGCAGTTCAAATCCACCAGCCACTCTAAGGGAGTAAGACAGAGTACCAGTCTCAGAAACTCCCAGGAGCAGTGCTGCCCTGTCCTGTAGGCTAGCTACACGTCAGCATGGCCTGGCTGGCAGTCAGTTAGATTGTGTTTGGTTATCTGAGATGACAGCAACAAGAGTCCCTGAAATGTAAGGGACACTGTCTAGTTTTGCTTTGAATATTCAAAATAAACATTTTCAAGTCGAGAGTCAGGTTAAGTACTTTGCTAAAGGATATACAGCTAGTTAATGACATAATCAGGATTTGAGCCGAATTCAGTCCAGAGTCCCTGCTTTTTTACACAACCCTGCACTTGGTAAGTGGTAGACTTCTCACCAGGTGCAATGCCTGACCAATATAGCTCATGGGCAGCCTTTGCCTATCCATCACTAGAGGTGTGTTGTTGTTATGGTATGGAACGGGCTTCCAAATAAAGATGAACAAGGAAGAAAATTCTGGCAATCTACTTAGGAAGCTCAGCCAGTGAAAACTTTGTGCATCACATGGTCTGATCCACAACCAGTCACGGGGATGCTACAGGACTGAGCAGTGCTGTGCTCATTGTCCATAGGTTGTCATGAGTCAGGGGCAGACTCAATAGCTGCTAGATGCTCGATAAACTTTCATTGATCAGTCTAAGAACACAGTGAGTTATTTTGTTTGTTTTTTTCATATTTTTCCTTCTGACCCCTCACTTTCTCTTACTTTGTAGACTTCCTTTCACCTGCAACCCTTGAATTTCCAGACAACTAGAGTAAGGAAATCTGGCATTAGAAGTAGGGCTGTGGTTTCTGCTGATGAGAGAAGAATAAAGGAGAAAACTAGAGCAAGGATGACCACACATTTCGGAGAATGTCATCACTGTCACTCAATTATACGTGTGAATTACATATGATAAATTATACATGTCACTAGACTATACAAAACATACATGTTATGGGTTTCACTTTGCATAGTCCCAGCAGCAAAATTAAAGAGAAAGAAGAAGAAATGGGTAAGGTTTACTGGAGGCCAGTGGGAAGCACTCGTCAGCTGTTGCGTAGCATTTCTGTGTCCACTCTGTGCTGGTTCTTTAATATAAAAGGGCCTGATGCTAGTTTGGAAATGGGCAGTTCTACTCAGAAACATGGGTTTACTATGAGCTGAAAAACCCATTTTGAACATCAATTTTCAAGGCATCTAACAACATCAATAGCCAAATAAATAAACAAAGATACCTTTTCCTGACACACTTCAAAATTCCAAACTCCCAAAAGGAAAGCAGGTGCTCAGCATGGAGTCCACATGGTCTCCACCAGCAGAGCAGCGCAGCGAGCCACTCCGACCCACCAACAACCGACCTTCCAAGGAGTTCTCTTTTTTTCAATCATAACCAAAATTAATTTTGTAACATTTTATTCTCTTATTCATAGTTGTTACCTCATCATTTCCCCTCAATCATCCAGTTACTATTAAGATTCACTTCTGGATTTCATATACAGAAAATCATACACACAAAAACAAGAAGGAAGCAAACAAAAGAGTCAACAATGACCAGATAAAACTGAAAATTCTTGATCAAAGAGAAAACAGAAAATATTAAAATCTGAAACAACTTGAAAATGGATTAAAAATAGAATAAATGATAACCCAACTACAGCTATAAGAATGGACTTTATAATGATATATATATAATATATCTATAACAGCAAGGATATTCCCATGTGTGGACTATGTTCAGAGGGAATTCACTGGAGGCTGAATCCGCAAGTTAACCTTTAAGCTTTTAAGACCCTGGCTCAGTGGCTCTCCACCTTCCTCAGGCCTCAACCCTTTAATACAGTTCTTCACGTTGTGGTGACCCCCCCAACTATAAAATTATTTTCGTTGCTACGTCACAATTGTAATTTTGCTACTGTTATGAATTGGTGACCCCTGTGAAAGACTCGTTCGACCCCTGAAGGGGCCGTGACCCACAGGTGGAGAACCGCTGTCCTAGATGCTATTCTTTCTAATTTGGAATTTCTAATTTCTTTTCAATAGTAATCTCATTAACCAGGTTGTCTAACCACTGTTCATAGCAATTGCCAAATATGGAATGGTGGCAACTCTTTACAAGGCTTGCATTTCCTAATATTTGAGTTGTACTCACATGGGAGCCTGATGCCAGGGTCTGAAGAAGAAGGGTAAGAAGTAGAAGAGGGAGCAGTTTGATGTGAATTTCTAAAACATAATTCATTTCTTCTTTCATTATTTGCAAGGAGTTCTTTAAAGATAGCCGTCTCAGACGTGCTGCATTAGTGCTTGTCTGCACAACCCCCCTAAAATATCAGCCAAAAGGACACTTCCCTGTCTGCCCACATGCTTACTAATGAGCAATGTCCGTTTTACATCATGAACCCTGTGGCCTGCACAGTGCTGCTCCTCAAACCTTCACCTGCCCTTCCTCGGGGGAGCCAAGACTCCAGACGGAACTCTGTCCAAGCCGCCTGCCTCAGAACTGCCTCAAATCAATGACTTGAGCAGAATTCTCAGACCTGGTCACTCATTTTCAATGGCTAGCAGTTTAGGGCCCTTATAGGGCAATTCTCCAACCTGGATAAGCATCTTGAAGGATTGGGGCCCATTGCTCAAAAATTCCCACCTTATCTGTCTTAGTTATCTACTGGTGCTCACACAGAAGGGCCACAAATAGACGATTTAACAGCAGACGTGTATTCTCTCACACGTTAGGAGGCTTGAAATCTGAATTCAGGGCATGAATTCTATGTCAAGATATTTCCCCCTACTGGCTGTGGGGGAAGATCCTGGACTCCTTTTATCAGCTATGAGCCTGGCGTTCCTGGGGGATCTTCATGTATCTTGGCATCATTTTCCCCCGAGATCAAGGAGGATCTTAGTGCAAGGACCTGGCTCCAAAGTACTATTATGTCCCCGACTCTTCTTTCTTGGTAATAATGAGGTCCCTCTCTTCTCTCTCCTCTCCTCCTCTCACCCTTATATAAAATATGTACTCCACCATGGGTGCAGCTTCAGTAAGGATATGCTCTGATTCACACTCTCTTAAGAGACTGTGACTCGCGGATACCTCACACTGATCCTGTTTCATTATAGAGGTTAGGATTACCGCCTTCCAGAGAATACAGGATAATTCTCTCAGATCACAAACTAGAGGGCAGTAATGCCATACCAGAAATCATGGCCTCGCTAAGCTGTCGCATACTTTGTGGAGACGCAATTCAATCCGTGGCAGTCTCCATTCTCTCCGTTTCTGGATTTTACTAATTATTCGACCAATTGTATCTGCTGTGTTCTGTTTTTTATAAAGAATATTTGGATCAACCTAAATATCAAGCAGTTGGGGACAACTTGGGACAATTGGCAAAACTCTTCAAAGAGGCTAACAAGCTGAGCATGAACAAATGCTTACAGATAAAACATTTTAAAGAAATTTTCTCTCACGAATGTTTTTATATTGTTGTTTTTTTTCGTTTATCTTTTTCCTTATAGCCAAAGTAGTACAAACTTATAATAATGAAAAAATGATAACATGCAAAAGGTCATAAAGGATCTGTATAATCTTGTGTCTCCCAAAGCAATCACCAGTATTGGAAGAGTATTCTTTTTTTTTTTAACCACTTTATTGGGCGCTCATACAGCTCTTATCATAAACCATCCATCCATCCATTATGTCAAGCTCCTTTGTACATTTGTTGCCATCATCATTTTCGAAACATTTTCTTTCTACTTCAGCCCTTGGTATCAGCTTCTCAATTTTCCCCCTCCCTCCCTCATGAACCCTTAATTATTTAAAAATTATTTTTTTAATATCTTATACTGATGATATCTCCCTTCACCCTCTTTTCTGTTATCTGTCCCCCTGGGAGGGGGTGATGTGTAGATCATTGTGATCAGCTCCCCCTTTTTCCCCCCACCTTCCCCTTACCCTACTGGTATCACCACTCTCATTATTGGTCCTGAAGGGAGTTATCTGTCCTAGATTCCCTGTGTTTCCAGCTCTTATCTTTACTCATGTACACGCTCTGGTCTAGCTGGATTTGTAAGGTAGAATTGGGATCATGATAGGGGTAGGAAGCATTAAAGAACTAGAGGAAAGTTGTATGTTTCATCAGTGCTCTACACCCTGACTGACTCATCTCCTCCCCGTGACCCTTCTGTAAGGGTATGTCCAATTGTCTACAATGGGCTTTGGGTCTCTACTCTGCACTCCCCCTCATTCACATTGATATGATTTTTTTGTTGTGGGCCTTTGATGCCTGATACCTGATCCCATCAACACCTCATGATCACACAGGCTGCTGTGCTTCTTCTTCCATGTAGACTTTGTTGCTTTAAGCTAGATGGCTGCTTGTTTGTCTTCAAGCCGTTAAGACCCCAGATGCTATATGGAGCTGGGCACCATCAGCTTTCTTCACCACATTTGCTATGGACACATTTGTCTTCAGCAATCGTATTTGGAAGGTGAGCATCATGGAATGCCAGGTTACTAGAGCAAAGTGTTCTTGCATTGAGGGAGTAATTGAATAGAGGCCCAATGTCCATCTGCTACATTAATACTTAACATATAAATATATGTATATAAATCTATTTCCCTATTGTTACATATAAATATATTTATACATGTACCTCCCTGTATTTATAGCTCTATAAATTCCCATTTGCCTCCTACTTCTTTCCTCTCTTTCCTTTTACTTTCCACTTGCCCTTCATGTTTGGCCTTCATTCAGGTTTCAGTAATTCCTCTCGGTTACATTGCCCTTGATCAAGCCCTACAAGGCATCCTACACCTTCTTCACCATTGATTTTAGATCACTTATTGTTCCTTTGTCCCTGGGTTTGTTAACATACACTTCCTTTCCCCTGCTTCCCCCTCTCCCATATACCCCAGAACATCGGTACTGTTTTTTCCCCTCCAGATTGTTTATCCTACCTATCTTATATAGATAGACATGCAGAGACATTAATAAGCATAAAAATAAGACAAAGCAAAACCAAACAACAAAAGAAAACAAAACAACAACCCCAAAAAAACAAAAACAAGAAAAACCTATAAATAGTTCCAAGTCTGTTTGTTGACAAGGAGTGTTTTCCAGTCCAATTTGATGGGGTGCCACGCCCTGGCCCCAAAATCTATTTTGGCATTCCCTGGGGACTTCATTGCTTTGCTCCCGTTGCTGCTCTGTTGCATGCCCTTAGCATTTCATCCTGGTGTGGTGGGGTCAGATCAGGCACGATTTCCACACTGTGCCTCCAGTGTCGTCTCTTGTAGCAGTACGGATCTGTCAGGGACATTGTGTCTTATGGTCGGCCCTATGATCCTCTCTGTGCATTGGCTGCTCTGAGCAGAAATATCCTCCTCAGGGGTTGGTGGGCCAGGATGTGTTCCACTCTCTCACCTTCCCTCTCCATCTTCTCCTGTGTGCTCTGATAAGATGCACCCCTCTCCTGGAGCTGTAATGGTCATGCTGTCCTCTGAAGTGAATTCTTCTGGAGTGAGGGGGTGGGGGTGTCCATGTAGTTGGGATTGGGACCAGCCCCACAGACCTCTCTACTGGTTCCCTGCTTCATGCCAGTATGTTGCATTCACATCTTGGTGCACCGGGTTGAATCCTGGTCCCTCTCTCCCTCCCCTATGGAGATTCTTTCTGGTTATTTTTTATGTGTGTATATGTACACATAGAAAATCTCAAAACTCACTGCCATTGAGTCCCTGCTGACTCAGAGTGACCCCCTGTGGGTTCCTGAGACTGTATTCTTTAGGGGAGTAGAAAGTCCAGTCTTTCTCTTGAGGAGCTGCTGGTGGTTTCGAACTGCCGACCATGCAGATCGCGCAGCCTAATAGTAACCGCCATACCACCAGGGCTCCTACGCGTACAAAACAGGACTTCAAAAGGGTGTGGAAAATGGAATTAAAAGATCATGGAATTTTCCCATGAACTTTTTGAAACATCCTCTTATTTTAAACAAGGATGTGATAAATATTCTCTTTAAAATTTATGTCTTTTGTTTTTGTGGTTACTAATCCTCCAGGTAATGGTACTGAGTTAAATCATGTTCCCCAAAGTTAATATCTGCCAAGAAGCTCAGAATGAGGTCTTATTTGGAAATCAGGTCTTTGCAGATGGCATTAGTGAGAACGAGGTGAGACTGGATTGGGGGCCCTGCATTTGCGTGTGTCTGTTGTCTTTTAGAGAGGAGAGAAAGACAGATGCAGGAAGCATGCCAGGTAAGGATGGAGGCAGTGTCATCAACCACCAGAAAATAGGGAAAGGCCAGGACAGATTCTGCCTTCGAGCTTTGCAAAGGAGCACGTCCCTATGGACACCTTTTAACCCGCACAATTGTGAGAGGGTTAATTTTGTTTTAAGCTACCCAATTAGGGGTGGTCATCTGTTACAGCAGCTGATGGAAACGAACACAATGACTTTCTTGTGAGAAGGCAGAAGCGATAAAAGCCCCTACCGCCTTACCACCATCTTTCCTACACTCCCTCCACCTAGAAAGCAAATCCAGCCTTTCTGGAAGAACACAAAGCTTTTTCAAAAAATCAGATTGTCTTCATTCAAAGCATTGTATCAAGTGCCTTTTAAGTGCATTTCCTTTTCATGCATTTTCTAATTTACCTCCTTGGTCCATGCGATTCCAAAAGATTCCGTCTTCTCCCATAAGGCTTCTTTTGGATTTGTGAAGTCCTGCCATTTTTGCAAGATGCACCCTTTCGTTTGGTAGCAGTTGCATTGAATTGACACCAAGTGAGATAGTTAAAGTTTATTGTGCCAAACACATGTGTGGTTAACTGAAGTGCATGGAGATAAATGGCTCAGTGAGCCTCCCCTTTCTAGTTCTAGGGTCTCTTGCTTTCTGATGGTCAGACCAGGGTACAGCTGCCTTAGCCAGTTCCCTGCTTCACCTGGCAAGGCTCACTTCCTGCAAGACATCCCCGAGGAGAAACCACATGGACCTACCCCGATGCAGCCCTGGGTGATGGAGCAGCCGTGTGGAGACCCCTGCCAGCGCTGAGATGCTTACACATTCACTGACTCAGCTTTCCTCCTGCATTTGGCATCATTGCGTGTGTTTTGTGAGATGGAGGAGGACTTTGTGAATTGGTGTCGGACATATGGGTTAATGTTGGACTTGTGGGCTTGGCAGCACTGGGTTGGGATGTTTTCTTGATGTGCACTTACCCTTTATATAAAACTCTCTCTTCTACATTAGTTTCTGTGGATTTGTTTCTCTAAACTAGAGTAACACACCAAGTTTACCAAGTCCACATTCAGCAAGTGGCAGACTGTGGCATGAGATTCTGGCACTAAGTGGGAAAGTGAAGGCATGAAGACTATTTTACAAGCGTTGAGGACTGTGGGTGAATATTTCCTGTCTGTAACTACCTTTACTTACCGCACTCAACCACTTAACGGTGAGAGATTCCAATAAAGACGATTCCCTGTATAGGTGCCAACACACATACTCAGATCTGGGATGCTGCAGGAATGGAATTCCACTTTATTTACTGCCCTGGAGCTTGCAGTTTGTCGTGGATGGGCCATCAATGCTGTCTCCTTAATGACTGCATTGTTCTCCATTTCATGCTAGTTTCATAATTTATTTAATGACTCCCTTATTAAGGGACAGAGGAACCCTGGTGTTATAGCCATTACGTGTTGTGCTGCTAAGTGCAAGCTTAGCAGTTTGAAATCACCAGTCATCCCCTTGGGAGAAAGCCCAGGCTTCTTTTTCCCCATAAAGAGCTACCGTCTCAGAAACTCATGGGGCAGTTCTATCCTGCCCTGGAGGGGTGCTACGAGTCAGAATTGACAGCAGTAAGTTCATTGAGGGCCTGGCTTAATGTTGAGCAATTACAGACTCTGACTGTACTTGTACACATGTACATACCCTGGATAAATACTAACTCCTTTGTACAGATATGTTAGCCTTTTTACCAACTGTTGTTAGGTGTCGTCAAATAGGCTCCAAGTCAGAGCAAACACAAATAAACAGCTTTCTGTTCTTTTCTGCTATCAGCCAAGATCCATCTGATATCATTCCCTCATTCTGCACTCTCTTTTGAGTCTGGCTTGAGTTTCTGGCAGCTCCTGGTCAATGTATTTCTGCAACCATTTTAAAATTATCTTCAGCAAAATTTTAATTGCTGGAGCTATTTATGATATTGTTCAACAATTTCCATATTCTGCTGGATCATCCCTCTTTGGAAGGGGCACAAATATGGATCTCTTCCAGTCAACTAGCCAGCTGGTTGTCTTAGCAAGTTCTTGGCATAGACTCGTGAGTGTTTCCACGTTGCACGGCTGAAACCTTCCAGTGGATATTTAATCGAGTCCTGGCACCTTGTGGGTAGCGAATGTTTTCAGGGCAGTTTGCACTTCTTCCATCAACATCATCGGTTCTTGATCTTTCGCTGCCTCTTGAGATGGTTGAACGTGGGCCAGGTTTTGGGTACAATTACTCTGCATATTCTTTCCATCTGCTTTTGATGTTTCCTGCACAATTAGATAATTTGGTTGTAGAACCTTTCACTATTCCAAGTCCAGGCTGGAAATTTCTTTAGTTCTTTCAGCTTGAGACATGCTGCGTGAACTCCTCCTTTTGGATATCCAACTAATGGATGGTTCACATTTTGTTATCATATTTACTTTGTCTTCTCAAGCTAGCTTCTGCAATTTTGTGTTCAACTCTTTTACTCCATGAGTTTCTCCTTTTGCTTTAGCCACGCTACCTTCAAGAACAAGCATCAGAGTCTCTACTGACATCCAATTGGGCCTTTTTCCTTTTATGTCTTTTTTTTTTTCATTTTTAGATTTTATTTTTTTTAATCTTTTTATTGGGGCTCATAAGGCTCTTATCACAATCTATGCATACATCAAATGAGCAAAGCACCCTTATACATTCGTTGCACTCATCACTCTCATAATTCACCTTCCACTTGGGTTCCTGGAATCAGCTCGGTTTCCCTTTTTTTCCCCCATCCCCCTCCCTCCCCGATCCCACCCCTGGTCCCTTGATAGTTTATAAATAATTATTATATC
This sequence comes from Tenrec ecaudatus, assembly GCF_050624435.1. Taxonomy (NCBI): domain Eukaryota; kingdom Metazoa; phylum Chordata; class Mammalia; order Afrosoricida; family Tenrecidae; genus Tenrec; species Tenrec ecaudatus. Next base: position 90,217,614 of record NC_134533.1, read on the forward strand.
TTATCTTACACTCCCCGGCGTCTCCCCTCACCCGCCTCCCCCTTGACAATCTCCCAGAGAGGAGGTTACACATAGATCTCCGAGATCGGTTCTCCCTTTCTACATGCCCTTCCCTCCTGGTGTCGCCTCTCCCACCGCTGGTGTTGAAGGGTTCATCTGTCCTAGATTCCCTGTGCCTCCAGATCCCCACTGCACTGCTGTACATCCTCTGGTACAACCAGGTCCGCAAGGCAAGGTAGGATTGGGGTCATGATGATTGGGAGGGGAGGAAGCGTTCAGGAACTAGAGGAAGGTTTTGAGTTTCATTGTTGTTACACTGAACCCTGAGTGGCCCATCTCCTCCTCACTACCCCTCTGGAAGGGGTGTTCAGCTCTCTACAGGTGGGCATTGGGTCCCCATCATGCACTCCCCTTCTTTCACGGTGATGTGATTCTCACCACCACCCCACCTTTGATGTTGGAGACCTGGTCTCCTCTGTCCTTCATGGTCACCTATGTTGGTGTGCTGCTTCCGTGTGGGCTTGGTTGCTTCTGGGCTAGATGGCCGCTTGTTTGCTTTCAAGCCTTTAAGTCCCCAGACGCTATATCTCTCAGTAGCCGAGCACCATCCGCCTTCTTCACCACACTTGCTTATGCACACTTTCGTCTTCAGCCATTATGTGAGGAAGGTGATCACACAATGATTGTTTTTGTTCCTTTGTATCTGCTACATGGCCCATTCAACACCTTGTGTTCGCTTAGGCCGTGTGCTTCTTCTCTGTGGGCTTTGTTGCTTCTGAGCTAGATGGCTGCTTATTTGCCTTCAAGCCTTTAAGAACCCAGACGCTATATCTTTTATTGATAGCCGGGCACCATCAGTTTTCTTCACCACATTTGCTTACACACACGGCTGTCTTCAGTGATCATGTCGGGAAGATGGGTATCCTGCAATGGCTGCTTAGCAGGGCGAGGTGCTATTGTATTGGGGGATTATGCATGAGGAGGCCCAATGTCCATCTGCTACCCTACTACTGAACCTATAAATATATGCATATAAATCTATTGCCCCCATAAGCATAAATATATTTACATATGTACATGTCTGTATTTAGGCTTCTCTGTATGTACTTTGCCTCCTACTCCTTTCCTCTATTTCCTTTCGCTTTCCTCCCGACCCATTACCATGTTTGGCCTTCATTCTGGATTCAGTAGTTCCTCTCAGTTACCTTGCTCTTGGTCACTCCCTTCCAGTCCTCCCCTCCCCTCCCTCCTCTGGTTTAGAACCATTCGTTGTTCCCTTGTTGCTGTGTTGGGCAACACCTCCTCCCTTCCCCTACCTCCCACGCTCTCATGTCCCTCCAGGACCATTGGTCCTGTTGTTTTCTTCTCTCATTATTTGTCCAGCCTATCTTGTCTAGGTGGACCTGCTGACATAGTAATATGTGCATACAAATGGATATGACTTTGACTGTACCCAAGTGGCCCATAAGAACATGGCTTTGACAGAAGCAACATCGACACGCTGATAAGCAGAAAAGCCACTAACATACAAAATTTACAAGGTAAAAAACAAAACAAATTAAAAAAGACTAAGCAAAAAGATAGCAAATATTAAAAGAAAAATTGCTAGTAGTTCAAGGTCCTTTCGTTGGCCTGTACACCATCCTTTATACTCCCTCGGGCTCCCTTTGCTCTGCTTCCTCCGCTGCTCCATTGCACGCCCCCAGTGTTTGCCTCAGTGTGGCGGGGTCAGCTCAGTCGCCCATCCCCCATTGTGTCTCAGGTGCTGTCCCATGTAGGGCCATGTGTTGGTGCAGGATGTCGTATCTCGTAGTGTGGTCAGCTGAATGGTCCTCTCTGTATGACGGGCCCTTCTAGCTGATCTGTCGACTTTGGGCTTGGTGGACCCAGCTTTTATGTCTTTTAACAAACTTTTGGTTTATTCATACATGATGTTGCTGATATCATCTTACAACTCACTCATGTTCAATGTTTCAAATCTGTTCTTGAGACCATCTGTAATTGAAGTGGAATTTGCTCCGGGTCATATTTTGGCTCTGGTAAACTTATTTCATTTAATTTAGTTTCAACCTGAACTATATGAGCAATTGACACTCTGTTCCATAGTTCCTGACCTTGCATTGGCTGATGATATTCAGTGTCTCCATCTTTTTTCCAAAAGATGTAGTTAATTTGATTCCTGTCTTTTCTCTCTAGTGAAATCCATGTATATCATTGCTGTTTATGTTGTTGAGAAGCAGTACTTTCATTGAAGTCCTTTGTTTTCCAAATTTGTATCATGCCATCATAAGACACTTTTCCATCACCAAGGCCATATTTTCCAACCACTGAGCCATCTTCTGTTTTCAACTTTCACATTCAACCACCAGTAATTATCAATGCATATTTATGGCATATTTGATCAATTTCAGAATGAAGAAGTTCACAGAATTCTCCATCACCAGCTTTACTGGTTGGTGCATAATTTGAATAATAATTATATTAACTAGTCTTCCTTGCAGGCATATAGATATGCTTCAATCACAGTCAGCATTGCACTTGAAGATAAATCTCAAAATGATTCTTTGAAGTGATGGATGTGATGCCATGCCTCTTGAGCTTGTCATCCCTAGCATAGTAAGCTACATGATCATCTGGTTCAAAATGGCCAATACCAGTCCATTGCAGTTCACTAAAGCCTGGGCTAAGGAGACCTGGTGGTATAGTGGTTACAAATTAGGTTATGGTCCACAAGGTGGGCAGTTTGAAACCACTTCTCAGGAGAAAGACAAGGCTGTCTCCTTCCTGTAAAGAGTTACAGTCTAGGAAATTCACAAGGACAGATCTACTCTGTCCTATAAGGTCACCTGAGTCAGCATCAATGGCCATGAGAGAGAGAGGGAGAATGCCTGAGATATCTGTCTTTGGGGGATTATTTCAATTTTTAGTGGCTTCCGATTTCTTAGAGGCACCCTTTGACCGTTTCACTTTCTGATTCTTCATGGATGTTCGCAGCTGGCTCTTCTCCTTTAGAGTTGTACCTCCGCAGCCAGCGAGGGGCCTGAGCACTTTTCTCCAGCCATATCATGAAGTTGGCTCTAGGTGGAGCTCTTCCTCAGTCACATTTTGGGTGCCTACCAACCTGAAGAATTCATCATCTGGCAGCATATCAGACAGTGTTCTGCTGCCGTTCATAAGGGCTTCATAGACATACTTTTCATAAGTGGACAGCCTCTTCCTTCTTCCCAATCCACTTTGAGAATGAAAGCTCTACTGAAACTTACTCACCTCAGATGCCTGTGTTATTCTAGGTAGATTAGAGAAACAAAATGAATAAACACTCATATTTTATAAGACAGAGTTTGATATGAAAGGTAAGTATACCTTCAGAAAGCATCCTAACCCAGTCCAGTCCAAGACCATAAGTCCAACATTAGCCCACATGTATGACACTGATCTACAAAGTCCTCCTCAAGCTCACAAAACACATACAATGATGTCGACTGCAGGAGGAAAGCCAAATCAATGACCATGTAAGCATCTCAGCGCTGGCAGGGGCCTCCACGTGGCTGCTCCAGCACCCAGGGCTGCATCGGGGTAAGTCCATGTGGCTTCTCCTCGGGGATGTCTTGCAGGAAGCGAGTCTTCCCAGCTGAGGCAAAGAACTGAGGCAGCTGCACCCTGGTCTGACCATCAGAGAACAAGAGACCCGAAAACAATAAAGGCAAGGTTCACTGAGCCATTTATCGCCCTGCCCTTCAATTAATCCCACATGCGTTTATCAGCCTGGTTGGCACAATGCCCCTAATGGAATTTGAAATACCAGTGGCATAGCCTTCAGCATGGCAACAACACACAAGCCACCATAGTTGCACACATTGAAAACTTAGAGGGGTTCTGTAAGACAGATTCATGGAAACAGGATTTTTAGGTCAAAAGAATTTAAAAAAAATTTCTGGACTTTCATTTTAATTGTCTTCAAATTGTTTCATGAAATAATATGCCCACCAATGGTTGCATATCGGAGGTAACACACTGTATAACCCATTCTCTCCACAAGCGGCATTGAGCTCTTCCAATTTCCCAAGTACTCCATTGCTGCTCTAGGCTCTCTGGAGCCCCTGGGTTAGGGAATACTGTTGCTCTTTGACCACACCGTGAGCACTGACCCCGTTAGCGTCCGCTCTTACAAACATTGTCACTTGTGCCATTCTGCTCTGCCTGTCCAGGAATGAGAACTGAGGACAGTCAGAGCGCGTAGACAAGGAGCAGAGAGCCAGCTGACCAAGCGACCACAACCTGTTTCCTCTGGAAAACCGAATGCTGGTCTGGGCCCCATGTTCGGTAGGAGGTCTCTGACAAAATCGAACAAACCAGGGAACATGTAACCAGATCTCACAGGGTCTCGCTGCGGAGGTCCTTGGAACATCAAATCCTGTCTGAACCACCAGTGCGCCACAAACTCAAAATTATTTATCTCTGGGAAATAGATGCTCACAAAGAAACCTTAAAACACGAAAGTCCATACAAACTCATGTTCCTCAAATGGAGCATTCAGACAAGCACGAATGAAGAGTTTATGTGACTGTGGAGCCAGGGCCCAGCCCTTCTTTTCTTCAGGAATGGTCCACAGACCAACAGCATTAGTATCACCTGGGAACATGCCAGAATTGCAAAATTACAAACCCACTGAATCAGAATGAGCATGTTAACAAGCTCCCGCGGCGGCTCAAACATACACTGATGTCTAAAAACATTACCTTAGATTTTTGACTTGGATTCTGATGTATTCCAGCTGTGTGAACTTAGGTGCATCACTAATCCTTGTCAAAACAATAATAAAGAAAGAGAGGGGGAAAATAATTCCAGATTTTTATTTTAAAAATAAACAAAACAGATCTGAACACTGCCGAGTTCGTTACAACTCTTGGCCAGCCTATAGGACAAAATACAACTGGGCTCTATTTTGGGGTTCAAAGGAATAAAACTATTAGGGAGAACTGCCTCACATTTCTCTCAAGGTGCGACTGGAATATTTGAACTGTGGACTTTGTAGTTAGGAGCCTTAAAAATTGGAGAGAAAAAAAACCACCCTTGCTAAAGCATCACAGTGACCCTTTAAGACACAGTAGAACTGTCCCATAGAATGTCCAAGGATACAGCTTTTACAGGAGCAAATTGTCACATCTTTCTCCCAAGGAGCAAATAAGGTGTCCAAACCATGCATCTTTTTGGTTAACCGATGATTTATTAGCTACTGCATCCCCAGGGCTCCCGGCTTTAATAGGGGGAGGCTGATATTAGAAAGAAACGGAGGCATGAGATTACTATGATACGGTGAGAGAGAGCTACAGTAATAGGGGAACATTCCCATTTTGTTGTTGTTGTTGTTAGGTGCCATCTAGTCGGTTCCGAGCCATAGTGACTCTGCCCAACAGAAGGAAACACTGCCCTGCCCCGCGCTGTCCTCACCATTGCTATCCTTGGGTCCGTTGTTGCAGCCAATGTGTCCACCCATCTCCTTGGGGACCTTCTTCTTTTCCTCACTGCCCCTCCACTCCAGCAAGCATGACTGGTTTCTCCTGGCAACCTGTGCAAAGGAAGTAAGATGAAGACTCAAAAAAAAAAAAAAAAAGATGAAGACTCACCGTCCTTGCCTTTAAAGAGCTCTCTGAAAAACAAAAATAATCAAGAACTCTCTGGCCTTACTTATTCCAACACAGACTTGTTTGTCCTTTAGGCAGACCATGGCACTTTTAATATTCTTTGTCAGCACCAAACTTCAAATTCATCAATTCTTCAGTCTTCTTAATTCAATGTCCAACTTTCCCATGCAGATGAGGCACTGGAAAATATGATGGCTTAGGTCAGAAGCCTCTTAAACCTCAAAGTAATATCCTTTCTTTTCAATACTTTTTTAAAAATTTTAACAATTTATTAGGGGCTCATACAATTCTTATCACAGTTCATACATATACATACATCAATTGTATAAAGCACATCTGTACGGTCTTTGCCCTAATCATTTTTTTCTCCTCTTTTCTTTTTTTACATTTTATTAGGAACTCATACAACTCTCATCACCATCCATACATATACATACATACTTTAAAGAGGTCTTGGGCAGCAGATTTACTCAATACAACATTTCCTATGATCTCTTGACTACTGCTTTCATGAGCATTGATTATGCATCCAAGCAAGGCAAAATCCTGGACAATTCCACTCTCTTCTTCAGCTGTTATGAAGTTGCTTCTTAGGCCAGTTGTGAGGATTTGGGTCTTCTTTGCATTGTGCATTGTAATCCATTCTTAAGGCTGCAAACCTTGATCTTCATCAACAAGATCTTCAAGTCATCCTCACTTTCAGCAAACAAAGTTGGGTCATCTGCATATTGCAGGTTGCTAATAAACCTTCTTCAGATCCTGATGCCACATTCTTGTTCATACAATCCAGTTTCCTGATTATTTGCTCAACGTCAGATTAAACTGGTATGGCACTTAGCTTTGAAAATTTGTCATCCCCACTCTAATAATATCAGCAACACATCTTGAGAGTTAAGGAAAAGACATTTTTCTTTTCTTGAGTAAACCAGTCCCAGTATAAACAAAACATGTAGGAAAGATGAGTGAAAGCATGATGCCTTCGGGTAGTAAATCATTATTTTCTTTTACATGGAGTCTGGCCTATTGTCTGGAAAACCCAAAACCAAAGCCCCTTGCCTGGCGCCGACTGTGACTGTGGCCCCCTCATGTGCTTCACAACAGGACCATCCCATTGAGTTGTCTTTGCTGGACCGTCTCCTCCACACATCCAGGCTTCCGATCTGTGCACTTAGTGGATTTAAAGGCAAGAAGTAGACATTCAAGGAGACTGTGTTTGGCCCTGTAAGAGATAAACAAGGGGCCATTGGTGAGACTTATGTAAGTTATACGGAGCGGGCGGTGATCGGCAGTAAGTCCTTTTCCTGAAGGCAAAGAACGGGGCTACCTCCTGCACTGTCCCTGTTTAGTCAGATCAAAGCTCAACAGTATCAGCACCTTGCTTCTCAGTTTATTCATCTGAGGTAGACTTGATAAATGTGGAATAAAATCCAAAATAACAAACAAGCAAACAAACAGACAAGGCTCTACTGTCCTCATAAAGATAGTTTGAACCCTGAGACCATGGCCTGAAGACACCCTTTAGGCTGACACTGGGACTCCGTAGTGGCTCAGCTTTCACGATGAACAGGAATCGACTCGATGACACTGAGACTGAGGCTTGGATAAGAGAAATAACCCACTGGCATTTAGTCAGTCCCGACTCATAGTAACCCGACACAAGGTTTCCAACACTTTATGGAAGCTGACAGCCTCTCTGTCTCCCGCAGAGCAGCTGGTGGATTTGAATCAGCCATCTTGTGGTGAGCAGAACAGCATTAACGTCATTCAATGGTGTAGTGGGCTATGAGTTGGCTCCTAACCCCAAGTTTGGCATTTTGAAACCATTAGCCGTTCTGCGAGAAAAAGATGGAAGGCTGTGTTCCTGTAAAAGTGCCAGCCTCAGAACCCACAGGGACAGCTCTACTCTGGCCTGCTGAGTCGCTATGAGTTGGGGTCAACTCAATGACAATGAGTTCATTTTCTTTTCCTATTGTGAAGAGTCATAATAGCTCCAGCGAGGTGTGTGCTGCTTGGAACAATCAAACACTTGGAGCTCCAAAGGGAAGCCCTTTCCCAGGGATAACACTCAGAGGGCAAAATGGAAGAGGAAAACGGACCAGTGGAAAAGGAAACCCACAAAGGAAGGGGCAGGAGTGTGGTTACACTGAGGAGATGGCACCCAAAGACACAAACACACTGTGCAGGAATTATTGAATGAAAAGCAGAGTTCTACTTTTTCTAGTTTCCATCCAGACCCTACTGTGCAGATGGGACGTTAGCCATTCCCAGCACAGGGGCACTCTCTAGTCTAGCTGTGGTTAGGAATAGTTCGTTCATCATGATTAAAAAAAATAAGAAGAAAGTGTCTTTTAAATATGTCCAGGTGTCCCTGTGGAGTCATATTTCCTGAGAAAACTCTTTGGAGCATTATCTGACCTCTTGTGTAAACAAATGTGTTTGGTACCGATAGGCGGGGAGGGCTTGGAGGTCACTGCTTATCCATCTTGCGACTCCTCATCTCTCGGGCATTTTCCCAGGAAGGGGAGTCTGGTCCATTTCAGCAGCTGGTTTTTGAGCCAGCGACTTGAAGGCTGTGTCATTTTTGTGACCCAGAAAGAGATTCCTTTTAACTAGGCCACCAAGGAATTCAGGGACAGGTGACAGGATCCTGTTGGGTGAGAGAGCTAACGGTGCAGATGCTTGTTCTAAACAGTAGGAAACTGACTTGGAGAGGAATGAGGTTAAAATGACCAAAAGGGCAGTCACTTCATGGAGAGAAAAAAAGCCCAAAACTGAAAAGTGAAATGCACTGATAAGATTTACTGTGTAAAGAATTCACCTAGCACAGAAAAGGGCTTCGAGACTGGCTGTGAGCACAAAAGGCCTTTTTCATGTGTCAGAATATAATTAATTAAGAACTCAGGATGAGAGGTAATTAGAGAAACCGTAACCTGGAGGCATACTCCTGAATTATTCTGATCATTTTAAACAATTATAAGATTTCATTTCCCAGTCATGTGGCATAGATTTTAAATCTGGATAATGTGGAGAGACAAGTTAATACATGCAGCCTGCAAATGAAATTATTTCTTTCGATTCTAACCTTTTCAACAAAGATAAGGATGGAATGACTAAATCTAAACTGGAAATGATTGTCAGAAGTGAAAAATTCTTGTACTGATTTCAATTGAAGTGTGACTTTCTTAATGCCTATGTTGCTCTGCTTGTATTGCGTGTGTATAAATATATCTGGATTTGATGTTATAGACGGGGCAAAGGAGACAAGTAAATCAGTCATTCCTATTACAATAGAAGGGTCCCTGGGGGAATAATGGGCCAGGTGTTGAGCAGCTAAGAGTTCAGACCAGCCAGCCACTGCTGAGGAGAAAGAAGAGTCCATCTGTTTCCACAGTGACTTACTGCCTCAGAAACCCTATGGCGTTCTTCAACTCAGTCCGGTAGGATTACACAAAGGGACTCTAAGGTAGCAGGTTATTCTAATAAAGGTCAAGTTGAGTGCCAGTGAATCGCAACCCACTTTCTCTGACTAATAGAGGATGTCAACATCAAGCTTCCAATTACTTTTGCTGTTTCTGGGCTCCATGAAGCGCATCTCAACTCATATGGCCCCTTGTAATAGAGAACTGTCCACTAGGTTTTCTTCACTGTAATCTCTGTGGAAGCAGATCGCCTGGGCTTTCTCTGGGATGAGTTTGAACTGCCAACCTTACGATTAACTGCCAAGAACCTGACAGTTGAACGACCAGGAGTCCTTCCTAATTATTACCCATAGAGTTAATAATCAAGAATGTGTTTAACTTTTTTATGTGCCCAGCATTCATAAAAGATATACTGTACAAGCTACTGTGCTTATTGTACTACAAGAGGGCTTCCAAAGGCTCCTGGAAAATGGAGATTAAAAAGGAGCATGCTATCATTTTTTCCCTTTTGCCTAATTTTTAATTTGTTCTAGTTTCTATGATCTTCTGTTTTCTCTGGAATTGGGTTTTTCTGTGTTTTATTTTGTGGTTGTTGCTAGGGTTATTTAAAAATGATTTTCTTTGTGTGAAATTCTACTATAGGTAAATCCATAGAGACAGTAACTGGATTAATAATTCCTTAGGGTTATGGAAGAGGTGGTTGGAGGGTAATGTGGAGCTAATAAGAATGGGTACAAGAATGAGGACAATAGTCTGAAATTGATTGTGGTAATGATTGCATGATTCCTTTTAAACCATTGCTCTCTATGGTATGTGCATTCTATACAATAAAACGTAACCCTTATTCTACTTACTGTCCCAATAGAGTCATCAATTGTGAGTTTCACATACCAGAAACTTATAAGACAACTTCAAGAGGGTGACCCGCCCCCAGTGACATAACTCCTCTGAGAGCAACCTTAATATAAACAAACAAACAAACAAAATAAAAATAAAGGAAATGTTGAAAGCCAGGTCAGGAACAGGGTGCATCAGTAAGGAGCATCTACTAACAAAGTTTTAACAGTTCAAGCGAGCTTTATCCCTTTGATCTTCTGTACTCATCTCTCCAATGCACTCTGTTTAGTAACCACTTCCCTCCCATCTCTCAATTATGGACAGAGAGAGCTCACCGGAGGCTTATTTCCTATGTAGTTCTCACAAATGTATCTTATGCTCCCATTGTCATCCATAACTTTCTGCAAACTGGATTTGCACAATTTAGGCTCTGATACTAATCTCTCCTTCAAAATTTGGATTATATGGTTTATAGTCCTTCAGTGACTGATGACGGGGTGCTTCGTCCATGCAGTTTTAGTTGACCCCCCACTTGATGGCCGCTTGTTTGTAGGCAAGCCTCTGAGACCCCAGATGCTATTTTTTCTGGTAGCTGGCACCATCTGAATTCTTCACCACATTTTGTTATAACACCCTTAACTTCTGTGTTCCCTTCCTGAGGGTGAGGTTGAGCAGGGCCATGTTGTAAAAACTAGTTGTCTTTAAATTGGAACTAGCATTTAGTGCAAGCCCCAAACCCATTCCTGGATTCATGTTTTTGTTTGTTTGTTTGTTTGTTCTATTCAGGAAATTTTGGAAACCTCCTTGTAAACATGTTTGTCTAAGGTCAGTTTTTGTTAGCTTACATTTGTCAAAATACTATTGAGGATTCATTAACCCCACATACAGTTTCATGATTGCTGAATGGTTTTCTGCTGTTGCTTCGGGTGGTACCTACAATACTTTAAGTATACTGTAAATAGTCCTATGAACTACACCTGAAACTATAATTTTATGCTCAAAGAAATGGGTTTGACTCTTTGTGGCCAACTTTGGGATCTTAAGACAGTTTCTTAACTTCTCATCTTAAAACCGTGTTGAAGAAGACCTATCTTACAGAATGCAGTGGGTTACTCATTAGGATGCTAATTGTAAGGTCTGCACTTGGAATCTACCAGTTACTTATTGGGAGAAAGATCAGGCTTTCTGATCCTATGAAGAGGTACAGCTTTAGGAGACCAAAGGATCAATTATACTCTGTCCTAGAGAGTCACTGTATCAGAAACGACTTGATGGCAGTGGGTTTGAATTACAAAATTGAGGTGAACGTTAAATGGCAGTGTACCTGGCATATGGTATGCCACTTCAAGAGGGTCTCTGAGTAAGACTCACAAGACCAGCAGAGATAGGCAACTCTTCCCTCTTTGGATCGAAGAGTCATGTCCATGCTTCCCTTTGCACTGATCTATTTTGATAGCCAAGCAACACACTAGTGACACTGACCAAGTCTTTGCTGAGGGGAGGGATTGAGGAAGAGAGAGCAGTGAGTTTCCATCGCCTTACAAATTCTTATTTCCCTTTTCTACTATTCTCTACAGTGCGCTCTAAGCAACCTTGATGGTGTTGTCATGTAAGTAGTGGACCCTAACCACAAAGTCAGCAGTTCAAACCTACCAGTCCCTCCTCGGGCGAACAATAAAGGCTTTTTGGTCCTGTAAAGATTTATAAGCTCAGAAACCCTATGTAGACTATAGGTTGGAATTGACTCCATGTCAGTGAGAGGTGGTTGCTTGGTTAGAAAGGTCACTCCAAATAACCCAGATCACGGTCATGAGTCAATTGTGACTCGTGGCGATCCTACAGGACAGACTAGACCTGCCCGTGTGAGTTTTTGAGATTGTCACTCTGCCTGAGTAGAAAGCCTCCTCTTTCTCCCACTGAGAGGCTGGTGGCTTCCACCTGCTGGCCTTGCAGTGAGTAGCACAACGTGTTACCACCACGGCACCTGGCTCCTCACAGCGGTCACTGAGTGGCACATTGAGATATTGTCATAATTAAGTTTTAAAGATTTGTCTTCTTTGTACTTGAGCGCCATGAGTAAATTCATGAAACGTAAGGCTTCTAAACTGTTGTCTGACGGGAAAGAGAAGTGAGAAGAATCCTTAAGCCCCTGAGACTGGCAACAAGGACCCCCGTCCCTTGTCCCTTCCTCTATAGCACGGGCTTGTCGACTGTTGGGTCTCATTCAGGGCATGAGAGCCCTTGGCCTGTGCGATTGACTCCATTGCAACTCGCGGTCCCCTCGCAGGGCAGAGTAGACTTGCCTCGGAGGGTCTTCCAGGCTGTGACTCTTGACATGAGCAGAAAACCTGGTCTTCCTCTCTTGGAGCATCTGGTAGATTCCTGTCGACTTTGCAGTTAGCAGCCCATAACCCATAACCCACAATGCCACCAAAATCCCTTTATGAGAATTCTTGGAGATAGGGTTTCTGCCAAGAAGCCTTGTGGGCAAGCTCAGGTACGGGCATTAAATTATCAGGAAGCCGACAGATTACTAAAGAGGACTTCATTAAGGAGTGGGTGCTTTCCAGAAACGTCACACCACGTTCTCCAGTGGCGACCTCGCCACGTGTCTGTGTGGATTCCTTAGAAGCTACTTTTCCACGGCAAGTATGTCCCACGATTACTCAGACAAGAGATTATGGAATTCTAACCCAAACGCAAACCAAACTCTGCCATCATGCTGATCCTGAGAGACCCGGTAGAACAAACTTGCATCTCGGCGTGGCCATTGATCCTGGGCTTAGCCACAGGCACCACCAGAAAGAAGCAACCCACTAGACCACAAAATTGTGTGCTCGCCCAGGCCAGGAGACAGGCCCTCTTCCTCACCTCTCATTGTCTGTCTGGAATCTAGGGCTCAGGAAATGATTCATATTTGTTATGCTTTTATTTTAGCTATAAAGTAAATCAATTCACATTTAGTCAGAACATGAATGAAGAAGAAAATGAAAGTCCTTCCCAGGTGTTCCTCAGCGGCCCCCAGGGTCTTGCTGTGGATCTGTGAATCTGTTACACAAAGACGGGGTTTGTCTGTGCTGATTGTCATACAACTTGCCTCTTTCCCTTCATGGGTGGCCCTGGATAGCTTTCCATATAAGCACATTCTTTTAGCAGCTGTTTAATATCCCAAAGTGTGTGCACTGAATTTATTTAGTAATCCCATAATTTATAGGCCTGTTACATTTTTTTCCAGTTTGAGGCTATAAAAAATAACACTGTGATGAATATTTTTGAGCATAATGTCTTAGCAGTCCTGTACAAATATACTGCAGTGTAAAAGTCTACAAGTGAAATTCTTAGATCAAAGGACACGAAGCAACCCCAAACCTGCTGCAGTAGAGTTGATTCCAACTCATAGAGACCCTGTGGGACAGGGTAAGACTGTTCCTGAGACTGTAACTCTTTCAGGAGTAAAAAGCCTCATCTTTCTCTTTCAGCGAGGATGGTGGATTTGAATTGCTGACCTTGTGGTTAGCAACTCAACATACCACCAGGGTTCCTTGTCTCCAAGGGCATACACATTTTAAAGTGTTACTAGATGTTGTCTAAGGAGCCTTGGTGATATTGTGGGTGAAAATTTGGGTTTCTAATCAAAAGATCAGAGGTTCAAACGCACCAGGCACACTTGTGGGGAAAATGTGGCAGTTTGCTTCCCTAAAGGTAACACCCGTGGAAAGACCGTGGGGCAGGTCTCCTCTGTCCTGTGGGGTCGATATGGGTCAGAATTGCCTTGACGACAGTAGGTTTACATTCTTGTTATTGCTGTTATTGTTTTTGTGGGGAGGGTTTAGATTTTAATTCCTAGGCAATTAAAGAGCCCTTAAGTACCTATTAATTAGCCTTCAGTATGGGTTACAACTCAATGTAAGAAAGATCAAAATCCTCACAATTGGCCTAATAGGGAACAGCATGATAAAGGGAGAAAAGGCCATGGACGCAGCAGCCCAGAGCTCAGAAGACACATTGCATGAGGTACTTCTGCTGCACAAGACCTCTTTAGAATATTGAAGAGCAAGGGTGTTACTTTGAGGACTAAGGTGCACACCTGCCCCAAGCCATGCTATTCTCCATTGCCTTATCTCCATGCAAAAGTTGGACATAGGATAAGAAAGACCATAGAAGAGTTGATGGATTGCAATGTGGTACTGGCGAATAATATTAAAAGTACTGTGGATCTGTCTTAGAAGAAGTAAGGCTAGAGTGCTCCTTAGAGGCAAGGATGGCAAACCTTTGTCTCACATACGTTGGGCATATCTTCAGGAGAAACCAGTCCCTGGAGAAGGACATCACGTTTGGTAAAGCGGAGGGCTGAGGAAAAAGAGGAAGGCCCTTGATGAGATGGAGCGACACAGTGGCTGCCTCAGTGGGCTCAGGGAGAGGAACAGTTGTGGGCTGGTGCAGGACTGAGCAGTGCTTTGTTCTGTGGTGCACAGGGTCACGATGAGTTGGAGTCATCTCAATGGGACCTAATAAGGACAGCAACAAGGAGCCTTGGTGTCATAGTGGGATAAGCCTAGGGCTGCTAGCTAACCAGAACGATGGCTGTTCCAAGCCACTAGCTGCTCCCCAAGAGGAAGATGAGGCTGTCAGCTTCAGTAAAGGTGTATAGTCTCAGAATCTCCACAGGGAAGTTCTGCTCTGTCCTATAGTGTCACCATGAGTTGGGTTTTGGTGTTTTGAGGAAACTGGGGGGGGCACTTGGTTACTAACCGACATTTCTGAGGTTTGGACCCACCTGTTGTTCCACAGGAGAAAGATCTGCCTGTCAGTTTCCACAACGATGGATAGCCATGGGGACCCTATGGGGCAATTCTTCTCTGTCCTGTCAGAACCACTGAAAGGCAGTGGGATGGTAGGAGATGTTTGTTGAGTTTCTTTATAAAGACAGAGTGCTTGGGCAAAGGCAGCAGAGAAGAGACCAATGCTCAAGGAAGGGATACCATAGGAAAGCAGACTGAGAAAGGGGGACGTAACTGAGCGTGAAAGAAAGCCTCCAGGATTTCCAACTGCTGAGCTAGAGAAAGGTGAACCCCCTAACATCATCACTCTTTAGGGGCAGTTGTTGCAGGGGAACCTGATGGGGAGGCTGTTTGTGTTGGGCACCGTGGAGTCCATTCTACCCCATAGCTAGACCATGAGAAAAGGGTGTCCCAGCCGGTAAACTCTAGGTGAGTGGATCGCTAAGTTGTTCTTCCTCAGAGCAATGGATGAGTTGTATCTCTTACCTCTTAGTTATCAGCTGAGCCCTGCGCCACCAAGGCTCCTTGGGCTGGGGGAGGAGGTGGGCAATTACTTCAGGTTCACACAGAGCATCGATCAGCAGAATGCATATTAGTCACCAACACCAGACACAAGAAACCTAAATCTTCCAAACCCTACTAAGTGCAGGATGCTTTCCATTCTAACCTCTCTGGATACCCACCGAAACCCTGGGGACTAGTTTGACCCCAGTTTGCACTTTGTCTTGTCAATAGTAGGTCACACCTATGGTAACGTGCAAACACTGCACGTGGCTCTTCTGTCCATGTCTCTGTCACTCACATCAAATGATCAGGTTAGACTAGGGAAATAAGTGTGTGAAACGCTAATAGAGGAGATTGGTCACTTTGGGTTGTCATGCCCCTGAAATGAAGAGAGCTATCTCAGAAGCCTGCCAGAGCCCTGGTGGTGTGGTTGTGCACTGGGCTGCGACCGCATGGTCCACAGTTTGAAACCACCAGCAGCTCCACTGGAGAAAGACTGGGCTTTCTACTCCCATAACCAGTGACAGTCTTGGAAACCCACAGGGCTATCGCTATGGCTCAGCATGGATTCAAGGGCACTGAGTTTGAGTTCTCAGCAGCAGGAACAGAGAGAATTCCCAGGACAATCAAGGAAGAAAAGCCACCAGGAGAGCATGTTTGAAATCCCAATCTGAAGTGGCAGAAGCCATGCCACACGGAGACCAGAGGCTGAGGCAAGGAGACCATGACCATGACACAGAGCAGAGGAGCTAGGCTGGTGCTATGAGAGTGGGAGGCAGAGTGAATGGGTGCCCCTGGAGGCAAGGGCTGCCCCTGGAGGAAAGGGCTGCGGACCAGAAAGAGACTGGACTGTGGCTAAGGAGAAATGATCCCGTGGACTAATGGCTATACCCCCAGCGTTGTCTGATCCTGGCTTGTGATACCCTATTAACTTCCCTAATAAACCCCCATAATTGTGAGTTGTGTCCATGCATTCTGTGTGGTCATTGCAGCAAGTTATCAAACCCAGCAGAAAAATAGAGTACTGGGGGAAGAATGGTTAGTGTCCGAATATGGTTATATAAAAAAAAAAAAAGATAAGAGCTGGAGTCATGCCTGACCCCTGATTTGTGACCATTGGTCTTGGGCTACTGTGCAGATGGATTATCTCTCCCCACTTCAGTAGAGATGACTAAAGAGAGACCTCTGAGGTGTGTGCAAAATCATTCCCACAAAGCAAGCTCCAGGAAGACAGGGCTCCGTCTTGTCACTGGTATAGCCGTAGGGCTGTCATGAGTTGGAATCAGTTTGATATGGGGCTTGGTTTTGGCAAATTATTGGAACAAAGCTGGATACAAAGAAGGTGCTGGATGAGTGTTACTGAATAAATGACTGAGTGACAACCAAGACTCACTGCAAGTCAAACCAGACTCATGAATATCATGTTGATTCTGAGTCACAGCCAGCCTGCAGGACAGGGTAGGGCTGAATGCTTGATGGGAGTTCAAAGCCTTCTCTCCCCCTGGAGTGGCTGGTTGTTTTGAAGTGCTGACTCTGAGGTTAGTAGCCCACCGAATGACAACGATGCCGCCAGGGCTGACACGATAAGTAAGAAGACGCTCTTGCCCGCCCTATGTGCACAGCTCATGGGATGGCGTCAAAAGCAGCACAGAAAGCTCTGACTCATGGCAGCCCCAGATGGGTTTGGTAGACTTGTGCTCCACAGGGTTTGTGATGGCTGATTTTTCAAAGCAGAGTATCAGGCTTTTCTTCCTAGGCTGCCCTTGCGGTGAACAACCAAGTGCCTTAAGTGCTTGTTGTGGTGGTCCGACGCATAGCGACCCTGTAGGACAGAGTGGCACTGCCCCATCAGGTCTCTCCCGTCGCAGCCTTTCTGGGAGCAGATTATCAGGCCTGGTCTCACTCAGTGTAGCCAATGGGTTTGAACTGTAAACCCTTGGGCTAGCAGCTGAGCCTTCACTGCTGCACACCATGGCTCCCCTGTGAAGAGTGTTGTTGTTGTCAAGTGTCGCAGAGTCTGTCCCAATGGATAGCACCTCTACGCACAAGAGAAAGCTGTGCTGCCCAGCCTGGACCACTCTCTGAATCCCTGCTCGGTTTGAGCCCATCACTACAACCTCCATGTCAGTTCAGCTTGCCAAAGATTTCCTTTGGTCCACAGACTCTCCCTTGACCAAGCTAGCTGTCCTTCTTCCAGGACTGGTCCTTCCTGATAACACGCCCAAAGTATTTAAGGCAAAATCTCTCCGTCGTCACTTCTAGACTCTAGGGAGATGACGGCCACAAACAGGTGAACCTTACAGAGCAATTCTACACGGCAACACCTGGGTCGCCCCAAGCACCCCCCACCCCCGCAGTGGCACGCAATCACGCTATAGAAAGAATCGGAACAAGGCCAAGCCTCAATTTGCTTCCTTGAAGGCCAAGTGACTTCCCACTGCGCTATAAGCAACATCTTTGCCTGAGACTGCTCCCAGAAGTGGGGTTTCAATTCCATGTTTCTGCTGAAATTCCTGAAAGTTAGGGTCGGTTAGGTAAAAATACCTAACCCAGGTTGGAGGTTGCCTGTAGTGGATGTCTATGACCCTTCTAGGCACAATTCTTCATGTGGTAGAATTTTGGATGCCCGCTCCTGTGGCTGTAATCCCATTTTAGAGGTTGTCTCTACTAACGGATGGGATTAGGGTACAGTTAAGAACTGACTGTAGTACAGGGTGTGAGCCAAACCACACCTTTGTTTCGCTGGGAGTCTCTGTAAGACTTTACCTTCGTAGCGGTGGGACTTAAGACACCATCCTAGATGCAACAAAGCCCACATGGAAGAAACAGACCAGCCTGTGTGATTACAAGGTGTTGATGGGATCAGGTATCAGCCATCAAAAACCCAGAACAAAAAATCATATCATTGTGAATGATGAGGAGTGGGAGCGGAGACCCAAAGCCCATCTTTAGGCAATTGGACACACCCTTACAGAAGGGTCACAAGGAAGAGATGAGCCAGTCAGGGCAGAATATAGCACCAACAAAACATACAACTTTCCTCTAGTTCTTTAATGCTTCCTCCCCACCAATATCATGATCCCATTTCTACCTTACAAATCCAGCTCGACCAGAGCCTGCACACAAGCACAGATAAAAGCTGGAAACACAGGAAATCCAGGACAGATAAACCCCTCAGGACCAACAATGAGAGTAGCAATACCAGGAGAAGAAGGGGAAGGTGGGGGGACCAAGGGAAACCAATCACAAGGATCTACATATAACCCACTCCCAAGGGGACTAACAACAGAAAAGTGGGTGAAGGGAGACATTGGTCAGTGTAAGACACGAAAAAAATAATAATTTAAAAATTATCAAGGGTTCATGGAGGAGGGAGGGTGAGGGAGGGTGAGGGAGGGAAGGGAGGGAATGAGGAGCTGATACCAAGGGCTCAAGTAGAAAGAAAATGTTTTGAAAATGATGATGGTAACAAATGTACAAATGCGCTTGACGCAATGGATGGATGGATGGATTGTAATAAGAGTTATATGATCCCCCAATATATATATTTAAGACCCCATCCTTTGTTTTCCTTGGGGGTATGGTTGGTTAAAAGACAAACTATACCTCCATCAAAGCCATTCCTCAAGGTGTAGGAGTCCTCTTGGACTGAGGGAGAGATGCCAGGACCTTGGAAGACCGCAGCGCACATGTCTGTCTGAAGGGCGGAGCCCACCGAGACCAGATGCACCAGGGACTGTGGCACGCATGATCAAAGGGGCAGCAACCAAACCACAGCTCCTCCTCCGCTGGCATGAAACGAGGGACTTGTGAAGTAGGGAGACAGGCTGGCTTCCTGGCCCGTGGAAGCAAAGGCCACGGGACCTGGTGACTTAACATCTGAGGAGAGAGACTTGGCTGTTGGCAGAGGAGAGGCGTGGTTGTGGACCAATGACCGGTCCTTACTGTTTGCTGCTCTTGACTGTGGTACACTCTATTAGCCTCATTGTGAGTATTGTCTGGGTGGTCATTGCAGTGAATTATCAAACCCAGTATTCAGGTGGAACGCTAGGGGAGGAACGACTGGTGCCATCCGATCGGTAAAAGAGGATGTGTAGGTATGCCCAAACCCTGTCTTGTGACAATAGGGAAGGCAGAGATTAGACATATCCATCTTCATTGTTGTGTCCTGAAGAGGCAGCCAGGAAAAGGAACTTCAAAGATGACGCATGGCCTCAGGCTCTCTTAGAGTCTAGTAACTGCTGACTGCAAGGTCGACTGTTCAAACACACCCGTCAACACTGACACTGAGAGAGAAGGTTGAGGCTGTCTGTTCCCCTGTAGGACTTATAGCATCTATGGGGGCCACTCTGAGTCAGAATCAACTGGATAGCAGTAGGTTGCTTTGAGGCAGGTAGAGGAGAGGGTAGGAGGGGATGATTTAGGGAGAGAATACAAATATTTTCTTCTGTAAGGAATTGCTTCGTACAAATTACAGACCAGTTTTCATCTTGATATTAAAATAAAGTGACACCAGTGCTGAGCAGGTTCTGCCACACACCCTGTAGCTGTGGCAATTACCCCATTTTGGATAATTGTCTTGTAATTGCCGCTGTGATTTAAAATCTAATGTTATCCTCCAATTGTTCCGATGTCTTTTCATGAATAATGCAATCGTCCCACGAGCCCTGTGCCAATTTCTCATTTAGATTGGCCCCGTGTTGGAGTTATGCACCATTGTCCTGCACACCATTGTCTCGCGAAACTAATGCAGCAGCGACAATACAGGGAATAATTGGGCCTTGGCTAATTATGGAAAATGGGAGTGCAAGTAAGTAAGGTATGAAGTTATTCTCTGGAAATATTTCCAACCCCCAATTGGCCTATAGGTGACTTGGAGTGAAACGTGGCACGGGGGGGGGGAGGGTGGCGGGAGAGCAGGGGGCATATTGACTTCACTCTGAGGGTCTTAGTCCGCTGTTAAGTATATCTGGAGTACTGGAGGGGGGTGTTTTCAGAACAGAGAGGGACAGATTTTCTTTCATGGGTGACTTTTCTCACTGGAATCATATTGTCATTATCCATGCAAACAGCTCTGTCAACAAGAGCTGGTGAGGCTCCCGCCGAGGCCAAAATACCAATTGTTTCTAGGCCTGGCCAAGGCCAGCAGGATTTCTGTTCCCAGTATCTGGGAGTTGGTTTGACATAACGGGAAGAAAATCCATTGTATTCAAGTGAACGGCAATAGAGCCATTTTAGAATTGCAGTTCAGCTCCTCGACAGACAGACAGGAGGCCACCCCAGTCCCGTAGCATCTTGCTCGTGGGTGTCTGTGCTAGTGCCGCCGTGACAAGGCCCTCTTAGACCGAGTGAAAACCAATGGCACTCAATGCATTGCCTGGCAATGTAGTCGTGAATGGAAATACGAGGGACCTTGAGACGTTCATTGAAAAAATGGAGGTAAAATATATTGGAATCATTCCACAAATTTTCTGAAGGCCCTTCATATCAAGTCTAGCCATGAGGTGGGAGGGCTGGTCTTTGGACTTGAGGGCCCAGGTTAGGCTTCTGAGCAAGCTAAAAGCCTGCATTTCCCCTTAGAGGAAAGGCCCGCGTCTCTATCCACCTGAGCGCTCCAGGGCTTCATGCCCTTATCATCAACAATGAACACCTCATCTTGGCATCCAGTTCCACCTGCACATCCCTTCACCTGCCAATTCTGCAGAGCAGCCATGCAGTCTGACCTCCCGGCCCTGGTACCCCAGTACTCCTCAATACTCGACATGCTTTCTCGGAGGTAAATTGTTCCAAGAAGTTTTCTCTGATTTTCCAAGCTTCGTTGTTGTCCCTCTTCCACTCTTCCGTAGCTCCCTCCTGTTGGCTGGATCACAGCGTGTCTCATGTGGTATTAATTATAATGTTCTAGTCTGTCTTCACTTCCTGACGGTGAGATGTACATGGGCAGGACTACATGTTGATGGGCTCAGTTCAACAGCAGTCATCCACCATGAATATTGGGTGAAAGAGACAATGGATGAATGAGGGAGTTGTCAGGCTCCGTTAGGAGGGTAAGCACAATGCCCACAAGGAGTCTGCCAGGGTCAGGAGCTAGCAGCCCCAGCCTGGTGACTGGAGGCAAGTGGGCTGTGTGTGTCAGCCCCTAATGAACCCCTTCCCCACAGGCATAGACCACACGGGGATCCATTTAGAAACATCAGAGCATCCCAGATTGGCTACAAGAGACAAACTCAGAGCTGAAGGGACTTGAGGATGCCTCGAGTCTGATAAGCAAGGAGCAAACAGAAATCTGGAAAGTAGTGTGCTTTGGCCTTGAACCTGGCAGGCAAATGTCAGGTTCACAGTCAGAGGCCACAGGGAACAGAAATATACCTGTGGGATGCAGCAGGATTTCACCTGAGAGGGTACGCGGTAAAGCTCATCAACATGGACCATGGCTGGAGAAAAAGCTGCTGCCCAGAAAGAAAATCTGAGCTTCTGGAAAGGAGAAAGAATGGGCAGTGTATGTGTGTGTTTGGAGGATGGGTGGGGAGGAAGTAGGGATGGGGACCATGACTTCTGCATTAGGTTAGGTTGTCAAGAGAAACAACACCAGTGACATTCATGTCTATATAAGAGGGAGCTTTATATCAAGAAGGTGTCCCAGCCCTGTCCAAATCAAGACCCTGGGCCCGATGCTAGACTGAGGTGACTGCAAGTGGCTGTTGCCGACAGGTGCAGGAGGAAGCAGAGATGGCACAGGCTGGTGGATGCAGAGCTGAGTGGATCCAAAGTTGGTGGGAACATGACAGGGCACCTGCAGTTCCTGGGTTGGCAGCCCACATGGGGCCACCCCAGGAGACAGACACAGAGTCCCAGCAAACAGGAAGGTGAAGAGCAAGAAGAAAGAGAAGTTCCCAGTTTCGCCCTTGTAAAAAGGCCACATCCCCAAGGAGGCACCATCAGGCTGTGACCTGAGAGACAGGGTAGACACCATCCCTACACTTTCACGCAGGTACAAGTTGACATAAAATCTCACTGCTACAGAGCGGCTGGTGGGTTTTGAACTGCTGACCCCGTGGGTAGCAGCTCAACTTATTGAAATAAACTACGGAGAATATGAGACAAGTTTCCTGGAAGTTGATAACCATTTGCACTTGACTACTAATTCAAAGAACAACTCTCCAAACCCACCCATCAGCTCCATGAAGGATCTCTACTCACTGCCACTGAGTGGATGATGATTCAGTGTGATTCTATAGGACAGGGGAGACCTGGCCCTGTGAGTTTCTGAGACTTAATTCTTTACTCTCTCCCATGGAGCAGCTGGTGGTTTTGAACAGCTGACCTTGCAGTTAGCAGCCCAACACATAGCCACTACACTACCAGTGCTCCCACCCATGAAAGAAAGTCCTGGCTGTTTCCATAAAGATTACAACCAAGAAAACCTATGGAGTATTTCTGCTTTCTACTTTGAAACACATGGGGTTTCCATAAACAGCAGTGGGTATAGAGGGGCCAGTAGGCACTGGCCTCCTGGCCTGAGAGCACCCACTACTGTCTATTGATACCTTTAGTAGAAGACAACTACCCCCACAGGGTTTCTAAAGATGCAAATCTTTCTGGAAGCACACTGCCTCGTCTTTCTCCAGAGTAGCCACTAGTGAGTATGAACCACTGACTTCAGCTAGCAGTCAACCCACTGAGCCAGCAGGGTCTCCCTGGCCTAAGAGAAAACCAGTGTAGAATCTGACATAGTAGAGAAAAGACCAGAACTCTTATATGAAAGGGCTTTGAAAAGATCCTGGGAAAATCCCATTCTCTCTTCATTCCAGTTTCCTCTAGCTTTTTTCCATGCCAGTCTGGGCTGCTCTACTTCCAGTAAGATGGGAAGCTCTAGACATGTCTGGGGGGTCTCTCTGCATCGCTGTACGACCTGTTTTAGGAGTTCATAATAGGACGAGGTCTCCTGCATTTGCCGGCAGTACTTTCTGTTTCATTTATTCCGATAAACATTTCTGACCTCCTCCTACCTGACTGCGGAATTCTGGAGTAGAAGATGAAGAATTCTGGCTCTTCAGAGCAAAACCCTGATATTTTTAGCTGTCTTTTCAAATGTACTTTTTAAATGCAGCCTTAAAGTACAAGCACCTAAATGGAGATGAGTCTAAATCAAGAATAAAGAGGAAATTGGTAGCCCAACAGCCATTCCCTTGTTTCAACACATATGCAGCGTGGATATGCATTTGTTCCCTATTCAGCAAGTGTTTGTTGAGTCCCTTAATGGGGAAGCTAGACGCTGCTAGGGCAGAGGTTTCATTTCTGAATCCTTTTAAGCCAAGTCGTGGTCCTGATGTATGGAATTCTATAGTGTTCTGAGGACAAAAATCAACTAGCCATTTTTCACAGGTGCCAGGAAGGAGGTGGGGAATTCGACAGGCCAGCAATCTGCATTCCCTCCTGAATGCAGGTCCTGAACCTGCACAGCGTCTCCACCCTACCTGGGTGGCCTTTGACAGCAATGACAGGTTCCAAAGCCTGGTCCAGGTCCCATTAGGCAGTGATTCATGCTGAAAACGGCTGGAATTTGACAGGTTGCCCAGAGCTGAGGACAGGTGAGCTTCTTGATAGCTGGCATGGTGACAGCTCTGATATGACATCCTCCTATTACTTACAGGCTTGTGTTGGGGCTGAGGTTCCCCAGGAGAGTTACACTTGAGAGCCAGTCCATGTGATAGGCAGGGAGGAGTAGTGTTATTGATCAGTGAGATAAACACGTCATTGCTCTCCTGCTCTAAACCTGGGACATCAAAAAATCTTAGGAATGGGTAGAAATCATGGCAGGGTTGTCAACATTGCTCCAGAAAAGATTCCCACAGTCCTCCTGGGACTTGACACATCTCCACCATCAGTAAGCCTAATGTCATTGTTCAGTTGACCCATTTCTCCTTCTAGCTGGGCAGGGTCTGTGGGTGCCTCCTAGCAGCCCCTTGGGAGCAGGTAATGGTCCCCCCACCCCATGTCTGAATTAACTCCCTTAATTATTTCAGCCTAGACTCTCCCCTAAACTCCATCCCATTTCTAAATGTCACCGAGTCTCTGTTAGGCATTAGGCTACCTGCACCCTCTCATCCAGGATGTGGCAGCTCAATCTTTTTAATTTCTCAGGCTAAACCAAACAAACCCAGATATTGTTCTTGACTCTCCTGCCTCCTAGCCGCTGCTTCATTAGAAATGTCCCAGCTCTACAAAATATATATTCAGAGTCAACAACACGTTTAGTGCTTCTATTCTACCTCATACTGCATTACATGGTGCTTGGAGCCTTAAGGGGGCCCTAGTGGCAATGTGGTTATGCGTTGGGTTGTAATCTGCATGTCCAGCAGTTCAAAACCACCAGCAGATACTCAGGAGAAAGACTGGCCTTTCTACTCCCATAAAAAGTTACAATCTCAGAAACCCACGGGAGTCACTGTGAGTCAGCATTGACGCGATGGCAGTTCTAACAGGTTGCAAGGAGCCATTCCGGATCGGTCTCAAATCAGCTGGTCCAGACCAAAGGAGAAAAATGAGTCAGAAATAGGTGGTGGGTCTCAAGATGTGTGGCTACATTGCCTTTGCGAGCAAGTGCTTCCTTTGTCATGATAGCATAACCAGATGGTGCCTGGATATCATTACTGAATATTTTGATCAAAGGTTCCATAGAAGAATCCTGACTAAAAGGGGGAGGAAATACAAAACAGAACTTTAAGGTCTCATGGATTCTAAACTTTCTGGAGCCATGAAGGGTGCATGAACCCCTGAATCTATTGCCCTAAACTCTTCTTAAACCAAACAATAGTTTAGCTAGTATTTTAAAAAGCCTGTCTTGACCATTACGCTCTTTTAAGAAGAATGTTAAACTCCACCCCCTACCTCACCACCTCCTCCCGCCCACACACACACAAAAGCAAAGTCCGGGGTCAATTCTGACCCTGGGTTTCTGAGACTTCGTATAAATCTTTCTGGGAGCAGATAGCCTCACCTTTGTGGTTTGCTCACACCACTATGCGGCTCACAACCCAAGGTTTCCAGGGCTCTAACTAGCTACGTGGGATCGAACTCACAATAGCTATTTAAAGGGCCAGCTTGGAACCGTAGGGGCCAAGGAGCTGATATCACCAGAGAAGAATTTTTTAAAAAGTCCTCAAGGATGCTTCCTTTAAAGAATGCAATCAAAGTCACTAAATGAGCTCCAAGAGGGATGCCATGTCCCTTGTACTTTTGTTCTAACAGAAAAGAAGCCCATTCCATCATCTGGGGAAGAGCCAATTGCTCTAAAAAGGATCACATTGGAAGGTCCTGGGTAGTAGTGGGAGAAACATGTGGAACAAAATTCCAAATTACAAAAGGGACCAGCTTATTGCTTTAAACCCACTCTCTCCTTTCCAAGACTGCCAGACAGTGCATGCCTCCTCTCTGCAGCCTCCTTCTCGAACTTCTTGGTGGTTTTCTGGTTGATGTGCTAGACTTGTACATAAGGGTGTTGGACTTGCCAGAGCCCACATGGTTGACGGCAATGATATTGATATCGGTCTTCTTTCAGCCTGGACTGCCAGGACTGCTCCCTTCTCAATCCTGTCCGACCTGTCAAGTACCCACTCTCCATTTCATAGCACCAAACCCGCAGCTGCCAAGATAAGTGGACTTCTCCAGGCCATATCCAGACCTCCCCATGCTGTATCCAGTACTTCCAAAACTAGTAGCCCTTTCTCCTAGACAGTGCCATCCCAGAAAACCTGGGATTTAATTAGTCGCATTTGCCCCAGATCCCCCATCCCATATCTAGTACAAGAGACCCTTCCACTCAGTGGTCTGCAGTTCCCCTGCTCCCTTGTACACCTCCCCCACTCAAAAAAAAAAACCCCACTCACTTCCAAATAAGGACAATTTAATAGGTCTTTCAGAGGCAAAGCTGACTTGTGGATATTTCACAGCCAACATTGCTGAACTATAGAGACACCCAAGCTTCAGCTCTTATGAGCCCAACACCTACCTCCTCCGTTGGGCCCTCCTTCTTGTTTCCCACTCAATTAGATACGAGTGTCTGATCCAATTAGAGAATGGTGCTTGTACCCGGGCCAACTTCAGAACAGCCTTGCATACTATGTGGTTAAATAAAGGGAGGCTGGATGAGGCCCATTAATACCTTTTTGGAAGTAAAATTGCTTATGAGTACAACAAGGAAGGGAAAAGCAAGAAATAAGACTCTAGAATGAGCGGAAATAGTCAAGAAATAAGGCTCTAGAATGAGCGGAAATAATCAAGAAATAAGGCTCTAGAATGAGCGGAAATAATCAAGAAATAAGGCTCTCGAATGAGCAGAAATAATCAAGAAATAAGGCTCTCGAATGAGGCCTGCACCGTCCTTTATGTGGCGCCGGTGGCTCCTAGGACTACAGAAACCAATTCATTCACTTGCAGTCTGTTGAGCATCACACTGCTCGATAGTGTACTGGACTCCCAAAGAAGTTGACATGCTTCTCTCCTCTAACAGCTCTTGGGCTCTTGGAGAGACAGTAGCTCCTACTGAGTCTTTGCCCCTTCACCTGTCCAAGACTGCTTAGAGAGAGTGCTGATTGGGTTGCATTGAGACTGGGCTGTGGCTATTGAAACCTACTCTAAGGCTAAGGGGCTCCTCCTCCTTCCCTTGGAACCCCTTGCAGAGCTCAGTTGCACGGTAAATGTGTGGTCCTTCCCCCCACCCCCACCCCCTGCCCTCAGTCTGTGTTTGCACCAGGAGAATGGCAGGCTTGGACTCGTGGGGTTCTTGATCTCATTCCTAAATTCTAACTTTGCCTTTAAAGAGTCAGATATTTTAGAATGCCAGAGAAGTGAGGAAGCATATCATTCACTCCCTCCCACATTTTACAGAAGACTCTAATGTTTCCCAGGGAGGTAACTGACAGTCCAAAGATTCTACAATTTTTGGTTCTCCCCATCAGTGAAGTTTCCCTCATCCAGACACATTCTAGAAAAAGAAGACACGCTGCCTCTGCACCAAGATTCAGTGCCATACTTTCCACAGTAACCAAAATGTGGAAATGACCATCAGTCGAAGAACGGATAAACAAAATGTGGTACATCCATACAGTGGCATATTCTCCAGCAATCAAGGGAAACGAAATCCTGATGCTTGCTACAACCTGGTTCAATTTTGAAAGCATGCTGACTGAAATAAATTCATCACAAAGGGACAAATGCAATACAATCTCTCTCTATATATATGTATATATAATATACATATATAATGAGGAAATGTATAGAGACACATGTCAAGACAGTATCATTAATGTCACCTGCAAGATTATCCAATAGCGGTTACAGCAGCACATTGACAAGGAGTTGCCAGAGGTTCACACCGGATTCAGAAGAGAGCATGGAACAAGGGATATCATTGCTGATGTCAGATGGATCTTGAGTGAAAGCAGAGAAAATCAGAAAGCTGTTTGCTTGTGTTTCATTGACTATGCAAAGCCATTCGAATCGGGATGATAACAAACTCTGAATAGCTTGAGAAGAGTGGGAATTCCAGGACACTTCATTGTGCACAAGGGAAACCTCGCCGCGAAGCAAAGGCAGCTTTCAAACAGAAGAAGGAAATTCTGCACGGCTTAAAATCCAGAAAGGTGTGCACCAGAGCTGTATCCTCTCAAATGGAAAGATTTAAAAGAACATCAAAGCAAACAAAAAAAGACAGAGCTGTTCAGTCTATGCCTTCCAGCGACACGTATGAGCTAACACTGTGCTGAAATCTGCTTTGCATGAAAATACGAATGACACAGCCCCTCTGTCTGAGGGGCTCACACTCTGGTGGGGGAGACAAATGATGGCCACAGGACAATTTCAATGTAATGAATAAGTTGTGAGCGCTGTGGATGAGGCACCTTAGGGAGGTCCCTGGCTGCATGGGCGGGCACATAAGGACCACTGTAGGGAGATTAGCTGGTCTTCAGATGAACGCAGGGCTTGCCAGTGGATGGAGTCAGGCTGGGGACAGCTTCTATTTGGCGGAGGACAGGAAATGGAAGGGAGAAGATGGTGACTAAACAGATGAGGAGGGAGGGGGACGTCAATTATGCATTAACTCCTCAGAGCTTAAATTTTCTAGACTGTAAATCTAATTATGCAATTCCCTTGCTTAAGTCTCTTGATTACTCTTTATTGCCCTCAAGGGAAAAATCTACTCTGTTCATTCCATGGAGAGAAGCTAAGAGGAATCAGAGACTGGGCGCTGAGAGGCCTTGAGGAGGCCACCTCCGGAGTCTGGGAAAGAAATGATGGGACCTGAATCCGTAACCTTGCTCCGCATTTAACATGTTTAGAAAGGAGAAGGGTGGGAGCCTACAGAGGCTAATGGGACCATTTTTCATCCGAATGGAGAACATTCTTTTACCCAGAATGCCTCCTTTATCCAAAGTCAATCCAAGTCCCAGAGAGAGCTTCCAGAGGCACCTGCTGGGAACACTGCAGGATCAGTCTAAATTCCTTCTCACTGCACAGCTGATCCCCAGAGGAAGGCTGAGCTGGTCATGGCCCTCACTGTGTTTGAAATTCCCCACCTTACCATCCGATGTCACCACCAAGTCTCTGCCACGTGAGTAGCACAAAGGCCGAGCAAGCATGTTAGACAGCTCCACGGCGGAGCCACATTGCTGTTGCAGCCAGTGCCCATCGCATCTGCTCTGATTCGAGACAATCTTGGGGATAAGAGAAGGCAACATTGCTTGAACCTGTGGCATCTTCAAGATGATCGCTGGGTCGAGTCCATCCTCTCAGTGATTGCGTCAACCCATCCCACTTGGGTCTGCAGCCTGCTATAAACATGTCATTTCTGAGCTGCTGTTTCTTTCTCTATAAAATGGACAGTATGGAGCTCCCGGGGCGGGGGAGGGGGGGTGTGGTGGTGGGAGGGTAAATGAGATAAGGCACACACAGGGCCTGGTGTCTGATAAATACTCAATAACTGCTATCTACTATTGTTATAAGGAAATCTGGCACTGCAATGGTTAACTCTCCACGGCTAATCTCAAGGTTACCAGTTTGAAAACTGCGACAGAGAAAAGACCTGGAGTGACCTTCTCCAGGAAAGAGTTGTTGTTAGGTGCCATCGAGTTGGTTCCGACTCCTAGCACCCCCGAAGGAAGGAAACCCCGGCCAGTCCTGCGCCATCTCATAACTGTTCTTATGTTTGAGTCTGTGGGTGCAACCTCCAGGCCAGTCCATCTTGTTGAGGGCCTTCCTCTTTTCTGCTGTCCCTCTACCATCCATGATGTCCTTTCTAGAGCCTGGTCTCTCCTGGCAACATGTCCAAAAGAAATGAAATGAACTCTTGCCACCCTGGCCTCTAAGGAGCACTGTGACTATCCGTCGTCCGAGACAAACGGGTTGGTCCTTTTGCAAGTCCCTGGTACTTTCAATACTCCTCACGGGCCCCGCCACTCAAATCCACCGATTCTTACTTACCCAGTTACTCAATGCCCAACTCTCACATGCACACGAGGTGAAGTAAAATGTCCTGGCTTGGGTCAGGAGCACCTTGTCCTCAAAGTAACCTGCTCGCTTTTCAACACTTTAAAGAGGTCTAGAGCAGAGCATACTTTCCCTCTGCAATGTGTCCTTTGATCTCTTGACTGCGGCTTCCATGAGCAGTGGCTGTTTATCGAAGCAAGATGAACTCCATGACGTCAACTTCTTCTGCATGGGTCATGATGTTACCCACTGGTCCGGTTGTGAGGATTTTCATCTTCTTTACGTTGAGTACTAATCCACATGGCAAACTGCAGTCCTGGATCTTGGTCCGCAAGTGCTTCAAGTCCTCCTCGCTGTCAGCAAGCAAGTTGTGTCATCTGCATGTTGCATGTTGTCAGTATACCTTCCTCCAATACTGAGGCCCCATTCTTCTTCATATAATCCAGCCCCTCTGATTATTTGTTCAGCATGTGCTTTCAACAAGTGGGTGAAGCGTTGGAAGCAATGTCGGGAAATTTGGAAGGCGGCTACTTAACAGACTGACAGGGAGCGGCCCATATTCACACCCATTCCACAGAAATGGATGTTCAAATTACAGAACAGCATCATGACTCTCACAGGCAAGTAAAATTTTTCCAAAAGATCTTTCAACCAATGCTGCAGCAGTACACTGACAAAGAGCTGCAGGCGTTCAGGCTGAATTCAGAAGAGGACTTGGAACAAGTGATATCCTTGCTGACGTCAGCTGAATCTTGGCTGGAAGCAGAGTAAGATTAAAGTTTTGAAAGCCTTATGGAGCTGTTCTGGGGCCTACATGTTGCGGGGAGTCAGAAAGGACTCAATGACACGCAACAACAACACTGGTATAGCTTTCTTACCCTGTCCTATTGCTGGGCTCCTTTCACCTCGAGGTTAAGCACTCATCCAGAGAAAAGGGGAGGATCAGAGATGTAATGGCTTGCCCAAGGTCACGGAATGTCTTACCAAAGAAAGCATGCTACTGCTACGTCGATGAGTTTCCAGGCTTCTTCTGAGCCAGGCTGTCGCCTCATTAAGAATTATTATTGCAGCGCTTCCATTTGAGCCATTTACATAGTATCTCTGTGGTCTTGGCTGACTCAGAACTAAAGGAATAATCAGAGTTAAGAGGTTTTCTGACATTGAAATAAGCTGAAGGATAAGTGTTCCTGATAGAATGACTTTCCCCTCCCGGTGTAATTGGCTGTTGCTGGGGAAATACTCCCATTATTTACAAATTTGAAAGGACCTGGCAATTCATTATCATTTTATTAGAAATAGTATTTACAATCCATAAACGTAAAGTCATCAGAGTTTCTGGAACGGGATGGTTAAGAATTAGAAATGAATCTGTGGAGACTGTACTGCAGGCTTCAGGCAGTTAGAATGAAATAAAGTCATTTAGAGAAGCACCATGCTAAGAGAAGTCACTGAGATAAATGAAATTACATGGTCAAGATGCTCTTACTGAGTGACTACATAAAGACAAGAGGTGACTCCGGGCTACACACTGGAGGGTTATCTTCTGCAAGATGAGATGAGGTAGTCAGTTTAGGGACATTAGCTAAATGCATCTATCAAATTGTTTTGTCTGTCTAGGGGATAGGAATCTTTGTAAAGCACCTTTTGTTTATTAACCAAAGCCATTCGGTTTCGACAGCGAGTGAACAAAAGGTGTAGGTGCTGTCAGATTCCCTACTCCACCCAAGTTTCTAGATCTCAAAGACCCCATTCCAGACGTAAACGAGGCGCACAATAGAACGTGTTTTCTAGAATAACAAGCAAGATGAAACCACCGGAGTTAGACTCAAAAAAGGAGAGGACAATGGTTCTACAACTGTGGAATCACGATGACGGAATTGTACCTGTAGGAACTGCTGAATTGTTGCGTATATTTTCAACAATAAAATAAAGAAGATTTAAAGGGAAAAAGAGTGAAGTTAGTGATGAGCTCATGACAGGGAAAGGCTCAGCGTCGACTTTATTGCATTTCTCCATGTAGTCACTCCCGTGGGGTGCTGAGAACAGCCACAGCTGGTTTTGTTGGGCACTCAGGAATGTCCAATTTAACCAGCGGTGGCACTATTGGTACTGTAGACATCGTCTCTGTGTCCCTGATAGGCCTGGCCCACTTCGGTTTGGAGGAAGTTTAAATTAGACTGTAGGTGTGTCCTGGGAGGGGTGGGTTGGGGTGGAATTGTAGAAGGTCTTTTCAGTGATCCCTTCTACCAGCTAAATTTCTCTTAACTTCGAAAACAGAGTTTTTCCAAGAGAGAGAATGATTTTTGACTTAGGTCAGTCCAGATTTAATAGTGAGAAAGATCCAGGAAAGCGGAAAGCCGACTGTCCCGGAGTCTGATCACCCTGGCTGCAGAGGTAGCAAATCCAATTTGAAGCAGGTGGGAGTTAATTCTTTGCAACAACTATTTTCCCAGTGCAGGCAATCTCAGAGCGTGAGACCATGCTATCTGCTCTCCCAGGATCAATTGCTTAACCTCAAGCCCGAGGTGGGGCAGGCGGGAAAGAGGATTAAGATAGTGCTAACTCTCCTGAACCTCCAGAGCTGGATCAAGAGGGGCTCAGGGAAAGCACTGGGGACGGGAGGGTCTCAACAGGGAAACAAGACAGATGCACTCATACCCCACCCCGCAAGCTAGAGTCCCCGTGCTGGAGAGAACAAAGAATTTAATATTCGAGTGACTCAATTGGTTTTCTGCTCAAATAATCCTTATTGAGATGGGAGAGTGGAGGCGGAGGCTGAGGGAAATTTCTTCTGAATTCAAGAGCCTGGCAATTTCAAGAAGGCCTGATCATCTGGGAAGTCCTGCTTTGGCCAGGTTAAATGGACCGCTTTCCCGGTGAGCTGTCTGAGAACCATTAATTCAGCAACTAGGTGGGTCCTGAATGCTTGCGAGGTGCTAGTGAACCTTCCTCCCGCCCCAGGTGCTGCAGATGGGCATTTTGACCTGACCTTCCTTTCACAGGGGTCAGAGAAGGAGAGTGAGTTGGCCAAGACACCAAACACACAGGCAGCGGAGCTGGGATTTCCTTCAAGGCACCTCTTCTTCTAAAGAGAACACTTTTCCTCAGCCAGGACCTGTCCCATGTTTGGAAGCCCTGTCCCATCATTCTAGAGCCTGTCTTGACAGTAAATGTGGAAATGGGCCCTCAGCAGGTCAAATGCAAGCTGATTTGAATTTATAAGCGTGAATTGTATGCCTACAATGGGCCAGGAAATGGAGAAGAATGGGCCCCCCCTCCCGACCAGTGAGGGTGACCCCCTGCCACCCACCCACAGTGGTGTGCCATTGGAATACCACGGTCTGCACCCCTTCAGCGAGGGCACAGGCTTTCCGCCGATGCTGCTGATTGACTGGACCACAAGCGCCATTTCCTGAGCAGCCACCCAACACGGGAGGCCTCTGGCAATCTTTACATAATCACTTCTCTCCGCCAGTGCTCTAGAGGTAGGGTCTGTGTTTGCCATCACTGCAGAGTTAATTTTAAGGCTTCCAATCTATTTTGGTCATTCAGCATCACGGGCTACACTGCCGTTCCGGGGCATTAAACCAAGAGCAAATGGATTCTGAATGTCAGCGCAGAGGGGGGCAGGGAAGAGGCTTGGTACTGAAGGTCTCCTGCCCCCCAGCTCCAGGACCTGACCACAGTAGGTCTCAGAGGCAGAGCTGAGCAAAGGAGGGGCTCCTTTGGCTGAGGTTCAACGGGGTGGAGGATCAAGTCGGGTGCAGTGGTGGTGGTGGTGGTGAGGTGAGGGAGGCCAAGGACAGAGTGAGAGGTTGGATGTCTCAGGGATATCCTTTGGATCACGTTTCTGAGCAGCCCCCAAGATGTCCGCAGATAACGCTCTGCCTCATATGCTCCTCTGTGGAGCAATGGAAAAGCGAGCATTTCCCGTGTCAGCTTTCCCAGTTATGAGATGTGTGATGAAGAAGGGAGCATTTGAATATAAACATTCCACAGCGGGGAGCACACTTCTTCCCTGGATTCCAGAAAGGTTCAATCTGCATGGGACTTGGACACGCCACCGAGAGCCCAGAATCACAGACTCTTCACCGGCAGAATAGAACTGATGATCATTCTGACCCACTTCTAACCTCAGTGCTTCGGAGAATCAGAGGAAAGCGAGATCAGGTGGAAGCAAGGCTGTAGGCTCCCTGTGGGGCCCACAGAACAACTGAACATCAAGTCCATTGACATGGGGACCCATAGACTTCTCTCTGCAGTGCTGATGAAAATAGATTCTATCTCCAGATCCCTGCAGGAGAGGATGCTGAGAGGAACGATGAGGCAAATGTCACCAGGGGCCTTCTTTGTCAGCTGGATACTCGGGGACCAAGCATGGCTCATTCACCCATTGCTGTTTCCTGCACGCCAATCACAGAGATTGGTATGGATTAGAAATTCAATGGCAAAAGGAATGAATGAACTGTTCAGATACTGAAGCACCTACTTTAAGAGTTAATATTTACAGCACCTAACACATCTGAAGGAGGTCTGTTGGCACATGCGGGGGGGGGGGGGGTGCTCAGCTTTTGACTGCTAACCAAGAGATTGGTGGTGTGAACCCATCAGCTTTGTCGTGGAAGTAAGATGAGGCAGTCTGCTTCTGTAGAGAGTTCCAGCCTGTGGAACCCCGATGCATCAGTTCTGCTCTGTATACAGAGTCACTCAGAGTTGAAATCTAAAAGAAAAAAAAAGAGTTGAAATCTATTTATTCCACGGTAGATTCAGTGAATTAACACACCCAAATTCACCCACATTGTAAACCTGTGAACATATATGTACTGGATAAATATCTTAGTTTGCTTTGAAAACAGTTTAATTTGGTTTATTAGGAAATAGCAAGACACAGGGAGAAATACGTATGGGATAAAACAATACTCTCCTTCTTTGAGAAGGCACTTAAGTTCAGTTCACACTCCCTCTTACCTCACCAGACACACATCACATCTGCCCTGCTGCTAGTCCAGATGTTAATGATCAGGAGTAGTCTGTGCATCAGGTGAACAACTAAAGTGTTATCCTGAGAAATGGTTTCCACTGTATCGTGCTTATAATTTAACTGTGATTTAACATTTATGAATAACACACACTTGCAAATTGTTTTACTACCATTTTATAGTTGCTCTGTGAGAGATAATGAACGAAATGCCACTTTCACTGAGACTGCTCTAAGGGACACAGTCGTTGTGCCAGTAATGTGCTATAAAAATGTAAATGGTCAGGATCTGCATTGTAGTGAAACTGCGCCTCTCGTTTTTCATGGGAGCAACATGTAGATATACTAGGCCCATTACAGCAAATAAGCATGCATAGATACGCATTATGTAACCGACCTTCCTAATGCCAAAGGATGTGCGCACCCATTCATGTACTCATTCCCTCGCTCCCGTGTGTGCGAGCTTGCTCTCCTGTGCACTGGTACATGGACTACCTCTGCCTAAAGGCGCATGCTAAGGGCTGGGAGCACACAGGCTGCACAAGATTTCCTTGAGACATTTTCAGCCTGGTTCAAGAGATCAAGCGTGCACATATGACTTAACATACGGTTACTAAAGGTGTAAGCAGTATAACTTAAGAGGAAAATATGGTGGCTTTCACCAAGTCCTCGTTCTGGTACAACGCCAGACAGACTTGGGTGTGAATGCCATCTTTGTCAGCAGTGGGACTGCCCGGAGTCTGGGACAAAAGGGCATCTCCGAGGAGGGGTGTGCAGGATGCATGAGTGTCTTCAGCAGGTTCTCAGTGAACGGCAGCTGTTAAATTAATTGCAATAATACAGCAATGGTAGAAATCGAGCACAAGGATGCTTGGTGGCTGTGACATGGAGAGGAAGAGGAAGGGTGTGGAGCAATGGGTGCGGAATCCAGGAAGGGCTGACAGAGAAGGTCAACCCAAGAATCTAAGACTCTTGACCCTTTTCTTCCTTTCCCACAGGCAGCCAGGCAACTCTACTGATAAACTATATCTCTATTTCACCTCCTTATCCTCAATCCACCCCATCTATACCCTTTTACAATCACCCAGAGCCCAAGTCACCATCAACTCCCATTTCAACAATGAAACAAAGAAATCAAAAAGGGTTGGTACTCATGGTCACCCTGTTTGTGTCCCAGTGGAACTGTGCTCAGTAGCTGACATAAGGGAAGCAGATCACCAGAGCTTTCTTCAAAGGTGCAGCTGTGTGTTGATCATGTTAGACCCCTCAGAGATTGCCAGGCAGTCAAGCCTGCTCCCAGCTAACAGGCTCACTGTAGCTACCTTTGACCAACCCTTTCTCCACTCACAGCCAGAAAGTTTACCGTTAAAAAATTAAATCCAACCATGTCACCACCAATAGCCACAGAATAAAGTTTCCAACTCTGTAAATTGCCCTCTGGGACCTGACCTTGCCTACCTTTCTGAATGCTTTCCTGTTTTCCCCTTCCCACAATTTTCCTACTGTTCCTGATGGTCTTTGCAGTGGGCATCCCGTCTTTCAAATGCTTCTCCCACTCTTCTTGTCATTTAGAATAATCCCAAGAATTGTCTGGGCCCTTCTTGTCAGTTAGAATCATCTCCGTGTCTTCTCAGAGAGGCCTTGGCAAACACTGACCTACAGCCATTTGACCACTTCCTCTCGGTGTCTATTCATTTTCTGCACAGCACAATTAGCTGGTTGTTTCCTGCTTGCTGTCATGGTTCTGTACTGTTGGCGTTCTCTCTGTCTGATGGAGAAGTCTTGGTGGGGTCGTGGCGATGCGTTGGACTGCTGTTTGAAATCACCAGCCCCGCTCCTCTGAAGAAAGACGAGCTCCTCCATAAAGCGTACAGTCTCGGAAACCCACAGGGCCAGTTCTACAGGGTCGATGGGAGCTGGAATCGACTTTATGGCAGGGAGTTTGAGTCTGGTCTCTGCCTGCCTCCTGCCTACCTCCGCTAGACTGTGGATCCTGCTAGAGCTGCAACCTTTCACCTTCACACACACTCTCATGAGTGCCTACAAGAGCACCCAGCACAGAACAAGTCAATGCTGACCACCACCACGAAGAAAATGAATGAAAAATAATTCAACTTTTACACGTGTAAATGAATCGTTTTACATGGACGATCCAATGACCTTGATTGCTTTCATGGAGTTTTGCAGCCATTGTTGTCATTAGATCCAATTAGACCCACAGTAATTCCAGGTCTAGGTGGTACCATATATACTCGAGTATAAGCAGACCCGAATATCAGCCGAGGCACCTAATGTTACCACAACAACTGCATTAAATGTGCTGAAAAACTCGGCTTATACACGAGTAACATGGTAAATCTTTCCTGTAGTAGATCGCTGGGTTCTCTATCAGATCACAGCTAAGTAGATTTGAACCACCAACCTTTTGATCAGTAGCCACGCAGGCATCCACTGCCTCACCAGCATTCCTCAAGGCATCAGCATCACCTTTTTTCCTACACTATTCATTGACAACCAACCCCCACTCCCAGAGTCATGACTCCCCCTCCCCCTTCCTTCTCAACCCGGGTGGCCTTTGAGCAAGACCCATACACACTGGTATCGTTCATGCAGTGAGTGTGGTTGGAGCAGGGCATGGTCACAAAGTAGGGAAGATGATGACATTTGGGGAGGTGCCGAGGAAGCAGGGAGTCCTGTTGCTTCGGCAGTTAACCACTCAGCTGCTCACTGAAAGGTCAGGTGTTCAAACCCACCAGCCACTGGCAGGAGAACAATGGGGCAGTCTGCCTTCTGAAAGATGATCGCCTTGTAACCCCCATGAGACAACTCCCTCCTGGGTGACAGGGCCATGGTGGGTGAGGATCCCTCAGTGGCAGTGGGTCTGTTGGTACTGAGGACGTAGGTACCGAGGCTTGGCAAGAAAAGAAGCAACCAAAGATAGAGTCGGACGCGCGTTGAGGCGAGTGTCCACAGAGAGAAGCAACCTATTTTCCCAGCCCTCTGAAAAAGAAACCGTGACAAAGAGGAGACGATAGGAAAATCCACTTGTAATTCCTGAGGTTAATGTTCCGGAGCGGCAACCCGAGCCGAGCAGTAATCTGCACATGTTAAACGCCTGAGGAGCCAATAAAAATGTAATCTCTGGAGAACTGCGTCTTCATTAAGCTGGGGGAAGCAGCAGCCTCATCAGTGGTGGGAGCCGAGCCACCCACACCAAATTCCACCGGAGTCCCGGCCGCTCGCCGGCAGAAGCCGCAGCCGAGGCCCTGCCACATGAATTTGATTGGGGTGTCCTTTTCCAGAGACACGCCATCAACCACTGATGGAACTAATGCATAAAGGTACACTGGTTGGAAAATGCCCCCTCGAAGTACAGGAAAAACAAAGGGAAGGAACCGTTCCCAGAGTGGTCCTATTTCTCCCTGTAAAGAACCAGTCCCACTCTGGTTTCTTTCTGGCATGTATCCCAAGACCTTCCTTGGGTTCCAGGCGTCTCCATGCCACCGATGGCCTGCAGTTCTTCCAGGAAATGTAGACGGTTTTGACGCTGATGCTTAAATGTCCCCTTCAGCCCGGGCTGCTTCTGTGAACCTGGGGATAAAGCACTTTTATTAAAACTGCTGCTGTCACCCATCACACCATAAGGCCCTCGCTCTGACAACTGGATCCACATGGACTCTGCCTGGGCCAGTCCTTGTCCCCTGCAACGCACAGCCATCTGGGGCTGAGAGCGAGGAGCTACAGGAACATGGCGCTGAGGGATTTTGAGGGAAGGAGGCTGAACACGATATGAAACGGGATTGCAGAGGTCACCCAGGAGTCCTGGCAGCTTAGTAGGTCACATGGTGGGCTGCTAACCTCAAGATCAGTTCTTCCAAAACTGTGGGCCGCCGCGGAGGGTTTCCACTCCCATGAAGATTTGCCATCTCAGAAAAATAGGTCAGAATCGACTCGCTGGAGTGAGAGTTTGGCAAAGATCATGGCTGTGGCTGCCACCTGGAGACTGGCCCCCCACGGAGGATGTCCCCAGCTTCCTGCCTGAGGCAGTGTTGAACACTTTGCAGGCGGTGGTTCCTTCCTTCCCTGCTGTGGCACGATGCTCTGGGCTCTGGTGGCGCTCCCGTTTCACAGATGAGGCAACTAAGATTCTGGGATGTTGCTTGCCTCATCTATCGCCTACGCATGCCATTATTCCCAGGCATCGCCGTAGAAATGACACTTCACCTAGACCTGCGAGAGAACGTTGGTTACTGACCTTTGTAACAAATAGGCCAAAGTCCCAAGATAAGCATAATGTTAAAAGATCCCTCAAGCTTGAATTAAGGTCT
This sequence comes from Tenrec ecaudatus, assembly GCF_050624435.1. Classification (NCBI taxonomy): domain Eukaryota; kingdom Metazoa; phylum Chordata; class Mammalia; order Afrosoricida; family Tenrecidae; genus Tenrec; species Tenrec ecaudatus. The sequence goes on from NC_134533.1 coordinate 90,256,593, forward strand.
CCACCTTGACGTGTACACCCTTCTCCCCTTCAATATCTGTATCGACCGTTCCCCAGAACTAGTAAAATGAGCAAAGCTTTCAAGTTCAAGGTTATAGCAAGACATGGGGAAGCCAGATATACAAAGGAACTCCAAAGTATTCCTGGAAACATTCCATTATCTTTCAACTCCATGTTTCCGTGGACATTTTGAAGCACCTCTTTTTTTTAATACAGTTTTAAACGAAGATGAAAAGATAAAGAAAAACAGCCTAATGTATGGCGATGAGAGGGCTCAGTAAATATCATGATGGTGATGAGATGATGGGGTGCACGTGTGGATTCAGAAATGAGGAGGTGAATTGCTGGAAGTTAGGAGGACGCTCAGCAAGCAGATTACCTGTGTCAAAACCTTAGTCAACTGGTGTCTAGCTAAATGACTTTAGACTAGTTAATCTTCATAACCCTCAGTTTGCACCATAAAATAGAAATAACACTATCTACCCCCCTTCAGCTTGCTTTGAATATTTAATGAGCTAGCTAGCCCATAGCATGGTGCCTGGTCATTCTTAAACTTTCAACTAATAACATTTTATATTGTCGCTCATCTCAACAAGTCTGTATTTCCCAAAACTCTGCCTACTAACCTCCCACTCTCCAGTAGGTCTTGAAAGATGGAGAAGCCAAGCTTATTCATGGAGAAATACATTTTACTTTAAAATAAGTATATGAAACAAAAACAAAACCTCACTGCTATTGAGTCAATCCCTATAGGACAGAGTAGAATTGCTCATAGTAAATCTGCTATAAGAATAGAAAGCTTCATCTTTCTCCTTTGTGGTGACAGGTGGTTTCGAACTGCTGATCCAATGGTTAACATCACCCACCAAAGCTCCCAGGTCTGAAACTGAGCCCTAAAATATCCTCTCACAGAGCATGGAACACAGTGAGTGTTCAATAGGGGGCAAATGTTATTATCATGAACTATTATTTATAAAACGTGACAAAAGACAAACTCACTGCCAACACGCTGACTCAGACTCGTAGCAAAGCCATGCAGAATTTCTGGGGCTGTGAGTTTCCCCAGGAGCAGGAGGTCTCCTCTCCCCTGAGCCGAAAAGAAATGATAGAGGAAAAGTAGACTTCTCTGTCATGACAATTCTAAGTCCAAGTGCAAGGCCAGAGATGCCCGAACCCTTGTACCCACAGGTGTGGATGCAGAGGCAGCTCGCATGTGACCCACTGCTGGGAAGTTGGTCCTTGTGGTTAAAGCCAGACCCAGCACCCCAAGGGCAGGGCAGACACAGATACTGTGAGGAGAAAGCAGCTGGTCAGAGCCACAAATAACACACACACACACACACACACACACACACACACACACTCAGAGCCGCAAATAACACACACACACACACACCCCACCCCCCCACCCCCCATCCCCAGCAGCTTCCCAGAGGTAAGTAGGATGAAGCAGGTATGAGGTTATACACACTTGGCAGAAATCAGTATTGATAAGTATAAAAGAAAAAAAGATCTCTGGACAACAATCCATGTGATTAAAGCAAGAGCCAATTAATGTTAATTTAGAGCACGAGTTGATAAACTCATGAGCCAAATCTGACCTGCCTTCTATTTTTCGTAGGGCCTATGTTCTAAGAATAGTTTTACATTTTGAAAATGTTTTTTCAATCAAAAAGAGAATGCTCTTTCACGAAATGTGAAAGCATGTGAAATTCGAATCTCAGAGTCCATAAATAAAGTTTTATTGGAACACACACCCCTTTGATTTACATGTGTTGACGGCCGCTCTGGTGCTGTAACGGTAGAGTTGCGGAGTTATGACAGGTCTGCAAAGTCTGAAATATTTCCTCTCTGAATTTTTATAGGCAAAGCTTGCCCTGGTTTGGAGCCTTGTGCTCTTTACCGTTTTCTCTGTTAATCGGCCCCTCAGCAAACCTTGAGTGCTCTTCTGCACAGGCGCGGAAGAGAGCAAGACTCGAGGAGGCAGGGCAGAGAGACAAAACCAAACATCCACTGCTCCCAACACTTTGTTGACAAACGAACACACTGTGGGGCAAGTGGCTGCCCAGGAGTGGCAAGGCAGGAGGGTTCAGTAAATGCTTCAGAAAAGAGGGATTGGCCTGGTTCTCAAACATGACAACTGCTCAATGAGAGTGAGCCAGGCGAAGCTCTGGGGTACAAAGTCCCCTGAAAAGGCACATAGCAGAGCTAAACCAGGGCCAGCCCGGAACCTCCAGGACCGTGACTGTGATCTCCAGAACCAGGCTGGCTGACAACCAGGGAGCCATTGACTACGCAACGCAGGGTGAGCCAAGCAAAGAAGAAAGCTGAAGTCCCTTTCCCACGAGGCAGATTCGATTCACTGACAGCGAGGGCCATCAGGGGTGGACGGACACTCAGCTTGCTGGACGGTGTGGACCATGTGAGGATGTTGGCAATGAGTTTATGGACTAGAAGTTTCTATTTTGAGAACTCATGCTGTTTGTGTGCTAAGGAGACTGAAGCCAAAGCCTGGATTGTGTTACCTTTGTAGGAATCACATAGAACACTCTGGGTTTTTGCAGAATCTGGTTTATTTCCATCACTCCGTTCTGGGAGACATCCATGAGAACCTGGAAGGAGAGAGGACTGTCTTCTTCTTCTTTTTTTTAAGTTTAGCCACTTTCCAACAATTTTCTATTTGCTTTGTTTTGTTTTAGCAAATGTGTTAAATGTCTACCATATGTTAGAAACGTCAACATTACATCATCTCAATAAATCCTTGGGTTCTAGAAAATGTACTTAGTCTCTATAACTGTTTTTTTGAGTTTTTATTCTCATAACAACCCTGGGAAATCCAGGCCTGCAAACGTAGAAGTGGATGACCAGGTGAGAGCAGACAAACCGAGCATGAGTAAGCACTGCTCCGGCCCACTGAGGAGCCCTGGTGCACAGCGCCTAAATGCTTACAACACCTTCTTATGCAAGAAAATTGAGAAACAAACTGTTGATTAACACTGACATTGCCTGAAACTTCCCTCTCTATATCTCTCTTTCTAATGACTAGGGAAGGTCCCCAAGAGTAGGGCATATATCAATCTGATACTGAACTTGGCCTTGGGAATTGTTACTCCTTTTCTATACACGCACACAGAGGAGAATGCCACTGTCTATTAAGCACCTGTAGTCTTTGGCTCACAGCAGCCCTCGATGGGGCTTCTGAGGCTGTGAGTCTTCACAGGATCCCAGAGTCTGATCAGATAGGTTTGAGTCACCACACTGAGGGCTGGCAATACAAGAAGGCTTTGAAACATTCATGGGAAAAGTGGAGTTAAAAGTTAATGGCATTTTGCCCATGAACTTTTTGAAGACCACCTGGTACTCTTGAACTCCACACTTTGAATCTAAGTCCAGTCCATCCTACCCTTTTGTTTCCTCCATCCCAGTTCTCACAACCTCCTCCCCTCATCTGACCGGGGCTCTCGGAGCTGCTGGCTGGCCTGTGGCCCGAGAGTAGGCAGAAGATGCTCTGCTTTGGCCTTGGGGATTTGGGCTCTCCCGTGTTAGCAAAGGAAACTCATCCAAGAAGAACTGGAGCATTTGCAGAAGCCATATTCTTGCGAATTCAAGGTTATAACATGCGGGGGGTGGGGGGTGGAAATCACCTGTAAGGAACTGTGCTTTAGCTCTCTGGGCCCTTAGGTGTTGTGATCAGTAAATGAAAATCCAATAACTTCCTTTACTGCAAGATGTTCTTTGTCTTTATCTCCAAATTCCTATAAACCTAAGGGAGGAAATTGAATGTAAAAATTGAAAGAAATGACTTCCTGTGGGGATATTAGTCATCCTGCCGATGAGACTTTAAATTCAATCCTTTATCATTTCTTATTCACTCTAAAGGCCACATGGCACCCTTGTGGGTCCACAGCACTGATAGCAAAAAGGGGACAGAGAAGGACTTTGGGGCTACCCACTACAACTTGGCGCAGAGAGCAGGCTGCCTGGGGATGTAGTCTAGCCCTGCTATTCACAGCAGGGGCCTTTGAGTTTACCTCCATGATTCCAGACTCGGGCTAAAAATGGAAAATTCCAGAAGGAAATCATTCTTAAGTTTGAAACAATTCTTCATTTAAATTGTGAGAGGAAATCTCACATCAAGGTGCCCCATCCTTCCGGGAAGAGAATCTCCCCTTGGGCCAGCCTATCCATGCTGCACGTGGGCTCTAAAAGGAGTGGGGAGATTCCATGACTTTTTAATACCATTTTTCAAGAACTTATTTGAAGGCTCCTCCTACATGCTGACAGCATGGACGTCACTTGGTTGTCAGTGACCGACCTATCAGAGGATAGCAGGACTTTCGTTCCAATAATGCTTATTTTACTTAAAAATTGCTCTATCTTGCTATTAGTTATTGCCGTTACTTTCTTATTGTCCCTAATTCATGTTAAGCTTTATCATGTGTGTGGAGGAAAATTAGAGTGTCTTTTGGTTCCCTGGTGTCAGGCATTCACTGAGGGTTACTGAAGATAAGGTGGAGACTATGGACTTAAATGTCTTGAACCTTGACTATCTCATCTGTAAAATGGGAAAGATATCAGTATACATTTCATAGAGTTGAGAATATGAAATGAATTAATCAATGCAAGGGCCTAGACCAGTGCATGCATATAATTTCCCACTAAGTGTAAACTATTATTATTACCAGGAGACCTGGTGGCATAGTGATTCTATGTTGGGCTGCTAACTGCAAGGTTGGCAGTTCAAAGCCACCAGACACTCCACTGGAGAAAGATGAGAGTTTCTCCTCCCCTAAAGAGTTACAGTCTCGGAACCTCACGGGGGCAGTCCTACCCTGTCCTGCAAGATCACTGTGAGTCGTCAGCCACACAGTCGATGGCAGTGAATTTGGGTTCTGGTTTATTATTATTGTTATTATGAGCCCTCATGTCAAAGTAGCTATGCGTTACCCTGCTAACCAAAAAGTCAGTAGTTCAAAGCCACCAGTCACTTCATGGGAGAAAGATGAGTTTCTACTTCCCTAAAGAGTTACCATCTCAGAAACCCACAAGGGCAGTTCCGCGCTGTCCTACAGGGTCACTGTGAGTCAGAATCCACTTGATGGCAGTGAGATTTGACTTGGGCATCATCATTGTTGTGATTTACGCTTGTCATTGAATCATTGAGTGCCGGAGCTGCCCTAAGACACTCTCTCCTCCTTCTTAGCCAGATTACTCACTCCACAGCTGAATCTTCCCTTTAAGTGAAAGGATTCCCCACTGCAGGGACTGATTGCAAGAAACAGCACACATTGATTTATACAGTCATTCCCGACAGTAAATGCCAACATCTGTGGATAAAATTTATTCATGATCAATCCTGCCCTTTAATATCTGCAGCACCTTGGGCTAAAGACCACGTGGAGGTCCACATAGCATGAGTTAGTTAGTTTATTGTGCCAACCTGGCCGATAAACACATGCGGGGTTAACTGAAGGGCGGAGGGACAAATGGCTCCATGAGCCTCGCCTTTCTAGTTCTCAGGTCTCTTGCTTTGTGATGGTCGCACCAGAGTGCAGCTGCCTTTGCAGTTCCCTGTTTCAGCTGGCAAGGCTCACTTCCTGCAAGACATCCCTGAGGAGAAGCCACATGGACCTACCCCGATGCAGCACTGATTGCTGGAGCAGCCGTGTGGAGACCCCTATCAGCACTGAGATGCTTACACATTCACTGACTCAGCTTTCCTCCTGCAGTCGGCATCATTGCGAATGTTTTGTAAGATGAAGGAGAACTTTGTGGATTGGTGTTGGACATATGGGTTAATGTTGTACTTGAGGGTTTGGGCAGCACTGGGTTGGGATGTTTTCTTGATGCGCACTTAACCTTTATATAAAACTCTCTCTTATACATGAGCTTCTGTGGATTTGTTTCTCTAAAGTACCCAGACTCACACATAGCACGTGTCGAAATATTTCACCATTCTAAATGAAGATAGCAAAGTCTTCAATAAAACAGTTTGATTCTGCCTTGAGAATTTCCCAGACAACCTGGGAAACTAGTTTTGCATTTAGAATTCTTAGAATTCTTGGCATTCTGTGTCCAAATGTGGTTGTATAAGCCTGGGCCTGGGCCTGGCCCCTGCCTGTGGTCAACAGCCTCTTTCCCACCCCAGGTTCAGTTATGCAACCTGGATCCTTGCACAAAGGCATGTGGGTGTCCCGGCTTGCATGTCGAAGTGTCACATACTGCTTCCTCCACAACCCGTCAACCCTGTGGTGGCCTGCCCCTAAGTCTAGCAGTGTTCTCCCAGATGGACTGGTCCACCCTAGCAAGGACAGACCTAGGAACAAGGCCTCCGTGTGCAATAAGATAAGGTTGTGGGCCTTTAGGAGATGTAATTCCAAAGTCCTGGGCTCACAGAAGGAGGAAAGAAAAGCATCTGATTGGACAATTCTTGGCCTTGTGGACTGCTCCCACATCTGAAGGTGTCCAGGCAAAGCAGGGGCACAGTAAGGTCGGCAAGGGTCTTTCTTACTTGGGTCTAAGGGAAGTGCCTCTTACTGAACCCCTTCCTTGTACCCATATCGTCCGTGATGCTCGAGAGAGCATTGTGAGAGACATGCACAGAGCTTATAGTTTGAACCAGTTGTAAACAACCGTTCACACAAATAATGAATGCCAATTGCAATGATTACAGGAAAGCAAATCCCAACGTCTTGTGAACATGTGGACAGGCAGTGCCGACCTCAACTGAGGGGGTCGGGGCGGGGGGGGCGCTTTCCTGAGAACGTTACATCTGTGGGATCAAAGGTAAAAGTGGGGCAAAGGAGCCTTTGAGGCAGAAGAAATGGCAAGTGCCAAGTCACAAGTAGAAGGGACTAACAAGAGGTAAGTGCCGAGCAAGACGGAGAGGGCACTTACCGAAACAAGAAGCAGGGAAGATGCCAAGCGTTCCAGGGGGAGATGGGACTTGAGTGTTGTAAGGACTTGGTTGTTCGTCCAGGTGCGATGAGAAAGCATTGAAGCTGTGTTTCCCAAAATGTGTGACACCGGAGCCTGCAGGGGCTGCAAAGGCAGAGATCTGCACCTTATCCTGGATTACACTACAAACGCTTTCATTCCCAGAGGGGTGCTGAGCAACCTTTTTTTCTGAAGAGGGGGCTGTGAGCTAAATACATTTGGGAACCTATGTGTGGCAGTTCCATAATCTTCTGTCAACTTGAGTGAAGGGGTGGAGTCTAGCCTGACAATCAGGTCATAGCCAATGATGCCTCGGTATGGGCATGGCCTTCTCCTGAGGATTCTGGGGACTTCTTTCTTCCTCCCTGGAGCCAGGACACACCCTCTCTCTGCTTGATAATTTCCTGTTGACAAGTCACATGGAGCTATGCTGTTGACAGCCAGAGCTCTGAAGCTAGAAGAACCACATGGAAACCCACGCCAGCACTGAGATGCTTCTACCGCCACTGGATCCACAAGACTTTCCACCCACTGGCCTGTGATCTTCCTGCATTGGGCATCACTGCATGTGCTGTGGGAGTCTAAAGAGGAATTTAGGGACAAGTATCAGACATATGGGCAAATATCAGACTTATGCACTTGATCTGGAATAGGCTGAGATGCCTTTTCAATATACAATTTCTCTTTGATATAAAGTTCTCTCTTACTCACATATGAGTGTCTCTGGATTTGTTTCTCTAGTCAACCCGACTAACACACTACGTATTAAATGGTTTAAGCAGGAGTATGATCTGATGAGCTTTAACCCTGTTAAGAGTTTTTATTTGCTTGAAGCTTAGTGACGGGACTAGAGTGAGGGGATGGAGGAGCAGGCGTTCTGAGCCCGGGTGTGCAGCTAATACAAACAGAATGATGGACCTCAGTGCATGTAGGGGCAAATCAGGGAAGACAATCGAGATGAGTTTGGAACGCAGCCAGACGTGGTAGGGCATGACTAATGGGACAGAGACACATTGGGTTTGAGGTGGCCGTAGGAAAGCCAAATGGAAATACTGAGAAAGATCTTAGAGAAGAGGTCTGGGATGGATTTGCTTATGAGAAGAAGGCTATTGGAACAATACGGGAGATGTGAGCGCCTAAGGAAGCCATGGTATTTTCAGTCACCTCATATGCACGTGAAAGTTGGACACTGAATAAAGAAGACGGAAAAAGAATCCATCTTGGCGCTGGTGAAGAACATGGAAAGTGCCGTGGACTGCCAAAACCACCGATACATCTATCTTGGAAGAAGTACAGTCTTAGCAGAAGTATAGGCAGAATACTCCTTAGACGCAAGCATGGGGAGACTCGTTCTACATACTTTGGACAGTTACCAGGAAAGAGCAGTCCCTGGAGAAGGGCATCATGCTTGGTGAAGTAAGGGGGCAGTGAAAAGGGGCACACCTGTGACGAGATGGATAGATTCAGTTGCTACAACAATGGACTCAAACCTAGGAAGGATTATGAGGATGGCTCTGGACAGGCAGTGATTAGTTCTGTTGTTAATCGGGTCGCTATGGGTTGGAAATGACTTGACAGCATCTGACATCAACAACAGCCCGTCTCTTACTAGGGGCTACTCATTCAGGGAGAAGAAAGCGGGGTAGGCAGAGCCCTGGGAAATGCCAAAGCCTCCTGTTGGCCCCCAGGATGTCTCACCTTTCAACCATCATCACCTGGTCCATGCCCCATTCCTCACATGGAAGTCAGCTGATCTACTACGAACACAATCAGATTGTGTCTCTCCTCTGCTCAAAGCTCTCCATGACCCACTGCTCACTCCACGTAAAAGCTCAAGTTCATACAGAGGCTCACAGAGTCCTGCATGATTCAGCCCACCAGCCGTGTCCTCCATTGTCTGCCTGACCTCAAGATCTACTGTCCCGCTCCCTTCCTGTGGGATGGCCTTTGTCCTGGGTGGCCCCTCCCTCTGGAGTGCCTTTTTGTGAGCTGCTGCATGATTACTTCCTGAACATTCCATTAGTAAAGCCTCTCATAACCCAGCTCTGCCATCCTCCTTCCTGCTAACCTGGAAGCTTGGTGAGGGCAAAGACTTGTATCTTTCTGTTTTCCACTGCTATTTCCTGCACCTGGAAGAAAGCTGGAGCCCTGGGGGTACGGTGAACACTGCACTGCAAGCTGCAAGGTCAGTAGACTGAAACCACCAGCTTCTCTGCGGGAGACAGACAGACAGACAGACAGACGGGGCTTTCTACTCCTGTAAAGAGTTACAGTCTGCAAGAGGGTGGGGGAGAAAGGAGGAACCGATCACAAGGATCCACATATAACCCCCTCCCTGGGGGACAACAGAAACGTGGGTGAAGGGAGATGTCGGATAGTGTAAGGCATGACATAATAATAATAATGTTATAAATTATCAAGGGTTCATGGAGGAGAGGGGTGACGGAGGGGAAAAATGAGGAGCTGATACCAAGGGCTCAAGTAGAAAGCAAATGTTTTGAGAATGATGAGGAAAACAAATGTACAAAAGTGCTTGACACAATGGATATATGTGTGGATTGTGATAAGAGTTGTACGAGCTACCAATAAATTGATTTTTTTAAAAAGAGTTACAGTCTCTGGGAATCTCTCTGGGCAGTTCTGCCCGATCCTATAGGGTTACTAGGAGTTGGCCTTGACTTGATGGCAGCGAGCTTGGTATGGTTTGGTTTGGAGCAGAAGACTGCCTGGCACGTATTTGGTCTTCAATAAACATCTGTTGGACAAGACCCAATGGGATATAGAAATACCACAGTCAGGTGGACTGGTAATAAGTTGGCAAAGGAAACTAAGATGCATCAGCCATATCAGCCATTTGAGAGCATGCGGTGGAGGAAGGGTGAGGAGAGGGGAAACATTAAAAATACATTAAATAAACATAATTGAAATTAATAAATAAACCGGTGCCCAGATGCCTTTGAAGACGAAGTAAAATGAGTCCGGGCGATGGTGTTTACACTCCTGCTTATCCTACTCGCTGGGAGGCCTCCTGGGACAGAGACGCTCCTCCCTTTGTTTATGGCTCCCGGCATCTGGACCAGCTCAGCAGCACAGCAGATGTGCAAACATATTTGCTGAACTTGTGAAGACACTGACATGGAGATCCATTCACTGGTGACCTGGGCGGATGGCTGTGTTGGTTATGTAATGGGGTGAGGGGTGAGAAGCAGAGAGAAGGAGGAGGGGTGTCTAAATCTGCTGGTGTCTTAAGAAAAAATATGACAAATATGCTTTGAAGCGTAGAACAGTATTGTTTCATAGTGCCAGTTTGGATGTTCAAATTTCGGGCATTGGCTGCAGAAGACTGACCTTTGTGTCTTTCAACTTCCAGCCGCTGCTGACTCGTACATTCAGAGCTGTGCGTGAAGAGAAGCCTTGGAATTTGGGGCCCCAAAACTAATAGGTGGGGCGTATCTGGTGGTTATTAAATAGAGTAAATCAGAACATATATAGGACTGTCATTATGACGCCCGAGTTCTGTAAACCTAACTTCCTTATCCATTTGTAGGAAATGATTTCAGATGGCTTCCAGCTGTTACATTTTATCAACATGATGGAGCTGGCTCCTGGCAGCATCTTAGAGAGGGGAGAAGACTGAGCGCGCTGAGAGGGCATCGCTGGCACGGGGTTTTGTCCGGGCTCCGGCCTCTCCAGGAAGCAGCAGTGTATGGCTAGAAATACCGAACCTGGAAGTCTCTGCCCTTTATATTTGAGGCTACGCTGCAGCCAGTGTCTTCCGGGGGCGCTTCAGGAACCCTGGCACTGCTCCCTGCCAGGCTCCCAGTGGGAGGCAGACGCTTCAAGGTGTGCACTGGGTGGGTGAAAAGTGGACGCCCTTGGTGAACACTGACTTTACCTTCAAAACTGAGCCCATGGCGGCCCGCAAGGACGCCGCTGGCATACAGCACCTCCTACTGCGAAATCTCCTTCCAGGTCTGCTCGTTACCGCATGAACTCCATAGATACCTTTCTGGTTAATACTGTCTCTTTCCCACTGCTTTTCTTCCTTTGACATCGAAAACACACCTGCTCTGCGGGGCGTGGACATGCACCGCTTGCTGGTCCCTGGATGGAAGACCCCTCCCTGGCGGCACCCGGGAGCGGGAGCCCAGGCTGGGGGGGTGGGGTGGGGGGTGGGCTGCGTCATCGGATGGAAGGGAGCCCAGCAGCCTGGGCACCCCACATATTCACGGGGGCTCTGCCCTGCCCACCTGGCCCGGGCCTCTGTGCTCCCGGGGCAAGCCTTCTTCTCGCGCCTGAGAGGTCCTGAAGGCTGGGACACTGTGTGACTAGGTGGCAACAGCGGGACTCCATGCGGACAAGCCCAAACCCGTAGCTTGAATGGCCGGCCGGGCCGACTCCACGACTCCTACGGGTTCGGACCCCCTTCCCGCGGCTGCTCTGGGCTGCGGGCTCCGTCTGACACCGACACCCCAATCCCACCCCCACCCCACCCCCATCGCACAGCAGCGCCCCCCGCCCTGGCAGCCGCCCCCCTGGACCTGTCGCTGCTGCTGCTGCTGCTGCTGCTGCTGCGCTCGCAGCTGGCGCCCTTCCAGGGAGTGGGGTCCTGATTGGCAGAGCAAGGAGCAAGGAGCCGGGGTCCCGGGTGTCGGTGTGGGTGTGAGCATCCCACGTAGACAGAGCGGCTTTAAGCGCAGTGTCCCGTCTCTGCCACTAGGTGTCATCCAAGGTCCAAACAACCGAACCCAAGGCCTGTCCCCTGCACCAACCTGACCCGAACCAACCCAGAGCCCACAGGATTCCGACTCATAGCGACCCTATAGGACGAGGTAGACCTGCCCCTGTGGCTTCCCAGACGGTGGGTACTTATGGAAGTAGAAAGCCCTGTCTTCCTCTCGCGGAGCGGCTGTGGTTTCAAACTGCTGACCTTGCAGTTAGCTGATGGGATGCGCATCAAGTTGGGCGACTCAAACTCAGCAACCCCTCCAGGGGAGAAAGAGGAGATTTCCCAGTTGCTTAAAGGTCTGCAGAACTGCCTCATGGGAGTTACAAAATCATTACCTAGAGTATCTTTCTGAGTCAAGATTCATTGGCAGTGGGTTTCGGTTTGGGTTTGTGTTGGGCTGCTAACCTGTTGGGTCAGCAGTTCAAAACCACTAGGGTCTTGCAGGGAGAAAGGTGGAGCTTTCTTCTTCTGAAAAGAGTTCCAGTCTCAGACATTCAGAAATTCAGAAGGGGCAGTTCAACCCTGTCCTAACGGGTCGCTATGAGTCACCATGGACCCAGATGGCAGTGAGGGAGGAGTTATCACAGAAGGGGACTGCTATGTCTTTTTCCTATAAACACGGCTGGGGATTCGAACTACTAGACCTTCAGCTACTAGATGAACACAACTCTGAACCACCTGTGAGTCATGACCCCTTTGGGGGTCAAACGACCCTTTCACAGGGGGCCCCTAAGACCATCAGAAAATATATTTCTGATGGTCTTAGGAACCGAGACACTGCTCCTCTATCCATCTCTAGGCGGGTCCACCTGCAGGCAGATACGCCCACATACAAGTACACAGTGTGAAGACTGTTACCCATGTTACACCATGCTTCAAGACAAAATTTCATTTATTTGTTACTAGAAATAAATAGTTCACAATATATAATTACATAGTTTTGTGATTAATCACTATGCTTTAATTATGTTCAATTTATAAAAATGAAAAGATATCCTGCATATCAGATATTTATATGACGATTCATAACAGTAGCAAAATGACAGCTATGAAGTAGCAACAAAAAAATTTTTATGGTTGGGGGGTCACCACCACATGAGGAACTGTATGAAAGGATCAGGGACTTAGGAAGGTTGAGAACCACTGCCTTACTGGATGTCACAAAGGCCCCGCCCCCTCACCGCACACCCACACATACAATGTTTCATTTCTTCTTCTTAATATATATATATAAAATCACCCTGGAAATGCCTTTTACTGTGGCCTAGTAGATAGGAGCAAGTGTGAGCAGGAGGATGGAGGCAGGAGGAAAAGAGGAAAGGCGGCAGGCAGAGGGAAGGTAGCTACATTGGTGGCTCCATGCTTAAACTCTGCACTGATAATGACTCAGGTGGCCATTTGGGCCCATCCAGCAGCTCTTCAAAGAAGACGCAGTAACTCACTGCTGTAAAGACCATAGCAAAGAAAGCCCAGGAAAGCAGTTCGGTTCTGGCATAGTGGGTCACCAGAATCAATCCACTAAAGGCACCCAACAAGGCGGTGGCCTTGTGATGGTCATGTGCTGGGCCCTCTCCCTGAGTGTGGGCTGGCCCTGGGGACACATTTCTAACGTCTAAATCCGTTGCCTCCCCTTCGATCCCAACTCCTGACCACCCCACGTTTTGCAGAGCAGAACAGAGCTTCCTAGGGCTCTCTGGGCTGTGGCTTTACCAAATAGATCTCTGACTTTTTCTTGAGGGTTTCTGTATGACCCAGAACCTCCATAGGAGGTGGTGAATGTGATCAAACGTCACTTATGAGATCGTATTCCTAAAAATCTGTAGCTTCTGGCTTGAGCGCCTTTCTAAATCTCTGTCGCTCTTGCTTTGAGGGAAGTCAGTCACCAAGTCATGACCTCTTCTAGGAAGAACGTGGCATCCTCCATCAGTAGCCTGCAGACTCGAGGCCAGCCGGCACCCACGTGAATGCGTCTCCCCCTGGTGGAGTGTTAGGGTACTGCAACCCCCCATCTATGTCTTGATCACAAGCCTCTAAAACACAGAACCCGAGGCGCCCAGGTGGGGCAGGCGCTACACAGTGCGCTGCGGTCCTGAGCGTGGGCAGTTTTGAACCAGCAGCAGCTCCGTGGGAGAAAGGCTGGGTTTCCTGCTCCCATGAACAGTTGCAGTCGCGGAAACGCACAGTAGAGGAAAGGTGGTCACCATGCGTCAGCAGTGACGTGATGGCAGTGAGTTTGATTTAGAAGCCACAGGCAATAAATGGTTGTTGCTTTAGGATATTCATCTTAGGGGAATATCCTTGTGGAAGGAGCCCTGGTGGTGCTGTGGGCTAGGCATTCGGCTGCTAATTGCAAGGTCGGCTGCTCAAGCCCACCAGCCACTCCAAGGGAGAAAATGAAGCTGTCTGTTCCCATAAAGATATAACAGTAGTTCCAGAAGCCTTAAATAGGACTGCTACAAGTCAGAATCAACTCAACAGCATGATATTTCTCTTGCTTTTACAAAGCAACAGATAAGGAATACAGATGTGGGTACCAAGAAGTTGGCTGCTACTGTAGCAAACACCTAAACATGTATGGCTTCAAGAACAGGACAAGCTCAGGCATGTAGGGCACCAAGTCTTCTGACTGGGGAGGCCAGACATCCCAGTGGAAAGCCTGACAGGTAATAATGGACCACAGAACATCCACTCTAGGTAAGAGTAGTGCAGGTCACTTGGCCGGAGGGTGCCTCAGGTGAGCTGGGATCAAATGTTCAGGGGAGATGTTGTCTGCTACGTGGTAGCCAGGTGGATCGGAGTGAGGTCCCCCAGAGAGGGAGGTGCCCTATCAGAGGGATGAGGCTTACTGATAAGAGGGGCAGCACAGGAGAGGGGAGGCGGGGTGGTCACGTTTGGGGGAGCATAGGTACATGTCTGTTGAGGGGAGGAAGGGCTGACCTCCAGGTGGGGGGAGGAGAGATGGAGGCTGCTATGGGGAACATTAAGTGGGAAGTGTCTTTAGTGGTGTGCAACAATACCCCTGACGACATCTGGGGGCATTGTGGGGACATGAGGCTGGGTGCCATAGAGTACTGGGACACTGAATCCTGGATCTTGGGGGCGGACAGCATGCTCCAGGGGCTGCATTGGTGGGGCCCCAAGCGGGAACTCCACTGGGTGAACTGAATCCCATCCCCGATACACTTGGAACCTGAGGACTGAGCCAGAAGCCACATGGGGTCTGAGGAAGCAGAAGACAGCTGTAGCAAGCACGGACAAACAAGCCCTCGCTACCCCAAGCCCCAGGAGCTGTGTTAACATACGTCTCATTTCAGCAATCCTGTTGGGGGCTTTCTGGGATGGTTTACATCAGTTCTCGCTTCTCCACGCTGAAAGAATTGTTAAGTCCAAGTGCCTTTTATGAGGGAAAGAAAAGTTTCAGGTATCAGAGTCTCAGAAAGTACACGCCATCCCTGGAAATCGTGCAAGGCCGCATGAGGACCTCACAAGAGTTCACGACGGAGGATGGCCACTTCAAGAGAGCATGAAAACTCATGTGGAAGGAGGACTGGAACAAGAGCGGGGCCAGAGTGCGGAGACCAGAGACGCACCAGAGTGGACACCAGGAGGGCACGCAGGGGCGTGGCACCCCACACCCGGGAGAGAGGCCACCCTCTGACCTGCAAGAGAGCACTTGAAAGAGACAGTGGCCTACTCAGTCTGCTATTTATACCCACTGGCTGGAGCGATATGATTGAACGTATTGGCTGATCTTTACGGCTGTGTCCAGGAGCATGTGTGTGATGTCATGTCGCTGGTGCCTAATATATGTGTGCCTAGGTTGATCTCCACCTGGGCCCCGGTGGCCTGGGTCTGAGCATGTGCAGCATAGGATTGTCCCCATAAGTGTTTAATGTGTGCCAGGTTTCTTTACTACCCTTTATTGTGGCGTGGACAGCTAATTGTCATTTAGCTAGGCATTTGGTGGAGACAACCCCTCTATCCCTAGTCTTGCTACCTTTCTCTGCGATGGACATTCTGTCTGACTTTGTTCATTCTGTTCACACTAGGTACACTTCAGAGGGCTCTGTCACTGGAGATCACGCTCAGAGTCGTGTCATATGCTTTTCCGTTCTTTGGTCAATGACACCCAGGACTGATGTACCTACAGGGACAGCACGTATACAAAGGGCTTGGGGAGGGGATTTTGGGGAGAGGGTGGTGCTTAAAAGGGAGATGACATCAAGGAGCCCGTGTAGAAAAGGAATGTCTGGAAGCTGATTGTGGGAGCAACTGTACAGTGCTACTCCGTGTGACTGAACTATGGAATGATGTATGTATTAAATCCCAATTACGAATTTGTTTTTATTGATTAAAAAAAAGCATGGCTTCAGAACCAAGCAGAGGCAAAAAGAATTTTGAGGAAAGTGCAAAAGTATACCTAAATAATCTGAAATGTCTAGTAGAAATCTAGTCTTCGAGGTCACGGCTCTTAATTATCCTATTTCATGGTCCCACGGAAAATGCAGACACTCCCAACATATGCAAATATTTATGCAAAGTTTCACGCTTCTTTCTGGAAACTCAAGAGGAGTTATTGCTTTTAATGTTCTCAAACCCAAGCCCACCGTAGTCACAAGTACCAGGCAGACATTTGGGCTCCCTCGATGTGACAGGCCGTGCCAGGCATGGGCAAGACAAACATGAATGTAGCAGCCTTGCTCTTGAGGACATCAAGTTCCTCTCATTGTCTTTATTTTGTTTTCAAAATGGATCCCAGGCGGAGAAATCCTAACGTCTGAAGGCCGCGTGTCCTCACTTTACCCCATTCCAGAAGTGATGGCTGTGGGGCTGAGGGTACACACAGCTCTTTCCTTAGGACTATTTTATCCTCTTAGAGCTTCAATGTCATTGGTGGCATGTGTACAGGGGGGTGGGGACGCACCCTAGGGAGCACTGTCAGAGGGAGTAACACTAGAGGACTGCCTGTGAAATTGGTATGGCAGAAAGTTATAATTTTCCATTTAAAAATATCCCTTGTAGTCATCACAGCAAAAAAAAAAAAAAAACACATTTTTTTGTAAGCCCAGCTGACATGTATCCATATACTTCCAAGGCTAAAATTCCATTCGAAGTTGCTTTGGGGCCTGCTAATGTGCTCCACCTGGAGTTGTCCTTGACTCATTACAACGCTGCTTCGAGTCACATAGTAGCTCAGCGTATGTTTTATATCCTGCCTGTGTTTTTGTAGTTGCTCATTTTGCCAAATGTTCTCAAGCATTAACTGCACTGTTGTGATACGTAGAATTGTACACCCGTGCCACAAGTTCAAGAATAGGGCACATTAATGGAAAATAAAAATGAAAAAAGACTTCTCAGTTATTACTAAGGTTCCAACAAATAATGCCATAATTCATTACAGAAGGATTTTGCAAAACAACTTTGTTGCTAGTATTCATAGGATCTAAAAAATACGATATTTAAGTAATTTACAACTTTATCATGTTACTCTGAGATTAAAGCTGATGATCACCATTAGTAAGGAGCCTGGGTGGCACAGGGGGTTGTGCCTCAGGCTGCTAATTGACGGGTCAGCGCTTCAACCCACCAGCTGGTCCCGGGGAGAAAGAGGAGGGTTTCCGCTCTAAGATATGGCCTTGGAAACCCTGCCTTGTTTCGTGCGGAGTTGGAATGGTGCAGCGTGGGATGGGAAGGAGGCCAAGGAGGGAGAGGGAGGGTGACTTCATGAGCTGAGCTACACGGAGACCACGAACCCTATGAGCACCGCTGATGTAACATCAGCATGGCCAGTTCCAAAATGGATGCTAAATGGAGCATCCTGTGGGGACCGATTTGCTGAAAAAGCTCAGATACACTTCTATGGCTCACAGTTGACTCGGGGGGAGTTTATTAAACCCAACCTCAGAAGAGAGAGAATGGAGCTGGGAGCCTGCAGATAGGAGTTCACTGCCTGCTCTGCCTCTCACGGAGGGATGATGCTGGGCTCCTCACCTGGGGTTCCTGGGCTTCAGGTGAATCAGTAAAAACGGAGAACCGCAAGGCAACTATTGACCTCTCTGAACCTGGAGGAAAGAAGAGGGAGGAAAATGGAAGACACGTGGGAACAGTTACCCCTAGGGACTAACAGCCCACACACATTAGTCTTCACCACCCTGACACCTGAAGAACGAGACGGGGCCTGGCTACCACTCCCACCTGCTCTGAAAGGGAGAGAAATGCGGAGCCAAATCAAGATCATCAGAGAGGGCCAGCTCGCTGCTCAGAGCAGGACTGGTGTAGCTCCGGGACACTGGCCCTTAGTCACCCTTCAAGTCTGGAACTGAACTCAGCCCTGGGCTCAATTCTCACCTACACAGTAGCCTGGTCCGTAATGGGAATGGCAACCACAGAGAGGTCTGCCCACCTCAGGATTCCCAGCCATTTGGGATGAGAGGGGCAGCATCTACTCAAGGAAGGGGAATGCGAGGCACAGGGAGGGCGTGGGAGAGGGGTTGGCACCTGGGGAGATGATAGTGACGGAGATCACAGACTAGGTAGGGCTTGTGGATCATCCAAGGGATAATCTGCTCAGGAAACCTCCACCAAATTCACAATCAAAAGTCGCTCTTGGAAAAATAGAGAGACGGGGACCTTTAAAGAGGACAATGTCGGTGCAAACGTCTTCAAAATAAGGTTCAAGGACTCCTGTGCAAGGCCATTAGCTTACAGAGATCTGATGACAGCTTTCTGTCCTTGCTGACAACAGCCTCCTGTAGTCTGAAGCCTTCTCACAAATATTTCTGAGGAGATCGGCCAGCAAAATGTTCTAGAATGAGCAGTCAGAGTAAACTATTTACAAAGCAACACGAAACAACTCTTGACCACGTCTTTCCTGTGGGACTCAGCCGGACACAGAATCATCACTTCCTTCACCGGAGGAGCCTCCTGTCCTCCTCTTTCTGTCTCCCTCTGCCTTCCCTCCTCCCTGGAAATGAAAACGTCAAGTGCAAGAAGCTGGAGGGAAAGGCACTGTCCTACGCTGTGGATGTGACTTCAAATTGGAATAGCCTTTTAAAAGGGCCACTTGGCAGCCTCTAGCAATCATCGTAAATGCCCATCCTCGCTGACTCCACACGACCTCTTCCAGGAATTGTTTCCATAAAAAGTCCAATTCCAGGAATGATTTCTAAACACATACATACACATGCAACCCAAAATAAAGCAACTCACAGTGTGTGCACTGCATCGAGAGATGATCACCACGCTGCTGGTTGAAATCATGGATACCGGGGAACAGTGTAAATGGCATGGTATGGGGTGTGTATGACTAAGCACTGCCACCAGGAAATACTATATAACCATTCAGAAGAATTCAAATGATTGATTATCCATGGGCAGAGTCCCTGGGTGGTACAGATGTTTAAGTGAGTTGGGCCACTAACCAAGCCTGGCTATTCAATGCCGCCACCACCCCTCCACCCAGAGGGGCTGGTGGTCCCCTGTGAAGTGTCATCGTCATTGAAATCCTGGTGGCGCCTGGTTCAACTGTGAAACAGTCTCCTTGAGTTGGAATCGACTCAACAGCAACTAGTTTGTTTTGCCTACATCTCGGCATGGGGCTCTTTCTGAGGGGGGACATGGACACAATATTTTATTTATTGAATATACATTTACTGAGTACTTATGTGGCCAGCAGTTCAAAACTATAGCAGCTCCGTGGGAGAACGACTAGGCTTTCTACTCCCATAAACAGTTACCGTCTCAGAAACCCACAGGAGTCTCTGTGCGTCAACATGGACGTCGTGGCAGTGGTTTTGGTTGGGACTTTTGGGTATAAGAACAGTGACGATCCACACACCCTACCCCAAAACACACCTACTGCCTCAGAGTTGTCGTGACCCACAGAACAGAGTACAACTGTGCCCTTGGGAAGAATTCTGAAATGCTCAGTCTTTATGGGAGCAGAAAGTTTCATCTTTCTCTCCTAGAGCAGCTGATGGGCTTGAACTGCTGACCTTGAGGTGACTAGTCCTGTATACCACCAGGGCAACAGCAGTGAACAATTTGGGCAAAATCCCTGTCTTCATAAAGTTCATGCCCTTGCTGAATATTAATGTTTAAATTATAGCTCTATTTACATTACGAGGAAGTATGTATACAGAGAAAATGCTATGAAAGATAGATGAATCTGACTTGGTTCCTGCTTCTGTGGGCTTTCACCGTGCAGAAAGGACCCTGTGGTGAGAGGGACCTCAGGAGCACAGAGGTAGGGACAGAGGGAAGGGATGGGCACAGTCTTTACAGTGGCTCACAGGGAGCGGGCTAAGGTGTCAGGAAGAAGCAAGGCTTAAGACAGCTGTAGGTTTGCAGAAAGAGTTATGAACAATAAATTTCCCTTTGATGTGCATGACTTTTCCATACAAATATTATATCACCACTGAAAAGATGCTGTGATCCATAAAGAACTCCATAACCTCATGGCCCATCACTGGCTCCAAACACCTTGGAGCATCAGGAAGGTTGGAGGCCCCAAGTTCAGATGCCTAAGGAAGCCACCAGGTACCACGAAGAACGGAATCAGCATCAGTGTGGCTGAGACCAGTCCTTCCTGACACAGGGCAGCCCTTGCAGCTGTGCTGAAAGCCAGGCCAGGGGTATCTGGGCTTCTGGTTTGTGAAGAGAAGCCACATAGACTCTGGACCTACATAAATGTTTACGCTTCTTAACACTATGTGGACCAAAAGAGGATGCCTGTGAGCTGGGCATTGCCCCTGGTCACAAGCATCCAGTTTGTGACCCCTAAGCCCTGCCTGCAGGGCTAATGCCCTGGCACAGAAAGCCTTCCGAAGCAACTGTGGCACGACAACCCTCAGCCCGCATGACAAGAATCCCCTACCAGGAGCTTTCTGTACCACCGCACCTTCAGTGCCTTCTCCCCTGAAATTCGGCGTCTTCCTTCATTCTGAAGAGCCAGCGCCAGTTATTAAGGGACCGTGATACCTTTTAGGGGTGGATCTCAGCGCTGCGAGCCGGGACAAGGCAGAGAGGGACAAGCAGGGGGCAGAGGATGCAGCACCGCAGCTTTCCTGAGTAGTGAAGTCGGATACACATGGGGGACAGGCCTCCAGCTTGCCTTCCCCGCGGAAAGGGCAAAAATAGCGAGGCCCCGCTAAGAGTTGGGGGTCCTGTTTCTATGTCTAGCAGGGGCTGTTGAGCTCTGGGCTAGGGTCTTTCAAAAATCAGTGATTGTCCCAGGCTGGCTGGGCCCCGACTGCGTGCTTATTTGGCAAGGGCTTCGGTGGTCAGCCTTACAGCTTCCTTGTTTCCGGTATGTGGCCACTCCTCAGACCAGTCAGGAGACGTCCCCTGTCCTTGTCACAACCAAACAGAAGCACGCAGAAGTGACGATCCTGTCCATGTGCAGAGGAAGAGCCGTTCCCTCCACAGAAGTCATCCCTACTAGCTGCGAGAGACCCAGTCCTTCGCTCCTTGTTCTCCTGAGCACTGGATTCTGGTCCAAAGAAGTGGATGGATCTGGGAGCTCGGCTCAGAAGATGGTGAAAAAGAACCCGGGAGGACTGGTGGCATTCATGTTCAAAGCATCTGGGATCAGGTGGCCATGGAGCCACTTGAGACCCTTTGTGAGGCTGAGGAAGCTCATCAGCAGGGCAGTGTGGTCTGGGCGTGGTGGGCGGAGCTTGGGCCTCAGCCAACCCCACTTCCTGACATCCAGCAGGACAGACACGGATGTCAACCCATCACCCACTTCCTTCTTAGGGGGAGAAGCCCTTCTCAAGAAGGAAACGCCCATAGAGAGGCCGTCTGGGGACAGTCTCTTTTGGGGTACTGAGTTTTCTTCCATAGTCTTCTGAACTCAGATCAGATGGTCAAGACTCGAAGGGGGAGGGCTGGAGCTGGGTTCGGTTCAGGCTTTTCCAGATAGCAGGCTCCTCTGCTCTGCTCACTCTGTCAGCCACGAGGACGGTAACGGGGAAGGGGCCAACGGTGGTTCGGAGGATTTCCACTCAGCACGGACAAGGTCACCGGGCACTCAGGAAGGACCTCTCAGGCCTTACCGATGCCTCTGGGCAGCGCGGGTGTGGCGAAGCAAAGGGAAACGAAGACGCCAGAGCCTGTCCTCAAACTCTCTCCATCCAACGAGGGCGAGAGTGTACACGGATTAGAAACCAGAAGAGGGACCAACTCCTGAATGCCCCGCGGGTTAAAGAAACAAAGCAAACCCACAGCCCCCCAGTTATTTCCAACTCTTCGTGACCCTTCATGTAAATAAAGGGGCCGTGGAATGCAAGAGTTCAACATAAAAAAGCAATACGATCAACGCTCCTGTGAAGATACTTGAGAAGTAAATACCTGATTTTGTTAGGTCGCTAGATTTACGGACAAGCGAGGCTGGCTCCTCCCCAGTGTCTGCAAAGGCCCACCTAGAGGGGGTTGGAAAGAAATCAGGCAGCAAATGGACACCTATAGGTAACTCAAACCGCGCATGCACAGACTAGGACCCCGTAGGCCCAGGTAAAACCAATACCTAGGGCACACCCTCCTTAGGCACATCACACAGGTGGCCCTGAACTCACCTAATGGGGTCAATCAATACCTTCAACCTCCCGCAGCCAGCAGGTGGGATGGAATAAAGGCAGCGAGCCCCCAGGGCACACTCTCTTGCTCACTTGCTTTCTTGACCTGTTGGTCCCCAATTCTGCACGCATGGGTGTTCTTTTCCACGTGGTTTTTCACACCCAGTTGTGAACCCCAGCACAGCTTCCACTGGCTTGATACTCTTTCCAGAAATAGTGTGCCCCCTTTTGAGACTAAAACCTGAAACTTTCCCTTTCCTTCATAAAACCTCACTTGGATTACAAAATTTCAGCATGAATTCTTTCAGCGTGCAGAAGCAAAGAACCAAAGTATAACCCACTCCAGAAACCTGACAGTTTCTCTAACCCAACAATACCCTTGCACCTCTCCTCCCAACTCACTACCACGGAGTCTATGCTGACGCATAACGACCCTGTGCACTTGTGAGACTGCAGCTCTTTAAAGCAGAGAAATGCTTCCTCTTTCTCCAGAGGAGTGGCTGGTGGTTTTGAACTGCCCACCTTTCAGTATTGGAAAAGGAACGATATGGGTTTTTTTAGAGAAACATCTAAACAGGTGGTGTGACAATGATTTTTTCTCTCTCTAATCCTTAAAATTATTTATATGAAAAGACTTACAAAGGCAACGGAAGTCTATCATCTTTGATTATCCAATCAGCACATAGATGTTATCTTTGTAAAGGAGCCATTATTAGGGTACTGAAAAACCCGGAGCTGGTCTTCTGTAGGTGCCTGTGTTGTCCAGACCATGCCACCCTTCCTTCTCTGGGCTGACTGCCCAAATCTGGCCTGTGCCCTTTGAGAATGAAGACCCAAGTTAATCGCGTTTAATACATTATCGATCAATCTATGGACGGAGTTCACTGATCCACAGAACTATGGACTGTTCATTTCTACTTTACAGTTAGAATCTGCTAACCCAGGGACTGGGACCTCGCCGCCATGGCTTAGTCACTGGGACACAACTACTAAGATCGTTCTGGAGGGTTTTCCCTGCTTTCGCAGCGACTGGTATTTTGAAAGGCTTGGGACACTATCCACGAAGAGGGAGCCCTGGTGGAGCCGTGGCTAAGAAGCTCAGCTGCTAAGTGCAAGGTGGGTGACTTGAATCCCACCAGGGGAGAAGAGTGCTGCAGTGTGCTTCCATAAAGATGTACAGTCTTGGAAAGCAAGGGGTGGTTCTGCTCTGTTGTGCAGCGTGACGGTCGTGGGTTGGGGTTGTGGCTTTAACCCTGCTGCCCCGAAGCATGGACAGAGATGAAGGAAGGGCAACTTCTCTCAGGCGGTAGAAAAGGAGAAGGAAAAAAAAAAAAGAAAAGAAAAGGAGAAAGGAGGGAGCATGCAATAGAGTAGAAATTCAAGAGCGAGGCCTCCCTTGGGATCACTTCATTCATTCCAGCCCAGTGAGAGTGGGTCACCTGACTTACATACCGCAGGAGGCACCTGGGCACTGATGGAAAACAAGCACTCAATGAAACAGGTGCACAAGCTACAGCGCTTGCGGCAATGAGACAGGCAGGGCAGGGGGATGATAGGTGCGAACCAGAAGTACATGGCACCCTGGTTCTTGTCCAAGAGGGCCTCAAAACTTTGGAGAAATTTCCATCCTATGTTCATTCCATTCTTTCCATGAATTTCTTTAAAAACCTTTTTATTCTGAACTGGGTGCCGGTTCTCAGAGCAGAGGAGATTTCCATTCAACGATCCACACACATGGTGTTTCATGTCATTGATTCTGATCCCTCACCTGTCGCCTTCCTTTTTCTACTTCCTCCCTGGGTTTCCTGTTTCCATTCTTCTTTGCTCGAACTTGCCGAAGTCCCTCACACTAACAGGTGTTGGAGAGGTGTAACTTGCAACGTGATTCATGACGATTGAGTCTACTTTGGTGAATACAGCAGAGGACTGTGTCCGCTTGGAGAGTGCAGGTCCCATGTAAGGTCCGCAGGAAGGGCAGTGGGAACTAGGCTCTGACTAAAATCAAAGGCCCCTGGTGGGATGATGATGAAGCACTAAATTCCTAACTATAAGGTCAGTAGTTCAGACTCACGCATCGGATCCACAGGCTAAAAGATCTGCTCCTACAGAGATTACCCAAAACAAACCTAACCTCCTGCCACTGAGTTAATCCAGACCATCAGCTGTAGGATTTCCAAGCCTGTCCATCTTTATAACAGCAGAAAACATTCTCTTTCTCCCTCGGAGCAGCTGGCGGGTTTGAACCATTGATCTTGTGGTTTGCAGTCCAATGCTAACCAGACAGTCACTAGGGAACCCGACAGGTCATTTCTGTGCTGTCCTGTAGGCTCCGTATCATTTGGAACCGACTAGACCGCACAGAGCACACAGGCAAGGCATGGAGACACTGGTTGTTCCTTATTCATTTCCTTATCATTATGAAAAGGGCAAGCGGCTGCCGAAAACATTTGCAAGCTGCTACCAAGAGACCCCTCTTAAAATTGCGTGCTTCGTCCATTTATACTAAGGGGGAAGAGCCATTGTATATTTCATAAATAAACCGCATCTTGGCCACTCATTAGCCACGGACCTAGACAAGTGGCTTACTTGTTTCCAAGAGTCTATTTCCTGATTTACCAGCTGGGCCGATTCCACTTGGACCCCGGGCCTGGGGGAAGGTTTCAATGCCTACCTGAATGAAAGGCTTTCATGGTGGGAAGAGGATGCTGAGCTCCTGTGGGCAGGCTTGTAGTTGTAAACAGTTTCAATGGCATATGAAACTTCACATGTCATACACTTAAGCCTTCAATCATATTAAGAAGATTTATGCAATCCTCGCCACAATCAACTTCAGAACATTTTCTTCTCAGACTCCTTGTTGTCCGCTCCATTTCCCCCCACCCTACACTCCATTCCCCTGGGAAATGATCATTTCAGTTACTGTCTGTACATCTACCTATGCAGGGTTTCCTACACAGAAAATCATACAAAAAACACAAACAGGAAACAACCAAAAACCCAACAAGAACGACTAAGCAAAACATAGAAAAACCTCAATCTAAAAAGAAATATTAAAATCTGAAATACCTTTCAAATGGGTCAAAAGGGAGAGCAGATGAAACGGGAGAGCAGTGATAAAATCAGATGCATTGTAACCTAGCCAGGTCTGCCATAACAGACTGTTACCAGGCTCCCTGTCTGACAGCAAGGCGATTCACGACCCTGGACTATGGTCAGAGGGGAGTCACCCAGGTTTAAGTTTGAGCTGGAGGGCAAGTGCAAGGAAAGGGGGTCCTTCCAGCTCGCTTTCTGTCACCCTTGGGCACTCTGTCAGTATTGAAAATGTTGATACTTTTTGTCCAGAAACCAGCTAGGAATCTTGAATCTCTCTCATGTCTCTCTCTCCTGAGTCCCTCTTCATTTTCTTTTCCCAAGTTGGAGATTTCCTCCCATATAATCTCATTTCACTGTTGGCAGTGGCTATTGGTGTCACTTATTGTGAAAAGAATCCTTTATGCTTAAAAGCCTATCAGCCCGGGCAGTGAAAGCAATCACCACTCTTGGACATTGGAAGTCAAAGCAGGAATCGCTCTCTGACTGAAATTTGTTCTCTGCATCAGAAGAGGTGCCTGCAAAAGCCCCCGGGACTGGGTGCAGATATCTCACACACTCCTCAGCAGTGTCCCTGTTCTTGGCAGCAAGTCCAGGATTGTCAGTGACCTTTCTGGATCAGGCTCCTGCCAAAATCTCCAGCCCAGTCTCTAACTGCTACTTCCTGGGTCTCTGAGTTTGGGGCTCAGACCTCATGGGGACACAGTCTTGGTGTATGTTCAGATTGATGACTAGGCTAAATCTTGGGGTGATCCAATATCTGGCCACATCCAATAGTCACACTGTATGGTGGTTGTGTTCATTGTGCCATGTAGGCCAATGGGAACCTGTAGGCTGAGTTCAGCCTGGTCGCAGCTTGGTTGGAGGACAACCAAAATAAAGACAGCCGGTGTCCCATCTCCCTCTTGCTCCCTATTGATTAGGCCAGCATGCTGCTGCTTTAGCTAGTTCTCTGCCTCAACCTGTGTGCTACACTCCCTGTGGGCCAAGCCAACCCACAGATCATATTGTTTGAGCTTGAGGCTCCTTCGAGACCTGCTTCTCCACGTTGCTGGTGCATACATTGCTTGAGCTTGAGGCTGGGGATCCTGTTGCTGTGCGTGAGTTCAAGATCTCTTTTAGGGCCTGCTTCCTTAAGCTCCCATGCTGCCAGTGGGCAGACTCTGCCTGCCTTGCCTGAGGGAAGACTCTGCTGTCTGCTTCCTTGACCTTGGACCTGGCAGCCCACGTGAGTTGAGCGACTTCCAGTATATTCATTGTTCCAGGAAAGTCGATTGAACTGCTCTATGTGCTAATTGGCTGTTATATTCCTTCGCGGTGTATAAACCTATCCTCCTGTATAAATATAATCACAAGTGTCCTAGTTTTGTTTCTTTAGAGAACCCAGCCTAACCCACACGGGGACAGTTCTGGAGTTGAGACAAGTTAGCTTTTTTTTTCTCTCTCTTTTTTTACATTTTATTAGGGGCTCATACAACACTTATCACAATCCACACATGTACATACATCAATTGTATAAAGCACATCCATACATTCCCTGCCCCAATCATTCTCAAGGCATTTGCTCTCCACTTAAGCCCTCTGCATCAGGTCCTCTTTTTTTTCCCCCTCCCTTCCCGCTCCCCCTCCCTCATGAGCCCTTGATAATCCACAGATTGTTATTTTGTCATATCTTCCCCTATCCGGAGTCTCCCTTCCCCCCCTTCTCTGCTGTCCCTCTCCCAGGGAGGAGGTCACATGTGGATCCTTTTAATCAGTTCCCCCTTTCCAACCCACTCACCCTCCATTCTCCCATCCTCACCCCTCACACCCCTGGTCCTGAAGGTATCGTCCACCCTGGATTCCCTGTGCCTCCAGCTCCCATATGCACCAGTGTACAATCTCTGCCCTATTGAGCCCTGCAAGGTAGAATTCAGATCATGGTAGTTGGGGGGAGGAAGCATCCAGGATCTGGGGGAAAGCTGTGTTCTTCATCAGTACTACATCGCACCCTGACTGACCCGTCTCCTCTCCTAAACCCCTCTTTGAGGAGATCTCCAGTGGTCGACACTTGGGCCTCGGGTCTCCACCCTGCATTTCCCCCTTCATTCACTATGGTATACACACACACACACACACACACACACACATATATATATTTTTTGCATGATGCCTTATACCTGGTCCCTTTGGCACCTCGTGATCACGCCGACTAGTGTGCTTCTTCCATTTGGGCTTTATTGCTTCTGAGCTAGATGGCCGCTTGTTCACCTTCAAGCCTTTAAGACCCCAGACACTATCTCTTTCAATACCAGGGCACCATCAGCTTTCTTCGCCACATTTGCTTATGCACCCGTTTGAGACAAGTTAACGTTTATACTTCCCTTTGGGCACCTTCTTATTAGTCCACTATTCCTGCTCATTCTCCTTTGCCCACTTCTGAAATGCATCTTCCCAAGTCATTCAACGTGATACCTTCTCTCTTAAGCACCAGAATGAAGGAAAAGCCAGTCCTATTGTTGAGATCCAGCCCTTCCCTGACTCACTAAAATACCATCGATTAGTCAGGAGGCACAGGGTTTACCTCGTTTAGTAGGTAATCTGACACTGGTCAAGAGATTTCTGTAACCAGTGGGGCCACCATCTGAAGTTGCATAAATTGAAGCAAGGGGGATTGTGATGGCATCTAGGCCATGGGCCCCCGGTTGACAGGGTTCTGACCATGGACCTTGGCCAAGACCATGAGTTCCACCACCTCACCCCTTCACCTCTCCTTGGCCCCGCTGGGCACATTCTCTTCACTTTAACCTAGTCTCCAAGATAGGTCTTGCAAAAACAGAAATAAAAGGGGGAGCTGCTACCTCCCCCAACTTGAGGCAGTTCTGAGGCCACCTTTTGGGACCACTGAGGCCCCGCTGGGGGCACCCGTTCCAGAGGAAATGGGCACAATGTTTCTTATTTTTGTGTCAGAACCCTGACCACAGTCGCGGCACGTGAATAGCCTTCCTATCAGACAGGGGGCGCTGTGACGTTGATTATTAAAAGGTGTAGTTAAGTTACAGCACAAGGTCATTTGATCTCCCTTTGACTCATCTGAAAGTTGTTTCCATTTTTGTTTTGTTTTTTAAGTGAAGGGGAAGTACAAGCAGATTATTCCTACAGTGAACAGAAGCATGCTGGTGAGCTTTTCATCAGAACCTTCATTCCAGGCCATTCACAACACCAGCTTCCAGTTGAAAGTTTGTACCTGCAGAAATCTCAGAAAGCTCGTTTGCTCCCTGTTCCTTTGAGATCACATTATCTTCTCTGTAGACAGGGATTCATTGCAGATTAAAAGAATATTTTTTATTAAACATGCTGTGGCGGCCCTCTCCTTTCAAACCACTCTCATGCCAAATCCCATACTGAGGTCATCCAGGGAAGAAAGCAGAAGAAGGGAGGGAGGGAAGAAAGAAGAGGGAGGGAGGGAAGAAAGCAGAGGGAGGGCTATCCCAGGACTCTGGCCCACAGATCGTGGCAGCGTGTGGCACTTCAGTGCTGGGGAGAAGCTGAGTAATCTGCTTGTTGATTTGTAATTTTCCAGTTTATTCTTTAGGCAGCAATCCAAGTGTTGGAGCTAATTAAATCAAAAGGCAGCAACAGATAGGCAACAACATACTTTTAAAAAAATACTTTTCTCCTGCGCCAGATCATTCAAAATAGCTGCTTCTATTTTTTGTGGCCCTGTGATACAAGGGTTTTTAATCTAAGAAACTAAGCAAAAAATGAAGAGATGTGGCTTTCTATCCAGAATGTGGGTGGTTTAACATTTTGAGTGCCAGGAAACCTAAATGAAAATTAATGCAATGTCAGTGAGTTTGGTTTTTTGTTTGGTTTGGTTTTTTCCTTTAACATTACCAGTATTGAGAAGAAATAAGAATTCCAACTCATTAAAGTCGTGGTGGCTACAAGTATCTGGGACAGAACTTCATGAGGAAAAGCTTATGTGTTGGGAAGGAGCAGATTTGGACTCCCAAACTCATTGGCTGTTCCATGGGTTCTAAGTAGAATGCCTGCAGGACTTCCGAGGCTGTCCTCTGCAGGCGCTGACAAAGACGCCTTGCTCCTCACAGTGACCGGTGGGTTCAAACTATTGACTTTTCGGTTAGCAGCCAAGGGCGTAGCCAATGAGCCCCCAGAGCCCCTTAGGTTATGACTAAAAATGGATTTCATATTTTTGACCACTCAGTCCCTTGGCAGCAGATATCAACATGCATTTTCTGCACGGTGGTCAGGAAGCCATCTAGCCTCTCTCCGCCGTGGGAGGAATGGGATGTTCAGTGCTGGCACGGGCCACTTCTCCCGATCCCTCCCTAATGGCATAAGATGTTTTCTCTGTTACTGAACTGAGATTAGAGTGTTTCCTGGGGAGCCTTGGAAGAAAGGCCTGGTGAACTACATATAAAAGAAATCAATGAAAAGCCTAGGGAACCCAGTTCTACTTTGACACATATGGAGTTGACATGAGTCAAAGGAGACCAGGAGCAACTCTGTGAGAGCAGTTAGAGCCATGGAGCCGCTGGGGGGTTTTGAACTGTAGACCTTGTGGCTAGCAGCCAAACACATAACCAACTATGCCACCTGGGTTCCTTGGTGGGCAGGCAGTAAGCATGTCCAATTGCTGGCACAGTCTCTAGTTCACCCTTTCTGCCTCGTGCTATGTCTGCTACAGCCAGACCCAGAAAATAACTTTAACACCATGTCTAAATGACATTTTTTCCAGACACATTTGTGGCTGCTCTGGTCATGCAATTGAGCCAGTTTGTATTTGACTCTTAGTTTCATTGGCAGCAGTCACGAAAAGTCATAGTTTTGACTTTAACCAAATGACCTTGGCTAATCAAGAATTCAAAATTCTGTTGCTTTAAACAGCATCCATCCCAGCCTCGGACCTTCTTTTTCTGAAGAATTGGGATTTACTTTAAGAAGCACTTACCTTGGAGCTCCCTATAATTAAGTCTGGCTTCTTCATTTATGGGTTAGTAAGGCAGGAGAGCGTTGATGACAATAAACATGTTCCCAATTACCAAGGTAGACAGCTCCATTTTAAGACAACAGCATCTTTCTGAAAGGACAGAAGTATATTTTACTTGACCAGTACAGAGCCTAGGAGCTCCGGTGGTGCTCTGCTTAAGCACTCAGCTGCTAAGCAAAAGGTTCTCGGTTTGAGCCCACCAGTTGCTCCCCAGGAGAAAGACAGGGTAGCCTGTTTTCACAAAGATCCACAGGCTTGGGAGGCCTGTGGGAAAGCCCCACTCTGCTCTAACGGGTCGCTATGAGGAAGAATGAACTCAATGGCAAGGGGCCTCCACTGGACTGCAAACCGTGAGAGTGAGGCTTTTACTTCTGCGCACAGAGCAAGGCATATGATAGAAACTGACTGCCAGCCTGTTTGGGGAGAACAATTCAAGGTGGACAAGGTTCTAGGAAAACAATGAGGCAGAAGCAATTGATTTTGCTCCGAGAGGCAGGTTAGACCTGCTCCCGTATCAATATAGTGTTCACGGAATTGATTGACTTGGAACAATCAAAGCTGAAAGTGCACCTCCCTCTTTTTCTCGAGAGCTGCCTGGCTTGCGTGCCCTCCAGTTGCTCCTGGGTGAGCAGTGTTGCTCAGCAGGCTCCCGCTGCACTCCCTGAAGCCCTGCTCTACCGACTCCTTCCAGGGGGGATGCCCCATCTGGGCCCCCCTGTCAGCTGACTATAAAATATAAGGTTCCTGCATTCCCGGAGCCACCCAGGCAGCCAGGCACACAGAAGAACATGCTTCCTTATGTAGCATTGTGTTAGTCTCCACTAGCAAAGAGGAAGACACCGCAGCATCAGTTATATCTGGTTCTATGGTCTGCTAGCCAAAAGGTTATGCATTCAAATCCACCTGCTGCTTCTTAAGGGAAATGTGAGATTGTCTGCTCCCAGAAGGAGTAAGTCTCCGAAACCCGGCGTAAGGTCACTCAGAGTCAGAAAAGCTGGATGGCAGTCGGTTTGTTTTGTTTCCTTTCCACATATAGAAACCAAAAGTTACTGCCCTTTCCTGTAATTGCTGTCTATCAATTGTACATCTAGAAAAAGTAGAACTGGTAAAAGTTGTATGATAGGGATGCTTACAACAATGACAACAGCAACAAACGTTATGAGGCTGCTGATGGCTAAGTAACCCCCTGATGGGATTTGGGTTGCTGGTTTGGACATCTCAGGTCATGCTTTTATGGGACAGCCCAGTGTTGAATGCTTCTATTCCTGCACCACCCCCACCCCTACCGCCGTCTACTGTGTAGTGCCAGGGGTTTAAAGGCTTGCAAATGAGCATCTAAGGCATAACAAGTGGTCTCTATTCACCTGGAGTAAGAGAGGAAGGAGAGTCAAGAGTAGGAATAAAGAAATGGAACTCCACTAGCAGCTGCCTCCTTGCCACTGGAGCCGCACAGGTTGGGGTCCAGCTACCATCACTGAACATTTTGATTAAAAATGCCACAGAAAAATCCTGATTAAAAGGTGGAAATGCAGAGCAGAATTTAGCACTTATGCGGAATCCAGATTTACTGGATGATGGAGGCTAGATGACCCCCTGGAACGAGTGCCCCGAGGTAAGCTGACCAAATGTGTCCCCAGAAGTCTTCTGAAAACAGATGAGAGTTTAGCTGAACCAAGAAAGAATATCCTCCTGGCTCACAGTGCTTTAGGACCTGCCTCTGCGGGATCCAAGTGACAGCCACCGCCTGAAGGGTTAGTGTCTTAGTCTGGGTACTTTAGAGAAACAAATCCACAGAAACTCATGTAAAGAGAGAGTTTTATATAAATGGTTAACTGTGCACATCAAGAAAACATCCCAACCCAGTGCTGCCCAAGCCCACAAGTCCAACATTCACCCATTAACCCATATGTCCAACACCAATCCACAAAGTCCTCATCTACCTCAAAAAGCAGACGCAATGATGCCGATGACAGGAGGAAAGCCGAGTCAGTGAATGTGTAAGCA
Organism: Tenrec ecaudatus; assembly: GCF_050624435.1. Lineage (NCBI taxonomy): Eukaryota > Metazoa > Chordata > Mammalia > Afrosoricida > Tenrecidae > Tenrec > Tenrec ecaudatus. The sequence goes on from NC_134533.1 coordinate 90,288,918, forward strand.
TCTCAGTGCTGGCAGGGGTCTCCACACGGCTGCTCCAGCACCCAGGGCTGCATCGGGGTAGGTCCATGAGGCTTCTCTTGGGGGTGTTTTGTAGGAAGTCAGCCTTGCCAGCTGAAGCAGGGAACTGGCTAAGGCAGCTGCACCCTGGTGCAACCATCAGAAAGCAAGAGACCTGAGAACTAGAAAGACGAGGCTCATGAGCCATTTATCCCTCTGCCCTTCAATTAATCACACATGTGTTTATCAGTCAGGTTGGCACAATAAACTAACTCAGTTAGATGGGAAAATTAAGATGCAGGGAGCTGGTGTTAATGGGGAAGGACAACTCAGAAAAGGGTCAGATTGCTTACACACTTAAAAAATGGAATGAATGTCCCTAAATTGTGGAAACTGTTGAACTGCTCTGCGTTCTTCTGTGTGTATCCACAACAACATTTTTTTCAAATGATATTGAAAAAGGTAATAATGCTGTGGAATTGTCCCAATTCCTGGATCACCCATGTGTATCAGAGCAGAACCTCTCCATCAAGTTCTCAGTGGGTTTTTTTTTCTTTGTTGTTGTTGTTATTGTTTTTCCATGTGGGAGGCAGACTGGAATCCCAAGCCTTTCTTCCAAGCATCACTCTTCTGTTAGCAGCCAAGTGCATCAACCATTTGCACCACTCGGAATCCTCCATAGATTCCGGGACCCTCATTCCCAGGGGAGACCTGCTGGTATGGCGTTTATGAGCTGGGCTGCTAACTTCAAGGTCAGTCGTTCAAACACCACTCAAAATCCAGGGAGAAAGATGGGACTTTCTCCTCCGGTAAAGAGTGACAGTCTCAGAAACCCACAGTGGCAGGTCTACCTTATCCCGTGGGGTCACTAGGAGTAGGAACTGGCTCAACAGCAGGGAGTTGAGTTTTTTTTGTTTGTTTTTGGGGGGGGGTTGCTTTGTTTTTGTTAGTTCCCCAGGCAATAATCAGAGTCTTTATTTCTGACAAGGCATGCTTGTACTTCAGCTGGGTTAAAGAGCAGACTGAGAGGTATGGTTTGTGAATGTGATTTCCACTGTTGGGAAGGTTTGTAAGGAGGAAGGAAAGGGAAGATTTCAGACTGGGATTGTGCAGCAACACATTGAGGATTTGTTTGCTGAACCCCCAGGCCCAATCCAGGCCCTTCTCTGACTTTTCCAGTGAAGCCAGCCCTCACTACAGGCCCCCGGAGGTACTTAGTCTGCACCATCTCTTATCTGGAAGTCACAATGGCCTTGCAGGTTCATGATGGGGATATTCTGCACTTTCAGGGATCTTTGGTCCCCAGTGAGTTTAGGGAAGGGCCCACATGACCTCTCGTTCTTATCCCTTCCTCTCCTCCACTTATTGACTTAGAGAGAATGATGAACAAGTACGCTGAGTAGCTCTGGGCAAAGGCTCTTGTAAGGCCTGGAGGAAAATATTTAACAGTTGTCTGTGCTAGTCCCTGGCATGTTTACAGGGTAGGTGAACCGTCCTTTATTCAGACTTCATCCTATCACTGGTCACTCATGGGGATGTCATCTGGTAACAGGTATCTTTCAATCTGGTGAAACGTGTGCGATTCAGAGTCCAGGCTGTCAAATGAAGGCCAAATTGAGTGACCTTGGACGCCCTCCCTCGTGCTGACAGTTGGCAGAGCTTTCCCATTCCCCATTTCAACTACCAATACTTTATTACGTCTTTACTGAGCAAAAGTGAATACATCTTAAATCCCATAATTACAGCCTTAGTTAAATAATCAGGAGTGCTCCTCAACCTCATGAATTCCTCCCGTGTAGCTCTCAGGAGCCCCAAGGTGTAAAGAGTTCGTTTTCAGAAAGCCGGATTCTGTATTTAGTGAGATGTAGCACAAAACTCAGAAAATGCAGAAAGCCGGCACTGAGTCTGACAACATAAAGCACTACTGCCGGGGGAGGAAACATTCGGGAACTGGAGGTCAAGTCCTAGCTCTCAGAGAGTTTACGGTGGACCAGCAGCATTCTGCTGTGCTGCCATCCTCCCCTTGCAGTTGTTTCCTGTCTCAGCTCCCAGAAACCCCATGCCAACACTATCCGATCTTTCTCTGCGGCTAAACATCATATCGGACCATCGGTAATAAATAACATGTGCTGGTGATGGTGAGGTGGCCATGAGTCCGGTTTGAATCACAGGGACGCTGCGTGCAGCAGAAGAAAACACTGCTCAGGCCTGTGACATCATTGTCATTACTGCTCTCTCTGAGCCGCGGTTGCAGCCTGTCTTCCATCTCATTGGGGGTCTTTCTCTTTCCAGCTGCCCTCTACTTCACCTTCCTGAAGGAGCCGGAAGCGATCCTTCCTGGTACCATGTCAAATGGATGCCAGGTGAAGTCGCACCAGCCTTGATTCTAAGGAGCGTTCGACGCTCCTTTCCACGGAGATCAGTACATTCTTCTAACCGTGCATGATAGAGTCGATATCTACCCTTTAATTGTGTACCGGGGAGCCCTGGGGGCAAAACAGTGAAGCGCTTGCCTGATAAACAAGAGCCTACAGTTGAGCCCACGTGTTCAAGGCAGTAAAATAAAAATGCTTCACAATGTATATTTCCTGTTGGGTTTAAATCTTCTTCCTCTCATTTTCCTTTTGGGCCCAGCGTAATGCCAACGTATTTAGCTACCTCCTCTTTACGGAGTCCTAGAGTCACACACGGTCAAGCACTCAGCTGCTAACTGAAAGATTGGCAGTTCAAACCCACTGAGCGGAAAATAATCTAGTGATCTGTTTCCATCAGGACTACAGTCAAATAAACCCCTTCTGAGCTTCCTATGGAGCAGAATTATACTTCTGTTATGTCGCCCAATAGTAACTCTTATAAACCAGATTCAAGTCTTTCTCATCAAAACAAAGCAAAACGAAAGTCTCGCACATCGTCTCCTCAAATACTTGCCAAGAGTCACGCATTTTCCTCTTCTTTTGGAAGCAGAGCTGATGAAGGGCGCCATCCACAGTGCAGACGTTTGCATTGTCACACGCCATGGAATTGGTCCTTGCTGATCAGGCAACTAACCACACTGCTAATGACCTCCCAATTGCCACATTAAGTGGGCCCGTTTCTTTCTCTGTTGCACGGCGTCAGACCCCAAGGATAAGACATTCCCCACACCCTTGACCTAGACTCTTCATCTTCCTGGTTTCCTCCTGTCTCTCTGTGTACTCATGCTGGCTCTGCCCCCTCCCCTCTCGCTGAGGTTCATAAGCTCCCCTGGCCTGCCTTCCTTTACCCAGAAAATGGAAATCATTCTCCAACCCTTGTGAGGAACCACTGAGTCGTTCCTGCAAGCACACGCTGTAAACTGGGTACACGGTGCCATGCCAAGTGCTGTTCTTGTTCTTAAGTGTAGCTAACACAATAAAATGCAAACAACAACTGGTCATTTCTATACACTCTTCTTTTAAATCATTATGGAGGAGTGATTTAAAATAAGCGTCTCGGTTATTTGCTTGTAGTGGACGTGTCTTATGCTCTTCAATGGTTTGCTCCTTTTCCTAAGGAGTTGAAACACTCCAAATGACAGTTTTGTTAGCTTAGCCATCTTTATTTTATTTCTCAGAGAGAGAAAAGTTAAATTTCAGTTCCTATATGATTCATGTGTGCATTCTAGGGTTTTTCATAAGTATTATCATTTTGGAAGAAAACAATTTCTGCCCTTGAGGAACCTGACCTCTAATTAGGGAATTCCATTAATACAGGCACACGTTGTTTTAGTGTTGCTAAGGAAACTGAGATTTCAATAATGATTTTTAAAAGCTACTTCAAATGTCAATCCTCTGAAGATAACTAATTAGTAGGAATATTTCTTTTGGAAAGTGTTCTTTCTTACGTCCCTTACCAGTGGCGGCCAATAGTGACCCAGGAATGGGAGGCAGTGGCGATTTTACTGAGTCCCACCTGCCTGGCTAGCCGCATCCTTTCCATAGCTGGGCCCCCAGTTATTCTGACCTTCTGGTCTCCCTCCTGCTTCCAGGACATGGAAGCTCCACCATCTCCACCGTGTCTATGTCGAGGACAGCGTGCTCCCTAGAGTTCTCAGTGGCTGGTTTTTCCAAAAGAGCCGGCCAGGTCTTTCTTCCAAAGCCCGTCGGGGTGGATGTGGACTTCCAATGTCGACGTTAGCACTGGAGGGAAATTGTTGACCGTCAGCGCCACCCGAGCAGATGCTGTCATGTTGTTGTACGCCCCTGAAGTCGACCCCAACTCCTGACGGCCTCCTGTCTGTGTGCAGTGGAGCGGCTGGGCAGGTTTGAGCCTGCAACCTTTCAGTTCGCATGGAGGTGCTTAACTCTTACAACATCAGACTCCTTTCAGCTTTCGTTGCCTTTGTTCATTGTGTTTTATTTGTTTCGTTGTCTCTTCTCTGAGTCTGTAAGCCTTGTGAGGACAGGGCAGGTGCATCTTGCTCGCCTTCAGCTTGTAAGTCCTGGTGCATGACAGGCACTCGCTGCTGTGTCTTACAGCTCAACAGCTAGGGCGATGCGAACCCAACCACTCCCGTTGTCATCTGGGAGTGGAGTACACACCAGTTGTTTAGCCTCCCAGATTTGTAACTGAGGAGGCTCAGTAGCTAAGCACTGGCAAGAGAGCTCCCAGAGAGAAGGATGAAAGAGGGAATGGCCTGGTGGTTGATGGATAGATGAAGGGGTGCGCCCGGCCTATAAATGTTGCCAGGGAATCCCACATTAGTGAACAAAACCTTATACCAAAGCCTCTCCCCGCTAGCTCACCCTGTCTGGTAGAGGCAGATAGAAATCCCTCATGCCAGGACCCACAACATCAATATTCATTAGAGCCAAAGCCCAGGGTGAGCCACAGCCCCCAGTGCTTCCTGATTGATTTCTCACCTGTCTGGGGAAGACGTGGGGAGAGGCCTGGATCTTCCACTGGAGTACCATCCAGATAGGACCGAGCTTCTCACAGATGGGAGACCAAACAAGAATCATATCCACCTAATTTGGAATCGAGTCAAGAAGTGGCAAGACAGTAGGCGTCTGGGCAGAGGAGACTCCAGCACGAACTGGTTGCTTGCAGCCTCTGTGGAACAGCCGGAGCCGTGGAGAAAAGTAATTGAATCACTTTCCACTGCATTGGATGTGTTCTTTCCACAAGTTACAAGCTGTTTGCCAGCCCCCCGGGCATTATTAGGGGATGCGCTGCATTAACACTGCGGAGCCGCCTCAGCTCTCCCCGGAAACAGCTGGCGGAGCTGGCCCTGGCTCCCAGCCTCTCGTGCCTTTCCCTGCCTGTGTTGGCAGGTGCCTGAAGCATGTTTGCTGCCCTGCGGGGGCCTACAGCCCTGTGTTGGCAAGAAGACATTTTCTTCCCAGAAACAGCTATGGAGAGTGTGTGAGGTGGATGGAAACAAGGGTGGAGGGGAGAGGGGAGCCTCGAAAAGGAAAGGACAGACCAGGCCAAGGAAAAGTCAGTCCTGGGGTACAGACGTTCCATTATTTGCCCAAACTCTTACAGTGAGAAACAGCTAGACTTTCGGTTGCTCTAAGTCTCTCCAAGTCCCAGAGTTCCAGGGTGGTGCATATGGTTAATGCTCCCAGCTGGTAACCAAACAGTTGAAGATTTGTGTCCACAGAGAGGTGCCTCAGAAGAAAAGCCTGGTGAACTACCTTTCTGGAAGACAATGAAAGACTCTATGGAGACCGGCATCCTCCCTGTCGTGTGTCCTCCATATTGTTCTCTGACACAGTATGCTCCAGCGAGAGGACATCAGGTCTCGAACTGTCCTCAGCCCTACCACAGGTCCCCTCTGTGCCTTAGCAGCTCTGTGCAGGGAGGTCGTCCTCAGGGCTTGGGGTGCCAGGCTGGGGTCTAGCCCCTCGCTCTCTCTTTTTCCTTCTTGGTTTGCCTCTGTGTGGGCGTGGCAGGCCGGCCCCTCTTCCCAACCTGCAGGTTGAGTGTGGTCCTCTGTAGCACATACTTCTGGGGGTGGGGGGTCTGGTTTGCCTCTGATTGGCGCCGGCCCTGTGGACCTCTCTGTTCATGAGTTGCTCCATGTGGTTACGTTGCCTTCAAAGTTCAGCACACTGTGGTGGGGTGTGCACTCATTCCCAATTCTGTGGAGACATAAACGATACCTGTAGCCACAATATGGCTAGAACTTGGATGCAAATCAAGGCTTGAAGGATGCACATTCAGGTCAGCATGTTCTGCAAAGGGATCATGTTGATTCTCAAGGAAATGCGAACAGTCCTTGTGTGTGTGATTCCTGGCGTTTGTTTGGTCCTTGTTCTTTGCTTTATAGATTGTATCTTTACAGCACCAGATGACTTGTTTTCTTAGATAATGTAGTTTTGAGAAAGTCAGTTTTTAGACTTAAAAACAATCTGAGTAAATGTAACCAGTCACGTATTCCTAAACTTGAACACAGATAAATAGAGAGGACTGGTGAGAGGGAAGTCACGGGACATGAATGGACTGTGGGCTTCCACTGTCATCCACAGCCTTCTGCAAGCCAGGTGTTCACAATTTAAGCTCTGATACCATTTCCTCCTTCAGATTTGGATTTTATATTTACCACCCTTGGATCACACGGGCTGCTGAGCTTCTTCTGTGTGGACTTAGCTAATGCCTCACTTAGATGGCTGCTGGTTTCAAGGCAAGCCTTTAAGACCCCAGACGCTATTCTTCCTGACAGCCAGGCACCACCCAGTTCCTTCACTCCACTTTACTACAGCACGAGGTCATAACCTTCTTAGGAGCAGGGACCAGGCCTTTCTCCAGCACAAAGACTGGGCTCATTCAAAGCACCACCCTCCCTGGTAGCAGTCAGTGCTGAAGAATTGTATTATTAGAGCTTCTATTCTGAGATGACTAGTAGAAAGGGTTCTAGCAGTTCGATGTAAGGCAGGATTCTCTTTTACCATCAAACTTCTACTGGGATATCTGAGAAAACAGGGAGGCTCATTACCACACAGGCCCTCTCATTGTCCCCAAACTCTCCCTTCTACTCAGCAACAGCTTCTAATCCCAACCTAGATCCCGTCCAAAAGCTCCCAGGAAGCAAACAGGCTTCTGGTCTGTTGGATCTGAGTAGGGTTGATCCTAGAACTCTGACACTGAATGCGACCAACAGACACTTGGATACATTTCCCTGGGGGTCGTTCAGGTTTTCCAGTCCCTGCCATGAAGTCGATGCCAACCAGAGCAAGCCTTCAGGACAGGGCAGAACTGCCCCCTGTGGGTTTCTGAGACTGTAACTCTTTATAGGAGTAGAAAGCCTCTCCTTCTCCAGAAGAGCAGCTGGTGGTTTCCAACTGCTGACCTTGGGTTAACAGCCCAACGCATAACCAGTACACCAACAGGGCGCCTTTTCCAGCCCCAGGTGGGTTTATCCTTGGAGCAGGGTGAAGATCTGTGCCAGGGCAGGGGAAAGGCTCCAGGTCGCCAGCAGCCACTCCTACCCTTGTGGGTGAATAACTGCCATGTTCAGACTGGACTTCACTAAGGGTCTGTCCCAAGTGAACTGGCTCTGAGTCTCCCTTTTTCATACCCCCTTGTGACCAGACCAGAGTCTAGCTCTCTGATTGCTGTGTCTTTGGGGACCATTCCCATCTGCCTGGTTGTTCAGACCCCTGAGCCATCACTTAGTACTCTGAAGCAGTTGGGACAGACACACGGTGGCAGTGGAGCATCCTTGTTCTGGCCTGTGTCCTGGGTGTTCCTCCCCTGGACCCACTCCATCCACCCTCTCTCATTCAGCCCCTCTAGAGCTTACATGTCACCACGTGGCAGGAGGCCAGAAGGCTTGCTGAAGAAAGACTGTCCAGTGCCCACTGTGTGCCTGAGGGGCCCTGCTGGCCAGCGAATGAGGTAAAGAAAGAATGAGGCAGCCATGCCGCACCTGCTTGGGGAAAGCTCTAGGGTCCTAGCACGAGCTGCACAGGAGATTCCACCAGAAGTCACCCGGACCCCCTGGAGGGCCCCAGCTCCTCGGGAGAGGTGTAGCAGAACTCCCAGTGCTGGACGAGTTGGGAATGCTCAATAAGGATTAGTTGGCAGGAAAAGAAATGGTGCCATACGAAGGAAGAATATAAGACACTGGGATTTAGGAACAAAAATGGGCAATACCAATACCATTTTAGGCTCGGTACTAGCTACTGTCCCGGATCGGACCTCTGCGGTGCCTCCTTACCGTGGATCTTGGGTCTCCAGTAGCGGCTGCAGCACTCCCCGTGGCTGCGATTCTGAACTGCTCTCCAAGGTCAGGGCTGTTGGCACTCCTCTCAGCGCCCGCTCCTGGCCTCAATGCTGGCACCGGGAAAGACGGGCTTGCTTTTTCCTCCTTAAGACTTAAGAACCATCCTTCCGGGTCGATCTGCTGCCCCTCCTTCTTAACTACTTAATAGTAGTATTGAGCAGCATCAAAATTATAAGCATGAAATCAAATTCTCCTTTTACAAATATGAAACCCAGGATAGGTAAATGTATAGATGCAGGCGCCGGGCAGCTAGCTTCCAAGGGGTATGGTAGAGGAGGCTGAGGGGAAAGGGGGCACTGATAACAATAAGCATAAGAAAGAAGCCAATGCTCTAAAATTAATTGATGATTGCACAACTCTTCTCAGTATGTTTAAACCATTGAATCATTCAAAGATGAAGGAGGAAGAGGAGGAGGGCCTTTGCCCAGATTCTGTGTCTTCATTTGGACTTCCACCCTTTAGAACTATGAGAAAATAAAAATTGGTTCTTAAAAGCCACAGAAAGAAAGAAAGAAAGAAAGAAAAGGAGGACTGGAACTTCAATGGGATAAGTCATAGGAGGCAAATTCTGATGCATGCATATAATTAGGATTAATCCTCATTGATACTTTCTAATAACTTTTACTATATGATTGTGAAATAACTTCACCTGTATGAAGTTTCCACTCTGGGGTATGGGCCCAATAGCTTATTTAGCTGACCTTACTTTGATAATGGTGTAATATGGTGGCACTGAGAGTTTTGAGTTCTCTAGTTTTGTTTCAATTCCTAAAATTCTAGAAATAAGAGGATTTAGACCTCTATAATTTACTTAGTCAAAGTAACTCTTTTGTCAGATGTATGTCTAATTTGGGGAGGGATGCTTGCTAATGCAATTGGAATGGGGATATGTCATACGCTGAGGGGTAGTGGAAGGGAAAGAAATATTTTTTCTAAGAGATGTATGAGTTGATCAGGAGACACCACACACACCACCTGGTTGCTTAGTCCTTCTAGCAGCCTCACTGGGTGACCTGTTTCCCCAGCCTCCACCTGCACTCCCCAACCCCCATTTTACCAAAAGAACGTTGAGGTTCTCAGAGAGTTAGCCCTGGCAAAGCGGAACTTGAACTCAGGTCTTCTTGCATCGACATTAAGTGCATTTTCAGTACAGTTGTTATCTGCTAAGTGCCCAGTGGATGCTTAAAGCCCTCGGTACTCGGTGAATAGAACACATCACAGTAGAGATGGAGCTGCTTGTGACCTGAGCTCCATTGTGACCAAGCATCGGGCCCTGGGTGCTTTATTCATATGCTAGTGTTGATTTCAGAATGCAAATTCTTGAGTAACAGTGTGGGTGTTCTTGAAGCTGTGTCTCCTCTCTAGGACTCTGGCCCAGAACATGCCTGAAGCATATTAACCCATGACTGTTGTGGTATCCGACATTTTCTTCATTCAGAGGAGAGCGCTCACAAATTCTGGGAATACAGACAAAGCAGGGTGAGGAGCCTGGGAGTGGAGGCAGCTCCCTATTAATTCCATGAGAAAGGACGCTGCTGAAGAGCCTCCATGGTGTAGTGGTTATGCGTTGAGCTGCTAACTGCAATATTAGCTATTTGAAGCCATTGGTGACCCCACAGGAGAAGAACAGGATTTCTACTCCCATAAAGAGTTAGTCTCAGAAACTCACAGGGGCAGTTCTAATTGTCCAACAAGGTGACTACAAATCAATGAGAATTGTTTGGTTTGGGTTCTGAACTGTGGTTTATATAAATGTGTTGTGACTGTAAAATACACTCTGGATTTTAAAGACTTCGTTTGAAAAATAGAATGTAAAAGAGCTCCTTAATAATTCTTTATGTCTAGTACATGGGCATCTACTCCTTCACCTTCCTCCAGACAGTGAGTGTCTGGTACACTGTGGCAGTGGTGGCACCACTTCCTCCCCCCACACCCCTTTGCTATGGTTCCTTCTAGTATTTGCACATCTGGATATTGGTGCCTGTGATAGGTAGGTTTATTGTGCCAACCTGGCCAAGGGGAACATGTGGGATTAATAAGGTTGCAGCTTGATTGGAGGGCAAAGAGATAAATGGCTCGGCAAGGCCTGCCCCTCTCTCGCTAGCTCTCTGGTGATCGGACCAGCATGTGGCTGCTTTAGCTAGTTTTCTGCCTCAACTTGTGAGCTACACTACCTGTGGAACCGCCAGCTCATGGATCGTGTTGCTAGAGCTTGATGTTCCATGGAGACCTGCTTCACCACATTGCTGGTAGATACATCACTTGAGCTTGAGCTTGAGGTGGGCGGATCCTGTTGTCTTGCATTGTTTGAATTCGATATCTCATCAGGGCCTGCTTCGCTAAGCTCATGAGCTGCTGACTGTGGGTGACCCGCCCTGCTGTTTGCTGGCTGTGGCCGGACTGCCTACATTGCCCTAGGGAAGACTCATCTATCTGCTTTCTTGACCTTGGACCCAGCAGCCCTCTTAAAGCACTTCCAGTATATTAACTTTTTCCATGGAAGTGAGTTGAACTGAGCCCTCTATACTGCTGTGTGGACTAATTAGCTGTTATATTCCATATATATATATATATATATATATTCATACAGGTTCTGGTTTTGTTTCTGTAGAGAACCCTGTCTAATACAGTGCCCCAGGGCCTGGGTAAGGCCAAGTTAGAGAGATATCTGTGCCAGATGCCCTGCGCTATCTGGGGCTGTTTCACTATGTCAGCAATGTTTGTGATCTTCACCATCTGCAGCACTCTGATGAACCGTGTCACTTTCACTGTCATCATCAACTGAGAGGAAATGGCTCCCAGGTTCCCAGGGTTCTTTGTCACCAGCTACTTCAGCAGCTGCCTTAACACCATCATCTGTGGGCTCCTGAACCAGAACATCTGCAAATACTGCAAAAGAATCATTTCAATATATCTCTATATTTATATGGAGAGCTTCAAATGTTTGTGGAAATGTTCCATTGCCTCTTCTTTCCGTCTTTCCCAAACATCTTGAAGCTTCTCCTTGTAAGAAATGGAAACTCAAAGGATTGAAATTATTTCCTGAGTTTATCATTCAGGACTAGGTTTGAAGACCAGTTCTGCCTGACATCACTATTCCATTCTGTTCCCTGTCCCACTTGGAATTAGTGCCTGGGACAAAGTGGACTGGCGCCAGTGTTCCAAGAGGGGACTGTATACGGCAGTGCGTGGGTACTCAAGGGAGAGAGAAATGTGACCTCACTTGGCTTTGGGAGAATGTGCTCTGGTGCCCCCTTTGCATTGTGCTGAGATTCCTCTCTTCCCCTGTAATGTGAGGGTCCAAGGCTGGGGCTGTGCTGAGTCACCAAATCACCTTCTGGGCATCCTGCTGAGCATTTCAGTTCTGCTGGAAATTTGATCCTGGCACCGGACCAAATGATTCTGGCATGTGGACCAAGTGATGAGGAATATAGACATAGATGGGGACCGTCATCGGGAGGTTGGGATCCAGTTGCTGAGTGTGGAGAGCACCAGCTGGGGAAACCTTCAAGTTCAGACCTTGGTCTCAAAGAAACAAATGCAAGTCCTAAGGCATCTTCTTGAGCTAAGACAGCTTCCCATGGCTCTTTGAGAGCCTGGGACCAACACAACTGGGCGTACATTTCTCCTCTGTCCGCTTTGTCTCCTCCCCTCAGCACCAACTGCAGGCATTTGCCCTACCCTCCTAATTGGAGGAAGAGGAGGTGTGAATTTCTAGGCAGCAAGGTGTCCCCTACCTGCTCCTCTTATCTCCACCTTTAGCTCTGAGATGCATGCCTGGCACCGGTTCACTAAATATACTTCAGGGAACAAAACTACAGTGTTACCTGGTTTTCTATGCCTCGGTACACAGAGTCCACTAACTGGGACCTTCTCATGCTTCTGTAGATTTTGGTAATGAGTCAGAAGCCTAGAGAATGAAGGAGAGTGGGGGAACGCAGGGCATTGAATGTTGCACACTGCTCACCTGGAATGGCCTCACGCTGCTGGCCAGTCTAATAAAGATTGTTCTGTGTAAATAACGGTGGACTCTAGTCAATCTTAGCCTTCCTGGATCTAGGCAATCGGGAATGCCATCTGGTCATGTTCATCCCATCCTACTGAGACCTACTTCCTGGGTCTCTCAGTTTGGAGCTCAGAATTCAAGGGGACCCAAGTCTTGATGTCTATCCAGGTTTATGATGAGGCTAACTCTTGGGGTGATCCAATATCTTGCCTCATCCAACAGTCACGCTGGTACAGGTTTGAAATTGAGACCAAGAAAGCATTTACCTGTTCCTTTGGGCACCATCTATTCCTTCTCATTCTCCTTTGCCCACTTCTGAAATGCTGGCGTGACTCCTGGGTCCTCTGTTATGTTTGGGCTTGACCCATCCTTTTCCACTGGGAAAACGCATCAGACGCAGTGGAGGAAGACGTAAAGTCCATGGAGCCACACAGCCTTTGGGAGGTGGGATTGAGGACTTGTTTGTGTGTTTTGAAAACCCTCCGTAGGTCCTTCTGATTGGCAGCCCTGGTTGAGAACAAGGACTCCTCTTTGTACAGCGCTCCAAGGCAATGCCTTTCATCTCCGCGGCTATAACTCTCAGTTCGACCTATATATTCTCAACTTCCCGGAGTACCCACTTCCAGCTACTGAGGACTCACTACACTCCGGGCACTGTTCTAAGGGCTTCCGATGAATCAATGACCAGATGTAATCTCTACAACTATACTGCAGGAGAGATACCACTGTTTTCTTATGCATGAGCCACCTTGCCTCCTTCTAACCCAACGTCCATAAATCAACTAATATCCCTAAGATCGACCATCTTTCTGGATTTTCTACTGCAGGACATTACCTCCCAGTGAGAAATTTTAGAGCATCTCCTTTGCCGCTCGTCACTGTAGATGATTCTTCTACTTTAAAGTGACGACAAGCTAAATTAACTATAAAACCATAAAACAACAACACCAAAATCATAAGAGAGTCTAGGACTTAAACGAACTAAAATGAATTGAATTCGGTTCCATCAAATGAAGGAACTTTTCCCAGAAGAGGCCCACCACTACTTCATCCGGGGCAGCAAGTGGGAAAAGGAGAAGCCAGTGATGAGTAGGGATGGTTTGAAGGATTCGAATCCAGAGGAAGCTCAGCTACAGAGTGAGCCAAGCCCTTCCCATTGGCCTCTACCCATCAGTGGAGACAGTGTACCGAAGGGAAAGGATGAGGTCAGAGAGTTGAGAGAGGGGAGCCTTGAGGCACATAGAGGCTTCCCCAAGTGTACACGATGACCTGCGGGTGACTTTGGGGTGAGGCAGTAAACTGCTGAGAGAAATCCCTCTGAGACTGTTGGTGGAGAGTTCTACAACCATACTCCAAAGGATGGAGCCAGCCTACAAGAATGAGAGAGATTGCAAGGGTAATCCCTGCCCCCCCCCACACACACACACACCCAACAACCGGAATTGCACTGGACAGAGCAGAGCTTTCATAGTGCGCATTTTCCCCACTAGACAAGCATCTAGCAACTCATTCTGACTTAGTGCACCCAGTAGCGTCACCTCGGAAGGTTCTTTCTGGTCACAGTGAATTTTTGCATAAAAGCAGTTTCACTCAAACCTAATTTTTTTGTGATGGCTGATTTCATAGAACAGCATGCAACTTTGAAATGTTGTTTCCTGCTTGAGAAAAAAATGCCACAGAAACTGTTGTGACATTGAACACAGCTTACAAGGACAGTGCTATGGGGAAAGCTCAAGTGGTTTTCTAGTTTCAAATAAGATGAAAAGCTGATTGATGACAAACCTAATCCTGGATGTCCATCAGCTTCCTAAATGGATGAAAATGAGTTCATTCCACCAGATCAGACTGTTAATCAAGCTTTCTGTTTAGAGGTTCTGAAAAGAATGCATAATTGTGTGACAAAAAGACCTGTTTTGTGGCAGATGGGGATGGTTTTTGCCACCATGACAATGCACCTGCTCACACAACCATTTCAGTGAGCCAGTTTTTGCAAAAAGCGTGATGCCTTTCTTGCCCCACTCACCTGGCCTTGCCTCGGGCAACTTCTTTTTATTTATGCAAAGAAGAGGGACATGAAAGAATGGCAATTTGACAAAATAGAAGAGGCGAGGTAGTTTATTGTGCAACCTTGCTGATAAGCACATGTGGGATTAACTGAAGGGCAGAGGGATAAATGGCTCAGTGAGCCTCGCTTTTCTAGTTCTTGGGTCTCTTGCTTTCTGATGGTCTGACCAGGGTGCAGCTGCCTTAGCCAGTTCCCTGCTTCAGCTGGCAAGGCTCACTTCCTGCAAGACATCTCCAAGGAGAATTTGCATGGAACTACCCCGATGCAGCTCTGGGTGCTGGAGCAGCTGTGTGGAGACCCCTGCAAGCGCTGAGATGCTTACACACTCACTGATTAAGATTTCCTCCTGCAGTCAGTATCATTGCACGTGTTTTGTGAGATGGAGGAGGATTTTGTGGATTGGTGTTAGACATGTGGGCTAATGTTGGACTTGTGGGCTTGGGCAGCACTGGGTTGGGATGCTTTCTTGATGCGCACTTAACCTTTATATAAAATTCTCTCTTGTACATGAGTTTCTGTGGATTTGTTTCTCTGAAGTACCCAGACTAACACAAGAGGTGAAACAAAAAATGAGGGAGATGCTGTCAGCCAACCAAAGAGATGAGTTTAAAAATTGCTTCCAAGAATGGAATCGCAGGTTTGGCAAATGTGTGATATGTAATGGAGATTACTTTTAAGGTGATAAGGTGGTTTTGTAAAAAATTTAAAGACAGAGCTTTGGGGGGAAAAATCCGGTTCTTTTTGGGGTGCCCCCTGTATTGAGACTCAGAAATCTGAAGTAAGGGTGGGGAGAGGGAGGGAGAGAAGAGAGCCAGGTCCTCAAACCTTGGCAGCTGGACCATCAAGTAGGTAGAGATTTCTCACAGGAGAGAAAAATGAGGGCAGAGTTGTAAGGCCTAAGTAGACCTTAAGAGGCTCCTCAGTGCTTCCATTTTGTGAAGTGAGCAGACCAGTAAAGCCTATACAATCATGATGTCTTTTCAAGGAAAATTTTTTTTAAACTACAGACCAATATCTCTTATGAACAACCATACAAAAATCCATAACAACATATTAGCAAATTGAATCTGGCAATATATTAAAAGGATAATACATCATGACCATGGTGGAAGGAGTTCCCAGGAATGTAAGATTGATTTTGCATCTGAAAATAAATCAGTGTAATGTATGATGTAAGCAAGACAAAAAAGAAAAATTATTTTAATAGATTTAAAATAAATCACTTAATACAATGTATACTCATGATTTTAAAAAAAAACTTTCATCAAAATAGGAACAGAAAAAACCCTTCCACAATCCAATAAAAATATATATGCCAAAAATCTGCAATTAATATCAATCGTATTTACTGGTGAAAAAAAAATCAGTCATTTGCCCTAAGAGAGGAAATGAGAATGTCTGGTGTTCCCACTTATGCATCATATCTGGAATTGTTAACCATTATAATAAGGCAAGAAAACAAATAAATAAATAAGAGGTATACAGATTACAAGAAGTAAAACTGTATCTATTCTCAGATTACATGATTCAATCTGTAGAAAACCCTACGTAATTTTATAAAACTTTGAGCTCCCAGAACCAGTAAGTGAATTCAATCAAACCAAAGAAGACAGATTCAATTTCTAAAATTCAATACTTTATATACATTAGCAATGTATCAATTAAATATAAAGTTTGAGCACAATAACATTAATCATAGCCAAATACGGCAATCATTAAGCAAACTGCATGCAAAACAT
The DNA here is from genome assembly GCF_050624435.1 of Tenrec ecaudatus. Lineage (NCBI taxonomy): Eukaryota > Metazoa > Chordata > Mammalia > Afrosoricida > Tenrecidae > Tenrec > Tenrec ecaudatus. The sequence goes on from NC_134533.1 coordinate 90,304,973, forward strand.
CTACACTGAACATTACAAAACATTGCTGAAGGAAAGAAAACCTAAATCAACAGAGAGAAATGCCGTGCTTGTGAAGTAGAGGAGCATCACTGGCTATTTTCCCAAACTCACCTCGACAGTCTATGAAACCCACTCAAAATCCTAGCTAGTTTGCCTTTTTGTTTAAGAAATTGACACTATGATTCTAAAATTTATAGAGGAATTCAGAGAATCTGGACTAACTAAAACAATCCTGAGAAAGAACAAAATCAGAGAACTACCATTTCACAATGTCCAAACATATTATAAAATTATAGGAATGTGATTTTGTCATACAGAGTGAAGATTTAAGAAATCAATCATTCATGAGTGCATAGTCCGTTGATGCTCAACCAAGCTACTAAGTCCATTCCAATGAAAAGGAAGCCCTTCTTAAGAAATAGTGTTGGACCAAATGGCTTCTCACAAGGTGGATGAAGAACCAACAACCATAGTCCTTACCTCATTCCCACTCCTTACACAGAAAGGGGTGGGTTTGGGGGGTGAGTTTTAAGATGGATCATTGCTTAAAATATAGAGGACAGAATCATAACATTTCCGGAATATTGCATAGGAACATATTCTCATGGGCTTAGGTTAGTAAACACTTTTTTATCTGAAACATGAAATAACCAGACTTTATCATGATATGCTGGACTTCTTCTAAATGAAAATTTCTCGATAATACAAAGATTATCAGAAAACAAATAACAAACCAAAGATTAGGAAACATGCATAATACAACCTATTTAAAACAGGACTTATATCCAGAATATATAAAGAACCCTCACAACTCAACAATAAAAAGACAAGCAACTCAAAAACAAGTGGGCAAAAGATGGGGTGGGGGACCTCACAATTTATACAAAAATCCAGGAAAAAACACATCATGGATATAAACATAGAACTATAAAGCTCTTAGGAAAATAATAAAAGAAACTCATCAGAGTTGTAGACTAGGCTAAAGATGGGCAAAAGCAATGCCCTCTTTAACAAGTGGTGCTGGAAAAAATGGATATCCACATGCAGAAAAATGAAGCAAGACCCTTATCTCACTCCATGCACAAGAATAAACTCAAGGTGGATCACAGACCTTGAAGTTAAACCCCAAACTATTAGGGCCATCAATGAGGGAATTGGGACCAACTTGAGAACTTTGGCGCAGGGAATACACAGGCTATCAGAAATAGGGAAGGACACAAACACAGAGGAGGCACAAATTGACAAATGGGATATACTGAAGATAAAACACATGTGTACATCTAAAGAATTCACCAAGAGAGTAATAAGAGATTCCACAGACTGGGAAAACATCTTTAGCAATGACACATCAGACAAAGGCCTTATTACTAAAATCTACAATACTCTGATAGCTTCCAAAAAGAAAAAAACCAATAGCCCACTTGAAAGGTGGGCAAAGGACTTGAACAGAAATTTTACAGGGACAGAAATCCGAATGGCCAACAAACATATGAGAAAATGTTCCCGATCTTTAGCCATAAGAGAAATGCAAATTAAAACAACAATGAGGTACCACCTGACACCCTCAAAGGTAGCCCAATTCAAAAAATCAGAAAGCAACAAGTGTTGGAGGGGCTGTGGGGAGACAGGAACTCTCATCCACTGCTGGTGGGCCTGTAAGTATGTACAGCCACTATGGAAATCAATCTGGCGATACCTAAAACAGATGTAAATAGAGCTACCATATGACCCAGCAATTCCCCTACTGGGCATATACCCAGAAGAGGCAAGGAACAAACCAAGACCAGACATCTGTGCTCCAATGTTCATTGCGGCACAGTTCACAATTGCAAGGAGTTGGAAGCAACCCAAATTTCCATCAACTGACGATTGGATTAAAAAACTGTGGTATATACATACAATGGAGTACTACGCATCACTAAAAAGCAGTGATGAACGTATGAGGCACATAGCGGCATGGGAAGAACTGGAGGAAATCATGCTAAGCGAGGTAAGTCAGGCACAAAAGGACAAGTACAACATGAGCCCGCTGAGGTAAGTATTAAAAAAAATTTTTTTAATTTTTTTAATGCAAAAGTGGCATAGGGGAAAAAGCTATTGTATACAAACATTTCTGGGGTGAAGACTGTCTAGTATGGCAGAGACCAGATCAAAACCAGGGATGCACATGGTAGACAACAGTGGAGGAGGTGGGGAAAGGAAAATAAAAGGATGAATATAAGGAAGAAAAGGGTAGTGGGGTCATGGGGCACTAATCCACCCAAGGGGAGGGTATTGTGTATATCTCCACAGGGAAAGTGGGACCAGACTTCAACCCAGTGCCGCAAGTTGTGAATGCAATATCCCAGCGTGGAGTAGGGCCCAGCACTAAAAATTAAGTGGATTCCTGCCCCTCCCCCAAAAAGAATTTGTTTCAAAGGATGACATTGATTCTGCAGCTCCGGGAGATGGACATATCTGATCAGAGCACACGGGAGCAGATGAAGGGGCAGGAGGAGACAGTGGAACACAGCCTGGCCCACGAGGCCGAGAGGATTATGTTCCTGAGTAGAGCAGCCAATCCACAGAGAGAACAACATGCCTGGCCCTACTATGAGACATGATGCCCCTCAGTGACTAAGGGCGATACAGGGGACAGCACCGGAGACACAGTGTGGGAATTGCACCTGACCTGATCCCACCACACCGAGGCAAAGCACTGGGGGAGTGCAGTGGAACAGCAAGGGAATGGAGTGGCAGGGTCCCCAGGGAATGCTGAAAGTGGACTTTGGGGCCAGGGCGTGGTGCCCCAACAGACTGGACTGGAAAACGCTCCTAAGGGCCAGCAAACGATCCTTGAACGAACTACAAGCCTTTCTTTTGTGAAGTGTTTTGTTTTGTTCTTTGTCAGTGGTTTGTTTTTGTTGTTTTATTGTCTGGTGATATACTGTTGCTTTGTTTTCCTCTGTCTTGTTTTCGTGCATGTTAGTGTCTCCACAGGTCTGTCTGAATAGGACAGGCTGGATGAACTATCTGGAGGAAAAACAATAGGACAGACAGTTCCGGGGTGGGGGGGACAGACAAATCCGGGTGGGGGAGGGGGAGGAGGGTAAGGAAGTGGTGTTAATAAACACAGGGACAAGGGAACAACATGGAACATAAAATGGTAGTGAGGGGGGAGTAACAGGCCTGATGGGGAATGATCAAGGGTAAGGTTATGTAGAGAAGAGGTATAGCTGCAGCCCAGGTGGGGACGGAGCAAGGTGGTGGGGCAGGAGGAAAGTCAAGGGAGAGGTAGGAAGGAGCTGGGAGTCAAGGGGCATTTATGGAGGTCTAGACAAAGACGTGTACATGCAAACATATATATGAGGATGGGGAAATAGATCTAATTGTCTACATTTATAGGTTTAATATTAAGGTGGCGGAAGGACCTTGGGCCTCTACTCAAGCACTCCCTCAATGCATGAATATTTCGTTTATTAAATTGGTACTCTATGATGCTCACTCTCCCGACACAACTGCTGAAGCCAAAGTGGGTGAACAAGTAAATGTGGTGAAGAAAGCTGATGGTGCCCGGCTATCAAAAGAGATAGTGACTGGGGTCTTAAAGGCTTGAAGATAAATAAGCGGCCATCTAGCTCAGAAGCAACAAAGCCCACATGGAAGAACACGCCAGCCTGAGTGAGCGAGTGATCCCAAAGGGATCAGTTATCAGGCATCAAAGAACAAAAAATCATCATATCATTGGCTGCACACCTCCATGATAGGATCGCTGAAGACAAATGGGTGCATAAGCAAATGTGGGGAAGAAAGCTGATGGTGCCCGGCTATCAAAAGAGATAGTGTCTGGGGTCTTAAAGGCTTGAAGATAAACAAGCAGCCATCTAGCTCAGAAGCAAAAAAGCCCACATGGAAGAAGCACACCAGCCAGTGCGATCACGAGGTGCCAAAGGGACCAGGTATAAGGCATCATGCAAAAAAAAAAAAAAAAAAGAATGTGTGTGTGTGTGTGTGTGTGTGTGTATATATATGTGTGTGTATATATATATATGTGTGTGTGTATATATATATATATATATATATATACATACCACATTGAATGAAGGGGGAAGTGCAGAGTGGAGACCCAAGGCCCAAGTGTCGGCCACTGGAGGTCCCCTCATAGAGGGGTTTAGGAGAGGAGATGGGTCAGTCAGGGTGCAAGGTAGTACCGACGAAGAGCACAGCTTTCCCCCAGATCCTGGATGCTTCCTCCCCCCAACTACCATGATCCGAATTCTACCTTGCAGGGCTGGATAGGGCAGAGGTTGTACACTGGTACATATGAGGGCTGGAGGCACAGGGAATCCAGGGTGGATGATACCTTCAGGACCAAGGGTGTGAGGGGCGATGCTGGGAGAGTAGGGTGAGTGGGTTGGAAAGGGGGAATTGATTACAGGGATCCACATGTGACCTCCTCCCTGGGAGAGGGACGGCAGAGAAGGGGGGGAAGCGAGACTCCGGATAGAGCAAGATATGACAAAATAACGATGTATAAATTATCAAGGGCACATGAGGGAGGGGGGAATGGGGAGGGAGGGGGAAAAAAAAGAGGACCTGATGCAAAGGGCTTAAGTGGAGAGCAAATGCTTTGAGAATGATTGGGGCAGGGAATGTATGGATATGCTTTATACAATTGATGTATGTATATGTATGGATTGTGATAAGAGTTGTATGAGTCCCTAATAAAATGTAAAAAAAGAAAAGGGAAAAAGAAAGAAAGAAAAGAAAATGATTAAGGCAAAGAATGTACAGATGTGCTTTATACAATTGATGTATGTATATGTATGGACTCTGATAAGAGTTTTATGAGCCCCTAATAAAACGTTTAAAAAAAAAAGATGGGCAAACGTTTTAGACTGAAGAGACAATTCTGTCCCTCGCAGCAATTTAAAAATTATTAGAAAGCATAAATACATTTTTACAAGCAAATGAAATCACCATTATGTGAATAATACTGTTTAAAATTGTTCAACTTCACTTCAGAGTCCCATGTACATGCCAAAACAGACGCCGAAGGCTCTGGAGCTGCCCTTGGCCTGACCCCGGGCTAGTCGATGAGTTCATAGACTTGAGGCACAAAAAATAAAAATGGATCCATTGGACCTCATCAAAATTATAAATTTTTGTTTTGCAAAATATTTGGTTAGGAGAATAACAAGAAAAGCTACAGACTGAGGTAAAAAATATTGCAAACCATTTATTTGACAAAAGATGAGTACGCAAGTGATATGTAAAGAACTCTCCAAATTCAACAGTAAACAATCAGTTTAGAGCGCAAAACAAATGGAAGAGACATTTCACCACAGTTGATATGCAGTTGTAAAATAAACACAAGGACCATGGTCAACATCATAAGTCTGGTGGGGAACACACACTGAAACCTCAATAAAAGCAGACTATCAAATAGAGGAAAGGACTAGGAGGCAAAGGGCATTTATAAAGGTCTAAATACATGCATGTACATATGTAAATATACTTATGTATAACGATAGGGAAATAGATCTATGTACATATATTTAAATGGTAAGTATCAAGGTAGCAGATGTACATTGGGCCACTACTCAAATACTCCTCAATGAAAGAACATTTTGTTCTAATAACCTGGCATTCCGTGATGCTCACCTTGCCAACATGATCGCTAAAGACAAAGCAGGTGCATAGCACTTGTGGTGAAGAAAGCTAATGGTGCCTGGCTCCATATAGTGTCTGGGGTCGTAAAGGCTTGAAGACAAACAAGCGACCATCTAGCTGAGAAGCAACGAATCCCACATGGAAAAAGAACACCAGACTGTGTGATCATGAGGTATTGATGGGATAAGGTATCAGGCATGAAAGACCCAGAGCAAAAAATCATAACAATGTGAATGAGGGGGGGTGCAGAGTGGAGACCCAACGCCCATCTGGAGACAATTGGACACCCCCTTATAGAAAGATCACAGGAAGAGACGAGTCAGTCAGGGTGCAGTATAGCACTGATGAAACATACAACTTTCCTCTAGTTCTTTAATGGTTCCTCCCCTTACTATCATGATCCCAATTCTACCTTACAAATCTAGTTAGACCAGAGCATGTAAATGGGTAGAGATAAGAACTAGAAACACAGGGAATCCAGGACAGATAAACCCCTCAGGAAAAATAATGAGAATAGAGATACCAGGAGGGGGAGGGGAAGGTGGAGAAAGGGCAAACTGATCATAATGATCAACATAAAATGCCCTCCCTGGGGGATGGACAACAGAAAAGTGGGTGAAGGGAGACACTGGTCAGCCTTCTGGAGGCTGCAATTCGGACCTTCATCAGCTAGTGCTTCAAGTCCTCCTCACTTTCATCAAGCAAGGATATGTCATCTCCATATCAAAACTCATTCATAAATCTTCCTCCAAACCTGATGTCAAATCCTTCTTCATATAATCCATGTTTTCTGGTTATTTGCTCATCATACAGGTTAAATAAGCATGGTGAGTGGGTGCAACCCTGATGCACACCTTTCCTGATTTTAAACCATGCAGTATTCACTTTTTCTGTTTATTCACTGTCTCTTGATCCACGTACAAGTTCTGTATGAGCACAAGGAAGTGTTCTTGAATTCCTATTCTTATCAAGATATTCATAGTTTGTTATGGTTCACACAATTGAATGTCTTTGCATAGTCAATAAAGCACAAGTAAACATCTTATTAGTATTAGCTGCGTTCAGCCAAGATCCATCTGACATCAGCAGTGACATCCCTTGTTCCATGTCCTCTTCTGAATCTGGCCTGAACCTCTGGCAGCTCCTCCCAATGCACTGCTACAACAATTGTTGGATTATCTTCGGCAAAACATTACTTGTATGTGATATCAGTGATATTGTTCTAGAATTTGAGAATTCTATTTGGTCACATTTCTTTGGAATGGGTACAAATATGGATTACTTCCCGTCAGTTTGTCAAGGAACTCTCTTCCAAACTTCTTGGCATTGAGGAGGAAGTGTTTTCAGTGCTTCATCGGCTTCCAGTGCTTCATTTTAGTTGATATTCCATTAATTCCTGGAGCCTTGTTTTTGGCCAATCCTTTCAGCACAATGTGTACTTCTTCCTTCAATACCATTGTTTCTTCATCATACTGTACCTCTCGCTATACTGGCTCTATTACTTAGCTATTCTAGAAAGTACATGTCCTAGGCTGGCTTCTCTAGAGAAAACAACAACAACCAGTAAGGCTTACTTATGTATATAGAGAGAGCTCATATAAAAAAATTAGTCACACAGTGATCAAAGTGGGCACGTTTCAAGTTCAGGCAAGTCCATGGGTCAGATCTTAGGCTAGAGGCTTCTCCTGACTCCCTTGGCCATAGGAACTGATGAACTCAACATTTACAGGAAGATGATTGGCTTGTGAGGGCAGAGGCCATTGAATTCAAGATCTGATGATCTGATGGTAGATTTCTGGTAACTCCCAAAGTTGGTAGGCAATGTGGCAGGCCATCGGCTTAGTCCCAAAGAACTGAAGATCAAGCTTCTGCACAGAGTCCAGCTTTATTGGAAGCAGGCTACACCCCCCAAAGATACTTCCTTTGAATTGATTGGATCAAGGCCGTGACATGAGTATGGGTGTTACATCCCATCAGAATCTTCTTACAACTGAATGAGTGCTCAAAGCAGATCCCACAATAGAAGTGATGGCATTGTGTGATATCATATCATGGGTGACTGCTACATTTCAACTTCCAATCCACTAAGAATCCTGGCCCAGTCAAGTTGACATAAAACCGACCACCGTGCATAGGCAAGAGAAATGAAAACACACACCCATGCAAAAAGTTGCACATAAATGTTCATAGCAGCTTTATTTATAATCATCAAACACTTAACAACCCAGAGGTTCATTAATATGAGTATGAATGAAGAGCTGGAAAGTTTTGTTCTGTTATAAAGAGTTCTCTGGGAAGGTATGTGCTTATTCCAACAATAATATCTCATAGTGCAGAAAAAATGTGGAGCTTCTCTTGAAACGAAAGCATGTGTGTTTATGTATGTGTAGATTCTCAAAGGTATTACATTTCTGTCTTTGATGACACAATGAATTAGAGAAAAAGTCAAAACCCATTCAGTGAGAAATGAGTGCATCTGTTTGCTGCAGAAAGAGAAATAATTCCCTACCCTTCCCTCCCATTAGGATCAATTAGAAGCTTAAGAATGCCAGGAAACTATGACTTAATATGTTTGTAGCAGACAAGTCATTTTTAAAAGCTCCTCAGGTGATTCTAAAGAGCGCCCAGGGTTGAGGACTATGACCAGGACTTGAGTTTGGTTTATCAAGAGGCTGTAAAGGCATTTCCCAAAGCTGCTTCTCCACACAATCTCTGGAAACCAAGCGTGAGAGGAATAAATGTACTGTCTCCCAGGAGGGCTGTCTTGAAGAGCAACACACACTTGGAAATACGAATCAGCAGCACGTTCTCAAACAAACATCGCCTCCTTATGGAGCCAAAGAGACACACTAAACGTAAAGGATCTAAGTAGCCTAGTTGCTTTCACAAATAAATTCAGATGGTTACACACACACACAAATATTTTAAACAGCAATCTGTTTTTCCTAAGATAAACTTAGTGAACTCACAGCTTGTTTTTCAGGGGTTTTGACAATTTAAAAAATGATAACTAGCAATGCAGCTCTTCGTTTCTTCCTCTTGTAAAACCTTACACCTGCATATGACAATCAAATATCAAATACACTTATAGCAATCATTTTAATTTATTTTAGGGTAATGAAGGATAAACTCAGAACTTGATGAGCTCCTCCAGATGCCCAAACATACAGACTGGCCGAAGCTGCATGACAAAGGAAAGCAGACGCTGTCACTTCCAACTCATGGTGACCCGCATGGCTGGGAAGAATTGTGCTTCCTGGGGTTTTCCATGGTTGCATCTTCAGAAGTTGAGTGCCGGATTTTACTTCCAAGGTACCTCTGGGTAAAGTCAAACCTTCACCCTTTTGGTTAGCAGCCAAGTGTTTCGCACCACCCAGGGCTCCAGATCCACAAACGTCCGGGAAGCATGAAGCAGATTGCCAGGAACTGGGCCTGGGTGCGCAGTGCACACAGCTACACAGGCTGGATTTGACTAAGGGATTGTCGACAGTTGCCACAGGAGTGTGGAACAGATTTGCCACATGCCCTGTCAATCACACCACTGTATGGTTCTCTGGCTGATGGCCTCACCTGTGCCAGGTACTGTGCAAGGTTGGGCAGGGTGACATCCAGCTCAGGGAGGAAACTCTACTAGGATTAACCGACTCTTCTTGGTTTGCAGCCACTCTGTGGTTGGGAGGCAGAGTAACGACGACACGAGGAGGAGGAGGAGGTCCACAGGAAGAAGCACAAGGTTGCTTATCCTTGACTGAGGACACACCATGAGCTATTCCCTGTGAGCGTGCTTCAAACCCACCACCACTTTCATTGATAACAACTCTGTAGATCGGTTATAATTATCTCTAAGTATGGCTGAAGCTTGGAAGTTCAAGTGCACCAGTCTATCCACAGGGGAAAGATGTGGCAGGCTGCTTCTGTCAAGATCGACAGCCTTGGAAACCCCATGGGAGCAGTTCTACTCTGACCGGTAGGGTCGCTGTGCTTTGGAATCCGTTTCATGGCACTGGTCCCTGGGTTGTGAATGGGTCGGGGGGGGGGGGGGTGTCAGATACTCTAAATCTGCTTGAAGCCATTCAAACTAAATGCACGTGGGAGAATCTCTCTTCAAACGTCAGTTTTCCCATCCAGAAGACAAAGCCACCATATAAACTTTGGGCTGCTAACGTCCAAGCCAGGAGATCAAAACTAACAGTCACTCTGAGGGAGAAAGATGAGGCTTTCTACTCCCATAAAGAGTCAGAGTCTCATAAATTCACGGGGGCAGTTCTACCCTAGCTTCTAGGGTTGTTGTGATTAGGAATCAACACGATGGCAGTGGGTTTGAATTTTTTAACCTCAAGGGGTTAGTAAAGCACTAGCTAGACTAGTGATGAGTTATGCATTTGGAGGCCGTGCATGACTGCCAAAAATCATGGCTGAACTAGGGAAAAGCCCGTTGTGCCAATATTTCATAATGTGCCTATAGGATTGACAGGCACACCGACTGTGGTGTCAATTTTAATTGCCTCTGAGCAAATATATTTTCCCCATCAAGATGCAGTTTGCTTCATCATTCCATCAGCGTCTCTCAGAGGGGGTTCCTTCTCTCTCGGGAGCCTCCTAATCAGGGCGCGTTTGCTCTGTAACAACAACAGTAGCACAATGTTTTTAGGATTGCACGTGGACGTTAATAAAACAAGCCCTGTAATATTGGACCCAGTGGCAATGACTGAATAAGGTTGCACATAGCCGTTGCCACGTGTACTGAGGCCACACAAGGCTGCTGAGGGTGGATGCGTTTTAAGAAAGGCGTTCCTTTAGCTGGAACATGAACCTTGAGATGGGGCACGGAGAATCCCAGCCCTTGAGTTTATTTGGCTATTTACTTTCCTTCGTAAGGATTGCAACGCGCATTATTTTCTTCTTCATCCCTTAAAGGGATACCACACTCCACGCCTTAGCGACCCACCGGACATCTGAGGACAGCATACCCTGCATATACCCTGCACGCTCCATGGGACAGAGTCCCACCTACATTAGGAGATATACGCACACACACATATACGTATACATTGCTACAAAATCATAGAAGGCTTACTAAACAAAAAACTTCAAAATGTGAAGCGATTGTTTCTCAGTATATCTTCCCTCTAGGTTTGCACACCTCTGGAGGTGGTGTTTCTGACTGTCTGACCCTTCTGTGAAGAATTCTGCACTCTTCAGCTTACACCGTCAAAACAGCAGCTTGACATCCTTGAGAGGCACACATCAGGTTTCTTTTTAATGTTCTTTGAGTTTGGAGGAAAAGGGAGGCCAAAGAGGAGAGATCGCAGCTGCAGAGTGGAGGGAGGGCGGTTTCCCAGTGACTCTTTGCAGGTCAACCCTTAGATCAAGAGCAGATGCACTATAGTGACAGAACAAAATGTCTCAGTCTTAGGAAGGCAGTTCCCACGTACGCCAAACTTCTTCCTACTGATCTGTGTCCTTTAAGAAAATCTATCAAGATTATCCCTTTTGTGCATTAGCAAATGTGGTAAAGAAAGCTGGTGGTCCTGATGCAAAGGGCTTAAGTGGAGAGCAAATGCTTTGAGAATGATTGGGGCAGGGAATGTGCAGATGTGCTTTATACAATTGATGCATGTATATGTATGGATTGTGATAAGAGTTTTATGAGCCCCTAATAAAATGTAGGAAAAAAAAGAAAATGATCAAGGCAAAGAATGTACAGATGTGCTATATACAATTGATGTATGTATATATATGGATGGTGATAAGAGTTGTATGAGCCCCTAATAAAATGTTAAAAAAGAAAAAGAAAAGAAAGAAAGCTGGTGGTGCCTGGCTATTAAAAGATATAGCAGCTAATGTCTTAAAATCTAGAAATTAAATAAGCAGCCATCAAGCAGGGAAGCATCAAAGCCCACATGGAGGAAGTACACCAACCTGTGTGATTATGAGATGTTGAAGGGAGGAGGTATCAGGTATCCAAAGATCCAAAACAATTTTATTGATGAAAACTATGGGGGATCGGAATGGAGTCCCAAAGCCCATCTGTAGCTTGGACATCCCCTCACAGAAAGGTCTCAAGGAAGGGACTACTCAACCAGGGTCCTGTATAGCACCTATGAACCACACAACATTGCTCTAGTTCCTAAATGCTTCTCCTCCCCTCCACCCACTATTGTGACCCAGTTCTACCTTACAGATCTGGCTAGACAGGAGTACATACATTGGTACAGATAAGCACTCTTGACATGTGGAATTCAGTAGCGATACCGTGGGGGGGGGGGGGGAGAAAGATGGGAACCAATCACAAGGTTGGATATATAACATTCCCCAGGGAGGGAAATAATAGAAATGTGGGTGGAAGGAGACAATGGACAGTGTAAGATACAAAATAAGAATAATAATATATATATTTGATCAAGGATTCACAAGGAGGGGAGGGAGGGAGGAGAGAAAAGAGCTGATACCAAGGGCTCAAGTAGAAAGAGCGTATTTTGGAAATGATGATGGCCACATATATGCAAATGTGCTTAATTCAATTGAATTATGGATTGTTAACTGTAAGAGCCCCCAATAAAATGATTAATATTTTTTAAAATCGCTTAAGTACACTAAATCTTAAGACTCATAAATCGATTCCTACTTGTGTTTCATTTGAGGAGTGTTGGTGGCGTAGTGATTATGCATTGGACTGCCATCATCAAGGTCAGCTGTTCGAAGGCACCAGTGACTACTTGGGAGAAAGGTGGGGCTTCCTATTGCTATAAAGAATTGCAGTCTCAGAAACTCTCAGGGGGAGTGCTGCTTTGCCTTCTAGGGTCACTGTGAGTCGGCATCAGCTGTATGCTTGAGTTTCAATCACAGGTTTCGGTAGAATATGACTTTGTAAACAATATCCTTCTTCCTGTAAGAGATACCCCTCCCCCGCTTGAGTTTTAATCACAGGTTTCGGTAGAATGTGCCTTTGTAAACAATATCCTTCTTCCTATAAGAGATACACACACACACACACACACCATATCCTCACAGCCTCACGCTGTGTTCAGTTGTGTGTTCAGTCTCAAGGTGGGGTATGAAACAGCGCAGGTGCTCCTGTATGCACGGGATAATCCTGGGATGAAAATGTCTGCGGAGGGAGGGACCAAGGTCTAGAAGAAACCTTACCCACTAGACTTACGATTTAGCAAGATCAATCAGAGAGCAGCAGATAAGACGGGAGATCACAAGGGGACCACAGGGTGGAGGGCTTCAAAAAGTTCATGAGATACCAGATCAAAAGATAGTAGCGTTTCCCCACAAGCCTTCTGAAGCCCCCTGCCCCTCCTCTCTTGAGAAGACTAAATTCCAGGGGCTACATGAAAAAAACTCTACCTGGGTTGGTATCAAAGTGAACAGGAAGCAGCTAGCAATGCTGTAGATATAATCATAATAGTACTGCTTTCAAGATGGATTAGAATGAATTGCATATTGTGGGGTGCAGCCCCACCGTCTAATGGGGTCCTGGGAAGAAACAAACGATAGGAAGCAGAGCGCAGGCACCCCTCTCCATTATCCATAGATGAGCTTTGTGTGAATTCAGTGCGGTTTTGTAGTCACGAGGCCTACAAGCCTCTTGTTAATACATACAAAGTAAAATGAGCAATGTGTTCATCTTGAACATCCTGACCTCCCTAGGGGAACACTTCATAGGAAGTATCGGGTATGTAAGAGACAAATGGCGTGAATCGCTCCTTAAGAGACAAAGGGAGCTTACTGATCTTAGAGATAAGCATTCTTTGTGTATGTGAGAAGGCATGCATCTGTGGGGGACAGCTTTATATTACCGTGTTATGAAGGGTGGATACGGATAAGCTTCCTCCCTGGAAAATATGTACATTTGGCGCTTTCCATTCTCTAGGGACCGTGGAGGCATGTCTCTCACTAGGGCTGGCGTGCCTAGTCCTGAGGTCAGGAGCACTGGGAGCTAGCCATATCTACTCTTGTCCAGGTCCTCAGTTTCCCACTGTATATTAATTCATCTGGCTGGCATTTCGGGCCATCAGGACTTGGGACAACCCAAGTTTCAGAATCCAGCCCACACCCCACGCCCTTTATTTCCCCCAGCCTTCCCTAAACAGCTGTCTGAGGATTGAGCCCATCTGCATCCACATAGTTTAACTGCAGTATCGGGACAGAGAACCCAGACCACCTGTGTCAACAAGACTTCAGTATTGGTTCCACAGCAGTTGTTGCCCAGGAAGACATTGAACACCACTAACTAATTTCACAGATTGCTTCAGGAAATTCTTGTAAGCCAATTTGTCCAGGCAAAGCATTTAGTCACTTAGACAGTGATGCTACTGCAAACAACTTCTTACTAAACAAATTTGCTTAGCAGAAATTGTTTCACAATGGAAACTATTAGGTCATACATCTTGCTCAATACCAATGAATTTCCACCTTGAAATACTTGCCTTAAACCACTTAAACCCAGATACCTTCGAAACCTTAGAAATGCCCAGCTGTCCTCCCTGTGAGATCCTCCTAAGACTGCTAGGGTGCTGTGCTCCCTTCTGAGCAGATCTAAGACCTGGCTTTATCAGACGGCTGTCTGGTGATCTCTTGGCAATTGCCAAGCCAAACTTGTCAACAGTTAGAAGTCCTACCATCAGTCCCTGACACAGGCAGCCTGCTTGGCTCACCTGAGCCCTGCCCTTTCTCATCGACCTTGATCACGCCCCTCCCCTCACAGAAACTTTTCCCATGCCCTTCATTCTGGGAGACCTCTCTGCCATCTCTCAATCTCTTCAACACACGTTTTCCTTTGCTACATAGGTGTTCATTGTGTTGCCATTTCTAGACAGTTAGCCCCAGGGGCAGAGCCTGGGGTGACCATTTATGTTTCCTGTGAAGATTCCAGCACAAGCTAATTCTAACATGCCGTGAAAGATTCCCAAAGCATCTGAGAACAAGTCAAAGAGAATGTAAAATCTTTATATCCTGCCCCCCCCAAGACACAATTCCAAAAATAAGCCTTCTCTGCTACAATTTAGAATTGTTCTTGGCTTTACAAAATAGGTTCTAGTTATTTTCAACATGCTTGATCATTCCTGTTAAGCCTCTCTTGTACTCTTTCCTGGGTTAAGCATAGGGCTGCTCACCACAAGGTAGGCAGTTCAAACCCACCAGCATCTCCCTGGGAGGACAATGAAGCTCACCCGTGAAGACTGTCAGTCTCAGAAACCCTTTGAAGCAGTTCGGCTGTCCTATGGGGTGCTGGGTTGGCATCAACGTGACAGCAGTGGGTGTTCCCTTTACAGCAGTGGTTCCCAACCTTCCTCATGCCGCGGCCCTTTCATATGCTTCCTCATGTGGTGGTGACCCCCAACCATAAATTATTTTCCTTGCTATTTCATCGCTGTCATTTTGCTACTGTTATGAATCGGGTCACCCCTGTGAAAGGGTCATTAGACCTCACAAAGGGGTCGTGACCCACAGGTTGAGAACCACTGCTTCCCAGACACAACTGTGAAGCAACACGTCAGCTATGCCATTTAACACGCACTGACGTGATCCTTTCTTCTTCCGACAGCTCTTTACTCAGTTTTTCTTCTGTGCCTTTGGTGCTTTGAGATCATTGTCTATTCTTTCCCCTTATTGTGACCCCTAGGAGCCCCGAGGCAGCTCAGCTGTGTCATGGCAAATTTGAAATTGGCCAAGGCCATCAGAAGAGGCTGATGGGTGTTCTGGCGGAGTTTAGGCTCCCTGTAACTGAGGCCATAGGGTTCGTTTCGTATAGCCTCTCTCTCGATGAGGCAAAAGCTGCGTGATCAGTACTTCTTTTCCCTCCTAAGAAGACGCAGAATGGAATCTAAACTTTCTTCCTCACATCCCCATGACCAGTCACAAGACACAACTTACAGTAGCCCATTGTCTGATAGGTTGTTCTCCTCTTCTTTGTGTGGGGGTTTCCATACCCATTGTCTTGTAGTGTTAGAGTGCGAGACTGTAAAAGCTCCCCTCTTCTGTGTTGCCTCATCTGATCTGCTATGGCTGGGGGTGACACCGTTGAATTGCTTGGTATGATGTTCGCAGCCATGGTCTTTGTACCTCCCACCAAAGGACTAGGTGGAGCATGCAAACAGGGTCGATGGGACTGGTATGAGGGGGTTGGTGACGTTTGCCATTTCACTGAGTATAAAGTGAGCTCTGGCTGAGGCAGGAAATAGAGGCTCTCACGCCACAGAGAAAGAAGACCATGAGTGGAGCACAATCCGAATCCCTGTGTGGAAAAGAGGCAGCAGACAAGGCCATGATGAAGAGCTGTGGGCTTCCAGGCCCACCGACTGAGCACAACTGAGTGCCTTCAGGTGAGGGAGATGCCCTTGAGCATTTATTGGGGCTGCAGGAGCTTTGTAACACCTGCTGAGCGTGAGGAAGCCCAGGGGGCATGTGACTGACACCAACCAATGGGTGGTATTCTACTGTACAATACACTTCCGGCTTCCCTAAAGGAACGCCACCCCCATGCTCAGATAGTTTTATTTCCTACCATTTTCTGATCGTGTGCCATGTTTCTTCCTGCCTCTAGGCATGTGTTTATTTAGTCCTTTGATGTGAAATGTCCTTCCCTGTCCTGATGATCCAGCATAGGCATCAGCATTTCTGTGACGTGTTGTGTTCTCTAGGCATTTGCCTGCTCTGTAATCTGGGTCCTAGACCTCCTACACCCATTTTCAGGGACGGATTACCCAAGAAGTCAGGCTAGTGTGGGCTTACCTACCAATGTGCAATGAGCAAGTTCACATGGATTGAGCAACATGAGAAAGTTCATTAGTAAGGAAGCAGAAGTAAACCTGTACCTTGGCTGACTAGGTACTCTCTCCATCAGTGTCAGGGTTGTAAATTTGGAAAGATACTTTAATGTTGTGGGAAGGTGCTGTGGCGTTGAGGGAGAGAGGGATGCTAGCCTTAATTAGAAGCAGAATTTTTTTAGGAAAAACTGTGAACTTGTTCACTACAGATTGATGAATAAGCACAACAAAGCCCACGCTCTCCTCACTTACGGGGTAAGCCGACATTGTCCCATCATCTTCCTTCTCCTATAGTTTTATCATCATGCTTTTGAGTCTGTCTGCCTGCCTCTCTCCCGACAAAACCATCACTTCCAGGACAGAAACGGATTTTTGCCAATTTCTGTCATCCCAGGGCTGACTGTGCAAGGTGACCAGAAAATGCTCATGACATATTGCTGCACAGCAGGCAAAGGAATAAGAGAAGCTGGTCCTAGCAGGAGTCCTGGGAACTAATGATAAAGTCAGAGTGTGCTGCTCTTGTTTCCCACTCTGACAGATGCCATTGGCCCTCCAAAATACGTAGGAAAGTCCTGGCCTCTTGATGTGGGTGTCATGCTGTTTAGAAATAGTGGGCTTTCTTTTGTTGTGCTAATGGAATGTGGGTCCTACATCTAATCGCTTCTCTGCTGTAAGAGGAACCAAATCAACACAGAAACATGCACACAGCCATACGATGTGCGCTATGTACAGATGTCCTCCGTAAGCCATGGGATGCTGAGTATTTTGAGAGACGCTCACAAAACTAATAGGCCTGGCTAAGATTCTGACTTGGATTTTGAGCCTCCAGAACTGTGAAAACGTAAGTTTGGATTCTTCAAAGCCACCTGGTCATGGTATTGGTGTGATGAGAGCTTTAGATCACTGTCCCTTTAAACTTCACAGAGGTCACCTTTTGAAGGGAGATACCTTTAAAAAACAACCCAAAATCAGTCTGGCCATGGGATCTTCATCTGAGCCTATCCTCAAAGAGACTGAACTTGCCCCCAGATACACTATGAACTCCTCTCTGCCCAAGCTCTCCCTAGCTTGCTTCTGCTTTGGGAGTTCTTTGGTGAGCATTGGTGCACTTTCTAAGTGCAGAGGTCACATGGTAAGTTCTCCAATGACTGACCTGGAAGTCCCTTATTAGGTAGTGCCACTCAGTGACTTACATTCTTTGGAGAAATGGGCAAATTATACTCAAAGGTGGCACCCTCTCCAAAACACTTCCTAGGCAAATTCGTGTCAGGGGGCTCTTCAGACCCTTTGCCCTGTCTTCCTAGTTGAGGGACTTGCAGGGGAATGCAATAGGTTTTGAAACATTTCTTACGAAAATCTGCATTTTAATCATGTCTAATGCTTTGCAATGTTATCTGATTGATAGGTATCTTAGTGCTCAAATCAAACTTCCAATTAATATCTCATTACTAAAGAAATGCTACAGAAGCAACAAGCCCACATAGAAGAAGCACAGCAGCCTGTGTGATTTTGAGTTGTTAACAGGACCAGGTAACAGGCATCAAAAGACCCAAAACACACAGACACACAAAAACATATTGTGAAGAACCCAAAACCCATCTGTAGACAATAGGACATCCCCTCACAGAAGGGTCACAAGGAAGAAACGAGTCATCCAGGGCGCAATATAGCACTGATGAAACACACAATATTCCTCTGGTTCTTTGAGGCTTCCTTATCCCCCACTATCATGACCCCAGTCCTGCCTGTCAGTTCTGGCTTGACTAAAGTATGTCCACTGGTACAGATAAGAGATCAGGACACACAGAATCCAGGTCAGATAAACCGCTCTGGAACAGAATGGGAGTAGCGATACCAGGAGGGTAGGGGTAACATAGAGGGAGGAGGGGAGGAAGGGGAACTGATCGCAATGATTGGGTATAAGCTATGAAAACAATAATAATTTATAATTCATCAAGAGATCATGAGGATGGGAGGTGGGGGAGGGAGGAAAAAATGAGGAACTGATACCAAGGGCTCAAGTAGAAAGTAAATGTTTAAAAAATTATGATGGCAACATATGTACAAATATGCTTGATACAATTGATGTATGGAGTGTTATAAGAGCTGTAAGAGCTGCCAATAAAATGATTAAAAAAACAAAGTGCTACATTTTAGAGCTAAGTTGTACCATGCAAATGCCTTTGGAAAGGAATATGAGTTTTAGGAGGAAGAATGAGCAGCAAAAATAAACTAAGGGGTGTTGCTAACTGCAGTGCCATGTAGGCTCTGTGCTGGTGCTTAGACATGTGGTGGGTGTCCTGTCCTGGTGGAACGGAAGTTTGGGCATGCCCAGAGAAATCAAGTGACAGCCATATCAGGGACCCTGTTTCTAATGAGCTGAGCTGTTTGAAGACAAGAAGAGACGTGGTGGCGTCATGGTTACAGGTTGAGCTGCTAATCTCGAGATCAGCAGTTCAAAACCATCAACGGCCCTGCTGGAGAAAGAGGAGACTTTCTGTTCCCACAAAGAGTAAAATCCTCAGAAATCCACATGTGGAGTTCTCGCCTGTCTGTAGGGTCGCCATGAGTCAGAATTACCCCAAGGCAAGGAGTTTGGTTTTATAGAGCCAAAGACTCGTGGTTTGCCAGAGAGGGTGCATCAGAAGGTGATAGAAGTCTGAAGAGAAAAATCGTCAAGAGTGAGCAAAATGAGCCTGGCATGGTGGGACAGACCCAGCAATGATGCCTGGGTGCTGGGGACAGGGAGAGCATAAACCCATCTCCTTGGCCTCAGCATGACTATGTCAGTTAAGGTTATGGATAACTTATGACTGCAACAAAGTTCAGCTAAGGATAAACAAATATTGTCACATCCCTCTGAATCAACAAAGTTCACACTATTTACTCTTCCTCTTCCTCCTCTCCTCCCACCCCCTCTGTGTCTCTGCCGTGTCTCAATAACCAAGGCGCAGGGCCATTATTAGTAAATATGGGAGAAGAAATCTCCTGTTCAGTTTATGTTCCGATCTCATGACTAATCTTCTGGCGAGTGTTCAGGAACCTAGGAGAGATGACCCCTGCCCACAGTGCTAGAACGGTCCCAGCTGGCTCTAGGCTAAATTCTGAAGGTTAAGGCCACATGAGGGGTGTTTCTTTGGTCTGCTCCAAATCTTGTCTGATCAACTAGATGGCAAATGAATATAAAATATGACCTTGGATAAAAGCAAAGGTAAAACATCTAAGACAAAAGGAAATACAGATGTTCCTGTCCGGTCCAGAAGAAGTGCGGAGGGATGGCGGGCTACATCCTGGAGGGCCAGGGGAAGAGCCATCTTCCAAGCCTGTTGACCTCCAGGCTCCTGCTGCTTAAATAGGGAACCCCTCCCACCCTTTAAATTTGATGGAAGCCCTTTTCTAGAGCGCAGCCCCTCTGGTTGGCGACCCTCATCAGTTAAACCTCACACTCTATCAGTCATCCCTCTGACCTGGTTATCCTAAGGATCATCTTTCTAAACCTGGGAAAGGTGAACTCCCCGTTCTCAAGATTAGGTGAGTTGAAATTGAATGTGTAACATGAAACTAAGATCCCTTCAGTTCAGTGAGTCACGGAATCTTTCCAGCAGTTATTCGCGAGCAGCTTTTTCTGCTCAACTTTCTCCTTATAGACATACTCCTAGTTTAACCCACTACCCATGGAAATCTCTTCATAGCTTTTAGGTGTATGTGTGAATTAACATTTTTGCCTCTTCAAGTGACAACTCATTACTAATTGTGCATACAGAGGATTAATTAATCATCATGTATTCATGTGGTTACTTAACCTATTAGGTTCCTGGATTGGAGTGCCTCCGTTCTTGCTTCGCGGCACTGAAAGAATTCACGCAGAAGAACATCTTGTAATCTGAGTGACTTTTATGAGGAGAAAGGAAGTTTCCGATATTATAGTCTCAAAAATACACGCTGTTTCTGGAAAGCATGCAAGACCGCCGCTGGAGTTCATGGCTGAATGCGAAAACCACGTGGAAAGAATATCGGAACAGGAGCCCAAACCACACTTGGGAACCAAGGGACCAAGAGAGTGTGCTGGGCTGTGTGCCTGGCTTTATTCCCTCCCGCCCACGGGCTGGGAGAGGCGTGTTGAGGGTATCAGCCAATCTTATGCAATGTCAGGTACCAAGGTTATGGCTTTAGGTTCAGGTGCACCTGTGCTTAGGGGGCTTAGTTTTCACATGCCCAGTTCTGGATTTTCCAATAGGTGTCCACTGGATGCCAGATTTCCCTGCAGCCCCTCTGTTGTGACCTGTGCTGGCACTGAGGAGACAACGCCCTTGTCAATTCCTATTCTGGCTATCTAAGAACCCTATTATACATTATGTGTAAATGTCTCTACCTACCTACCTACCTGTCACAATGGCCTAGATGTTGCAACAACCATTCTCACTCCCCTCTAATCTTTTCTCATACTTCACCGAAAGTGACTTTTCTAGAATGCAAAGATATGAGAATTCCTCTTAGGGCACTTCACGTGACGTTGAAAAGCCCCTCTGCTCTGGCTTATTGCTCCAACCTCATCGCCAGCTGTTCTAGCTGGGATTCCCTACTCTCCACCCCGCTAAGCCTTGATGCCTGTGGCCTGTCCCTTTGTCACAGAGGCTCTGCTGCATCCCATGGCCTCCTCTTCTTGTGGTGAGCTCATTTTTATCGCTCACCAGCCCCAATTCCCCTCGCCGTTGTGTCTATCCCAACCCATGGAGACCCAATGGGCAGAAGCAGGTCCCGAGACCTTTCTTCTGTGGCACTCTGGGTGGACTTGAACACTTGAACACCTCCCCTCCCCCTTTGTTTAGTATTCATTGATTCCACCCAGGGTCTCCATCTCAATTGAAGAACACAGTTGTGTCTTCTTTCCATTCCCGAGCGCCTCTCCCGCCACTTCAGCTTCCACTCAGTTCTCCTCCTCTTCACCTTACCGTTTGATTCCAATACTTGGTCACCATTCTGGGTCCCCTCGTTAGGCTATACATTGGGAGCAAAGCCTGGGTTTTAAACGTTTCTGGGTTTTCTGTGCTTCATACAGTATCTGGCATGTCGGAAGTATGTACTAAATGTATACAGAATGAATGAAATGCATGAACAGGCAAGTCTTGAGATGTTTTTGGCGGGCTACAGGGAATAACATCTAAAAGATGAATCTTTTAAATTGCTCTCAAACTTCAGTTTCACAGAATCTATTTCTCTATGGTTCTGCTAAAGCTGGTGTAAATATAAAAGGATTGTTGTTAAAGAAAGTCATTGCAAACGGGGATTTTTTTTCTGCTTTTAATTTCACAGAGCCTGAAACATGTATGATATAAATATAAATGACTGCTAACCATTCTTTCTTAACAGAGCATGGACCATTTTATCTTGGGGCCATGTGGAGCGGACTGCAAGATCAGTGGAACAGAAATAAGTCCAAAGACATGCCCATATATATAGTAATTTAAGCACACAAAATGTTATTATGAACCAGTGAGAAAAGGACAGAATATTAAATAAATTGTGTTTAGAAAACTGTCTCTTCATTCTGGGAAAAGCAAAGCAAGCTATCTTTCTCATATTATACACAACCTTCAATTACAGAACCAAACAAAAATTTGAGACATTTTCATGAAGAAAATATATGAAAACATTTTAAATAGTTTCATTGCATATACTTCACATAGCATATCGTTTAATTGTTCGATCACGTTAAGAAGGTTGTGCAATCTTCACTACAGTCTATTTGAGGTCATTCTCGTCTTGTCCTCATTGTTGTTAATCCCCCATTTCCCCCTCACCCTCCCCTGCCATGCTTCTAGGTCACTACTAATCCAGTTACTGTGTCTATAGATTTAACTATCCTGGATTTCTTGTATTGAAAATCAGACAAAAACACAAACAGGAAGCAAGCAAACAAACAAAATTACAGCAAAAATGACTAGACAAAACAGAAATACCTCAATTGAAAAGAAAGTAGAAAATATTTTTAAATGAAACAACTTCAAAATGAGTCATGAGAGATTGATTGATAAGGTATTACATTTTAAACTACAAGCATTTGCCATAATCAACTTGACAATGCCCCCTCTCTGATAGGAAGTGTATTCATGCCCCAGGACTATTAGTAAGCCTCATGGGGGCTTAATCCATGTAGGGAATCCTCCAAATGGACTTTGGGCTTCCACTGCCATCCACTGCCTTCTGCAAACCAGGCGCTTACAGTTTAAGCTCTGATATCATTCCCTCCTTCATTTGTGGACTTTATTATTTACAATCCTAGGATCACACAGGCTGGTGTGCTGCTTCCCTGTGACTTTAGTAGATGCTTTCCTTATAGTGCTGCTTTTGGAAGACAAGTCTTTAAGACCCCAGATACGGTTTCTCTCCGAAAGCTGGATACCACCCGGTTTCTTCACCACACTTTGCTAGAGCACCCATATCTTCAGTGATCTCTTCATGAGGGCAAATATCAAGTCAGGCTGTGTCACCTGTTCTTAAAGTGGAGCTCGAATTACAGGTGAGTCCAGCATTCATTCATATGCCTATAGTTTATATATGTCTCTGGTTCACTTTAGAGACATCAGTATCATTTGATGATAGAGAACATTATAAATCATCCTCCTGGAGCATAAGGTAATTCTATTGTTAATGCCATTCATTTAGCCAATAGTATAGAATTTAAAACACTGAGGAAAACAATGTTATCATCTTTCTAAGAATGATATGTAACCCAGAAGCCTTAAATGAAGCAATTGACAGAATTGGCTACATAAAAATGTAAAGGCATTAACTGGAAAAATACACAACAAATCGAGTTTAAAAAGAAAATCACAGACTGAGAGAAAATATCCATAGCACTCACTCACTGTCATCAAGTTGTTTCTGACATATGGCGACCCTAGAGGACAGGGAAGAACTGCCCCCGTGAGTTTCCGAGACAGGAACTCTTTATGGGAGTAGAAAACCTCCTTTTTCTCATGAGAAGCAGCTGCCTCTGCTGTTAACAGGCCAATGTATCACCACTATGCCACCAGGGCTCATATATTGAAAAAGGAATACCATATAACTGATCATTTATAAAAGGCTTTTATGTTCAATAAGAAAAATGATAGCCTTTTCACAATAAACATATTTTTAAGAAGTTGAGATAGTTAAAGTTTATTGTGCCAACCTGGACGATAAATACATGTGAGGTGAATTGAAGGACAGAGAGATAAATGGCTTGGTGAGCCTCGACTTTCTAGTCCTCGGGTCTGTTGCTTTCTGATGGTCGGACCAGGGTGCAGCTGCCTTAGCCAGTTCCCTGCTTCAGCTGGCAAAGCTCACTTCCTGCAAGACATCCCCGAGGAGAAGCCACATGGACCTACCCCAATGCAGCCCTGGGTGCTGGAGCAGCCGTGTGGAGACCCCTGCCAGCACTGAGATGTTTACACGTTCACTAACTCAGCTTTCCTCCTGCAGTCGGCATCATTGCATGTGTTTTCTGGGATGGAGGAGGCCTTTGGGGATTGGTGTTGGGCATATGGGCTAATGTTGGACTTGTGGGCTTGGGCAGCACTGGGTTGGGATGTTTTCTTGATGTGCACTTACCCTTTACATAAAACTCTCTCTTAAACATCTGGGTTTCTGTGCATTTGTTTCTCTAATCTACCCAGACTAACGCAGAAGTCAAATGGACAAAACATACAAGTAACAGAAGCTCAACCCAAACTCAAAGAAATTCCATTATTAGATACTTAGTGTTGTCAAGCATATGAGCAGCATCATTTACTATTATTGTTATGCAATTTTTATAAATATCTTCAGTGCTTATCAAAATTTCAAATGTACATTTCTAGAAGTTTAACTTGTAAAATGTATAACCAGTTGGTATAATATATGTGCATGTATTATATGTATCTATGTATAACCAACCGGTAACCCCTTGCCATCGTGTGGATTCCCACTGATTCCTTATAATAATGCACATCCCCTTGTTCTTTGTGGGGATTGAATTGAATCTAAATACACATCTAAGTACACATTGAATCGAACTACACGTCTCCTCAGGAGAAAGACAGTACTTTCTACTCACATCAAGAGTTAGAGCGTTGGTAGAAGGGTCACATGGAAGGGACGATTCCACCAGGGTGTAGTTTAGCACCGACAAAACACGCAACATTCCTCTAGTTCTTTAATGATCGCCCCACCCCACCCCCATCGTGACTCCAGTTCTACCGCACAAATCCTGCTAGACCGGATTGGGAAAGACAGATTAGGGTCTGGGTGAGCTCTCTGTTCTCATGGTACAAAAGGAGGCGCGGGGTGAGACAGACACAGCTGCATGCAGGAGAATGGGAAGAAAGAGGTACATTCAGCAAGTGCTACCTGCTACTCAGAGACAGTGGTGAGAGGTCCCAAGTCCCACAAATTCACAGGCAATCCCCATGGGGGACTACTTAGAAGAACGGGCCACATTTACAGGTCTAGCTGGAATGGCATTGGCATCAAGAATCAGAGCCCCTGTCAAAAGCCTCTTGTGTAAAGGCAGGGCCTCATGCCTAAGATGGAGTGGGAGGAAATAGCAAGATTTCAAGTCAGAGAGAATGCCAGGACCATAGTTAAGGACCTGTAAAGAATTAAGCAAACGCTGTCTTTTAGAACAAAGGTAATAAAAGTGATAGCTTGAGCACTAACCAGTGTGCGGGACACGGTAAAGTGTTCATGAGGGCAGGTGTTCTCAGTTACGGCTAAGGAGACCACAGGGAAGGAAAATCAGTAGGAGTTGGTACCGCTCAGGGTAACCAAGGAAGTGTTCTGGACTTTGGCTTTTAGTTGACCTTTCAGAGCTGTGCAGAATATGCCTGGTCTAGATTATGAATCAACGAGAGAAATTCTTAATGCGCTCTAAAAACATATTGGAAATAGTATCAACTTCTCAGTTTGAGGGTCATCAGAAAATGAGAGTCTGGTCATTGGTAACCGCCTCCACACTAGGGCCACAAAGCTTGATCTCCTCTGTCTGAGCTCTCCTACAGCCGGTATCTACTTGTAGTTGATGGAGTATCCGGCAAAATGAACAGACGCAAATGCTGTCTTCGATTTATGACCCCCTTTATCACTCAAGGTAAAGAATTCAGAACCCAGAAGACTACGTTTTTATCTGATGCACGGAATGGATTAAATGTTGAACTACATGATAGATGAGGCTGGAATTAATTAGTGTCGGTCCCCATATAAATTGCTTATGATGAGAGACAATGAAATTAAGGTAAGTAGATGTGATACATCATCATTCCTCTTCATTTAAGCCAGTTGAGAGGTGGGCCAGGCAGAAGATGCATTGCCTATATGAGAAAAATGGGCAGCGTTGGTGATAATTCACATTCATTTCCTCCTCAGAGTAGTCAGGAGTTGCTCTGATGAACCCCAAAGTCCTCTTTGGTGTACAGATTAGATCCATGCCTTCATTTGAAAGGAAACCTGGCTTGTTCTGCCTGGCAGGAACATAACTATTGCAGCGATGTAAATTAGCCAAGAACACTGAGGGAAAGTTTCCATGAGTGAAGCATTTAAAGCCTTACGCCTTGAATAGATAAGTCTGGGGTGGGATAAGGTCCCACGGAACCTGGTGCCTGTGATCGGAACGAAGTGTCAGCACCTCTGGAACTTTGCTCACATGCACTCAAGGGTCATAGCAAGACCATGCCTAGAAAGTACGGAGTCGGGTCTGACGATGGATGGACTCCTGTTCTCCACAAGGAATGGCGAATGGGGGCCAATGAGAGAGAGGCCCCCACCTACAGAGGCTCCAGCTGTATGGAGTGCCACCCAAGTACACACATCACAGAAGACAAGGGGCCAGAGAGACAGAAATCACTCCACATGCAAGAATCAGGTTTGTCAGCGACTGACATGCAGCCAGGGGGCTTTTCAAATGCGTTAACCTGTTGTCATCCAGTAGATCCTGGTTCATGGTCACTCTGTGTGCCCATGAGGTTTCCATTGGCTGATGTTTTGCAAATACAGCACCGGGTTTTCCTTCCAGGTTTGTCCCAGGGGGACTCAAACTCTCAACCATTAGGTTCTCAGCCAAGCCTCTAACCATTTGCACTACTCGGGGACTCCTGAAATTCATTAAATACGCACATAATGTCAGATCACGTGTTGGGTGCTGAGGACGCTAAGGTGAACACTATGTCAGGATGCCTGCGTTAGAGAAGTCAATGACCAGGGAGGTGAAATAGGGGGAGGTAGACTACAGGCAGGAACAAGAGACTACTCACTGTCTTTTGTCATACTCTTGAACGCCTTATAAATTCTGAAACACAAGTTGATGGCCGGGGGCAAACCACCTGACCTATCCAATCTAATTACGAAATAACTTTCTAAAGTGTCGGCTTTGAAGAATCGACGAACCTCGCTGGAATAGGCACAGGTAGTGTGGGATGGCGGAATGGTGGACGTGGAAACATGGGAAGTTGGGGTGCACCCAGAGGGGCCTCCTGAGAAAGAAGTGATGACCATCTTCTGAACGTGCATCTATTGCAGCCCGCGTGGAGCACAGTTCTACTGGGACACTGACGGGCTTGCTGTTGGTTGGGGTTGCCTGAGTGGTGACTGGTTTATGACAATGTGTGGCTGGGGGTGGGGGGTAGGTGGACATGAATGGCTTTGTCTCTCCACTTAAGAAAGCTGCCTGGGGGTGGAGTGGGGTGGAGTTCGCAGCTCTGGCTATGGAGATCGAGAGATTTCGCTTTAGAATCCTCCCTCTGCCACGTGGGCTCCCTGGCCTTGAGCAAGGCAGTAAGATCTCTCTGCTCGCTTCACCCTCCCAGATGAGGTAGCTTCTTCCAGAGTGCCAGGCCCAGTGGGCTCTCAGTAAATCCCTGTCCTCCGCTCCTTCCATCTCCTTTCTTCTTCCTGCGAGCCCGGGGCTGACTCCGTTCTTGCATTGAAAGAGGAAACAGAAAAGAGGATGCTGGTGCTGGCCCTTCTCACTGACCCAGCAGAGCTTGTCTTCGTGCCGCTGTGAGAGAAATACCACGACAGGATGGCTTTCACAAACAGAAAGGGAGTCTCGCACGGCTCAGGAGGCTAGAAGCTTGAGTTCAGAGCGTTGGCTGTAGGGGCAGGCTTTTCTGTCTGTCTGTTCTGGGGACCTCTTCGTTCCATCATTCTTGGAGGAGCTCCAGGGTCATGGTCTCTGTGTCCCCAGAGTCCAGGAGGTTCTCAGTGCAGCGATGCAAGGTCCAAGGACACATTCCACTTTTCACTTTTGAGGCTAGTGGGTCCCTCAGATCTCTGTTCCCTTCTCCTGTCCCCCACCCCCTTTTTCTTCCTTGTAAGGTAAAAGGTCTTGTGGGCCACACCCTAGGAAAACTCCCCTTACATTGATAAGACTAAGGGTGGAGCACCCTACCCTTAACCATTTTTATAGCTGATTAATTTATTGTGTGGGGGGTGGTGATTAAAGAACTGCCATATCACTATATAACCAGAGAATCACAATCCAGCCAATTGACACATATGTTGCCAAGGGAGGGAGGGAGGGGGGCAACTCAGTCCACGACAGCTGAGGAACAGGGAGTTCACTGAGGCAGGAATGAAGATTGGCACCCAGTGCTTTTCAGTGTCCTTTATCTTTTCTTTTTTTTTATTTTTCCTGTAGTCAAAAGGCAGTTTTGTTTTAATTATTTTGTTCACCAGGGGACACATTACCACAGCTTTATGCACTCAGAAGTAGGCCTCATGAATCAATAAAGCTCTGAGAAATGAATGGAAAATGGAATTGAATGTGAGGGGATAATTCTGAACACAGAAGTGTACTCAGCTCAGCTCTGGCAATTCCACTTCATGTGACCTTCCCACTAGGAAACCACCATTACTCTGCACTTGACTTTCTGCTGCAGTGACTAAGTAGTTGAGCAAAACTCATGATGTCGTGCAAGTAATTTATAATCAGGGGGAAACGAGGGGAATCTTGGTTTCGATGCACACAGGGTGCTTTCTAAGGAATCACTGGGCCTGGAGGTTTGGATTCTGTCAGAAGCCAGAGCATTTGTGGGGGTACAGCTAGAGGGCCAGGGACACACAGACTCTAAAACTACCCCTGAGAGGGGAATGGAGTGGATGGGACACCCAGGGCCTTGTGAATTTATTTTATCGAAAGATTTTAGTGTTTATGAATTGAAACAGGCATCTTCGATTCTCTGTTTGGGGTTTGTTTATTTATTCAGCATATATTTATTGCATGCCTGTTATTAATTCTGATGGCACCATGGGATAGGCATTGAGTTGCCAATTGCAAGATTGGGAGTTCAAACCCACTAGCTGCTCCATGGGAAAAAGATGAGGCCACTCCCCCAAAAGATTTACAGTCTCAGAAAGGAATGCTGTAAGTCAGAATCAACTCCATAGCAGTGGTTTGTTATTATGATGATGATTATTAGTCCAATATTGTACCGACCATCTTCTCATCCCTATTGAAGGTGCATCCTTTAGTTTAGACTGCCGAGCAGTTTCCACAGAAGACACACGTACTCTCATACCCAGCTGAATGTCACTGAATGGTTAGTATAAAAACACAGTGAAACCATCAGACAAATCCAGAAAGTGTGATATAATACAGGAGAACTGATGTAGCCTACCACAAAATAAGAATGTTTTGTATTATGGCCACCTTCCAGGAGTCCCCCAATGATTCTAGTCTCCTAGCATGCCCACGTTGATTAGGCCTGATCGGGTTTTATGACGTTTTTAAAACTAGGATACTACAGAAAAGACTGAGTATGACTTTCGAGGTTGGGTTGCAAAGGCATTGTGGCCTCTGTCTCCATCTCCCTTGGATAAGTTGCTCTGGAGGAATCTAATCAGGGTGTACTGTGAGGACTCATTGACAATGTGGGGAGGATAATGGCTGTTTGGGGAGAAAATGAAGCCCCTGGCTGTGGGGGGAGGTCAGATGTTTACAGACCTCCCTGAAGGCCAGAATGCTGTCTCGCCCCACCAGAGGGGTGGGCCTGCTCCCTGCTGCTGGAGACAATGGATTACTTCTCCCTGAGACTTGCAACCATTAGCTTGATTCCTGTAGGTGGGGTTTGCACCCTACTGCTCATGGTTCTTATGGAGATCCAGCTGCCATCCCAATCCTGTGACATCCAAAGTTAAGTTGCCATCCTAAATCTAGGATCTGCCCATTTTGCCACATGTATACCCCCAATCCCTCCTCTTTCTATTGCATGGATACCCCTAGATCACCCCCTTTCATTACTGTCTTACCTATAGCACAACCCCTTCCTGTGATGTATGTCTTCACCTGTAATTAGGGGGGCTTACATGTTCCCAGAGAATTTAAAAGCCTTGGTTAGCATTAAAGATTTTCTCTCTCTCTCTCTCTGTCTCTCTCTCTCTTTACGTGGACCACCAAGCAGGGCTGAGGTGAGCATGCTACAATGAATTATGTCTGACTCCATTTATTTCAGTATTTCTTTTCTATCTCTCATGCTCTTTATAACTTTACTATAATCTTTACTTATTATCGCTGTACAACTGCGCCTACTGGACCCATAAGGATGTGTTAGGGGCTAGCTTCCCCTGGCACCTGCCTACAACCAGAACCCCCTTGCCATTCACGTGAGTGAGCACATGAGTGATTCGCCCTTTCGCCCCCTCAACCTCAGACAAGTCTTTAGAAGGCGGCATCCTCAGGCAACCTGGACATCCCAGCCACCTAAGAAGCCTTGAACCAGACGGCACAACTAAGTCATCCCCAAATTTCTGCCTCACAGACGCTGGGTTAATGCTTATAGTTGGCTTGAGGCTCCACGTTTTGAAGAAATTCATTATGCAGAGATAGGCATCTAATATATCTAATACATAGGCAGCTAACAGGTGAAGGACATATTCTAGATTGTGGTTGCTGTGGTGTGCTTTGTAGTAGGTTCTGACGCATAGAGAGGCTGTGTGGTGAGCGTGACTGTAGCCATTTTGATTTGGAGTCGGCCATGGTTAAGTACAATCTACTTGGGTTAGTGCCTCATGTGTCTGACCGTTGTTTTTCAAAGGTGCACTGTAACTGTTTCCAAAGGGTTTAATGAAGAATTTGGAAGGTTACTCACCATTTGGATCCTGCTGGAGGTTGATCGGCCCCTCCAGTTTTCTGGATTAGTGTAAAAGATTTTTCTGTTGCTGGTGTTTGTTTGCTTTTGTACTTTCAGCTTTGCTTGTGTTTTTGTAACATTGAACACAGCACAGGTTCACAGAGCAGATCGCCACGATGACATCCAACCAGTCCTCAGACCCCCCAAGGTCTTGCTTTGTCTCCGCCATTTGTTGCTCACCTCATTCTTGTAGGATCCTACCTTCCCCCTCACCCAAGTTCTTGTATATGATTTGATAAGAGGTAGTTGTCTGGAAAGTGGACCACAAGGTAATGACTTCTGGAGGTTTTTGTGTGTTCATTTATTAATTGTATGGGCTTCCTGTAATGACCTGTCACATACCCTAAGAATCAGCGCCCACTTGAATGTGTCCATGGAACCCTGTGGCACAGTGCTCATGCGTTCGCATTGGGCTGGGATCCGCTCAGTCAGCAGTCACAAAAACCCAGCAGCTCCCAGGGAGAAAGACTTGGTTTTCTACTCCCATAAACAGTCACGCTCTTGGAAAGCCGGAGGGGATCTCTGTGAGTCAGCGTGGACCTGATGGCAGGGAGCGCTAAGTTCAGGGCAGAAAACCTCTGAATTTGGGAGGAAACTGGCCCAGGATGGCTGGTGTGAGGGTTGGGCACCAGAGTGTACAGGGACGGCTGCCTCACGGATTGCCCTTAAATCTCAATCCCTCCTGTACATCTGCACTCTTTCCCAACTGGTAGGGTAGGAGTATTGCCAGGGGAATGGCAGGTTACAAGCAGTTTATGTATCAGGAATGAGTCAACAATCCTCTGTAGCCCTCTGGGCAGATAGGGATTGCCTTCTCTTGGGGAACTGGGTCGGATCTTTGAGTTTAATCATAACAGGTTTGACATAAAGTGGGCTCTCTGGAATTCCAGCTGCCCGTGTCTCAGTATTAAGCTGGTCCTCTTTGTCTACGTTAACTCCACCTGCTTCTCTTCTGATAAATAATGCCCTACTAGGCACACAGAGAATCACCTGAGTCTGACTGCGCTTCGAGTGTCTCTTCCTAATACCGGCGGAGCAGAACATGCAGGCCTAACTAAAAAGGGTGCACCGACGTGGTGGGCCCTGTGGGCAATGAAGAGGAGTGTGTTATCTTGCCGGGGTGGCCCATCCACCCGGTGAACGGTGGGATTCTGAAAGTGGAGTGGCCCTTTCCAAGTCGGTATGGAAAAAGTGGCTCCCACATCCAACATGAAATTAACAGGCCTTCTGGCTCCTCCCAGGATTACCCTAGACTCTGTCCAGTAGATGGAGATGCTAATCATGGGGGGGGGGCTGAGCTGAGCAAAGGGGCCCCTCAGTTCAAGGCCATAGTTGTAGACCTGAGCCCCTCTGGTGTTCGGGGCAGTCTCTCTTGCAATGGCTGAACTTTTGGCAGAAGGGGCCTGGCTGCTGGGGATCTTACTCCATGGCATTCTCACTCCCAGAGTCCAGGCTTCCCACACCCACAGGGTGGCAGTTCCCACTGGGGGTGCCTCTGGGGGTGTCCTCCAGGAAGCTGTGGAACTGTTTTCTCTGGCGGGCAGCTCTTAACGGAGCCTGTGTTTACTTCTTACGCTTCCCTCTACCCAGAGCCCTCGTGCCCTCTTCTAGGCCTCTATTACAGGAGGCTGCTGCTAATGTACCTTCCCTGGGGGCCAATGGACCCATGCCTGACTTTTACAATGTCTTCCTGATATCTGGGGCCCACGGAGTTACAGATTGATCTTTTAACACTGTCTCTCCTGCAGAATTCTTGGGATTTACGTCTGTATGCTTCGTTAGGGCTGCTCTCGGATATTCTAAAAAGGCAGTCGAATTCTGCTGAAGCCCTTGGCCAATGGTTTTGCTAGTTGGTAATAATTAATCCACTTCTGCTGAGAACCTTTCATTCCTTGTAAAAGACAAAAGAGAATGTGGTCTCTGACTACTTCCCTTCTATTGAATCCCAATCCCAATGGGAATCAGTATTAGCTATTGCTCTGTCCTCGGTAGGCAACTGTCATTTTAGATAATTATCACTTTAAGTATGTGTTTTATTGGCATGGCCTTTCCTCGAATATCCTTACTTGCAGCAGCAGTTAAAACTTCTTGACAGATTAGAATAATATCCTTCCAAGACAAGTCGCAAGTTAGAGTTTTCTTCCTCCATTCCTCAGGAGAGTTGCTGGGGCCATCCATAAAACTCCTAGTTGATCTTTAATGCTTACCAAGTGCTGCCTGGTGGGAGGGGCTGGCACCCAGTCTATGCCAACAGACCCTATGGTTTCACATGAAGAAAAGCTAAGAGTACCTGGCCTTGGGCTGTGACTGACACTCGGCTGCTTCTGTCTTGCCTTCTTTGGGAGTTAAAGGTTCTGGATTAGACAGAGTCAGCTCGGGGGCTGAAGAGTCGTTGGCTCCTGGGGTCCCATGTGGGGAAACTGTGAGCTGGCTTTCATTTCGCAGGTGCAGGTACTGGGTTATATTTTACCCAAGGTCTGCAAAAAGGAAGGGTCCATTTACAACTCTTGCACAGTTGGGGAACATTTCCCAGAGCCATAAGGGCCTGTATGTAAGAGGCCTCTGTCCACTTTCCCTGCCTTTTGCAAAACAAATCTCATTCTAAGGTAATATAAGAAGTCAGACTACAATTTGGGGGCAAATTTTGGGGGCAATTTTTCCTACTAGTTTATACAGTGATTAAAAGACTATCACTTCTGTGGGGTTTTTTTGTTGTTGTTTGTTTGTTAGGATCTGAGGATCTTTCCCTAGTCTTCAAGACTACATCCCAAAGGTGTATCTGAAGGCACTGTGTTTCAGTGTCCCACCTGAAAAAGAGCAGAGGAAACCTCGTGCTTCTTCGCCAAGTTGAAAAAAAAAACAAACACTCTGTTTGGAGGAGAGTCCCTATTCCAAAATTAGCTGGTTCTTACTGAGCAGCCCCCACTACCTCATCCCTCTCTGCTGAGGCCTCCTATCCCAAACGCACTTCCATCGAGTCCATTCTGACTCTTGGCGACCCGATGGGACAGGGGAGAACCACCCCTGGGAGTTTCTGAGGCTGTAACTCTTTACAGGAGCAGACAGCCTGGCCTTTCTCCCTGTGAGCGGCTGGTGGTTTTAAACTGTGGACCTTGCGATTGGCAGCCCAGTTCACAGCCACTATGTAACGTGGGTGAGCCTGCTCATCTCTAACTCTGGAAATGGTTCCGTGCCTCTTTACAGGAGTTGAACGATTTCTCTCTCTGGTCAACTGCTAAATTCCCTACAGGTACAGGAATCAGAGGTCAAAGCAAGATCAAAAGACCTCTTCCATGACTTTGGGGGTTTATATAAAGTACCAACCTGGTACGCGTAATCATTTGAGGGTTGGAAAATCCCCCAAGCAACCCAAAAGTAACACTGCATCTGACTCCATTTGTCCCAAAACGTGTGGGGGGAAATGGCTTGAGTTATAATCCTCTATCGCCTTAAAATCAGTTTCTGCCTACTGCCCACGGAGTCAATTCTGGCTCAGGGCAACACTACAGGATAAGACAGGCCTGCAAGCATATATGAGCATGTACTTGAGCCTCATTCTTCTACCAAGGAGCGTCTGGTGGTCCCAAACTGCTGACCTCACAGTTCACACCCCAAAATTTAACTCACTAAGCCACCAGGGCTCATGGTTAAACAGACGTGGATAGATGGAGAGATCTTTGCAGTATTTTAAAGGAGATAACTTAAATGAATAAGTTCCCCAGTGTCCCTTTCCCTACAACCTAACAAAGCACAACACATTTTACCTGCCCCGTACAGGGTGGGTAAATTGCAGAGACAGCCGCTGAAGACTGGGAGGAGTAGAGAGGGACTCTCGAGTGGCCAGCTTCATGGTCCAAAGTGACTCTTCTACTTTTTCTTCGGTACGTTTCAGAGACAGAAGCTAGTGACATAGTGTGATGAGTCCGGGTGCTTTTGGTGGGGAGACTGCCAGAAAATGTCACTTCTCTGGTTGTCATTCATCCTCTTACCCTCGTTGGTGTCTGGATATATCCTGAGCAGCTAATACTCCCAGAACATGGCCCTGCTTCCGAATTCTCTCCGCTGCACACTTAAACGTTGGAAAGGAAGCCAGAAGTAGGGGAGAGAGAAGAGGACGGCGAGAATGAGGAGCAGTCCAGCAGTCGCTGTGGGTCAGCTCATGGGCAGCGGTGGCATAGCTGCTTCCCAGAGCCAAAGAACCAGGCACCAAGAGGGTTACTATTCCTTGCTCTTGTCCTGCTCGCCAGAAAGAGTTCAAGTGCAGGACCAAATTCAGACCAAGGTCAGAGAAAAAGGCTTGAGCAGATAAAGAGTAAGTTTATTGAATGGGAGACTTTGGAAAAGAAGTCTAAAAGGCCTTTGGCTAGTCTAAAATGCCTGGCAGAACGTAAAGCCAGACCTTATAATCGGCCACCGGCCAACCTCCCACCAATGGTTGGCTTTCTGATGGGTCTTCTGCTATTGGTTAGTTGTCTGTAGTGCACCTCCTCTTTCCAGCACCCCAGATTTCATGCTGTGCTCTTGACTCAGACCCCAAACTCCACAGTCCATTCAGCTATCCTGGAGGTAGTATGAACATTCTGTCTTTCTCCCCATCAACTTTCACTATCTCCTTAAAATCTCTGGTCTCTTCCACTGATAAGGATGTGTTACTCTGGGTAGACTAGAGAAACAAATTCATAGAAACTCATATGTGTATAAGAGAGAGTTTTATATAAAGGGGAATTGTACATTAAGAAAGCATCGCAACCCAGTCCAGTCCAAGCCCATAAGTCCAATATTAGTCCACATGTCTGATACCACCCCCCACCATATCTTCTTACAGGTGCCAAGTTGGCACAAAGACCTAACCACCACACCTCTCTGCTCTTTTTCTGCCTTTCTCAGAAAAGAGATAAAGCCCATGCTGCCCACCAGGCTCATACATTTCCCTGTTATTCCCCAGCTTCCTGGCCTAGGAGATGAACAAAGAAGGGCTCTGAGTCATAGCCCTCCATCCAGGTGGAGGGAGGGCAACCCTCCTGATAGCATTCCTCCCTCTCCCTGAGTTACAGCCTGCTCCTTGGGGCAGGGGTGGAAGTGGGGTGGGATGGGTGGGTGAGGTTTGCTTTTCAAACCTAAGTGGTAGCTCAAGGTTCCCAACACTTAGTGTGACATGCCAAGGTCCCAGTGCCAGCAGATAGGTCTCATGTGTGTCGTTCAGGCCTGAAGGCTCTAGAGTTTCCACAATGCCTTTAAGCACATCATCACCTCTGTCTGCCATGAGCCCCAGTAAGGTCAGCATCTGTGATACAGAGACTTGGAAACAGGGGTGACTGACAGAGTCACCCTGCAAAGCAGGGACGGAGATGGGCATCCACGCTAAAGCAGGCAAGGACTGTAGAAGGTAGAACGGATTTCCTGATAGACTTGATTGCAAAATCTGCCCTTACCATCTCTTAATGACGCAGCCGTAGGCAGGTAACTTCCTTTTTCTGAATCTCTGTTTCCTTATTTATCAAATAGAGCAAAAACTCAATATATCCCCAGTTTAATGGGCTTCTGAGAAATAACTGGGTGGTACAAACCTAAAAGATAAGTAGTTCAAAGCCACTCACGGGTGCTTTGAAAAAAATAGGCCTATCCATCTGCTTCTGAGAGGGGACAGCCTTCAAATCCCTGCAGAACAGTCGTACCCCACACATGTGAAGCCACCAAGAATCAGAACCAGCCTGACTGGAACTAACAGCACCAAAATTGAGATGGGATGCTGATTAAAATCGTAGGTGCACCTGATGCAAGGGGCTTAAGTGGAGAGCAAATGCCTTGAGAATGATTGGGGCAGGGAATGTATGGATGTGCTTTATACAATTGATGTATGTATATGTATGGA
This sequence comes from Tenrec ecaudatus, assembly GCF_050624435.1. Classification (NCBI taxonomy): domain Eukaryota; kingdom Metazoa; phylum Chordata; class Mammalia; order Afrosoricida; family Tenrecidae; genus Tenrec; species Tenrec ecaudatus. The sequence continues at coordinate 90,341,419 of NC_134533.1, forward strand.
TTGTGGTAAGAGTTGTTTGAGTCCCTAATAAAATGTAAAAGAAGAAAAGAGAAAAAATGATTAGGGCAAAGACTGTACAGATGTGCTTTATACAATTGATGTATGTATATGTATGAACTGTGAAAAGAATTGTATCAGCCCCAATAAATTGTTAAAATAAAAAAAATTAAAAAAAAAATCGTAGGTGCTCCATGTCTGCCTGCACTAGTTCCAAACCCTCACCGTACAGGTTTTCTTCCTAGAAACATTTTTACCTCTTTGAGCCTGGGGGGCAACACTCAGTTGTTATGAGGTGGGTTATCGATGATCGCAAGGAAAAGTTCATTGCTGTGAAATGTGGCCACAGTTTGAATTCATACAAAGTTTCTGTAATTCTAGCCAGAGCATCTGCTCTTGAGACTTGCTTGCAGCAGATATCACCTGGAAACCAGGGGACCAGCTGTGCGCACGATTGGCTAGTTAAGCTGTCAAGCTGTGTGATGCAAAGAGCTAAGGAGAGGCCAAATTGAAGCCAGGCACCCTTGTCATTTGTCACCCAGAAGCTGAAGGCATGCAGACTTCCAACAAGCTTTCTAACACCTTCAGGTTCTGAGAATACCATTAGCACTAGCACTGGATCACTTCATGTTTGCCTAGACTATCCCCACGCACATACATGCATGCAAGAAATAATTCAGAGACTCTGCTGTGTGCTCTGGGGGTCATGAGATGGCCTTGGAGCTGTGTTGGCTTTGGATTGGACAGGCAGATCGAGGAGGGTCCTTAAAGTTAACAGATCTTAACAAAGTTAACAGGTCCTTAAAGTTAACTGAGGGTTGCCTATTATTTTGTCCTAGATGATGAGCGCTTATGAGAGAGCTTGCCAATTGGACCTGCAAGGACCCAAGCCTGAGTTCAACCTGCCTCTGGCATAGATTGTGCGGTTGAGACACAGAGGCAGCCTGCTCTGGGCTCAAGTCAAAGCCAAGGTGCCAGTCTTTGCTGAAGAAAAAAATAAAATAAGAACAAATGAGGAATTAAAAATCAGACAAGCCGGGGATTTCAAAGTAGATAGAGGGAGATGGGCTTAGCAGGGTTCCCAGAGCCAGAATTCAGGAATGATCAAGTGACTTTTAACGGACATCTTTGGCCACCAGCATGGATGTGCCATGACCACGTGGCCCATTCAAGGTTGAGGTAACGTTGAAGAAGTCCATGAGCAACAATTGAACAAAGCAAGAGGCATCAAAAGAGTATCGACGGAATACGTTGAGCGACCGTGAAGAAGGGGATTCCGGAACATTTCATTGTGCCCATCAAGGATCTCTAAATAGACCAAAAGGCGGTCACTTGAAAATTAGGTTTAAAATTAAGACAAGTGTGTGTCATCCCCAGGAGTTGGACTTGATGAGGAAGAATGTGGCATCTGGTCTACAGGAAGATTCCCTAGCAGCCTATGGATACAAATGACACCTTCTTGCTTGATTAAAGCCAAGGAGACTTGATGAAGATTAAAAATATGCAAACTAAACCACAATGAGCTACCACCACACTAGCAATATCAAAAATTACTAAGATTGAGACTCTCAGGTGAGGATGGTCCACAGAGGATACTCTCATATTATAGCAGGCGGAAATACAAATGATTAAATCATCTTAGGGAAAAGTATTCATAGTACTTACTAATTCATAGTTTTCAAGAAAAATGAGTGTATATGTTCAAAAGAAATGCCCAAGGTCATTACTAGTAACAAAATTGGTCATTTTCCCAAACTAGAACCTTCTGAATTCATCGTTAGGAAAATTGCATACATTCATGTGGTAGAGAGGTATGTGAAAAAGAAAGAGCATAAACCCGGCTATCGAAAGAGATAGTGTCTGGGGTCTTAAAGGCTTGAAGGTGAACAAGCGGCCATCTAGCTCAGAAGCAAATAAGCCCACATGGAAGAAGCACACCTGCCAGTGCGATCACAAGGTGCCCAAGGGACCAGGCATAAGGCATCATGCAAAAAAAAAAAGAATATATATATATATGTGTGTGTGTGTGTGTGTGTGTGCAGAGTGGAGACCCGAGGCACAGTGTCGACCACTGGAGATCCCCTCACAGAGGGGTTTAGGAGAGGAGATGGGTCAGTCAGGGTGCGATGTAGTACCGATGAAGAACACAGCTTTCCCCCAGATCCTGGATGTTTCCTCCCCCCAACTACCATGATCCGAATTCTACCTTGCAGGGCTGGATAGGGCAGAGGTTGTACACTGGTGCATATGGGAGCTGGAGGCACAGGGAATCCAGGGTGGATGATACCTTCAGGACCAGGGGTGTGAGGGGTGAGTCTGGGAGAGTGGAGGGTGAGTGGGTTGGAAAGGAGGAACTGATTAAAAGGATCCACATGTGACCTCCTCCCTGGGAGATGGACGACAGAGAAGGGGGGAAAGGGAGACTCCGGATAGGGCAAGATATGACAAAATAACAATCTGTGGATTATCAAGGGCTCATGAGGGAGGGGGGAGCAGGGAGGGAGGGGAAAAAAAGGGGGACCTGATGCAGAGGGCTTAAGTGGAGAGCAAATGCTTTGAGAGTGATTAGGGCAAAGAATGTACGGATGTGCTTTATACAATTGATGTATGTATATGTATGGATTGTGATAAGAGTTGTATGAGCCCCTAATAAAACATTTAAAAAATGAATAAATAAATAAATTTAGATGAATTACACAAACAGCATGCTGATGGAAACAAACCAATTTCATATGAATACATACTGTGGAATTCCATTTACATGAAGTTTAATAACAGGCAAAACTAATGAGTGGTTATTCAATCCAGAAATGTGGCTACCTCTCGTTAGGCAGATTGACTGGGAAAGCATTACACGGAGCTGTCGAGTTACTTATTGATCTAGGAGGTAGCTGTATGAGTGTTGACATGGGGAATAGTTGAATGATAGCCTTAAGGTTTAAGTGCATTTTACTAAGCATTTTCATACCTCCATTTTACAATTTTTAAAATAATAAACATCTCTTTTTAGTGGTGCCTGTTAAGGGCTAGACAGGTAAATGCAGAAACATTTTAAAAGATGATCTTCATTTTGTTCTTTCTGTTGAGAAATGTAATTCCTTCACGGAAACACCAACTCATGTGTTTTGTAAACAAAATTAAGTATTATGAATATCTAATTGGGGTATTTAGGTGAGTTTCCTGAAGATGAATCATTTGCACAGATCAGATCTTTCTTGTGCTTCACAAGCTCTGGTGAGCACAGTTGGTTGCTTTTCCTGCCCTGCCCCCGCCCCTCCCGCCCCCCATCTTCTTTATTTGTTGCCAGAGGACTCTCATTTGTTTAGTGCCCTGTCATTTTCCACATAGCTTCTGGGAAAATGGTCCCATAGCAAGAGCCAAAGGAAAGCCACAAAGAATACAGCGTTGGAAATGCTATGGGGCAGGGTGGTGTCCTTGGTTACCCAATGGACTGCTACCTACAAGGTCAGTCCCTCCAGCCCACCAGTCACTCCACAGGAGAGAGGTGAGACTGTCTGCTCTCATAATGATTTATAACCTTGCAAACCCACAGGGGAAATTCCAGTGGTGGGATTCAAATAATTCAACAACCAGTCCACCGCTCTAAGGACCATTTCAAGTATGAAAAAATGATATACCGATAGGTAGTTTATTATTTCATAAGTTAATACTTAAATTAGAACAATAAAAGAGGTGCACAAAACTAGATTGTTTCATAAAAAGGGGGGGTTAAATATTAATGAAAAATATTAAACAATACCTGACAAAAACTGTTATTTAAGGTATTTCCATGTTGCTTCTTGAGTCGCAACATTCTTCCCTTTGCTCCAAACATCGCCAGCTGTGTGATTTATCCTTAAACATCTTTTGACTTTAAGAGTAGGATCCCAGTCCTTTAGAGGTAAACCTGACAGACAATAGTCGTTGTGTTTAATATGTTAGGGACAGTTAGGGGATCTCTGTTCTCTGAGAATATTATGTCCATCTTTGAAAACCCCCTTTCTGCTTCTGCTGAGTTTACAGTAATTGTTCTGACATTCTTTTTCTCTCTCTGAACACTTGAAGGACTTTCATCCTTCACTCATAATATCGCTTGAGAATTTGGGCGTAGCACAGAGCCGTCATCTTTATGGAATAGGACGGCCTCGTTCTAACCACCAACCGCAGGTTCAAATTGCCAACCTTTTCATGAGCACTTAAGTGCTTATCCACTGTGTCACCAGGGCTCTTTCTGACGAGGCTCACCAAAACCTTCTAACCGATTCCAACGCATCGCTACCCTTTAGGATGACCAAATGGCTCCATTAGGTCTCTGAGGCTGTCATCCTTCTGAAGCAGATGGGCCCAGCTTTCTCCTCTCTCCTAGCACCTTCTTTGCCTGATTTTGTGACAGAAAATTCTACTTTAAACCGTGGAAGCCTCATGCAGCATCTGACACAACATTATCTTCCTAAGTGAACGCAGCAGTTCTGTTCTGTTTATGGCCATTTGCTAATGAATAGACTCCAACTCGTGGTGAGTCATGTGTGTCACAGTAGAGCTGGACCACGTAATGATGTCCACGGCTGATTTTGTTCAGGAGTAGACCCACAGATTTACCTCTCATCCCTTCAACAGCCGCTTTCTCCCTGTGATGGAGGTGTCCACTTGCCTGGGTCAGGATTTTCAGTGTTAATGCAGTAATTGCCCGTGATAAGATGTCCTTGGAGGTGTAAGTGTGCCCTGCTTCTAATATGAATAGACGCTTTCGAAAGAGCGTTGCTTTTTCTGAGTCTGGATCCTGCATCTAGCTGATCATCTGACCTCCAGCTCTTTGGATATGAGACAGCAGCCTGCTCTATTGCTTGCCAATCCTGGGAGCCATCAGCAATGTGTCATCCTATCTGTGGACCTTGGATTAATTTTCCTCTGCAGCCAGAAGCCTGCCACGTAACCTACCAATCTTGGGTTCCCTAGTCCCTACAGCTTTGTGAGTCAGGAGAAGACTTCAGCCTCACATCGGACACATGGATTTTGAACTTACCTGCCTCTATAACTGTGAGTCACTCACTCTATCTCCATATATATGTATATATACCATATACACTGCTGTATAAGCACATTCTTTGTGCTGAAAAACTAGGGTTCGGTTTATACACGGGTCAATGGTACCCCAGTGAGTTGTAACATCTTGCTGCCCCCCCACCCCCCGAGGTAACAGGACAAGTGCCTGTTGTATCATGGGTGATTGCAATTTCTCTGCTGTTCATTCAAAGCCCCGCTGACACTGCAGGGCTTTGAATGTTTGTTTACTCACATCTAATCAATCAGAGTCATCCTTTGACGTGTATCTTTGAATACACCTTTTAAAGACCGTGTGCGAAGGATGTGGCATGAATGGATGTCATCTGGTCAAGCCCGACTAACAAAAGGAGGAAATCTCATGAAGCCTGACATAGAGTTAATAGCAAAGTGGGTTTGAGATGCATGGGAAGACATTCCTGAAGACATAGTTCGACGTGCCTTCCAGAAATGTAGTATTAGTAATGCTATGGATGGCAGTGAAGACTGCGCTTTGTATGAAAATGACAGCAGTGATGGTGATGACGGCGATCTCAGTGAGGACAGCGTCTATGATGACCTCACACCAGCTGAAGGTCTGCTTTGGGATACGGATGACGATGAGGAATCCAGTTTTGAAGGATTTTAACTCTTTACATTTGAGCTTGGTTGCTGATTGAGCTCAGGGAATAGTACTCTTAAGGTATCATTGTTGAAACCTTATTGTTTTTGTTGAACCTATTTTCCACTTACTGTGCTGGTTTACTAATGTTAAATGACTTGTTTCCCTTTTATTTATGTTTTTATTTAAAATAAATATTTAAATACATTACCCCACTGATGTCTCAATTTTTAGTAATTTTATTTTCATTTGTTTTGATGATTGAAACTCACCAATAGCTTCTGCATTTTCCACCCTAGGCTTATACTCGAGTCAATCAGTTTTTCTGGTTTCCCAGGTAATAATTAGGTACCTCGGCTTATACTCGGGTCGGTTTATTTTCGTGTATATACAGTGTGTGTGTGTGTGTGTGTGTGTGTAAACTTCACTGGTTCCACTTCCCTAGAGAAGCCAATTCAAGATACTACATACCCAAAAGCTCCCCTTGAAAGTCGTTCCCACTCTTTCCAACCCCTCCGTGCCCCTGTCAAGTTTGTGAATTGAGAAAACTATCTGCAGACTGAACTTGTCGAAGAGCGATTGACTTGCAGATTTAAGAATAAGACTAAACTACAAAACGCGAAGTACTGTCAGGTCTTTGTTAAACTTGTCAAATCAGTTTTATAAGCAGAAAATTTCAAATCCTGTGTTCCAAGCAGGTAGGATTAGTTCCTGTGAATGTATAAACAATCTAGAAAATGGAACACCATGCTCTGAAGGGCTTAACGACACAAAGGGGAAAAGGAACTTGCAAGTCTATCAACTGCATGGGAATTATATCCCGTGCAACGTCCAAGGTAAAGAAGCAACTTACACTGGAGCAATATTACAGGCTCATCTGCTTTCAGTCTTTGAAGTATCTGGAGAGAATAAAGGCTGTGGGAATGACAGAATAAGCATCCTAGGCCCGTCCATGGAGAAAAGGACTGGGTGAACAAATTATATTAATTTCCTTGTTGATACCCAGCAGTTTCATTTCAGCCCTTTGAAAAAGAAAGAAACTTTGGTTGTGTTTACAAGTGCAGGAGGTGTTCTTGCCTCTGAAACTTCAGAGTCTGTTATGAAAATGATAAATTCCCAGCCCAGTAAACTGAAATGACCTTCTGGGTCCATATAAGAAGTGTCTTTCCTGAATAATGTATAACGCAAAGTTGTTTACGGCTGACTCTGGTACCAAGTCTATTTTTCTTTCTTGGCATTAGTTCTATTGTTCTCTGGAGGAGGTCTTTTCTGTGTACTCCAAAGGATGCATTCCACTTGCTACTTTCTTGGATCCCGTGCAACCTTAAGGAGGCAGTGAATGCATCAAGACCTCTCCAAGACCCTAAATAATAAAGGCAAGAAATCTGGTTCTATTCCTCGCCTTGCCCCAAATTAAGCCTTAAGTTGGTGTGTGCCCCTCTCTGAGCTGCACTGTGTCATTGTCATTGTTAGTTGGCATGAGGTTAATTCCAATTCATGTGACAGAGTTGAACCGCCCAATAGGGTATTCTTGGCTGTACTCTTTATAGAAGTTCATCGCCAGGTCTTTGTCCTGGAGATGCCTGATAGGGTTCTACCCACCAAACTTTTAGTTGGCAGTCAAGAGCTTCACCATTGTATCTGTAGAAGAGCAGTCATAATGCTTACATGATTACTCTGCTGAACAATCAGCTGTCGATGGGGAAAGGGCTTCATTTCTGATGAAAGGCAGGGCATCACATTATTACTATAGCAACAGGCACCTTGATGTGGGGTGATGGCTATGCCCGAAGCTGCTTGGTGTGGAACAGATATCCTGGTGTTCTCAGCAAGCTGCCTGCTTTCTATGAAGAGCTCCAGCCTCTTAAGTTACCACTGGGGCCCAGTTAAGACCCTGCCATGCTCGGTATGATAGCCCAGAGTTCTATGAATGATACTGGATGGCACTTGGTCTCATTCTTCAAGGAGCATATACTGTAGCTAGGGAAAGCGGACACAGGAGTCTGCAAAGCTTACAGAAGGCGGAGGACAGCTGATTACTTTGCCTGGTTTCTGAATGTGAAATATCTCAGGGCTCTGTCTTCTGCCTTCTTCTGCCACTTCATGCTTTCCCTATATGATTTCCTCTCCTCCCAGGAATTTCAATATCATCTTTATGCTGGTGAGACAATAGCTTTATCGTCAGCCTGGACGCCCACCTGGGCTTTGGAATCTATATCAAAACTATCTGATCACATCTATTCCTTCTGAAATATTTCATACTTTTGGAAATCTTATGTATCCCAAACCAAGAACCTGTGCCTGTGCCTCCACTCCCCTTGTAGGCTCCTCCCTTCGTCTCCCTCCTCTCAGGGAATGGTACTAATCTGCAGCGGTAATACGTAATCAAGGCACACCGTCTCCTCCTTGTTCTACTGTTATCTATGAGAGAGCTCATGTTTATCATATCCGATGGTAGAGCTACTTTATAATGCTGCGTTACTGAGCATCTCACCCCAATTCCACATTCAGTGACACCACACTGGTAGACTGGAATTGGCCACTGGAGAAGCATTTACACTATAGAAATTAACACATGATATGAATTAATCCACCCCATCTCACGCTCAGAGTTGGTTGCCCAAAAATTAGCCGCACACTACCGATTCCCTGTAAAAGGCGCTTGTAAAGGATGCCAGGGATTCAACAGACACAGCAGGCTGGGAAGAGAGCTCCCAGCAGCAACCAAGCCAAAGGATCGAATAAGCAATTCATATTTAAGACTACGGTTTACTCTGTGCATATGTATGTGTGTCCTTGGGAGCTGGGTAAATGAAGGATGAAATCAGTTCTTGTATCACTATGATAGCAATAGTAAATAATCTCCAGCAGCCATGTGACATGAAGCATGTGGTGAGAGCTCATGAACACAGGGTAAATACCTGAGGAACGGAATGGAATTTTAGCAGAGCAAATGCAATTCATGGTTTCTTGCTTGCCTAGCTAAGTCTCTACGAAACCCAACACCACTTTTTCTGAATGTGTAAGCTAAAGGTGCCCGTAAGAGAGAAACGTTTTCTTTCAGTGAGGACCTACCTCTCAGGTCTTCTCATAAGCTGAATGAAGTTAAGCTGAGGATATATTTTGGATTCATACTGGGTGTTCCTTCTGCCTGGATAGAGAAAATGCACAGAAAATCTAGAGTCAAATGTGGATTGAGGATGATTAGTAGAAGAAAAGCTCAACCGGGTTACCTGTATCCCCGAGGAAAAGGCCACCACGCCTTCCGCTGCTCATAAACATTTTACCACAGCCTTTCCGCTGACTTAGTGAGCGGCGCGCCTGTCCTTCACAGTCTGCTAGCTGTAGGGTGCCTTTCTTTGCACAGCTGAAATGCATTCGTGGACTCAGGAAAACATTAATGAGATAGCTAGGCACTGAGGGCAAGATCTCCTTGGTCCCCCTCATGTGTCTCACCTGTGACTGGGAAAAGCAGGAGAAAGGGGGTCTTGACTTTTCGTAGAGTAAAAGCATGACAGTTATGAGCGCCGGGAACAGCAGAGACATTGCTGCCTCTCCACAACAGAAAGTGGGGGACGGATCCAGCAGTGTGGGCGGACTCTGGGAGCGAATGATTCATCCAACTTTCCTGACAGGAGACAGGCACATCTTCAATCACCTCTTTTGCATGTAACAGTTGGACATTGAATAAGAAAGGCAGAAGAAAATTGATGCATTTCAACTATCGTGAAGAATATTGAAGCGCTGTGGGCTGCCAAGAGAACAAGCAGATGTGTCTCGGAAGAGGATGCCCCTTAGAGCCAAGTGTGATAAGACTTGGTCTCATGGGCTTTGGACATGTGGTCCGGAGAGACCAGTCCCTGGAGAAGGACATCATGCTTGGTAAAGTGGAAGAGCCGTGAAAAATCCATCAGACAAGATGGACGGGCATGGCGGCTGCATCAATGGGCTTAAAGAGGACAATGGTGAGGAGGCCACAGGGCCAGGAGGTGTTTCCTTCTGCTGTCACTATGAGTCAGGACCACCTCGACGGCACCGAACAGCAACGAGAGAGAGCACAATAAAGGAACTTCAGTGGCGAAGGGGAGGAATGGTATAGCTGACTTTGCTCAAGGATGAGGAAAATGAGAGCGTGTGACAAGGCAGCAGTGAATGCTCTTGTCCAGAAGTTCATGTTCACCCTTAAAACCATGAGCTACTCAGAAACCTGTCTTCATTGTGTTTCCTGGAGCCCATTCATTAGTACTAACGTGGTCTCATAAGAAATTAGTATAGTACGAATGCTATTTTTCTTAAAACGAGGCATTCGAGATTGGTTCAAAACAAGTGTGTACATAGTCTTATCTATAAAAGCCCACTTGGACAATTTGGTGATGATAACATATCCTAATGAAATCACTAAGGAGTTCTATGACCTAAACATGGAAACTGGACTATTATAAGAATAATTCCAAACCAGCAAACATATTATAAACAGGGGGCCTTAATAATGGGAGTACCAACTCACCTCTCTCTTGGGTTTAGCAGGATGTACCCAGTCTTTAATCTATTGCCAAGCATCTAGAGGCTTGCAAATTTTAAGAACTTGTTATCTTGAAAAACAGAGAGCTCCCTGGTGAGTGGTTAATGTAGACTATCTAGCCCAACTAAGATGTTCTAATAGCCTAGTTGGGCTGTGAACCTCAAGGTCAGCAGTTCTAAAGCACCAGCTGCTCCTCAGGAGAAAGACAGGGCTTTCTACTCCGGTAAAGAGTTATAGTCTCAGAAACCCACAGGGGAAATTCTACCCTGTCCTATAGAGTCACTTGAGTTAGCATTGACTCAATGGCAGTGAGTGTCTGTCTGTTTGTTTGTTTGATGGACAAGAGAGCTCTTAATCTGCTCTCTCTACCTTCTTGCCTCTTGTTCAGCCCTATCATCATCCTCCTTGCTACCAAGAAAAGTTTAGTCACATCTCAGTTGGGTCTTAGAGGGAGTGAAAGTTACCCTGCTGTGAATCAATGTGTAACAACATAGTGTAGGACTTAGTCTGTTGATATTTAGTTTATTAAATGGGACCTAGGTTGTAACAGCCCCCTCCCCTATAGTTAAAAAAAATCCTTTTAACCTGTTAACTCAAGGCCCGGAACTGTTGCAAAGCCTGTGAACTCTTCAAGGGTGTTCTGATTGAGGAAAGGGGCAGCGGCACTCTATAGATCAACACGGAAGCCGGAACCTCAGCGGGTACCGGTCTGCAGTCCTTAGAGTCATGGAGATATTAACTGATGGTCTCATCATCCTTCGTGGAAAGATCAATTGGTTTCCTGTGAACCTTGCTCCCTGGTGTCACATTGTCTGAAAGTCCTCTGATCTTGGTCAAACCTGTTCATTATTTCTGGGCCTATTGCAAAAACCTGTTTCTTTTCACATGTTTGAGGTATATAAACTGCTTGGTTTTGACTGAATTGTTAAGCAGTTCAGAAGCAGCAAACCCGACTGCTTCCTTCTGTCAGCAGCGCAGAAATAAACTTAGGATTCCTCCAATCACCATGGTCTCTGTCTTTGGCTGAAACAGTGGCAGGCTCTCCCATAGCCCACAGCACCCAGCACCAAACCTGTAGCTGCTTCTCAGTCCCTGAAGAGGTGAGCCAGCAGGTGCACATGGCTGGCTGGTTTCACCCAGGGCCATCTCTCGAGAAAGACCCCCTGAAGCCCAGGCCCAGCCATCACCAAACAAACACCTTGTGGGATCAGAAACGGGCTGTCCTCTCTCGGGCTCCCCGGGCCTTTGCTTAACTACACACTTCAGAAAGCGTTCTCCCTTTTTATCTGAAGGAGCTTGGTGGATTCATGGTTACATATTGACTGCTCACTGCAAGAATGGCAGTTTGCAACCACCAGCCCCTCCGAGGGGGAAAACAGGGCTTTCTGCCCTAAAGTCTCAGCGACCCCCAGGGCCAGTTCCTCCTACCCTGCCCGGCAGCGGCGCTGTGCCTGGAATGGAAACTAGACCGTGCGTTTGGCTCTTTGGCCTTGTGATCCCTCCCAAACTTTTACTCACATGAGACTCGACTCAAGTGACACCTTTTAAAACTTTTATTCTCAAACTCCTGTTGTTTTCTCTCTCGTTTTCTTTTTTCCCTGTCTCTACCCCTAGGCCGTGAGATACTTGAGATAATTCAAAACTCCAAGCCAAGATGTGTTTTCTCTAGTGCCTTCTGTGAGCCAGGCACTGCTCTAGGCAGGGAGGGCTCAGCCACGAACAAGATACCAGCCCTGCACAGAGAAAGGATGTACTTTAAAACAGCAACACTCTTATAAGAGAAGGCGCGGACACAGAGAGATGCAGAGGAAAGGCCAGGAGACCGTGGAGGCAGAGAGTGAAATTTTGTTGCCACAAACCAAGGAATGCCCGGGCCGCCAGAAGCTCTCCAGTGTAGCAAGGATTCTCCCTGAAGCCTTTAGTGGGAGCCAAGTCGCGCAGACAGCTGGATTTGGAACGCCTGGCCTCCACCATTGTGAGATTAAAAGCACCTGCCGTTTTAAGGCCAGGAGATCAGTCTTCTTGGTTGTTCCGGCAGCTCGAGGAGCCCCGGCGGCTCTCTGGGTTATGCCCTGGGCTGTGAATTGCAAGGTCAGCGATTCAGTACCACCAAGGTCGCCTCAGTAGAAAGACGGCGGATGCTTTCCATTCCCCTGATGATTTAGATTATTGCTGCTCTGTAATCATGCAGAGAGAAAGAGAAAGAAGGAAGCCAGAGATTCCGAGAAGAAACTAGTCTACCGGACTGACGGTCTACCTGACCATGGTCACATCTACCCAGAGACTAGAAGAGCTAGGTGGTGCCTGGTTACCACTACCTACCATCCTGACCACGGCCCCAAGAAATGTGTCTGATAAAAGACGGCCAAATGTGGAACAGAACTCACAGGCAAAGTCTAGACTTACTAGACTGATTCCCCAAGACTGGAGGATTCCCCAAGAAATTGAGCCTGAAATACTATTTATACTTTAAATCCAAACTATCCCCTTTTAGGTGAGTGACAGAGTGGCACATAACCTATTGTCTATGAGTAGGGTGCTCCTTTTTTTAAAATCCTCTACGTGGGGCCGAGTGGTCAACATTTACTCTCGAGTGCAGATGAGAAGAAGGTAAGAGGGCAGGGAAACTAGACGGTTTGAAAAGGAACAAGTAGAAAGAACCCATGAGAGTGTGGACGCATCGTGAAACATGTAACTACTGTCACTGGGGATGCGCTGGACAGTGTGTGTTGAAATTGTTCATGGAGAACCTAATTTGCTGTGTAAACTCTCACTAGAAAACACAATTTAAAAATTGAAATCAAATCAAATCCCTGCTGTGCTTTGTGCCTCTCTCCTCGCTTCCAGAAGCGTGCGTGCACGCTCATTGCTAAACACCAGCAAGTGCAAAAGACACAACTTGCACTATATTGTGTATTAATCATATATATAATGCATAACATTACACTTGCTTGTTCTGTATGACATTATTAATGTGTAACTCGGGCAATTCTTATTTAGATTCAGAGCTTTGATTATGCCTCGGGGGAAGGAGATTATGATATTTATCAGGAAGGCTGTTATATCTATCTACTCTTTCGTTTATGACATTTAAGTTGGGGGGAAGTGATAATTTCATAAAGGGAGATAAAATAGAGGCTCTGGTGCAAAACACGAAGGAGACGATCGGTCATTGATTTTAATCCTGCTTTCCATGTAGGGGCTTCAAGGCATGGAAGCAAAAGGCAAGCACGTTGCACGAGAGAGCAATTGAATCCACAGGAAATGAGCCATGAGGAATGTACATTGAATGCAGCAATAAACTACTGGAGATAAATTAAAGTGAAAGAGGGAATGGGAATTCCCTAGGGAACTTTGGTGTCAGCATGCTAGGGAGTTTCTCTAAGAAAAGAAATCAAAAGGGATCAAGTGTGCGGGCTGATAAATCTTACTGGTCCATTTGAACTAATGTTTCTGTTTACTTTCTCTCCAAGCCATCGGATGTGAACAGTAATGAGCTTTAATCCCGGGCAGAAGCACACTCCACTGCCCACTGTGGCAGTTTCGGAAGGATTTCTGGTACTGCTCTTTGACAAGGAGCCCTGGTCACGTCGTGGTTACGAGTCGGGCTGCACGACCCGCATGGTCAGCAGTTCGAAACCAGTCCCTCCGGAGAAACACTGGCCTTTCTACTGGGCAGTTACAGCCTGGGAAATCCACAGGCAATGACTGTGAGTCAGCACTGACTCGATGGCAGTGAGTTCTGATGACTACATTCTCCCTCCAAAATGTCTAAAGCAGTGGTTCTCAACCTTGCTAATGTTGCGATCCTTCAGTACATTTCCTCGGGTTGTGGTGACTGCCACGCCCCACCCCAACCATAAATTTATTTTTGCTGCTACTTCATAACTGTCATTTTGCTACAGCCCACACGTTGAGAACTGCTGGTCTGAAGGCTCCAATCCTAAAATTCTCTTTGTAATAAGCCCCACTTTGCCCGTGCTTTGCCACCTGTTCCTAAAGGTTTTCATAAACTCCCCGGAGGACAGGGAATGCTGATGTGCAGGAACGCTGGGCCTTCCCAGACAACCAGCTTCCGGTGGGGGGATCCAGCTTCTGTGACGAGAACCATGGGATTTCCTCTGAGAAAGCATCAGGGTCCCTCCCTGCCTACTCAGACCTCGCCTGCAGGGACCGGCTCTCTGAACCATGCACATGTCCGAGTGGACAAGCCAAGGTTTGCACAGATTTTCTCAAAACTCCTCGACTATTTACTCTTCGCTCTTAAGCGTGGCATTGACTAGATGGAAACATCTACAAGTTTAAAATGCCCCTGGCTGTGTGTGGGTTCGAGACCAAGGACTTTTGGTGAGACTTCCTCCACGTTCTTTGGACATGTGGTCAAGAGAGACCAGTCCCTGGAGAAGGACATCATGCTTGATAAAGTAGAGGGGGCGGCAAAGAAGAGGACGTTCCCGCCACCAGATGGATTGACACAACCATGTCCTCAAACATGGGAACAATTGTGGGGGTGGCTCAAGTTGGGTGATGTTTCTTTCTGCCGGACCTAAGGGTCGAAGCCGACGGGATGGCGCCTAAAAACAAGAACAACATGCTTACTAGCAAAATGCTACTCATAAACTGTATTAAGTAGACAAAAGTTAGTCTTGAGGAAATAATCTGGGATTTTTATACTGATCCAATTATCTAGTTGCTCTAAAAATAGAAACAAATTGCAAAATCTACAACTGGCTATCATCCCAAATGTGTCACTCAGATGGCTGTGTTGAGCAGCTAAGCAACATCTTTCGTTCGACTATCTTCTGAGGAGCCCTAGAGATACGATGGGTTCTCTTCTCCCAGAAACAGCTGCC
Organism: Tenrec ecaudatus; assembly: GCF_050624435.1. NCBI lineage: Eukaryota > Metazoa > Chordata > Mammalia > Afrosoricida > Tenrecidae > Tenrec > Tenrec ecaudatus. The sequence continues at coordinate 90,356,453 of NC_134533.1, forward strand.
ATTTCAGAAACCCACGGGAGCCCTTCTGAGCTGTCCTGCAGGGTTTCTGTGAGTCTGAAGAGACTCAGTGGCAGTGAGATTGGTTTTTGGTTTGATCTAACCAAACTGGGTGGGGTTGGCGGAAGTCAGTGCCACAGGGAGCTGGACTTTACCTTCCTGGGTTACAGATGGATGAGCAGATCCAGCAGAGAGCACCGGGCAGGCGTCCATTCCTGAGTCCTAACAGCCTGGCAGTGTGGGAGTCTGAGCCTTTCTTTCTGACACCGTGGTTCTACTTTTGCCTAGGCTTCCAGGAAATTTAGGGAAATTTTTAATGTGAAGTCACCATGCTATTTCTGGGAAAACACTAATGGCCCTTCCGCTATATCATTATTTTCTTCCTGTTTTAATGTTATTATCCTCTTTGCAAGATCTTTATTGTGGGCAACTTTAAAAACCTTTTAAGAAATAGCCATACAATGAAATAGACCTACGTGTTTTCATCCCTCTCTAGCGTGGTGAAGCCTACACAACAAATCGAGATCGCGGCAGTGCATTCTGAGGGACTGCTTCAGAAACAACAGCATTGTTCCTGTTTTCCCATGGGACGTTGTCCCCGCGCGGCACCCCATTTGCCATTCAGGAGACAGCATTGCAATCGGTTCTGGAAATGACAGCCTGAGACGGCTGCCTCCCCTACCTACCAGCCAAGTGCTAAGGACCTTATGAAGTTTCTCCAAAACAGATGCACACCAAAATCAATAAATGGCATTTTATTTTCCCAACTCAGGAATGAATCAAATACATTGCTGTTTCTGACGGCCAAGCTGTCAGAGACAGTTTTAAATATCGTTGGGTTCTCTTCTGTGAGTTTTAAAAGATTATCCACCGTATTGGTTTTTTTAAAAAATGAGACTAAGGAAATTAGATTTTGAAGATCTAAGGGCTTTGATAAAGCGATCTGCCTTAATAAAAAAATGAAGACTTCAAGCTCCTGCTTTGAAAGGGAGAGAGGTGGAAGGAAAAGTTTCCCCCAAGAAACCATAAGTCACAGGGTTGCCAGTATCGCATGATTTCTACTTTCCTTCCGTTGAAGACGATGCTTCACTCGGTCAAGGAGGGACAGATAGAGGCCCACAGGGCAATTCGAGCCTGCCCCATCAGGGCGCCCCACAGGGGCACTGTGAGAGAGCCTCGACTAGATGCACTGAGTTTGGATTTTCTGCTAGACAATGAACCCCACATCATTAAGGTTTCTAATAATGGCTTAAAATAAGCATGCTAATAAATAAGTGCTTCCAATAAGTATAATAATGATAAGATCCTTTGCTTTATCATGGCAAGTCTCTGTGCAAAGAAATTTACATATAATCTCATTAAATTGTTACAGTAAACCCATGAAAGATAAGAGAATAAAATAAGGACTCTCTATGAGTCAGAATCAACTCAAGGGCAGTGCTTTTGCATTTTTTTTGCTATGCAGATGGAAACTGTAAAATAAAATGAGTGTTTCTGTAAAGAGGGACTTGGCTAAAAGTAAAGGAGAAAGGAGAAAGAGGAATACACCTCTTTATTAAATATTTAGAAAATACTTAATTAAATATTTAGCTATCCAGCTGCTAGGCTATAAAGGTCTTGCTCGGCTGATAAGGAGTTGCCTCAAAGGTCAGAGAGCCAAACCCTGGCCCATTTGCAAATTCCAAACAAGGTTTAATTGATTATGCCATCTTCTCCATCAAGGTGATACCTCACTGTTCTTCTCCTGGTGAAAGCCAAGTACTACAAACCCTTTTTTAAAATACAGCACATTGTAAAATTTTACACAACTTTCCTTTTTCCATGTGAAATGCCCACCTCTCAACACAAATTGAAATAGATGGTAACCACTACCACCACCACCATGGGTGATGTGATGCCAAGGCTTGTTGAAAATATTTACATAATTATAAGGAATGTGAATAAATTGGACATAAGAGGAGACTTTGAATAGTTTATGGGAAAATTGAATGCAAAGCTAATGCATTCCACAGACTTTTTGAATCTTCCTCCTAGTATCAGTCACTTGGCACAGTGGTTATTCAATGGGCTACCAACTGCTAGGTCTGCAGTTCAAAACCACCTGCCGCTCCACAGGAGAAAGACAGGACTTCTACTCCCATAAAGAATCACCGACTCAGAAACTCACAGGGGCAGGTCTACCCTGTCCTACTGGGTCTCCATAGGGTGGCATCCACTCGCTGGCAGTGAGTTTAGTTTAGGGATTTTAGGTGTAACTGAACTTAAAATGGGTTTTGGCTTTCTTATCTCCTCTCTCTCTCTCTCTCTCTCTCTCTCTCTCTCTCTCTCTCTCTCCCTCCTATCTAACGTTCTTTCTTCTTTAATGCCAATATCATAATAAAGCCAGGTGATTCTGATACCCATTGTTATCTTTTTGTTTTCTTGTGAATGCCATTTCATTTTATCTTGCTCTCTACACTGAGTCAAAAGAAATACGCCCTGGCAAATTTGTAAAAATATAAAACCGTGCTGGTACGCTAAGCGGTCCATCTGGTTTATGCTAAATATAAACGTTTTCAATACAATTAATCAATAAATGGTTTAAATAAACAAATATTTGACCCAAAGTCATAGACAAAGAGGTGAAGGAAGCTGCAGGCAGTGTGGATCTAGAACACACATTTTGACCACAGCGTTACAGAATTTACAACTCCTAGTGCTCATTTCTGCCATTAATAGCTGAATTGCAGCACAATATTACAACAGCAGTGATAAAAGTATAGTTTTAGGACTTAATTTTCCAAGGAATTTCAACTTTGTATGGGGGATATTATGTGAAGATACTTCACTATTTTCTTAAAACCAAATGAACTTTATCCATGTTTTTGACAGCTACTTTAAAATGGTGGTTTGGGCATCGTTGTGGGGGCTCAAGTCATGTAACTTTTGAATGTTCCTAAGAAAAAGTGTTGAAAAAGAAGTTTGAGGGGACTGGATTCGGGTTATAAGATATACAGGGTAACGTTTCCCAGTGACCTTCTCATAGGTCGGCCCTTGCGACCCTCAGAGAATGAGGTTTCCAACAGCGGCAGCACTCCTTGAAAATCAAGGAGCGAGACTTGCTCCTAAATTAAGTGCAGCAGCAGTGTCAACATGGATCCGTCCCTGGCGGCTCGGGCCATGGAGTCCCTGTAGGAAGCTCTCACAATTCTTTGTGAGGCCTTTGCCTTGCATTTCTCACTGTACTGGGGACTTCAAAGAGAGTATGGAAAAAAAATGCATTATCTTCTCATTCCATCTTTCCTTGAGCTTTCTGAAGCCCTTTGCAATATGCTGTTAATGCATACACACACATGCCGAAAGCAAAGTTCTCTTTTCGTTTCATGCGTATGCATGAGTAATAGATGCACACCGTACTTTTCTTCCATGGTTCCCAGTGTGGGTTTTCTCCTCCAAAATGCAATAGTTTCAAGTACTACCATGTATTTCTCTCTGGGGAGAGCTTTCCCAGGGTGGAATTCTAGTTTATACGACCTGCTATAGTTTATTGTGCCAGCCTGGTCGATAAACACAAGTAGGATTAACTGAAGGGCAGAGGGATAAATGGCTCGGTGAGCCTCACCTTGCTTGTTCTGTGCCTCAGTTTAAAGGGGTACACTACCTGTGGGATGCCTAGCCTGTGGACTGTGTCGCTGTAAGTTGAGGTCCCTTTAAGCCCACACGATTGGAATGTTCATCTCTGGAGCTGGGGACTGACAGTTGATGACAGCTGGGGACCTGCCTTGCTGTTTGCTGCCTGGGTATATATAGCTCAGCTCTCTCTACAGAAATGGGACTGGCACCTGGCAGCTCTCAAAACTTGAAGGACTGCTAGTGTCTCACTGCTTTATAATTTAACTGTTAATTTCTTGTATTATCTATCTGTATATTATTTAACTGTTTATTTCTCAAATTATATATCTACCTTTATAAATATATTTATATATAATTACTAGCAATCTGGTTTGTCTCTCTAGAGAACCCTGTCCAATACACGACCTGTTTTTCAAACCGTGGTGGAACCCTTACGAAACCTTGAGCTAAGGAGAAAAGAGGTTAGTTGTCTTATTTTCTGCACCAAAGAACACATTCATCAGTACATCTCTCTCTCCCTTTCTCCTTTCTTTTGGGCTTTGAAACTATCCAGCCAAGAGGACTCCCAAGTGACAAGCTCATCTGACAGTCAACCACTTGAGACTGACAGTTTCATATAAAAACATGATTCAGGTCACTTGGCTTCAGAATGAAGTGACAGTTTTATCCCCCTGATCTTTCCCTCTTTTTGCCAGTAACCATCCTTCAACTAAAGAAGCCTGGTAGTGCTGTGGGCTAGGCCTTGGGTGGTAACTTAAGGTTGGTGGCTCAAAGCCACCAGCCACTCCTTGTGAGAAAGATGAAGTTGGCTGCCCCCATAATGATTTACAGTCTCAGAAACCTGCACAGGATTGTAGTTAATCAGAATGGACTTGAGGCCGGTAAATTTGGCTTTTGGTTAATCTATTTGAGTTTTCTTCACCCAGAGAAAACAAAAGCTACTTGATGCCAGGAAGCCCGGGTTGGAAGACATTTATTTACTCTCCTTTGATATTGAAACATTTCTATAGTTATATGATATAAAACCATACTTTTATAGTTTGTGTATCATTTAATTAAGAAATAAAAAGTATAGTGGGACACAGTTTATAAGACTCATTAACCATGATCTAGAGGATCTAATTGGTCTTCTGATAGACATTTTTCTCCTGAAGTCTCTTTTTAATGAACTCCAAGTCCTGGAAGTATTTCCAGCGTTATTTTATTTTGTCCTTATATAAACACCTATTGAAAGAGTATTTCATCAAATGAGTATGTTTTTAAGCAGGATAACAGCCTTTTATCCATTTTCACAGGCTATACGCAGATTTTGTGCTTCCATAGGGTACAAATGCTGGGCAGGCGTTGGGATTGTGTGTGTTTTTTGGTCTGAGAGCTAGGTAGGGATTCCTGCTGCAGTTCATATTGATTTGATCTTAGGCCGCTCCTTTGATCCCGTCACAGTTCTTTTGTGAATAAGGTGAGGAGTGTAGTACCAACCTTACAGGGTTGCTGTGAACATTAAGTTATCCACAAAAGATGAACTCAAAATCATAGACCTGAATGTAACAGGTAAGACTCATAGAAGGAAACAGAAACACATATTTGTGATGGATTTTGTGTGATGTTGGAATTGGGCAAGGGTTTCCTGTGCATGGCAGCAAAAATACAAAAGAAAACATCAATAATTTAGATGAAATGGCAAAGTTTTGTGCTGCCAAGGATGCCATTAATGAAAGGGGAAAAGGAAAAAAAAGAAAAGGGGAAAAAATCACAGGCTAGAAAAATTAAAATTCCAAATCATGTGTCTTATAAACAATGAATATCCAGACTATCTTAAAAAAGCCTCTTAAAAGTCTACAATAAAAACAAATCACCAGACTAAAAATTAGTCCAAGTATCTAAATAGACATTTCTCCAAAGAAGATATATATATATATATATCCAATGCGCATATGAAAAGAAGTTCAGAATTGCCAACTACAATGAGCTACCAATAGCAGTACAAGTAGAATTTAAAAAATGTAGACAACAAGCAATTAGTGAGGATGCAGAGAAATTTGGACTTCATACATTGCTGGTGGAAATACAAGTGGCACAGTCACTCTGGAAAATAGTTTGTCAGTTTTTCAAAATAGTTGCTGTTGGATTCTTGATTACATCTATTGTGATGAAAAACATACGGTATGGGAGTTCTGTTCTTTGAAGTTTGCTGAAAATTGCCCTAAGACCCTTTGGGTGGTCTCTCGGCAGTTGTCATATATAATGTGTGAGACAAGCGCAATAAGGCAAGTTTATCATGTTGCTCACATCTTTTCTCATAATGATTACTCTCGTCTTGTTCTCTGTTGCATGTTAAACCTCCCATTATACCTGTTAATGTGCCCATGTTTTCTCGTCATTCTGCTGGCTTTATATATCTCGAAGCTATGTGATTTCATGCATTCAAACTCAAAATTACTAACCAGGCGGTCGCCAAACCTACAGACATTGATTTAGTGACAAGTCCAACTTGCTCTTTAAGGCAAGCTTTTGAAACGATTCTGTCACGGCCAACAGAGTGAAACAGGAATAGACTGGAATTTTTACAACTGGAGTGATCCTTTATGGTGCTTACAAAAAACATACAACTCACTGTCACCATTCAGTATTGACTCATGTTGAGGCCATGTGACACTGTGGGGCAGGGTAGGACTGCCCCGGTGTGTTTCTGAGACTGTGACTCTCTAAGGGAGGAGAAAGCCTCTATCTCTCCAGGGGGTTCAAACCTTGTGGTTAGAGCCCAACTGGTAAAGGTTGCACCAACAGGACTCGGGTTTAACCCCCTATGTTGGGAGACTCAGGAGATACTTCGTGAACCTTTTGAGGTCTTAACGTGAGAGGATTGGATGACACAATCCATTCCCCTGTCCTGCTCCCAGTGGACAAAAGCTCACTTTATGCCATTTCACTTTTACAAATGACTTGCCTGTTCCACTAACTGAAATCAATCCAAAGAGGATTTTTCCGTTTTTGAAAAAAATGGCTAAAAGCAAAACCAGCATTTAGGCTTGTTTTGCAGCAAGCCATTAACGAGTGCGGTGGCGCTGCTGCCAAGCTCCTTCCCAAGGGACTACGCTCAGCAGCTCAGCCCCGTGCTCGGTGACTGTGAACCCGATGCTGCCGTGATGTTAGACTGTACATGTGTGATTTGGTGTGATTTGGTAGGCTGTTTTAGGAGGCTGGAAACGCTAAAAAAAAAAAAAATTCCCTGTAAATTAATAGTAATTGCCTCTTTGCTTTATACCATTTTGGCTGACAAAGGTTTTGTTACAACATTCTACTTTGGGATCGCAGTGGCAGCCTGTATTGGCAGAAGACAGAGAGCTCCATGTGCTCAAAGTGGTGTCTTCGAGCAGGGCGCCCTGGTCCTTGAAGCTTTGCTTTCATGGTAGGTGCACTTGCTCTCACTTCGAAGTGATCGAGCCAGACCTAGTCACAACACATTCTTCAACACAATCACCTGCACTCACTGCACACGCACCTTTTTCATCATTGATAACACTTAGAGCCCTTCCTTCCTGTTCCACATCCTACTTTGCTGTAGCCACTGGGCTCTTAAAAGTTTCTGAGCAACTATTGACCTCTTGCACCTGGAGGAAAGAAGCGTGCTGAAAAGTAAAAGACACAGGAAAACAATTAAGTCAATGGAACATCCGTCTCCACCACCCTGAGACCAGAAGAATAAAGATGGTGCCCGACAACCTACGAATGTCTCTGAACGGGATCACAGAGAAGGTCTTGCCTAGTGAGAGAGAAAGAAGTGCAGCAAAACCCAATATCACAAAAGACAAAGCTTACTGGTCGGAGGGCGGCTGGGTGAGACCCCCATAGCTCTTGGTTACCCTGCAGGTCTGGGGCAGAACTCTTGACCATGGGGCAACTTTCAGCAAGAAATAGGTTTATTCGGATCACAAGAGCAGTATTTACTCAGGGATAAAATGAGTAAATTCAGCAGCTTTAGGAAAGAAATCCTTGAGGAAGGGTTCACCCTGCTGTGGGCTGACAAAGTGGTATTTCATCACTGTAGTCCACTTAGGAACTGGGCCTAGGGAACTCCATGGCCTTCAGCTAAGTAAGAGCCTCGTATGTTGTCAGGGCCCCCAACCTCTAAGCTTGTTTTACAAGATTGCTGGAAAACGCTTCTCTGCTTTTCAGAAGTTTTTTTCCATTTAAGTTTAGCTTGCTTCCCTTTGCGTTCCTAGTAAGGAGGAAATGTCCCGAGGGAAAGGCAGCTGGAGGCCTCAGGAATCTTGGCCACAGGTCCTGTGTTTTCGTTTGTGAGCAGTCTTCCAGTACCCCCAGTCTTTGCATCTGCCTTTTCACAGCATCCTTCACCACCCTCCGAACTGGCCCATGACTCCGAACCACAAACAGCCACAGAGTCAGCTGGCTCACCTTCCCAAGGCAATGCCCTCCCTGGAGTCTTAGTTCCAACCATTCATTACTTCAGAAATTCTCTTTACCTTAAAAGATACATTCCGAGCTGGATTTATTCTGCTAGTTCTTCTAGGAGGACACTGGTGGAGTAGCGGATCGCAAATTGGGCTGTTAGTTAGAAGGTGGGCAGTTCAAATCCCACAGCTGCTCCATGGGAGAAAGTTGAGGCTTTCTACTCCCATTAAGATTATATAGCCCAGGAAACCCAAAGGGAAAATTTGCTCTGTTCCATCTGCCAATGAGTTTGGGTTTTGAGTTGCTCCAGGCAGGAGCCTTGGTGTGCTGCCAGTTAAAAAATAATCCTTTCAAAATATTTGTAATATCTTTCATTCTTTCTGATTCTGGGATGCAATTTTCAAACTTGTCTTTGAATAAGTGTATTTAAGATAGTAATTTAAAAATTAATATTAAAAAATTATAGTCTCTAGAACCCCTGCCTGTTGGTCTCTGTTGCCTGCTGTTTCTGAAGTTTGCCCTTATTGTTCCATGTCTACAGCTATCTGGCTTTCATCCGTTATGTGCAAGATATTGTAGTTGGAAAAAAAATCTTTTGTGTGATATGTTAAAAGCTTAGAATAATTTTCTCTTCCTTCTGAGAGGATTTTTGTTTGCTTCTGCCAGGTGCTGAGTGGCATGAGTAATCAGGATAACAATACCAAAACCGAACACACAAGTACACTGCCAGTGATTCCCATAGCAACCCTATAGGGCAGGGTAGAATTGTCCCTATGAGTTTCTGAGACAGTAACTCTCTACAAGACTAAAAGCCTGGTCTTTCTCACACAGGGAAGCTGGTGGTTAAGAACTCCTGAACTTTCAGTTAGCCACCTAAGTGAAAACAACAGGGATCCTCCACCTTAATACGAGTGAATGGGAGGTGGGCAGGAAAGGCTCAGGTGGGGCAGGGGTGGTGTGAGGACCTGGAAGAAAGTGAGTGTGGCCAGCTGCTCCCACTCCTGACCACAGGGCTTGGCATTCCAGTCCTCCATGGGCACGCCTCTGCAGTCTGAAAGTATGGGAAATGCACTGCAGTGCACATATTCCAGGAAGGATGTCTCCCCACATCACATATAAGGCCACCCTCAGTAAATGCAAATTTAAAGCTGTCTAAAGGTGGTCATGATCCCAGGGTCTTGGAAAACCTCTCAGAACTATCCACAAGACTTCACACTGGAGTTCCCCTCTCTGCTGTCCTCCCCACTCGTGCATTCTCGAGCTGTGCATCTCCCTTCCACAGCCAGGAATGAAGTGCAACACTGGCCATCCCCTTTCCCCTCTCCCCAGCTCCACACCTGCAGACAGTGTGGATAACCATAAGTAGACACTAATTTGCAGCAATTGGAGAGCCGCTGGAATATTTACCCGTGAGAGAACACAAATACCCAGAGCACAGGCTGCAGAGCGGTGCAGAAGAAAGCTGGGATAGACAAAGGAGTGCAGCTGGGGTAGAAATCAGATCCAGTCAGCCCCAACCCCACTGGCTAATCTGGTCACTCTTCCCTGGGGGACAGTGTGGCACAGCCTGATTCCAGAGCACCCCACAAGCCATTATATAATTTAATTACATTATATAATGGGTAATTTTTTTTCCAAAAAAACACTTTCAATTCCAGTCTGTGTTCCTTTGTGTGACTTTGTCAACTGTCAGAAACCTGGTCTATTAGCATAATACCAGCAATCCCAAGGACAATCAAGCAGACACTAACAAATGGGAAAGATATTCAAACAAAATAATCAGAGGTGGAAGAACACCTGAGAACAATGACAGCTGCTATGAAAAGGAACAATATTCAAATAATTAGTCTTCCAGAACAAGATACAACGAAGAAGTCAACAGCTAAATTAGCAAGGGAATTCCTGGAAGGGAACTTCCTCCCCTTAATGAATGAGAATCAGACATTCACACAGGAAGCAGAGAGGACACCAATTAGAGTAAACCGCAGGAAGAACTCACCAAGGCACATAATAGTTAAATTATCTAACTTCGAGGTAAAAGAAAATTTTAAGAGCAGCAAGAGTAAAAAAAGGCGGTCACAAAAAAATGATGCTCAGGTAAGAATGTACTCAAATCTATCAGCAGATTCCATAAAGAGGAGGAGAGTGTAGAGTAACATGTTCTGAAAGCTGAAAGAAAAGACAAAGCCAACCAGAGAATCCTCTACCCTTCCAATCTATCTATAAAGATAGACAGTGAGGTAAGAGTCGTCCTAGACAAGGAAGACCCAAAGAATATGCTATAAGACACCCAACCCTTTGGAAAATCCATGCTAACTCTCTGTGGTCAGAAGACCAACATGCAGCAAGCACAAGCAGAAGACCACCATAAAGCGACACTCCATCCAGAAGACAACATGCTGAAAACAACTAAGATAACAGTGCCTCCGAGGGAAAAGAAGGCAAGAATGCAGCCCCCACATAAACACAGCACGCTGATATGAAAGGGGATAGGAGAATAACCAACACAGAAGGCTACAGATTACAGAAATGAATCCACAGATGGTGGTAATAAGTCTGAATGTCGACGGCCTGAACTCATCCATTAAATGACTAAGGTTAGCAGACTGGCTCAGAAAACATAACCCACCAATCTGTTGCCTGCAAGAGACACAGCTTAAGCTCACAGACAAAAATAGACTAAGAATGAAAGGCTGGCAGAAAATAATCCAGGCAAAAGGCAACTTTAAAAAAGTAGGGGTTGCAATCCTAATCTACAATGAAATTGATCTCAAGGTGAAAATCATAACAAGAGACAAGGATGGGCACTATACACCGCTCAAAGGTTCAATAGACCAGGAACCAGTAAGCATAATAAATATATACACACGCCTTAAAATTTGTCAAACTATTCAAAAGATTAAAAACCACAGACTCAACAATCATAGTAAGTGACTTTAATATACCACTATCAGAGAAAGATAGATCACTGGCAAAGAAGTTCATCAAGGAGGCTGTATTAGACAGGGTTCTCTAGAGAGATAAAATCAGAATGCTGATAATTTAGATAGATAGATATAAAATTTAATTTAAAATTTTAAAGATATATAACAAGAAATGTACAGTTAAATTATAAAGCAATACAAATGGCTCAGTGCAACTCACTCCCGTGAGAGAGTTATGAGACACTGGCAGTCCTTCAAGTCTTGAGGGCTGCCAGGTAGTCCTCTGTAGAGAGAGCTAGGCTATCCAAGCACAGGCAGCAAATAGCAAGGCAGGTCACCAACCGTCAGTCCCCAGCTCCAGAGATGTACATTCCAATTATCTGGCAAGGCAAGTCTTAAAGGGACCTCAAGTTACAATGACACAGTTCATAGGTTAGGTGTCCCACAGGTAGTTTAGCTTGCAAATTGAGGCACAGGACAAGCAAGGCAGTTGCATACTTATCCAATGATCAAAGAGCGAGAGACAAGAAAGGCAAGGCTCACCGAGCCATTTATCTCTCCACCCTTCAATTAATCCCACATGTGTTTATTGGCCAAGCTGGCACAATAAACTACCTCAAAGGCTAAAGAGCTAAACACTAATTGAGCAACTGGGCCTGATAGACATTTATAGAACTTTCCATCCAAATGCAAAATGAATTCACATTCTTTTAAAGTGCACATCGCTCATTTTCAAAAATAGTCCACATGCTGGGACACAAGTCGAGGCTGAGTAAATTCAAATACATAGAGAACACTTAGACATCCCTCTTGGACAACCATTCCATGAAATTGCTGATCAACAAAAGGAAGAACAGAAAAACAAGGGCAAACAATTGAAGGATGAACAATGATCTTCTGTGACATGAACAGGTATTGACCCAAATTAGAAAGGAAATTAGGAAATTTCTAGAAATGAATGAAAATGAGAATACAACATACAAAAATATATGGGATACAGCAAAGACAGCTATGGGATTTTGCCATCTTTCATAGTGATGAATACATATATGCCAAAGGAAGAGAGATATATGACTGGTCCACTATCACAAAACCTCCAGCAACTAGAACAGAATCAACAGAACATTCCCTCCAATAGCAAAAGAAAAGAAATAATAAAAGTCAGGGCAGAGTACAATGCATAGGAAGAAAAGAACAATGCAAAACATCAATTCAACAAACAACTGAATCTTTGAAAGGATCAACAGAATCGACAAACTGCTAGAAAACCTAACCAAGGAAAAGAGGGAGCAGACATTAATAGCCAGGATGTGGGACAAAACAGGGGAAATCACAATGGACCCCAATAAGATTAAACAGATAATCATAAAGTACTATGAAAGTCTGTATTCCAATGATAATGTAGAAGACATGGACAAATACTTGGAAAAACAATCCCTCCCTAGATCATCCCAGACAGAGGTTAAGAACATCAATAGACCCATAGCAATGGAAGAAATTGATAAGGTTATCAGGAAACTACCAATGATAAAAGCTCCCTGACCAGAAAGCTTCACAGAAGAATTCTACCAAGCATTCAAGGAAGAACTGACACTGATCCTCCACAAATTATTCCAAAGCAAAGAAAAAGATGGCAAAATCCCAAACTCATTGTACAGAGCCATTATAACTTTGATACCCAAACAGGACAAGGATCTCACAGGAATAGAAAACTACAGACCGATATCTCTCATGAACATAGATGCAAAAATCCATAACACAAGATTGGCCAATATGATACAAATGTATATAAAACATATCATCCATCATGATCAGGTGGGATTCATTCCAAAATCTGAAAGTCCATCCACATTATTCATCACATTGATAAGAAAATTGATAAGAATCCGATGATAATATCGATAGATGGAGGAAAAGCATTTGACAACATCCAACACCCTTTCCTAATTAAGACATTCAAGAAGATAGGATTGGAAGGAAAATTCCTTAAGTTAATACACACTATTTATGAAAAGCCAACGTCATAGTTAATGGAGAAAAGATGAAAATAACCCCACTGAAAAAGGAACCCAGACAAGGATGTCCCTTGACCCCACTTCTTTTCAACATCATCCTGAAGGTCCTAGCTAACAACACAGGCAGTGGAAGGACATTAAAGTTATCCTTCTGGGAGAGGAGGAGGTGAAACTATCGCTATTTACAGAAGACATGATTCTATACATTGAAAACCTCAAAAGTTACACAACAGGAGTAATGGCAGGAATAGAGGAATACAGAAGAGGGGCAGGTTACAAGATCAACACATAGAAGTCTATGGGCTTGCATATATATCAGACAAGACCACAGAAGAGGAGTTCAAGAAGGCAGTGCCCTTCACAATAGCCAAGAACAAAATGAGATATTTAGGGATATATCTAACCAAAAATAACAAAACACCTATACAAGGAAAACTAAAGAACCCTACTAAAGGAAACCAAAAGTAACCTCCACAAATGGAAGAATATCCCATACTCATGGATAAGAAGATTCAATGTAGTAAACATATCAATCCTACCCAAAGAACTATAGAAGTTTGCCGCTATCCCAAATCAAATACCACGAATCTTCTTTAAAGAACTGGAAAAACTGATCACCAATTTCATGTGGAGAGGGAAGAAGCCAGAAATAGCAGAGAACTCCTCAAGAAGGACAAAGTCAAAGAAGGACTTGCTTTACCTGACTTTAACACCTACTATGTAGCCACAGTGGTCATAATGTTGTGATACTGGTATTGGTGACAGATACTCAGACCAATGGAAAAGAACAGAAACCCCAGAAATAAAACTATCAGCAAATAGACAACTGATCTTTGACAAGGGCCCCAAAAACATCAAGTGGGATGTAGATACCCTATTTAACAAGTGGTGCTGGAAACAATGGATATCCACATGTAGAAAAGTGAAAGCAGACCCTTACCTCACCCCTTGCACAAAAACATACTCAAGGTGAATCACACACCTAGAAGTAAAACCCCAAACTATGAAGGAATCAGGACAAACCTAAGAACCCTGGTGTAGTGAATACATAGGCTACCTGTCATAGAAGAGGACATACCCACAGATGAAGCTGAAATCGACAAATGGGATATACTAAGGATAAAACACCTGTGTGTGTCAAAGACTTCACCAAGAGAGTAACAAGAGAAGCCACAGACTGCGAGAGAATTTTTAGCAATGACACACAGACAAAGGGCTTATTTCTAAAATCTACAATACCCTCCTAGCCTGCAAAAAGAAGAAAACCGTTAACCCCCTGAGGAAGTGGGCAAAAGAACTGAACAGAAGTTTCACTAGGGAATAGCCAATAAACATATGAGAAAATGTTCCCGATCATTAGCCATCAGAAAAATGCAAATAACAATTATGATATACAACCTAACTCCCTTGAGGATAGTGCAAATCATAAATCAGAAAGCAACAAATGTTGGAGGGGATGTGGCAAGATAGGAACTCTCCTCCACTGCTGGCGGTCATGTTGATACATACAGCCTCTGTGGAAAGCAATGTGGTGATATTTAAAGCAAATGGAAATTGAGTTACCTTACGACCCAGCAATCCCTTACTGGGCATATACCTAGAAGAGGTAAGAAATAGACCACCAGCAGTTGTCTGCGCTGAAATGTTTATTGCAGTGCAATTACCAATCACAAAGAATTGGAAACAACCTAAGTTTCCATCGATGGACAATTGGATAGAAAACTCTGGCACATACACACAATGTAGTACTACGCAGCACTACACAGCAGAGATGATCGCATGAAGCACATCATCTCACAGGAAGAGTTGGAGGAAATTAGCCAAGTCAGCCAGTCATAAAAGGACAAGCACAACATGAGTCCACTGAGGTCAGGATAATCAGCACAGCAGGTATAGAAGAAACGCCAGGCTGCGGAAGAGGCAAACAGGTGGGGACAAGCCTAACCCAAGGATGTTCATGTCATTCCAACACAAGAAGGAGAAAGTTGGAAGAGTGGGGGTAAAAACAAAAAAAAAATCAAAAAGAGGGAGACAGTGGCATTGGGGGTTCAGGGCACTAATCTACCCAGGAGGAGGGTATCGTTTATGTCTCCATAGAAATGGGAGTGTGAATGCAGACCCCACCATGGCACACCAACCCTTGAGGGCAACGTAATCACAAAAAAGCAACCCATGAACACAGAGGTCTACAAGGCCGGCTTCAATCAGAGGCAAACTGACCCCTTCCCTAGAAGTATGTGCTTCAGAGGACCACACTAAACCTACAGGATGGGGAGAGGGACCAGCCTGTCACGTCCACACAGAGGCAAACCAAGAAGGAAAAAGAGAGCGCAAGGGACCAGACCCCATCCTGGCACACCAAGCCCCGAGGACGACCTCCCTGCACTCAGCTGTTAAAGTACAGAGGACTGTAGGGCCAACAACAGCTAGAGACATGATGTCCCCTCACTGGAGTACACTGCAACAGAGAACAGCACTGGGGACACATGGAGGGGAGAGAGTCCAGTCTGACCCCCACCACTGTGGGGCGAACTAAGATGGGAACATAACAGATCAGCAACGGGAGCATAGCAAATCCACAAAGCCCCTGGGGAGCCTCAAAAATAGGCTCCAGGCTAGGAGGTGCTGTTCTTTGAACCCCCAGAACCGGTGGGGAGCAAGTCATGAAGGTCAGAGGACAGACCTGGAATTATGTACGCTTTTTCATTGTTCTCTTTATTCAGTCTTTTGTTTTCTTTTAGTTTTGTCTCCGTTATTGCTGTTTTGCCTACCTGTGTAATATAGGCATGGGAAGCAAGCTCCAGGAGAAAGCACCGGGACAGAAGGTTCCAGAATGACTTGGTGGGAGGAGGAGGCGGGGAAGGGAGCAGTGAGCAAATAACCCTATAGACAAGGAAAACTGAGGACTAGAAATCAACAACGAGGAGGGTGCAGAGACCCTGGCGGTGGTGGAGTAACAGCAATCTAGGTGAGAGGCAGGAAAAGGGCAAGCGTGATGGAAGGGCAGGGGATGAGGCTGCAGAGGTCCAGTCTGCTGGTGTATCTCTTTCAGGAGCTTGGTCTTCACAAGTAGACTGGAAAGGAAAGATTTTGACAAGACAGAGACCTAGAAGGATTTTCAAATGCCTTCACTGCGCCCGTGCAAGCCTGTGGGCTCCGGAGATATGTAAGAAGCAGTGGGCCTGTGTTAGGAAGTGGCTCATTCCCACACTTTCTTTTTTCTTACCTACCTCCTGCACGGCCACTTGACCTGCCCAACCTTGACACACACCCAGATCACCTTTATGCCCTCTCAATGTTTAGTATCGAGCCCCCATCCTTTAGCCCAGATCAAAGTCCAGGTGGACATAAGATATGAAAATAGTGGTTGTTTATTTTATCAAGGGGTCGTGGGGGTGGGGGGAGGGAGAGGAGCTGATACCAAGAGCTCAATAGAAAGTGAATGTCTAGAAAGTAATGATGGAAACATATTTACAAATACACTTGATACAATTGATGTATAGCTTGCTAAAGAGCTGTAGGAGCCCTCAATAAAATGATCTTTTAATTTAAAAAATTACTCTGTTT
Source organism: Tenrec ecaudatus (assembly GCF_050624435.1). Taxonomy (NCBI): domain Eukaryota; kingdom Metazoa; phylum Chordata; class Mammalia; order Afrosoricida; family Tenrecidae; genus Tenrec; species Tenrec ecaudatus. The sequence goes on from NC_134533.1 coordinate 90,372,981, forward strand.
CCTGTGCATGCTAATGAATTATTTTAGCGTACAAAGGCATTCTACCACCTGGTACCAGGTAGCCCCAGGCTTCAAGGCACCGTAAAACTAGGAGAACTAAGAGACTTGATTCCTTCCCATCCTATCCTTTCAAGCTTTGGAGCATTTCCACCTTTGCAGAGAAACTTGGGGCACATCTCTTTTTCAAGAACTGATGGACAATGTTTCCCAAGAAGCCTTTTCACTGGTGTCTAAGGACCCCTGGAAGTGTCAGCTCCATTAATCTACATGTAAAATTTTATGAGCATGAACATATCTGTATATGGTCCATAGCTTTTACTGGTTTCCAAACAAGCTTTCTACAACAGGGCTATTAAGAAAATCTCCTATAAACCTTTTATATTAAGAAAAAGCTAAGATAAATATTTCAATGGTGGTCATATTTTTTTATCTCAAGTAATTATCCCATAAAGTTTCTTACTGTGTTTTTCTCTCTATAGTTTTAGTCCCAGCCTCAATCATCCATAAGCCGTTCTGGTGGTGTGCTGAGTTACTATCCGCAAGGTTGGCAGTTTAAGCCCACCAGACACACCAAGGGAGAAAGATGGGCTGTTTGTTCCTGTCAAGAAGTGACTTGATGGCAGAGAGGTTGGTTTTATCCTCCATCCCATCCCATCCATTTTCCCCCTTTTTTCCTATATCATGTTCACCTTCTTGGCTAAACCTCTTTACTTTCGTTGGCTGCTGGCATTCTGACTGGCAGGGGAAGGGAAGAGATGACATCGCCCTACTGATGGCACTGTCTTGGTAGCCCCTCCTTGTGCCCCACTGGCCCATCTGCCACTGCTGCCATGGGCTTTAGGGTAAATTTGGTGTCACCCCCAAGGGGTGGCACTGTTGAAAGGCACCTCAGGGTGGCCTCAAACCTCCCCACTGTCAGTCAGAAGCTGAGTACGCTCACTGTTGGATCCACACAGCCCCGTTTTCCTATATTGCTCTGTAAGCACTCCAGGTGCAGCTGCAAACCGCAAGACACTGTTTTTTATCCTAACAATGTGGTTTCATTTTCTGGATATCCCTATCTCCATCCAAATCCATATTCTACAGGGCTGTAATTTTTAAATTTTATTTTGACAGTTTTCTCCCCTAAATTATTATGTATTATTAGTATAATTTGTATTCTAAATTAAAGCTTCATGGTATCCGACATTAAGATATGATTCACCATTGGTTTCTCGTTAAACACCGAGGTTGCTTCCAGGTTTTCACTGTTAAAACAGTATTACAGGTGCACCATCAAGCATAGAGAGTTTCTCTGTGAAAGGAGTGACATAATCCATGAACTTGCTCATAGCCTTCTGTTAAATTCACAAGAGCAGGATGACTTATGGAAAGCTCTGAATGTCTCTGTGATCTCTGACAGGAGGTTGGCATAAGGCTTCCCAGTAGTAATATTCTGTTGTTTGTAATTCAAGCAAAATGTATTACAGAAGTACGACTGATACATACTGCTGACCCTAAGAAAGTAGTAAATTACAATTGGAATAGCAACTGGGGCTTAAAGGTTTGTATGCAAACAGCCACCTCAATGAGGTGAGAGAAGAAGCCCGTCTGTGTGATTCAAAGCTAACAGTAACAACACCCAGATATGATGAAGGGAAACGTTTCAGAGCTTCAATGGCGGACACCCCATTTGTAGAAGGCTGTGCAGGACAGTGGGAGCCCAGAACCCATCTACAGAGTAGCTAGTCAGATGAAACCTCTGGCAGAGCACCTCTGGCCACAGGGGAGGGGCTTGAATAGTTATACTATCAGAGATGATGGTAAACTTGATTCCAGTGGATCAAACCATGATGTGATACTCGGTCAGTTGATCTTGCCCATGACCCAACCTGAATTTTCTCTAGGCTCAAATATTTCTCGCTTGTTCGACAGAAATTTTTCTGGCTTTTAAAATAGAGCTGGTAGTCTTTTCTTTCTTCTATTATTTTTTCCTTTTGTTTCATATTTTGTAAATGTTAGGTTTCCCAGTTTATCTACCACAGGAGTGGATGCATAGAGACAATAACTGAAGCAATGGTTTAACAGGGAGAGGGGTGAGGGGTGAAGGAAATTTAGGAGCAAATAATGAATGCGGGAGGTGGGGAGGGTGCACTAGAACTGACTGTGAAGATGTATATACAACTCTTTTTAAAAGCGACTTAACTATGGAAGTGCAAGCTATGGGAATATTATATCAAGAAAACTACTTAAAAAAAAGAAATCAAATTTAACCAAGTTGTTGCTTAGGGGCCAGTGAATTCATGTTGATGGAATGATTTGGAAAAGGATACCAACGATTGCACTACATGAAGATATAGTCAACGGCACTGAATACCCATTTAGAATTTGTTGAACTGGAGAGTTGTGTAGTGTCTATTTATGCCACAATTAAAAATAATAATTACACTAATAACAATGAGCACAAGGAAGACAAAAATGTTCTAAAATCAATTGTGACGATTGTACCACTTTTTATAATTTTTCAGTCTTTTTTTTAAAGATCATTTTATTAGGGGCTTAGAGCTCTTTTAACAATCCACACATCAATTGTATCAAGTATATTTGGACATATGTTGCCATCATTATTTTCTAAACATTTACTTTCTATTTGAGCCGTTGGTATTAGCTCTTTTTATCCCTCCCTGCCCCCACCCACCCTCGTAACCCCTTGATTAATTATAAATTATTATTTTGATATCCTACATCGAATGCTGTCTCCCTTCCCCCGGGGTTTCTGTTATCCGTCCCCCGGGGTGGGAATGGTAGTGGTGGATGTGTTGATCATTGTGACTTCCCTCCCCTCCTGGTATCACTCCTCCCATTCCTGTTCGGGTTTATCTGACCTGGATTCTGTGTGTCCTGAGCTCTTATCTGTACCTGGTAGCACTCTTCTGGATAGGCCTGAACTATTGATGAAGTACCAATAAAACTGTGTGTTGGTGTTTTTTTAAGCGTTAAATTAAGTCCCTATGAAGCATCTGCAGATTCCATTTATTCAGAAGGCAGTTTAGGAGGTCATGGTTTTGAGTGTGGCATTTTTACTACTTATCAACTTCCAATTTTGAATTTATTTGGAGGTACGTAATATCAACCTCAAAGGCTGCAGACAGCTGGACAGAGGTTCATATAAAGGCTGACTTAAATGTCAGTAATTGTGGGAATATTAAGCCAGTGCCATTTTGGCTGGTAATGTTTGCCACTATCATTAACCCTAATCAGGACAAATTTATTTTAAAAGGCATTCGCAAGTCAATAATTATTTTTATTGAAAATTCAGAAGAGTTACAGTACATTAAGATGGAATTTTTTACTATAAAGAAAAGTATGCTGAAATAAATAGAACTCAAGTGTGCCACAGTTCCCATTCAAACTAACGAAATCACACGGAAAACATAGACGCCCACAGCTTAAGTAGTTCAGGTTATAAACATGTATTTTCCTATTTGTTTTTAAGAAAATCTACTATTTCCAATGTAACTTTTTTTCAGCATATCATTTTCTTGAACCCAATTTAAGTAGAAAATACGTAGTTCACATAACAGTGTATGTTGGGACGTGCCAACTGGATCATTTTAAAATGAAAGTTTAACAGTCAGAAGGCGTGTCATTTGATTTGTCACATAGGGGCAATCAAGTATTTTTAACTATTTCCCAAGCACCTTTGCTTATCTTCTGAGACAAAACCAACCATGTTCAGAAAGCCTTTTAGCCTAACCAGTTCCATTGGCAGAAACAAGTTCAGTGGTAATAATGCTGAGGTGTTAACAATCGCAACCAGCCATTTAATGTCAGGAGGTAGCTTGCCTTACCTTTTAGATCAAAGTTTGGTTTTTAAATTAATCAGTTAGTCAAGACAAAAGATCAAAATAGATTTATTTTTTAAACATTATCAATAGTTTTTATTTTAATCCTTAACACATATGTACCCAGTCTCTATTATTAACTTTAGTAATATTATTTAGAATTTCCATCAACTGTATCCCATGTTTCTTCCCCTTGACAGGAAGAAAGAGGCCTAAGGCCAGGACCTACTTCGGGTTCATACAGTGAACTCGGACTCTGTAGAGAACTGTCACTCACTGCTAAGCTTAGTCAGGCCTGGCTTTGCCACAGCTAGGGACAGCTCTTATGTATAAATATATCAATCAAGGCGGTCCAACTTTCCTTGATACGATTGAACAATTGAGTTGTATATGTAGATTATGTACCAATAAAACTTTTTAAAATATGCCAAAACACTCCAATTCTCATTTCTTTAGTTGCAAAGAAATCTGGCAGTGGGGGACAAAGATGCCCTGATGAAAAATGTTTGAGAACCGTGTGTAACAAATCACCTCTATTCCGGTGAACCCTTTCTGAGAACCAGCAGACCTAATCAGAGGTAAGCAAAACTTTCCTCGGGTCTCCTTCCCGCGCCCCCCTGGCACATGAGCTCTCAGACAGCGGGTTAGCTTAGGTGCTGACGGAAACGCGGAGGGCGTCCTTTGCCAGTGGGTGACAGACCAGAGATCCCATGGGAATTTGGCAAGGGCCATCGCTTTTGTTTTTCCAAAGCAAAACAAAACAAAAAAACTTTGAGACTTGTTAAAATAAATTTTCGGAGGAAATAAATGACTGATTTTTGCAAATAAAATATACCTATCTTACAAGTGTCTTTAAATATGAGTGTATTTATACTTTACATTTAAGTAGTGTGTCTTAAATATATTTTTTTACTTTTAGTCACTTCTCCTTTCTGTATCTCACACTTCCTTCTGTACTTCAAGTACCGGCTGATTCCGTGGATTTAGGGCTGGATGTTGACTTAGTGGACGTGCATGGTATCAGAAAGTCAGCTTACAAGGTGTCAACATGCACTCGTGCTGATTTAAAATAATTCATTGCTATAGTCAACTATTCAAAACTCCACTGCATTTTATGAATTCCATAATGAAAATAGGCCTCCTATTAAAATATAAAAATAAAACAGCACGTATGATCTTAAATGTTTTCTGTTGATAGATGACAAACATCTACTACTTTCAATTACACAGTGGTTAAAGATAAAAACACTTCATTTATTCTTAAATTCAGGATTGTATAGCATGAATTTAAATAAAGGTCATTTTTCCCGCTTTAATTTCTACATCCTCTTAGTAGGACTAGAAACTCAATATAACATATTTAACATAAATATCCCAAATATTACTTGTGATTCCCAATGTAAAAATACTTTAAAATGTACAAAATAAAGCTAAAACATCTTTAGGATTGTACTCTATAAGTTAATGATGTAAGCAAAAAACACTCGTGCTAAGTGACCACTTAGAAAACATGTACAAATACCGACTGGGCCGCATTACCAAGGTCTTGGCAACGGCGCCACATCCAGGATCAGGGAGTGCCACCATCCAGATGGAAAGTTAGCAACGTTTTAAATTGAAAAAGAAAATTTCATCAGGAGAAAATGCTATCTTTAAGATCTTTAATTAAATAATTTCCCTCTCCCAAGTTCACAGAAAGTCTTTAGTTTCTATAAATAAATGCGTCTGGAGAACAGAGAGTAACAGGAAGTGCTTTCTGGGGAAGACGAGTGTGGTGGCATTTAGCAGACAGTTGTCTCGATTCTTCCTAAGTGTGAATCCCTTCATGGCTCGGTATTCTGACCATCAGTTCAGTAAGAGGCTACGATAGACACAGTCACAGGGCTGGAATTGCCCAGAGTTAAGAACCATAAAACCTGTATTTTGTTAGTTTCTTATTTTCTAGTCATTAAAAAAAATGGCATGTACAAAATCCAGGGAAGGGACAACACGTGAAGGAAAGCCCACGCCACAAACAATGCAGCTGTGCACGCCCCGCCGCAGAGCAGCCCCGCCGGCTCGGACGCGCACTGCCTATCCCCGCTGAGGTTTCTATGGTCAAAGGGCTGGCTTCCAAGAGTTCCTACCTTCGAAGCATGAACACACCAGCAAGCAGACTCAGTATTAAAATTAATCTGAACATAATTTATTCTTTTTCTGAGATGTGATGTGAAAACACAAAAAAGCCCCAGAGCCAGAGTCAAAATCAAGGTTCTCTTGACCTCAGAGCTGTGCAGCCTTAAAATAAGAAAATTGTACTGGGCTACCTACGGAGTCCTTTCCAACCCCTACGTCAGAACTCTGCCTCAGTGCCTCCAGATTAGCGTGGCAAGGCTGAAAGACCATATTCTGGCTTTGGAAATATTCTGATGCGGATGCTGGAGTCAGTAGGAGTCAGCATCCACTCCATGGCAGTGAGGTTCCGTTTCTGTCTGCTTATGTTCCGGTTAATGGGAATGTTCCATACTTCTACTGACCAATCCTAAGTATCTGGCTAACATAAACATAACCAGGGCATTTTAAAATTATACACAACATTTGGATGGTCTGGAGAAACATGACCTATGTCTTTTCGTTCTTATTGTTGCCTTGCTCTCTCAACCGGGTATAGAAAAGGAGGAGTGGGGTGTGAGAGATAAATCTGACTGAAGTCTTTCTGGTTGAGAAGAATAGTAGAAGCCTTGCTGTGCTTTATTTTTGTTCCATTTGACTTTTTTGGGGCGGGGTCAATGTCCAACATAAATTGCTTGAAATTATTGTAATCGTTAAAACAAAGGATCTGTCACGGTTTACCAATATGGGCAAAGAATTACAGTTTACTGCCGACATAGCAAACAAAGTTTGGTTCTAAGTATATAACAATGTATTCTCCAAGTTCTTATTTCAATCATTTTCAGAATTAAGGTAAAAGTAGAAGACTCATCATTCTTCTTCCACTATTTCCAACCAGCTGTCAAACATGTTGTATTCAAATTTAAAGAGAGAGTTGGTGGAGCACTGGCTATGACTTTGGGGGCGGGATAGATAATTTCTTCAACAGTGACGTAAGTACCCAACAGGAAGCCAACGACTCCGATGAATGCGATGGAAATATTCTTTAGGACCATCCATATATTGTAGTGTTCCTTTGAAAAAGTGAGAATCTCAACCAGAGGGGGCAGGATCAGAGCCAAGGCGCTGCTGCTCACGGCGCCGACGAAGGAGATCACGATGTCCAAGCGAGGGATCAGAATGGCTACCGCACCTGCAGCATGGACGGACGGACGGACGGACTGCTCAAACAGCTGCTACTAACATAGCAAAGGTGAGCCCTTTCAATACAAACACGCTAAGACTGCACTGATAAAGCTATGCCTGTGGGAAAATATGCCATACTTTTTGAACAAAAACAAAAGAAAAAAAGGCAACAAGTGACATTTCTGGCATTCTGACTCCTCTACAGAGCTCCTATCTGATTGACTTTTAATTATTTGCTGAGAAATACCGGGTACAGAAATTTGAATCATTTATTTCCCAACTCTCGAACACAAGGAAGATGTTTAAAAATTCACTAAACTTATCTATTTTCTGGAGCTGTGTCTCGTCGACTCATAGATCTCATCTATTCATGAAAAGGAGGCCAGATAAGTCCGACTAGACCCGTCATCTAGGGGTCGGGGTACACTGCATTACGTGAAATGCTGGAAACCCACGTGGAAGAATATTACAGAACTTAGACCTTAACATTTCACTTGTCAAAACCTTCTAAAGCATAACGTATAATTACAATTAGATCAATTCACCTTGTAAATTTTATACAACCAATAAAGATTTCCTAGCTTAAAAGAAAAAAAATGTTGAGGTAGATTATTTGATAATACTGTTTGTATTCAAATGAAGAGAGGTATATCTACTTTAAGCCATTCAAACATGAAAAACTAAAATGCAGATATACTCATCATGAGGTTCCTGAACACAGAGTCCTGAGTCAGGCACATGCAGTCACTTACGAATGCCTATTAGGTACCAGTTAAGCTCATCTACTATTTCTCAAAGCAATATTCTCAAGAAAAAGATAGATCCTTAGGGCAGAAAGCTCCCTCTGATTAAAGAGAGAGAGAGAGCTGTGGGGGTAGGGGGGTATTTTACGTCCCGTTGCAGTGAGAGGGTGTGCGCAGGGATACTTTTTGTTACGGTCTCACCAAGGAAACAGTGGGAGCACCCACATTCACTCGAATCACACCAATGACGACTGGTGCTCTTCCCGCACGAGCGACTCTACCACGAACTACCGTGCGGCACCGTGTGCCGCTCCCGGTCTTCTCGGCCTACACGACCCGGCAGAGTCATGTTTGCTAGCACACACGGAGCCTCGCAGTTCACCTGCAGGGCCATGTCCTGTCCAGCTGCTAAGCATGTAAACGCAATACGGCAACCAGAATAAAATGCATATCAACTATGTAATGGGCCCACTACATAACTAATCTAAATATATACTTGTATATTGAGCATTACTAATGCATTTTCAAAATAATTAAAGTTGGTGTTTCTAAGTGTCTCAGGATCTGATTTATGTTTTTTCTTGAACAGATGTAGAACAAATGAGTTTTAACCCAAAAAGGTATCCTGGCTAGGTGAATAAAATTATTTTGTAAATATTAAAATATACATTTTAAGTAGAAATTTAACCATAAAAGTATTATCATCCATATTTCACAGTACATATTTAAATAGTGATACTTACAAGTCATAATAACCAAAATGGACCTAATCCCTAATTCACAGATTTGCTTCCATTTAGCATGAAATCTGGATGTGGTCCCAGGAATAAGGATCTCTGCTGGAACATAGAACTGAATCGAATATGTCACAAATATGCCAAAGGAATATAAAATTTTCACTGCTTGATATAACCTGTAATAAAAAAATAAAAATTTAGTCATTCTTGATATTACTCTAGCTATCATCCTTTTTTATTTTTTAAGATAGATGAGAAACCCAAGAGAAAAATTTACATTTCATTTAAAATGTTGGTTTAGAGAATGTGTACATTGGTATAGATAAGTGCTTCTGACACACGGATTCCAGGACAGGTAAACAAACCCTCAGAACCAGTAACAGGAGTAGCAATACCATGAGGGTACAGGGAGGGCAGGGGGAAAGGGGAGAAAGGGGGAACTGATAGCAATGATGGATGTATTACCTCCCCAAAGGGGATAACAAAAATGTGGTTGAGGGAGTACAGCAGATACTGTAAGATTTAGAGGGGGATATATATATATATATATTTGATTGTACTATAGAAGAAAAGTGCTGGTGACTGGTTGTTACGCTCTGCAGGGACTGGTGTGGCCGTCTACTCTGTACAGGTAGTCTTGGAACCCCCAGGGAACCTCTACTCTGTCCTATAGGGTAGCTGTGAATTAGACTGCACTTGCTGGCAATGGCTTTGATAGGTAAAAACCACATTTTGTTTGTACATTCATCTGTTGAAGGATACATTTCCACCTTTTGGCTATGCAAATAAATCTGGTGTGTAAGTTATCTGTGGGTCCCTATTTTCAAGCCTCTTGGGTAGATCACTAGCAGTAGGATTGCTGATTCATATGATAGTTGCATCTTTAGTTATTTGAGAAAACACCACACTGCTTTGTATAGACTTTACATAATTTCACAATCCTATTTAGTCTGTTTTATATTAGCTATGTAAGGTTCTAGTGCATGTTATCAATACTTATACTATTTATTTTTTAAAAGTACATTTGAAAGAACTGAAACTTGATAATCAACTATGTTGTTATAGTCAGGTGTCATTGAGTCGGTTCTGAATCATAGAGACCCTAAAATATGAGTTAATGAAACACATGATGAGCAATTGTTAACTACTTTGTCATGTGTCATCTTTTTCTTTCTCTTTGTTTTTTTATTAAAAGATTATTTTATTGGGGGCTCTTCAAGCTCTTATAATCCCTACATCAATTGTATCAAGCATATTTGTACATATGTTGCCATTATTATTTACTAAAAATTTACTTTCTCTTGGGCCCTTGGTATCGAACAGCTCCTTCTCCAACCCCCCCAGTCTGTCCCACCTTGAATCAAATTTATATATTGGAAAAATTTATAAATCTTAAAGTAAATTAATAAAATATACCATATCTAAAGTAAAACTACAAAGGCAAGTACAACATATGTGTGTGCTGTGTGCAACCAAGACCCTCTCCTAGGAATGACCTGCCATAAACGACTTCCGACCTATATTTGTGCCAGGACCTTCTGTAGCCCACACAGGCCCCAGACAGGCCCAGGATTCGAATGGTGAAGGAACAGGAGACGACCTTCTTCAGGAGGCGGGTCAGAAGACACTATTAGTTGCTGCCAGTAGTCACCAGTCTGGTGAGACACCAAAGGTTTCCCAGGTGTCTATCTAAGCAGCAAACAGAGCTGCCTGCCGTTAGAGAAACAGCCATTCTTCCCATCCACCCACACTAAGGAGTTCCATTTGTAAGTAGGGAAGTCAGTCCACATGGTAATCACTGTGAACTTTTTTCTTAAATTCCCAAAGACCAATAGCCTCCGGCAGAAGGGAAAATCCTACATGGTCCTTCACTTGGCAAAGGAGTCTCATATTCACTTGGCAGGAGATTCTCATATTCAAGAGAACAGTAAATGCACCACTTTATCTTACTTATTTATGTGCCCCATCTCTTTTCTAAAAGGCCTTAAGGTACATATTTTCCTTACCAGTAAAATAATGATGATAACAAACCATGAGGTATATTATTGGGAAAACTACAGTATGTAGTTTTGTTTTGGCAACAAACATTAATTTTTTTATTTTTTATCAAATTCATCCATATTAAAAAAATGTCCAAGTTTTATCCCTCTACTTCACTCAAATTGGGCATACTACAATTTTTAACGTATCTTTTACAAAATCAAACAAGGATCTGTGAATTCACAAATGGTCTCCTCGGAAGATGACGAAAAGATTCTGTTATAAAAATAAATTATAGTAACAATATAACATTAAACCATAAATATAAGAATGCATTTCTATCTTAAAGTATTGGTCAATTATAATCATAAAAACATTAACAAACTCATTCACCTACCACATATCGTGAGGAAGATTTAAAGTTATGCTGCCTTTGATTGTATCCTGGAAACACATGTATCCTAAGGTTGCTAGTGTTATGTACAAAGTTGTAACGATTCCCATACCAATGTTCAATGCTTGGGGGAAGCGTTTGGATTCTTTCATTTGGTTTTCCAATGGAAGGACCTAAGACGAGAATGCAATGAACTTTTTAAAGAGAACATGATACTATATGTAATTGAAGTAAATAAAAAAACTTAGAGTCTTCAATGATACAATTGGCTTTTCTGTAGCTTACAAGTAAATCGTTTTTCCTTTAAAATAACAACACATAGTTGTTGAAATATTTTTCTATATGCTATATAGCTTTTAAAACTATGTACTTTTAATCCTTCAAATAAAGCAACTTGAAATGGATCTTAGCTAATACATTTTCCCATCATTTCGTTTGAAGTCAACTTTATTTTAGAATAATTTGACAGTTAGAGAGAGTTGTACAAGACAACACGGAGGCCCCACGTGCCACTGACCAGTTCCTCTGCTCCAACCGTGATGCACATGTTCCAACAACTGGCACATCGCTGTTAACGGAACTTCCCACTTGATTGGATTCTTTTCTTCTTACACTAATCTCCTTTGTTGTTCTTTGGAAACCCACTGGTTTCAGAACACTGCATCAGATTTGGTTACCTTGTCCCTAAGCTCCTTCCTCCAGGCTGTGACCTTTGCTAAATCTCTCCTTGTGCATCGGCTGAATTTCTTCCAGAGTACTGGTTGGGCATTTTGTAAAATGACCCTTTCTTTGAGTCAGTCTGGAGTAGACTGGGATTTTGGGCTGTGGGGAAGAATATATCTTGGTGGAGGGCCTTTCTCATCACATATGCTATAAAAATGACTGATCTGCTTTCACTCTTGGTCGACTGGTTAGAACAGCACTTGCCAGGCTTCTCGTTGTGAAGTTCCTTTTATCCCCCTCCATCTCATTCTCTGCTGGGAAGCAGAGCCCTAAACTGAACTCCCTCAGTGACTAACAGGGTTAAACTACAGCCCCTGGAAAGGGGGAGTGTGTATATGAAGTCCTTGAAATTCCTGCCCGTTCATTTACCCACTGAGCCATTTATCTATTTGGACTCATGGATATTTTTTATCCTTGAGGACATAATGAGATACTATTTATTTATTTTGTGCTCCTTCGGTTCCAGCTTTGGCCTTTGTGAATTGTCAATTTGGCTCTTGTGTCTTTTCACGTGTCTTCATCCTTTTGCTGAGTACTTCCCTGCGGTACTTTCTGGCACTACAAGACACGCAGGCTTACCTTGAACGTCTGTCCCTGCTTCAAACCTAGAATCAGCATTTCTCCAGAACCCTGGTCCTCTCTATGGGAGGACGGTGTTGAGATGTCCAGGTCAGGGTACTAGTTTTATTTGTTGCTGGCTTCGCACTGCTTGTATGCCCTCTCAGCACACAAGCTAGGGGATGTCATGTATACATTAGCCCATGCATATTTACACATCCCCACCGCTATTTCTGTATCTGTGCATCTGTATATACTGCCTATCAACTCCAGATGCATTAATAGATGATTTTCATTATTTTTTAAAAGGGAATCTTTAAACAAAATAAGAGAAGGCTAATTAAAAGGTTTTTGAAGAAACATAATCAGAGTTGTTTTTTTTTTACTAGAGTTTGTCCATGAAGTTGAAAACACTAATCAATAATAGTAGCAAATATTTACTGAGTGCTTTCGGAGTGCAAGCATGATCTAAAGCCAATCACAGTCTGCACAAGCTCAAAAGATAATACACTAATAATTTCCTCATTTTCAGGTAAGTCACTCCACATGGAAGCAATAACATGAGCAGAGGACAACTGGGGTGTTTGGATACAGTTCAGACATGAAATACCAAGAGAGCATGCTTTAATTACCGATTGGAACAGGGACCAAGAGCAGAGTAAAAAGAAGTATCTCTAATTTCAAGCTCAAGTGACTGAAAGAAAACTGAGAAAAGCAGAAAAGAGGAAGTACAGCTGGGATTGGGATGAGAAAGACCAGGTCTGACTTTGGATGTGATGAACTTGAGATGTCAAGAAAACGATGCCCAGTAATTGACTAGAGGCTCCCTAGTTAAAGGCAGAGGGGGAAACTGCAGTTCCCTCTGCGACACTGATCATGAGATACGGAGACCTGCGGATTTGTCAGCTCTCTGAAGGAGAATGCAGAGAGAACAGAAGTGCAAGTAAATAAAGTGGTATAAAATTACCCTGGAGATCGATTTTGTCTGAGGGTCAAATAAATAAATGTTTATAAGTGTTTCTGTTCCCACACCAAACATCAGATTAAGAACACAGCTTTGGAGCTGAGAAAACAGCAGTGTTCTGTTTCCCTCCAATCTACAAAACAGAGGCTTGCGATAACCTGGAAACGTCTGGAATGGTGATCCCCAGATGCTCAGCACACCTGTATCTCTTGGTCTGAGCTCTAGGATAGCTTCCTTTATCAAAGCAAACATGAGCCCCAAAACTCTAAATGGAGAAGGCTTACTCTTTTATGGAACTGATTTTCTAACACTTTCAGTACACATCGGGAAATCATTGCGAGTACTAAGCATGGTGTTTGGTTCATGCTTGAATATAATCTGGAGTTGTGTGGGGTAGCTTAGATAGAGCACAAACTGGCCAGGAGGGGATGATTTATTGAAGCAGGATGGTGTGTACACAGGAGCTATTCTTCAGACTTTTGTAAGTGTTTGAAAATTTCCACACAAAAATCAGCAAGTCTAATTTTTCCATTTTGAAATAAAGAAGATGAGAATTAGAGCATGTCAGTGATGTGTCTGAGATTAAGCTCTTGGTTAGTAGAAAAAACAAATGCAAATCACGCTCTAGAAATACAAAAACTGACAACAAAAGAGGAAAAGGAAAACATACAAGATATTGAGTCTGGCTATTTTTTGCTTACTTAAAATTAAAAAGAATAATGAAGACTAAGCCCTTACCACTCCTATGCCTTCAAAAGCAAACACGGCAGTTCCAAAAAACAGTGGGTATTTCTTCCACCCAGCCACTACTGGAAGATTGTGAGTATCTGGCATATTCTGCAGAATCAAAGGAAAAGACAGGTTTCACCTTTACTGATTTTAAAGAATTTAGAAAGAAAGCAAAACCGCATACTTCTGAGCTTCACAACAGAAAATGCATGTTATAAAGGTGAATAATCCTTTTTAATACACATAGTAAGCACCCTGTGTTACATGTAGCCACGTTGTTAGGATTTGCTGCCAAAAGCAATAGTTTCCCTCATGACTGGCCACACATTCCAGCTGAGTCAAATGCTCCCCATGACCTGTTTCCTCCTTCAAGGCTGCGCACGCTGGGTAAATGGTTCCTGCTACAAGGGACACATGTAAGCACACACGACTTACACTGCTGCTCCTGCCCAGCAGCAACTCAGTCTCCACTCCATCTGCATGGCCCTTTCAGGCCTTTAAGACTTTTTTTTCTCAATTCTGGCAAAACTCTACCCATTTAAGGACTGTCACTGGTGCAATATGCAATAATCCCCACCAGAGAAAGCTACAATTATCCCCACTCTGTTACTTCCCTACTTCCTAAAGATTTTATATTTTATCTTAAGGGGGGGGGGATTAAGATTTCCTAATTCATATAGAACATGCCCTCCCCCAATTCATAATCTACTGAAAACATTATACACTTTTTATTTTATTTAACCCTCGTGACAACTTTGAGTTAGAATTAATAATGAAGGATTATTATCCTCATGTTACAGAAGAGTAAAAATATAATATGCTTATTGTAAAAACACTAAAAAGTGATGGAGCTGGCTTTAAAATATAAAAACTTCCCACTCAAAATGACCAACTTTTTTAATTGAAAAGAAAGAAACAAATCTATATGCAAAAGGAGAACGACTGGAGGCTCTGGAATTTGGATGCAGGCCACGGGGAAGACCAAAGGTCCACCATGAGTGAGTCTGAATGCAGGGATTGTAAGACCATTGCTTTGCCAGCAGCACGTCAGATGGACTGGCTCAGGAGAGAAGGGGATAAGGATGTCCACGCTTTTGGGGGGGTCACTTCCCCCTTGAAGGGAGCAGGAATGCATATGTGTATATGGAAATATTAAACCTTACAGGCAACTTTAATGAAGCTGCAGATTCCCTGCAGCCCATCAACATATTCTTCTAGGGAAACCAGCTTACAGCCCCCCACACTATAAACAACCCGAATCAGTTAAGACTGCTATGCGCTGTGCTTCACATAAAGAGGTTGCAATCTGTGTAGTGGAGGTGGATTGACATGGTGGCAGCACACTGAAAGACAATTATGGAACTGTTATGCTAGTTTCTTGGAATAAAGACAATGAATGAGCTCATTGTTTCGTGTTAGCTATTGTACCAACAGCACAATCCTAAAACTCACAACTATCGTAGGGAGACACTACTATTTCCTGAGACACTCACAAAGCCTGTGTTATCAATCTCTCTGCCAAACACTCTTCCATTACAGCACCACCTCTCACCAGGAAAGCAGCAGTTACTGGCCCAGCTACTATGTACCAGATAGTAAGTAGAAGTCTTTACATATCATTACTTTTACCTCCAAAGCAAACACAACTTTTACTAATATAAAAACAAACAAACATGATTTTCAGCTTAATACATATTATACTTACCCGAATGACATACTGGTAAATTATCACAAGACTGATGGCCATGGAAATGTTGGCAAGGAATGAAAGCACAAACAGATTCTTTAAGTCCCGAATGAAGACCAAAAGGGTTAGGAATGGGAGAAAGCAAAGCATATATATCCTCAGGTCAACACCTCTCTCACATGAGTGCGGTACACTGGTACTGTTTGAAGCCAACATTTTCCTCTCCAGGAAGCCTTCATGAATCTGCAGAGGAATATTGGGAGAATAAGAAAGAAGAAAAAACTTTCATCAAAGTCTAAAGAATATTGTGATCTACACATTATATGATAAATTCATGATACAATTTTCAATCCAAAAAAAATTATTTCTACTTTCCAAAGTTCTGGCTTCCTGAAAACATATATATTATCTTACTTTAATTACCTTTAGATTTTATAAATATATATTTATTTTCCTTGCAAAATAACTTATTTTTTGATGTGAAAATAAATTTGATTAGAAAAGTATGATGATGGGTTTCCTTGTTTATTTTTTTAAGTTCATGGTTATCCATCTAGCTCATGGCCCTGGCAATCATCTTTTGAAATCATTGAAATTGGAAGCATACTTATCTAAAGTGGCAATTTTGGATATTCTACTTTAACTTATTTTCCTCAGAGTAATAAACAAGTTCTAAGCACCTCTTAGAAAAGCACTGAATTGAAAATAAAAATTTAAAATGATGGCCTAACTTCAAATGTGTTTTATAGAACAAATTTTAAATAAATTATCATCACAAGTGAAAATAATATTACTGATTCGGTAGGTTCATGCATGGTTACATGCTAAGTAGTAAACAATTTTTTTTTCTATATCAAAAAGTTCCCATAAGATAAACAAATTTCACCTGTTATACTCATCTATTGTCAGCATATTTAGCCAGTTTATAACCCAATTCCAATTTTTAAGAGATATAATGACTCATCAGGGCTATTTAACTAAAATGGTCTCTGAGTAAATTAGTCATAAATCTAGTTTACTCAAATAAAAATGAAATTATAGAGGACAATAAAAACAACCTTAAAATTTTACAATAGAGGGAAAATCATGCTGAAATTTAAATACCAGTGAAAACCTATTTCCCTCTCCCCCCAAACACTGTAGCCTCTTTTGAGTAACCAGACATTACCAAGTTTCTGGGCATACAAGTTCCTAAGAACCAAACCCTATAATAAAAGTAGCTAGCATTAAAAAATTTTTTCTATATACCAGATATTATGTTATATGCAACAAATACTGCCTTAGATGCAACATCTCATTTAATCCTCACGCCACCACTCTGGGGCAGTCTGGGGTTAGTAATTACAATGTATAATTGAGGTTTAGAGAAGGTAAATCGCTTACGCACTATCGAGCCAGTAAGGGGTGGTTCTAGAATTCAAATGCAAGTCTGAGGATACAAATTCTAGCTTCTAACAGCTACATTTTAGCCCTAAACGGGGCCTGGCCCGGGAAGCCATCAGTCCTCCTCTGCCAGCTTTCTACACATATTTAGCTTGACCTCCGAAAGGCCGACAAAATTCTGATATGATGAACAATTCAAGTGTCCCTATTAATTTTAAACTTAAAAATCCAAGGAAAGGACTATCAGTGGTGGTGCAGATGTACACATCATCTTAGGCTGCAGGTAACTGCTCATAAACAGAGGGAGCTATGAAGGCAAATTATAACCCATCCTGGATTAAGAAACTCTCAAGTAACACCAGGACTCATTTTAAAACATAAAACATATTTGCCATCATTTTAAAATTTTTTCTTTTTGAATTTTGAAATAGAAAACAAAATAATTCATCAATTTTGGCTTTTAAGAACATGTTTTATTCATTGATGTAATTTCTCAATAATGAAACTATGTAGAGCCATGAACTTCTGATCAAAGACAATCAAAAACAATTAAATCAGACCACTATTAAGTTGAGCTCTAGCAAGGATTCCTGGCAGGAAGCGAAGCAGTTCCAGAATCAATTTGCAAAATAGTGAATTTTCAGCTATTGTGCAATGTAATTCTATCACAAGGACCTCACATTATCTTAATATTCTTTGACAGAAGGATATGTATAAAATTCTCAGGATTAAAAAATACAGTAAAATAAAGATGTAGATACATACCTAGGGCAAGATTCAGGTAAACATTTGAGTCCTTTGGCGCCCTCTAGAGACAAAGATTGGCTATCTAATAGGACTTCCTATGAGCTCACATGTTTACCAAAATGTAAAACACTGAAATAAATGTTATAAAATAAAATTACTAAATTCCACTGAGAGCTCAAACTTACTAAAACCCCCTATTTATTTACTTTTGATTGATTCAGTTATTTAAATGGTTATCATTCCAAAGGTAGATTATATTCTTTAGCAAATCCGACGGCAAATTTAGAGTCATAGTACCCTACATTTATATACTGTTTTACATTTTACAAATGATTTCACAAAGTTTTGGTCAGATGAGCTTTAAAATACCTTCAAGATGAACGAGGGGAGATTTGTTATTAGACCCATTTTACAAATGAGGAAGCTGAGGATTAAGTGGGGTAAGGGGATGGCGTAGTGGATATGCAAAGGTCGGTTATTCGAACCTATCAGCCGCTCAGCAGGAGACAGACAAGTAACAGCTCTTTCCACTCTCGCAGAGTTCGTTCCAGTCTAGGAAACCCAGAGGGGCAGTTACACCTGTGCTCCAGGGCCGCCGTGACTGAGAACCGACTTGATGGCAGTGAGTTTGGTTTTGTCTTTCCCAATGTTTTAAGTTAAACCTGACAGAACATGTGCTTAAACTCGTATCTCCAGACACTAAAGGCTATGATGTGACACCAGTACATTTTCTTCCTTTACTGTAATATCCCATCCCCACAGCCATAGGCACCATTTTACCCAGTTAATGTTCCTAGAGTGTCTTGCAGTGTGAGCAAAGACAGAAGCTTCTAGAAGAAAGATGGGCTATGACTGTAGGGACATTAGTTTCCAGTTCTCTTTGCACTTGCCTGGTGGCTTGATGCGGCCCAGCAATCCCGTGCAGCAGCTACAAAGCAGGCTTCCATGTCTGCCTGGTGACTAAGCCCTGAATTCTGCAGTGGGAGGAAGCCTCTGCTCTCACCCAGCACAGGAGACTGTCTGCCTTCTGTGTCCAGATGATGCGGACTTCCTTAAGCGCGAACTGCACCTCTTTTTCTATGTGGCTTGGTAGGCATTTTTTCCCTCAACTTTGAAAGCAACTGATAATATTTCACAGGAAAAGTCACCAATCGTAACACAGACATTTCGTCCATCCATTTTACCTACTCTATATGACATACACAAACATACAAACACAAACTAAAACAAACAACATTCTGTCGAGGGATGAACAATTAACACATGTGAAAGGTGGACATGGACTAAAGAAGACTGACGAAGAATTGATGCATTTGAACCGTGCTAGAGAAGAACATGGAAAGTACCAGGGACTGCCTAAAGGGCAGGCAAGGATGGCGAGACTCTGTCCTCCGTGCTATGGACATGTGGTCAGGAGAAGTCGTGAAGGAGATGGACAGACGCCGTGGCTGCGATAGTGGGCTCAGCATAGGGATGCTTGTGAGGATGGCGCAGGACCAGTCTGTGCTTCGCTCCGCAGTGCATCAGGTTGCTGTGGGTTGGAACTGACTCAATGGCAACTAACAACCTGGAGGGATTGTTTCTTTCGAAGCTCTGTAGTATTTTTTTTTTTAAACAGCCCTGTACCTGGTTTATTGAACAAGTACTCGATCAATTTTGTTGTCTGGATGGCTTTCACTCTTCTGTTCGGGTTTCTTGTCGACCTCAACCTTGCTCAAACACTTCTCAATTCTTGTCTGCCATGTTTGAGGTCAGGCAGACCTTCAGCTTCAAAGCAAAATCCTGCGCCTCAATACTCTAAAAAGGTCTTTTGCAGCTGGTTTACCTTGACTGCTGCTTCCATGAGCACTGAGTAGGGATCCAAGCAAGTCAGAATCCTTGACCACTTCAACCTTTTCTCCATTTATCGCGATGATGTTCCCTATTGGTCCAGTGGTGAGGATCTGAGTCTTCTTTATATTGAGTGGTCATCCACACTGAAGGCCGCAATCCTTGATCTTCAGCAGCAAGTACTTCAAGTCCTCATTTTCAGCAAGCAAGGTTGTGTCATCTGCATATCACAGGCTGTGAGTCCAGCTTCTCCTATTATTTGTTCTGCATACACATTAATAAACATGAGGAGAGAATACAATCCTGACACACACCTTTCCCGAGTTTAAACCATGCAGTATTCCTTTGTATAGCTTCCGCATGAACCAAGGGTAATGTCCCGGCATTCCTAGTCTCCTAAAGGACAGCCATAGTTTATTATGATCCTCACAGCAGAATACCTTTGCATAGTCAATGAAACACAAATAAACATCTTTCTGGTATTCTTTGCTTTCAGTTAAGGTCCATCTGACATCAGCACTGATAACCCTTCTTCCACGTCCTCTTCAGAAGCCTGCCGGAGCCTGCGGAAGCTCCCTGTCAACGGACTGCTGCAACTGTTGTTGGTCTTCAGCAAAATGTTCCTGGCGTGTGCTAACAGCGATATTGTTCCACAGTTTGAGCGTTCGGTTGGGTTACCTTTCTTTAAAATGGGTCCAGATATGGATCTCTTCCAGTCAGTTGGCTAAGTAGGCCTCCAGGTTTAATGGATTCATTTCTCTGCCAATGCAATAACCATTCTGAGACCTATAACACACCAGCTACTCTTAGATGCTACGTAAACATAGTTGCCTCTTCCCTCATGGGGTTTGTGGTTTCGTGGTGAAAATTAACTTCTAAATTCATGCTAATTAAGGATGACTGGGCCTGTTCTTTAAAATGCTGCGGAAGAAGATCAATACATTCTATTCTGGAAAGGAATGAGGAGAGGGAAGGGTCAGAAGGAGAGGCAGAGAAAGGTATCACAGAACTGATGACATTTAAACTAAATGCTGAATTTTTCCAGATGGCAGGGCTAGGGGAGCAGACATAGTACAAACCCTGAATACTAACTGGATCTAACCCTTTGAGAGAACTTTATAATTGATAAAAGAGAAGTTGACTAGATAAACTCTACAAACATGAAAAATCTCCAGTAGTGCCTTGAATAGAGCATGAACGGACACTCTCAACACAAACACTGCTCACTTATTGCACCTGGCCACCGTTCCATTCTGCAGATAAACCTTCACTGAGATCTAGCCATGCCCGCTTACCTGTGCATCACTTAGGGCTACGTTGAGCAGTATCAAAGAACACATGGCGTATGAAGCTGAAAATATTTATTATCTGGGCTTCTATAGAATATGTTTGTCAACATTTCATCTAAATATAAAGTCATAAAAAAGAGCCTTATAATATAGTTTCTTTAGAAAATATATTTATATCACCATTCTTCATGAAAATACCCACAAACCATTTTACTTCGTATAACCCTCATTATTCACATTCAGATAATAGATAAAGGTTATTGCTGAAAATAATCATTAAAGAAAAGCCAGGAGTAATTTAGGAATAATAAAAACAATACACAAATTACAAAAACAAAAAAAGACTGTGAGAGATGGAATTTTGATTTCACTGCTTTGCGTCTTTGTTCGGATAACCGGCCAGTCTCCACCATGGCTGTGGGCTTCTACTCCCAGAAAGTCTACAAACAATGGTACATTCTTGACTCCGAATCTCTTTAAACAATGGCATTTTAGCAATGCCATCCTTTTTATTTTACTTTTCAGGCTGCTAGCTGAAGCAGTGTCTTTACATGACACAGATATCAAACATCGATTCCCCAAACTCCTGAGTGTGTGGTTTTGAGATGTAAATTTTAAGTAAGTAGGAATCAGTGCGTTATATCTTATTCTGATGGAAAAGAACAAGTGTTACCGATATTATGAAGAACAATAAAATCAACAAGATAGCTGAAATCCAACTTGCAAAAGAGAAGATGAAAGGAAAATGTACAAAGGAACATCGTTTATGAAAAGAACACATTTTTATAATCAAACATGGCTAGAAAACAGGATGCCAGAGACAGGAGAGGGAAAGAACTTCAGTAACTGAAGGAAGATACTCACTTGCTTCACATTTTCCGCTAAGAAGACAAAATAAACACTACAGAATCCCAGCTGGGTTATCACCAGAAAAAAGTCAACCACACTCCTGAAAAGAGACCCCCACAAAGGTAAGTGTCAACAAGGCCTGTAGAAATGCCCACGTGTTTTATTTCTCTTGCTGACTGCTTATAAACATACTATAGTCATCTAGGTTGCATGCTTAAAACACATTTAAAGGACTTATTTTCCATAAGGACCTACATCTATGGCCAATACCTTTATCACTAGAACTATGACAGAGCAAAAATGTTCTATTAGGCCAAGATGCTCCCAATATTGTCTGTTTTTGAAATTCACTTGATGAGGCAACAGTGAGTATCTGCTTAAAAAATGCCTTCATTAAGACATTTCATGTTTTAGATTAAGCCCACATCTTCTACTTCTGAAAGGCTTCTTCCAGACCAGCCCAGTCTATTTCCTATGCTAACAGCTTCATGTTGTTTGCAGAGATGAGGAGCCTGCCCTCCACTGCTCAAGTAAAGGAGCACTAGGGACATGGGCCAAAGCACACCACCAGACTTTTTTCAGTGGCTTTTTCTCTTTTGGCTTTTTCAATAAGACAGCCTGAGCTTTTTAATCTGTGAAAAAGAATGCGGCAGAAGACAGAAGGGATATCGCGAGTCAAATTAGCACTCCTGGCGTATGGTAGGTAAACAAGCTACAAGTCCACCTGGGTTAGCGCTGTACCGCCAGAGTCCTCCATTTGTTCTTGGAGCAGTGACTGTGACAGCAGCCACTGACTGTTTCTTTTTAGTTTCTTTCATTCTAATGTCTTGTCAAGCTGTCAAGCAATCTAGTCTATAAAATCTATAGACTCTCCTTGTCCCATTTGAAATTGGAAGGGTCTTGCGTCATCCTCATTCTGGCTGTAACTCATCTGCTCTTCAGAATTCCTCAGAGGTCTCATTTGGGGTCTCTAGTCACCTTGGTATCCTGAAGTCAAGTCTCCTCTCTCTGAAGACTGACCTCTATGGGTGTTCTTACTACGCCTTCAGCCACTCTCTAGTCTCCCACCCACAGCCGTTCCAGACATTTCTCTTTGAAAGCCCTTCTTCTTCATGAAAAACAAGCAAACAGGAAACGCTGTCTGTGGGCTGAGGTAGGGGAAGGGCCTGCGGAGTTCTGGAGACAAGTCCCTAAGGCATGAGGTTTTGTTTCCCCCTTCTGCACACTCAACTTATCAGGTACGTTGAGAAGTTGAGAAGCTCATCACCCAAGCGAACATCCTAAAGACCCTCAGGAAGGCTACATTCTATGGTGAGTCCAAAAGTACTGCTGCTCGGTACCAGTTCACAGATGCACAGGTTTACTTCACACAAAGCTTGTTTAAACATGTCTCCGCTACCAGACGATGGCTGTACACTAGATATGTTACTTCTGTAACATATCTACCTTAGTCTTCTTAGGGTGCCTTATAAACAGGTTTCTTAGAGGGACAGTTTAATAGGTGTTATACAAAGGTCAACCAGCTCAAATAGCTGATATTTCCATCAGTTTTTACAGCAAGATTGAAGCTAATGAAGCTGAGTTTATGAAACATATTGTAACTGGGGACAAGTTTTACATTGCCAACACAACCCAGAGAGCAAGGCCCAATTGAAGGAATTGCTTTGAAGGGTTCTGCTGGCCACCTGAACGCAAAAGTTAGCTTAGAAGGTTGTGGAAACTCCTTTTGATATTCCAAAGGGTAATGATCTTGATAGATTTTCTTAGAGAGCACAAGGTGATCACACGGGGATTTCTATGAACAGGTTTTAAGAAAACTAAAAATTGCACTGGTAAGTAAAAGGCCAATGCTGAGTCAAGGAATGAAAAAAGAAAACACCATGATTCTATTAGTTCATTCTTCAAGGGTAGTAAGGGATGTCTTATGAGACTTCTGTAAGAAAATATTATCTTCCACCCTATGGCACTGACTCTGCCCTTCAGACTTGTTTTTGCTGCCCAAACAAAGTATCGGGGTAGGGTTGGGGGAGGTGAGAATAACTTCAGGCCCTTGAAGACGCCCAAACTGCCATTTTGATGTGGTGTACATCAACAAGTGCAACGCACTTCAAGGAGTTAGAGATGGAAATACCACCATTGGAAGAGTAGAGACCGAAACCAAAGAGATGTTGAGCAATGACAGCTTCACCACCATCTTATAAGCCTACGGTAGGGGTATTATTCTATCTGATGCCCTGACATTTTCAGTTACCACAAATGAAACCCAAACACCTCATCTGCTGAGGTCACAGAGGGGAAATTGGTAGGCGGAAACTGCTTTTCCACCAGCAACCACACACGATTTATTTTGTGGCCTGGAGTGCGTCCCCACAACGTAACAGCCCTCACATCCACCCGGGCTTTATCACTCCCATCCGTCCTTCTTTCTAGGGCTGATGTCTGTTGAACTGCAAAGGCTACTTGTGCTTATTTCCCCAACTCTACACCTCTACTATACTGCTATTTGCATAGCCTGCCTGATTAAAGTACTTGAAAACATCATCTGGAAAACCAGCGAAGTATTCATAACACAGCAAGTACTTACCGTCCCCAGGCTGCCAGCTTCTGAAGACAGGTCCATGGGCTCACCTCCATAGCAAAACTCACTGTGTCACTGTAACCTAACGTGCATTTCTTAAACCTGCAATGGGATGAGACACTTATCAAAGGGGCATCTTTAATTGGTCCATCAAACGATTCATTAAAAGAGCAGCAAACAGATGAGAAATAATGAACACAGAAATATGCAATGTCAGAGACATTTTCATAACTCAAGATTTATATGACTCCGCTCTCCTAAAGCACACCTCATGAAGATTTTCAATTGTATATCTCCTCTTTTTACCAACATACTACTTTTTACTTTTACAATTTATCTACCTGTAGATGTGTTATTGTTTTCCTTTAATATAAACTACATTGTTCCCATTTGAAGCATTCAGTTTTTAAAGCACGTGAGATCGTACCATAGAGGGCTTTATAACATATATTCACATAAAGTATCTCACTTAATTATAATTAATGAGGTATCATTAAATAGGTTTTGGAGAAAGAGCTTTCTGTAGTAGTTACATACTCTGTCAACTTGCGAAGGGTTGAATTTTAGCTTGTCAATCAGGTCACAGCTTAATGACCTGAGCAACAGAGATAAATAGCTCACTGGAGGCCAGACACTCTCTCTGCTTCTCTCTCTGAGACATTCCAGATGACAAACCAGATGGCATTACACTGAGGGAGCCAGAGCGGAGGAGCCATGTGAAGACCCACACCAGCACTGAGATGCTTCCACCACCACTGGATCCACAAGCCTTTCTTTCTACCCACTGGCCTGTGATCTTCCTTCATTTGGCATTATTGCATGTGTTGCATGAGTTTGAAGAGAAATTTAAGCTGGTATCAGACATATGGGTTAACAGTGGACTTATGAACTTAAACTGGTCAAGGCTGGGATGTTTTCTTGTACAATTGCTCTTTTAGATAAAGCTCTTTCTCACACACGTATGAGTATCTCTGGATTTGTTTCTCTATTCCACCCAGACTAACACACTTTCTACTCCCGTAAAGAGTTACAGTCTCAAAAACCCACAAGGGCAGTTCTACCCTGTCCTATAGGGTCACTGTGAGTTCGCACTGATTCAATGGCAGTTAGTTTTAAATAGGTACTATTTACCCTTTCTACTTTTATGTATTTTCAAATACATGTTGTTATTTAAGGATCATAAATGACTTGCCCGAAATTTTAAGAGCATCAAAAAGAAATGTCAAAATTAGAAGACTAGTCCACTATAATAAGTAATCCTTAACACACACACACATACAGTGTGCCCATTGGCCAATTCAGGCAAGTCATGATACATGAGAACAATATTTTATTGACTATCAAACAATATACTCACAAAAGAACATCAACGGGATTACGGACACGGTAGCCCAAACTGAAGTGCTAACAAATGAAACATCATTTTGCTACCTTCATTTCTCCATATATCTTTGTTGGTTTTTTTCATTTATAATAAATAATAGAAGTGATTCCCTTTTGCTACTACAGCTATGTTTTAAGAATATAATCAGATTGTGGCTATATTTAAGTGCTATGAGGTACTACTGAATGTTCCCACAATATCAAAGACTTGCCTATATAACAGACTATGGGGGGACCTTATAAGCATAAAGCAATAGAAATGTATGACTATCTGAAGTTATGAATGAAATAAACAACTTTAAATAAATTAAATAAACTTAACAAATCCACATTTACCTCTGACATAGAAAGTGACTGCAACGTACCAATATGTGCATACAGTGAACAGAAATAATTCCTATAAACACAAGACTGATTGGTCCAAGCTGTGGAGAAGAAAATTTATAATATGAGTCAAATATATACTTTTTACAAAAATTTAGTTGCCTGAAAAGTAATGTGACAATTAACAACTACTAGTTTGGACTGATTAAATATTTAATCATTTGAACATGTTTAGCTATTTGCTTAAGCAGCTTAATAAATTCAAATACAGAAAGAATGTCTTGAAATACTTATGAAAACCTCCTAGGATTCTATTTCATTAACTTGGCTACCCAAACATTTAGAATGTAAAGTACAGATATGCAAAAGTAGGAAAGAAACATTTCCTTTAACATCAGATGGCAAATCCATGACTACTGGTGTTCCGTCATTATATGTAACTGTAAATCATTGTTCTAATTTGCTAAAACGCAGTATATCAAACTGGGACTGTAGGCAATCTACTCTCTACTGGTGGCTAGTTAGGCACTCACTGTGTGCAAACAACTGTGCTTGGAAATAAACAGAAGAACTGCAATGTGTGTGTGTGTGGGGGGGGGGCTGAACCCCACCCCACGGTGCCTGGTGCTCCCGCTTCCTTTCACCTCATGGCACAGTCTCCACTGCGAGGCGGGCTGCCTGCGTTGTGTTCACTAGATGGGTTTGGTTTGGGCTGTAAATATATTTGTGGAATGAGCACATTGACTAAGTCCCTGAAAATCTAAAACACTGTAACCATTCCTGGGAAAACCAAACACTGTCTTAAGACTGGTTCGTGCTGCTCAAATTGGTATTTAAGTAGAAATGAAGGCTATAATTTATCCTCAGGTTGGACATCATTTTAATAGTTGGGATAACTGTACAATACATCAGCTAAATGATCACTTAGTTGTCACCTGACCAAGTTTTTTGGACCAAATATCTAAAGTCGGGACAGGTATTAGCTTGCAGTAACGTCTGCTATGAATTATATTGATTGCTCTTTCTTAATTAATTACTGTATCTTAACTGGAGATTTACAAAGGCAGTTCTTACCACTATGCCTGCATTTTTTATTGCCAACGGAAGTCCTAAAAGGCCAGTTCCAATATTTCCTTTCAGAAGATGCATAAGAGTTTGTACAAACCTGAAAAGTAAATTTTGTCAGATTTAAAATATTGCAGAACAAAATCTATTAAAATCGCATGGCTGTGGTTCAAGCCTTAAAAGGGAAATGGAAATACTTCTAGGTCAGCAACCAAGGAACATTTCACTTTACCACTAATTTAGAACTCACCTTGGTTGAAGTCCTGTCTTTACCACTGCACAGTCAGGTACAGGTTATTGTGGAGAATGATGAGCTACTACGTGTTTTACACAAAGTAAATTAATTAATGTTCTCATTTCAGAACACTGTTGACAATTACATAATGAGGCTTGTAAGAGAGTTGTTAGTGACACTGTCTACATAAATAAGGAAAACACATATCTAAGCTAGGATTATCAATCAACCATAGATGAAATTAATTAAGATAACCAAATATAAGTTTGACAATCTGTACATCCTGGGTTGCTATCAATCCTAACATTTTCTGACATCATGAAGTTCCTAAGAGATCTAAACTAAGAAGTGTTTCTGGGAGGCGTTGGAAGGCAATCTCTTGATCAAGCACCACATTCACACTTCACCAAAAAAGGTTTGTATAAAAACTTGCTTTTAACATTTACAGTTCTAGTCAATTAAACTCTACTTTGCTTAATCATTACATTAAGAACTCATCTAAACCTATTAGCGATGACAAAAGTGTCACACTCACACAAAAACCCAGAAGCGTTAAAAGAAAAAAAAGTTCCGACAGTTCACTGCTCACTCCTGGCACAAAGATGTGTCTACCACCTCCTAAGGCCTACATTCAAAAGCTACGTCTGGTAACGTCGTCCTATTCCATTCCATCAGTCACCCTCCTTTCAAGATTCACAGCATTTGATGTGCACGCCCATGGTAGTAATTCCTACACACTGCTCTCTCATGCAGGAGTCTTATGTAGCTGCTCTCCATCCTCAGACTGACAATAAGTCCCATGAGGGTAGCGACTAGGCCTTTCTTGTCTTTGTGACTTCTATAGTGCCCAATCAAATACCGCCCTTGTCTATAAAAGATTAAAAATGTACACTGAATCAAAAGAAAAGGAGGCATACACAAACCATGAGACTTACGAAAGGCCCTCTTGATTACCCAATTGGTAATGTTTCTGGACAGGTAGGAGCTCCTGTTGGTGCTCTTCGTCCGATGTCCCGTCAAAGTCGTGCTCATTTATCAAGGGTCTCATGACATCCATATCTTTTCAAAAGAGAGAGGAGGAACTTACTGCTGCTTGTAAAAACTGGAATAACATTACTACAAATGAACCCGTAAGTATTATGAAATGGCACATATATTTACTACATCCGTCCTAAGCTGAAGTATATTTAAGAAAGACATAACTAGGCTTATTTGGTGGCTCTCCAGCTTGGACTAACCAATGTAAAGTAAAAAGCATAAATGGGTTTAAAAATATGTTCCCCTTTGTTTTATTTCTATGTATCCCATGAAATTTGTGGTACTCTTGGTCCCTTAGTAATAAAACAAAAGTTTAGGAATGGTCTTATTTGTGCTTACTAGGTTGTTTTGTTATTGTGTTTGAGAGGCTAAGTAGAGAAAAGGGGATTTAGGTTGCTGCCCCTACCTCACTGCCAACAGGAATGCCATACCAATATTTTCATAAAATTACAGTGACGTGTATGGGACTGGATGGGAGGATTCTTGAAAACAGTCTATTGTGAAGTCATTTAGGCATTCTTCTTCAAACATACAACCAACATGTGAGAGGACAGAGAGGCTTTCCATTTCCAGACAGAGCTACAGACTCAGAAACGTGTTCTATGAGGCCGTTAGGAACCGGAATCAACTTGATGGCATTGAGGCAGAGTATGTGTAGTACAAAATTTGAGATCCACTAAATTATCATAAATTCTAAACTCCTGGAGTTCAAATTAAGGAGAATTTTTCTCAAAGTATAAGTCTCCCATTCCATTCTCTTTTCTAACTGTTTAATCATGAGGACATTTCCAAATGGTCTTTAGCATCATCGTTTCCTTGCGTATTGTTCCTCAGTGTCAAAAGTGGCACACTCCAGTCATGTGCAGAGTATAGACGGTGCTCATTGGTATATGGTCTAAGATGTCTCCTGTCTTTAAGAGCTCTATTTATATTGTAAATTACATCCTTTTGTTTGAACACACACTATATCCTTTTGTGTTATATCCTACTTATGTAATCTTATAAAATCATCATTATTAATTGCATCAGCTTTGGTTTTAAACAAAAACATGTTAATTTTTCATTCCTCATGTATTTCATTGTCCCTGTTCATTCTTGAGTTCATTTGGGTGGGGGGAGGGGGGTTGTTCTGTCAGCTTATCGACTTGTCAGGTATTTGAAACTTGTAATATTTTCCTGCCTGGGCTGTGCAGTAAGTTCTGGGCACTACCTTGAGTCCCAAGTACTGCATCTGACCCTAGTAAAGAGAGCTAGCACGGCCTAACATTTCACTCCCGGAGCAATCTGTGAGGTGAAGTCTACTGCCCAAGAGACCATGCAAGCAATGGAGGCATGAGGGCAAAGATACGTTTTCTGCAAACATGACGAACTATGTGATCTAACGGGGGAAAGACATGGCAGTCTCCTTCCGAAAGATCACCGCCTTGGAAGCCGTTGGGGCAGTTCTACTCTCTCCTATATGGTTACCATGAGTCAGAGCAGCCTCGTGGTTTTCTGTTTTGATTTTAGCTTACTTATGTTTTTTAAAATAAGAGTGAAATATACACTGAATTCCAAAGACTTTCCACAGAAAGAATGTTAAGCTATAACCTTAATAACTCATGTATGAATTGCTTTTTGAGTGGTAATATTCTGGATTGATTAGACTAATAAAATATATAATTAAAACATCTAAATACATGAAATACCAATGTTTACTTTTCATGGCATCATAGATTATATTTTAATATATTTTCCAGTAAACCTGAAAATCTGAAATTGCTGAAATTATTTTTATATATTACTTCTATAATTCATAAAATTACATTTTAAAAACAGAATTACAGTGTACATTCCAATTCGCAAATAAAAGTTGCTTGAGATCAATCACTCTTAGCAAATTTATATTGCTTAGAAAATGTTTTAGTTAATTTTGCTCAACAGTGTAATCTTCTATGGTTTCACATTTCCCTGATTCCTAAATTCATTATTTCTCAGTGTTACATGGGTTTGAAAAAACTAAAAACTGTAAAAACAGATTTTCCTTGTCTCAATTCTTTAACATTTTTCAAACCTTAAAAATGTTTTTAAATTCTTAAAAATGTGTTCTAGGACGCTTCTCTAGTTAATCCTCTCCCAATAAGATTAAGAAGAGTTAATTTTAAAAAGTCAAAACTTTTAAAGAAAGATATAAAACACTCCTCCTAACAATGTTAGGAAATTTAAGAACATATTTATATAATATTGTAGCTGTACAATTAAAGCAAAACTCTGAAATGTGACCCATTGTTAGCTAAATTCTAACTATGTGTGCATCTAAATACATGTTTTTTTAATATACACTTAATCTTAGAAAAGAAATCTGCACCTAACACTTCCTTCTAGTTTGCCTATCCAAGGAACTATAAAAAGTGTATAGAAAATAGAATTGAAAAATGGGATTTTCCCATTGCCTTTTTGAAGCCCCCTAAACTTAGCAAACCAAAACTAGCGGAAGCAATCACGTTTTAGAATTTGAATGCAAACATGTTTTAGCTGGATACTCCTGAGTCTAAATCAAAAAGACACTGAAACCACAACTATTTGGGATAGTCACAAAACCAGAAATCTAATTATTTAATTATGAACAATAAGAGACCTAGGAGCATTGGTAGTGCAGTGGGTTATGAGTTGGGCGCTAACTGCAAATCCCCAGGAGAGAGAAGAGAACTCCGTTAAAGGTTAGTCTAGGAAACTGACAGGGCCGCTCTACTCTGTCCTACAGGCTTGACTGGAGTCTGAATGAACTGGAAGGCCACGAGTTTTTTGGACTTACTTGAAATTTTCAGAAACTTCAGGAAATACTAAATATAAATTGAGAAAAAAATGTTTTCTTCCAAAATTAATTACATAGTACAGAAAAATACAATTATATTGCTTACATTATACTTTTCTTATATTTGAATTTTTAGTTTTTTTAGGAGAGGTATTAGTACAGACCTTGGCCAAGAAATTATGTAGGAGGGCGTTCCAGGCTACAGACTTTACTGCCAGTGTGAGACATTTCAGGTTGTTTTAATATGACGGAAACAGACGCACAAGCATATGGCACATTAAGCTGAAAAGTTTGAAGCAGTTTTTGAATTGTGCTAAGGAATTTGGATTTGAGCTTATGAGCCATGGGAAAAAAGAGAGAAGAATGTATGACTTAAGTGATCGGATCTGGCAGCAATGTGAGGATCAATGACAAGAACAGGGAGCACTAGAATCAGAGACCAGCTGGAAATCAAGTCCAGGCAAGGGATGGTGAGAGCCTGAATTAAGACCACTGAAGAGAGGAGAGAGGTTAGGGAGTTAGGGAATAGACACAAGATGCATTGACCACGTAGGTAGGAAGGTTACAGGAGTCGAGGCCTCCTAACTTACTGATAAGGAGAAGTGTGAATTGATGGTGCTGTCCCTGAGAAGGAAATCACAAGGAGGTGCTGCAGTATGCCAGGACCCCGCAGTGATGTGGTTATGCGTTGGGCTGCAATCCTCAAGGTCAGCAGTTCGAAAGCACTAGCAGCTCTGCAGCTTTATATTCCTGTAGAGTCAGGGTCTGGAAAACTCATGCAGGCAGTTCTAACCCGCCCTACAGGGTCTCTGAGCTGGCATTGACTCAAGTTTTGAGTGTGAGGTGAAATCCTACCCTTTCCCCGAAAATAAGACAGTGTCTTATATTAATTTTTGCTCCCAAAGATGCGCTAGGTCTTATTTTCAGGGTTGTCTTATTTTTCCATGAAGAACAATACGGTACACATTTATTGTTTTATTAAAAGAGAACTTGTACTTCTTGTCTGTTCCGGCTGCGCTGTGGCCAACAGTGAGCTGCGTGGCGGCGCCTGCTGCTACGGTCCAGAGTCCAGAGTGGCGGTAGCTTCGGGGGGCCTTTATCTTCAGGGAGGACTTATTTGGGGGGGGGTGCCTTATATTTCAGCAAAAGGCAAAACTGTAAGTAGGTCTTATTTTCGGGGGGTGTCTTACTTTCGGGAAAACAGGGTAGGTCTACTACTCAGTGGTTCTAGGAATCCAAACCAGAAGCTGGACCTCAGCTCAGCAACGGTAATATTATTTGCCTTCCCTCAGGAGGTTCTTTTCTTTCTTCAACTGTCGTCACACATGCTACTCCTCATCAAATCAGTCTTTCCATGCCTGCTCCTTGCCCACAACTCCTTCCAACTGTGTGTCTATTTCTTTCTCCTTCTTCGGGCCTTGGCTTGCGCTTCCTCTTGGTACCTGGCTTAACCCCCTAGTCTGAATTATGTGTCTCTATTGGGTGTTCTCACAGTGTCCTACAGCTAGTAACCAACTGCTACCAAGCTGACGCCAACGCGCGGCGCCAGAACCGCTCCAGGGGGTGTTCACGGCTGGTTTTTCTGAAGGCGACTGCCAGCCTTTCTTCCTAGGTTCCACAGGGCGGACCCCAATCTCCAGCCTTTCCAGCCAAGCATGTTACCCACTTGGGTCCCGCATGGACACAGGATTCCACAGTTCCAGTGCCCCACTATAGTACTGAAAATAGCGCAGGGGGTAAGTCAGAAAAGCAGTGTTATTACAGCTCCAGTTCTCTCACACATGGCTTTTTATTTCAGGCAAAACACGTTTTAACATGTCTCCATGATGGGAGGGACTGTCGACAATTCTCTCAGCGATATGCTTCTCTTAGTATTATCAAGGTACCTTCCCCCCAAACTGTCCAATCTAATTTAATTTATCCCATTCCATTAAAGCAGAGATGGTGATGGCAACTGATTTCAATGAGATAAAATTGATAGATTTTCTAAAAGGACAAAAGAGAACATTTTTAAGAAAACCGATCGTTGTATCGGTGAGGAAAAGGCCAGGAAAGTTGTGCCACAGAACTCTTCCCAGCAGGACCAGGCACCTGCTAGTGCTTGCAGGGCAGCAAGGGGTGTCCCATGAGGATTCACTGGGAAATCCTCCTTCATCCAGCAGACCACCCTGATCTTGCCCCTTCGGACACCTCTGTTTCCAAACTCAAAGGACATTGAAAAAAATACAACTACAGTCCCTTTAAGATGCCAAAACTACTGGTTTCACATGATATAAGTAAAACAATCATTATTTGGGGAAGGCTTAGACTCTATGAATCCACCCTAGAAGCCCTATGAATCGAAACATGGAAGCTATCTCAAGAAATGATAACTTCACATTTTGACATTTTTTGTTTAATAAAGGTTTTTATGACTCTGTAGCAATTTTTTTCCTTACCCTCATAATATAATAGCCCATTTTACTTATTTGTATTCTCTGCTAGATGGCAAGGATACTGTCAGACTTATCCAGTAATGTACCTTCAAGTCTTTGGAACATAATACTTCATAAATGAATAAATGCAGGAAAGAAAACACACCATGTTAAAGGAAAAAAAGAGTTCAATTATATATGACATGTACACATTAATAAAGCCTCATTATAAGTCATGCATCTAATGATGCTGGGGAATCCAGAAATTACTGAAAGTGACAAAATTTCCTGCTTTCAGGAAGCTCACATTCTAGGGCAAATGGACCGTCAGTCAAATAGAGAGTGCAATAGATGTGTGAACACTATAGGAAAATACAGGGATGACCCTACGGAAGGGTCTCGGGGAGGAGACGAGCCAGTCAGGGTGCAGTGTAGCAACAATGAAACATACAACTTTCCTCTAGCTCCTAAATGCTTCCTCCCTCACCCCACCCACACTATCATGATCCCAATTCTACCTTACAAATCCGGTTAGACCAGAGGATGTACACTGGTACAGATAGGAACTGGAAACACAGGGAATCCAGGGTGGATGATCCCTTCAGAACCAGTGGTGAGAGTGGCGATACTGGGAGAGTGGAGGAAGGGTAGGGTGGAAAGGAGGACCTGATTATAAGGATCTAATATAACCTCCTCCCTGGGGGATGGACAGCAGAAAGGTGGGTGAATGGAGACATTGAGCAGTGTAAGACATGACAAAATAATAATAATTTATAAATTATCAAGGGTTCATGAAGGAGGGGGGAGCAGGGAGGGAGGGGACAATAAGGAGCTGGTGTCAGGGGCTTAAGTGGAGAGCAAATGTTTTGAGAATGATGAGGGCAATGAAATTACAAATGTGCTTTACACAATTGATGTATGTATGGATTGTGATAAGAGTTGTATGAGCCCCCAATAAAATGATTTAAAATTTTTTTTTAAAAAAGAAAAATACAGGAACTAAGAGCAAGAGCCTGTCATCTTAGATAGGGCGGCCAGAGTAGGCCTTCCTGAGAAAGTGGCAGTTTACAGAAGACTTGGAGGAGGAACCAGAATGGGCAATGTGGGTACCTGGGGGCAGAACAATCCAGGTGGCAGAAACAAGAAAGGCAATCTCTGAGAGGGAGGACAGAGCCCAGTGTCTAGTAGAGCTGAGAGCTGAGCAGTAACGGAAGACGGGCTGTGAACAGCTGAACAGGCCATTCTGAACAGCTCAGAGATCCGCTCGCATACATTGCTCAGCACAACCTCAAATGCAATCTAGAATGTCTAGGAGCAACATCAAGGGGTAAGATTAAGTTTTACTAACTACTTTAACTCAACACAGCTAAAATATTATCATTTCTCCAATAGTCTCAATAAACTCTCACTGCCATCGAGTTGATGCTGCCTCATGGTGACACCTCCCACGCCCCACCCCATGAGTTTCCAAGACTGTAACTGCTTACGGTGGTAGAAAGTCCTGTCTTTCTGCTGAGGAGCTGCTCGTGGTTTCGAACCACTGCAGCACCATGCACTACATCAACAGTTAGGAATGAACTCTTCTAAGTCGTCTTTGAAGTCCAGTGTGCATTTTACACTGACAGCATTTTCACATGAGCTGCATTTCAAGTCCTCGATGCAGCAGGGCCACCACACTGGACAGCACTAGAGTCTGAGCAGAGGAGTAGCATGATCCGATGTACATTTTAACCAAATGCTTCTAGCATATCTTCTCACGTCTGATGGAGAATAAAACTTTACCACCCGGGGCTGTGGTGGCGATGAAATGAGATCCTGTCTGACTCCAGAGCATGGTGTGGCCTGGGGCACAGAAGCACTCAGTGAACACTCGATTTCTTTGACTAGAAGCAAATTTTGCTGCATAGGATTTGAAATGTCAACCTCTGACAAGAAAGTAGATTTCATTCATTTAATGAGAATTATTCACATGGATGAGCTGAAAATGTGCTATGTTATTGAGTAGGTAAGATATAATACATTATACCAGCAGAAAAGAGAGACTAGTAGGAGATAATTTTTTTTTAATCAACAGAATGAAAGTTTTATCAGAGTAAAAACTAAATTGCCATCAGTCAATGTTGACTGATAGAGAGCCTGTAGGACAGAGTGGAACTAGACCCCTATGCATGTCCAAGGCTGCAGCTCTTTCTGGGAGTAGAAGGCATCATCTTTCCCCCACAGAGCAGAGGGTGGCTTGTAACTGCTGACCGTGAGGTTAGCAGTCGCAAGTGTAACCCACTATGCCACCGGGGCTCCTTTAACAAGTAAAAAAATAAAAGAAAACCTAAACACTCATTCAAAATAATGGGGAAAGTATACAATATAATTTATATTACACATAAACGCTATCATTTGCCAGTGTTTTGCTCTAATTTGGAGACAAGTGCTTGATTATTGTTGCTAGGTGCCACTGGTTGAATCTCAACTCATAACAATCCCGTACGACAAAGGAGGATGGGCTCCAACAATGTCTACCCTGCAGTCTTTACAGGCAGAGCCCCAGTGGCACGGGGTGACGAAGGCCACGGCAAGTCAGAAGCAGCTCGATGGCAATAGCTTTGGTGTCTGGGTTTCTCTCTACAGGAACGGATCGCCAGGGCTCTGCGGGGGGGGGGGGGGGGGGGGTAGGGGGGGTAGTGGTACACTTAAGCACTGTGCCACCAGGGCTTCAGCACGGCTACTACAGGTAAGCTTAATTATGATGGCGTGTACACTAGGCGGTGGATCTCAAACTAGACACACGAGTAATTCTAGTAATAAGTAGAGAAACTGTACATCAATAGGAAACACCAGCTGGATTCAATCTTATACTGGCTGCCTCAGCAATATTAGAGGCGTAGTCCTGGACCACCGTGAAACAGGAAGTCACACAATTGCTTGGGTTTCTAAGTACATTAAAAAGCTACATGTTTACACTATACTATCTTCTATTAAATGTGCAATAGCAGTAATGGAAAGGTTTGAAATACTGGAAGAATTACAAAAATGTGACAGATACAGAAGTGAGCACAAGCTATTGGAAAACTAGTGCCAAAAAAACTTGCTACAAACTTTCCATTTGTAAAAGAGCAATCACAAAACCTGTGAAACACAATAAACCCCTAGGTGTAGTGGTACCTAAGATGGCAATACTTAAATTAAGCAAGGCTTTAATGTTTTGTCCTATTACCCAGACACTGTTTCAATTTCCTAACCTAAAATCAATGCAAATTCTTATTGGTAGGCAGAATAAAGAAAAATCACATCCCCTTAGCCTGGAAAGCGTTTATACCTTTCACCTCGTAGACCAACCTATAAGCTGGTCTGTGGAGAAAGGCTTTCCACCCACAGATGTTAACCGAAACCTTATGCATGTGGAAAATTTGGAAGCCTAAATATGCAACCTTCAGGAAATGACCTTATTAACAATGGCTTATCCCCTTTATCAGGTAGTATTCTGACACTAAATTATGGTTATGAAGGGGAGCTGAAAGAAGGGAAAGTGTTATCATATGCTGAGTGGGGCGGGGGAACTGCAGAGTATGAAGCACTGATGTTAAAAAAATAGATCAGAAACACAGCAAAACATGTATAAATTAATAAAGACATAGTTAGATAATAGAATCCTAAGTAACTCTGCCTGCTTTCTCTGAAAAAAAAATGTGATTAAGTACTATATTTGTATAACTTTTACAATAACAAAATTCTAAAATCACTAATTGTGTTAGAAGAAAAAATTAAGTAAGAGTTTTTGTTTTTTAAAATATAATGTTGCCATTTTGCCATTCAACCTATAAATCACACTGAGATGTAAGATGGGAACCCCAAACTCCAAGATCACTGCCACTGAGTCCATTCCATTTCACAGTAACCCAAGAGGGCAGGGGAAGTGTCCTTGTGGGCTCCCAAGGCCGCAGGTCTGTATGGGCGCAGATCTTATCTTTCTCCAGTGCAGCAGCTGGTGGTTTCAAACTGCTAACCTTGAAGTTAGCAGCAAATGTGTAACCAACCCACTAAGCCACCAGAGGGAAAGAGTAACTACTTATTACTGAGCTGGAGAAACCTTCCAGAGGTGTCCACTCCCTATCAAACAACGTGCAAATCCGACATTCATTTATAGAGATTCAGGGAAACCACACTTTAACATCTCTATCGGTACGCTTCCTATGTTGGTGCAGCCAGGTGCTCTCAGTAGGTTCTGACTCACACCAAGCCCCTACGACAGGGTAGAATTATCGCACAGGGTTTTCTGGGATGTGATCTTTATGGAAGCAGACTGCCAGGCTTTCCTTCTGCAGCGACGTGGGTTCAAACTGCCAGCCCTTGGGTCAGCAGCAAACACGTTACCATTGAGTCACCACGGCTTATTGCTTTTCCCTTATCTGTCATTTCACTCCTTTCAAAACAATAATAGCACCTGATCTTTGTAGAAAATCTGAAAATAAAGCAGCATTTTTAAATTTTAAAAATTACATCTCCTGGAAATTTGACCAGTTCCTATTTTAGAATATGGAAACATACATACACACAAACTCCCTCTGGCTGCTTTCATTCACACATACTACCTATATGTTAATGACTACCTAATTCTTATCTCCAGATTGAACTTCTCATGAATCCTAGTATACTCATAAATCCTACTTGACATACAAGTCTGGATGTCTACCAGACATCTCGAACTTTACACGCTGAAATGAGCCCCTGATCTTCACTCCCTCACCACTTGCGCCTAATACTGCATGATGATTTATGGCTGTTGTCAGGTGGTCTCAGTTACTTGTTACATAGGTCTCTCTGCAGGCTGCGTGAGAGTCTGCACAACATGGCAGTTGGAAGTGATGAGACTGAGGGAGAATGAGAGACAGAGAGATTGAGAGAGACTTTTACGGAAGCTGTACACTGTCACTTCCACCATGATCTGTTCTCCACAAGTCCCTAAGTCTAGCCCACATGTGGCGGGAGAGGAAAATCAAGTTCCTCTTCTTGGAGAGAGAAACGCCAAAGACTTTGGTGAACGTATTATAAAATCCCACAGCCTCTCGGTGGACAGCAATTCCATCCTCGGATTTGCTCGGGATCATTCTTTTCTCCTCTTTCACTTTCACTCCTCATCTAATCTGCTGGACATCATACTGGCTCGACTTTCAAAATATAAGAGTCTGGCCATGTCTCTCAACCTCTACTGCTGCTACATACTGCACAGAAGGACAGGCCTGAAATACTGAAATACCCTCTACTACTGCTTCTACTCCCCTCCCAGCCTCTACACTGCAGTCTATTCATGCCAGATACTCAAACTCACCGCCTCTGCGTCCATTCCAACTCTAAAGCAGGGTGGAACTGCCCCTGTGGGTTTCTGAGACTGTACGTCTTGACCGCAATAAGAAGCCCCGTCTTTCTCCTGAGGGGCGGCTTCTGGGTTAGAACCTTTTGGTCACCAGTGCAAAGCATGATGCCTACACCACCAGGTCACCTCACTCCTCGGCTCAAACCCCACAGAGTGAAAGTCAGTCTGTACACAGTCTCTACCTCCCAGACAAGTTGCCTTCAAGTCTATCTTGAGCCTCATGGCCCAGTGTGCCGAGATGAAACTGCACTCCATCAAGTTATCAAGCAGATCGCGAGGGAGGTACCCTGGCTGCCTTCTAACCACCCATCTTTGGGCTAGTAGTATGGCACTCGGGGACCTACATGGCCTCTGAGGAGGCCGAAATGAGTCAATGACAGTGAGGTGTTTTCATTTGCTTTGTTTGGGCTGCCAGCAAGGCGTGTCTAACTCATAGGGCCCACACAGGACA
This sequence comes from Tenrec ecaudatus, assembly GCF_050624435.1. Taxonomy (NCBI): domain Eukaryota; kingdom Metazoa; phylum Chordata; class Mammalia; order Afrosoricida; family Tenrecidae; genus Tenrec; species Tenrec ecaudatus. The sequence continues at coordinate 90,412,344 of NC_134533.1, forward strand.
AAGCAGAACTCCTCTTCCGTGGGCTCCTGAGACTGGGAATTTCCGTGGAAGCAGACTGCCACATCTTTCTCCCAGAGTGGCGGGTAGGTCCAAATACCAACCTTCCTGTCAGCAGCCAGGCACGCAATCACATGTACCTAAGAGGCTTCCTGCTAACACCCTGACCTCAACACTACCTTGATCACTCTGCTTCAGGGCCTTGGCCTCCTTAACCATTTCGTCTTTACTCTCTGTTCACTCTGCCTGGAATTGTGTATCTCCTTGGCTAATTCCCTTACCTCCTTCAAGTCTTGGCTTAAATCTCACCAGCTCAGTAAGGCCCATTTTGAGCACCTTCACATCACTGTAAATTGTCCAGCCCATATCTTCCCTCCTGATTTTCCTTACTCTGCTCTACCCCCGCACCCCCAGCATTTTACCTAACATCGGGTATAAAAGGAGACTTCAGAAAGTTCATGGGAGAAGTCCATGCTATTCTATTCCATTTTCCCATAAACTTTTGAAGTCCCTTCATATAATTCACTGGTAATTGTTTACTATTTATTGTCTGCTCATGCTCAGTAGCATACAAGATTCATGAGCAGAGATCTTGATGTTTTGTTGAAGGATGTATCCTAATAGGGGTTCAATAGAAGGTGGATGAATATGTGCTGAATTAACAAACATCACTTACAATAGACCTCCCCCACAAAAAAAACATGGTTATGCAGAATAGATAAACAACATTTACCTAATCAATTCCTTTAAATGGATATGTGGATAACTATCAGCTTTTCTCTATTATAGATGCTACAATGATCATTTCTTGATATAAATATTTGTTTATAATATTCATTTCCTTGGGAAATATTTTTAGAAATGTATACTTTGAAAAGTAGAGATATTACCCTGCTCCTACTAGCCATATATGAAAATGCCTATCTTCTTACATCCTAAGAGGGGGTACTAATGATTTTAAACTGGGTCAGATAAATCTGTTTATATGTAGCCTCAGCCATCAATGAGCTGGCACTGATTTTATCTCCACTGAGTCACAGTGACTTTATAGGACTGGGGAGAATTCCCCTGTGTGTTTCTAAGACTGTAACTCTTTGCGGAAGTAGAAAACAAAAGATGGGGGCAATTATAGTGCCTAATTCACAGAATTGGATTAAGGGTTAAATTACACTATTACAAATATTGTATGTTTTACCATTTCTATCATCTCTGCTTAAAGGGGGGTCCTGGTGGCATAGTGCTTGGGGGTTGGACTGCTAACCTCAAGGTCAACAGTTCGAAACTACCAGCTGTTCCTTGGGAGAAAAAGCAGGCTTTCTACTCCTGAAGCTGTCCAGAGTTCGTTTCGGAGACCCACAAGGGCAGAGCTACTCTGACCAATAGGGTCACTATGACTCAGAATTGACTTGATGGCTTTGAATCAGGTTGAGTTTATGCTTTAAAAAAATAAAATTTTTGTAAAGTGCCCAGCACAGTATTACAAATTACCAACCTATTAGTTCCCTACAATAAAATATTGTTGAAAAAAAGACGCTCAATCTCCCTTCTCATGGATTACATGTTATCACTCAGCATCGAATTACAATAACTCCTAAACTCAGATCATAAATCTCCTGACTGGCTTGGCTCTTGACAGCCAGCTGGGGAACCAATACTAACAGGGCGTGCTGCCAAGCAGGGAGGGCAGAGCTGGAAGCAAAGTTTGCCAAGCAAGCCAGCTACAGGTATCTCTCGCTCGGTCGGCTCCGGCTCGGCGGGTCCTGTGCATCTTTCCCTGGTGCCGGCGGGCGAGCTGCGGGTTCGCGCGGGCACGCACCTGGTCGAGCTGCGGGTTCGCGCGGGCACGCACCTGGTCGAGCTGCGGGTTCGCGCGGGCACGCACCGGGACTGGCGCGTTTGAAAGGCAAACCCACGACGGCAACTTCCTGAAAGCATCACTGGAGACCAGGGCGAGTGGCCCTGCCGTGTGCTGCACACTGGTCGCACGGCCGGCCCGGCTGCCACGCTCCGAGCTCTCTGCAGGCCCGAGCCTGCCGCCGCCGCCCGACGACCAAGCGGGGGGGGGGGGGGCGCGAATTCGACCCCGGGGGGCGATCCGCGTCGGGTCCCGGCCCTTTCCGAATGACCCCGGGAGCGTGACAGGGGAGTCCAGTCGGATCCCCCCGCCCCCACGCGCCTCGACCGAACCCAAACCGATCCGAAACCCACCGCCCGGCCCTCCCACGCCAGCGAGAGGCCACTGGCCCCGGGACGCGGACGGGCCCCGGGCGCCGCCGCCGCCGCCGCCGCCGCCGCCACCCCGGCGGTGACCCGCGCTGGGCGACCGGAGGCCTCGGCGCTCCCCGCTCCCCGCGGACGCTCAGTGGCCGCGCCAACGTCGGCCCGGCGCCCGGCCCGGCCGCAGCACCGACCTAGCTCCTCGCGCCCGGCCCCCTCGGCCGCCGTCGGCGCCGCCGCTTCCATCGCTCCCGGGTCTCCAGGACGTCGCCGCCCCGGGCCGGCTCTTCCGCCGCGGCGTGCCGGGCCTCCGAGCAGACGGACCCGCGCCGCGCCCCGCCCGCCCAGCCCGCGCGGCGCCGAGCATGCGCGCTGGGGCAGCCGGGCCGCGCGCGCGGAGCGCGGGGCTCGCGGGGCTCGCGGGCCAAATGCCCGCGTTCGGCGGGTGGCTGGGGGGGTCCTGGAGGGGCCCAGGACCCGGAGGAGGCTGGCCTGCGGCCATCGACCTGGAGAAGCGATGGATGAGGAGAAAGGAGAGCCTTTGGGGCTAGGAGTTCAGAGCTGGCAGAGACCTAGGCCTATAGCTGGCGGGCAGGGTCGTGGGAGGGAGCTAGACAGATGACCCTGAACTTGATTTGGGAGCGCCCATCTGTTCGGGGTTACCTGTTGGACTGCTAACCCGCAAGGCTGATAGTTTGGACCCACCAACTGCTCCGAGGGCGACAGACCAGGCTTCCTGCTGTCATAAAGAGAAAGTCTCCGAAATCCACTGGGGAGGTTGTGCCCTGTCCTACAGGGTCCCAATGAGCCCGAATCCACTCGAGGGCAGGGAGGGAGGGAGGGAACAAGCTATTCATTTGCATGGTCCAGTAGAGGATGGGGAAAACAAGGGAAACCCTCTGTAAAAGGGATGAACCGAATGTGCTGCAGTGGGCGCAAACATACCACGATAAACTCCGGATGGAGCCACGCAGCCTTGGTTCTATGGAAAGTAGGGGAACTCGCAACAGTATTTGCAAGACCTGGCATGCTACAAAGCACCATTGCTTTCCCAAAGCAGTGAGGGGTTTTATGCCCTCTCCCCGTGGGCGTTCTGAAAATCCTTTCTGATCAGTCTCTTATGCCCCTGTTTAGAGGCATACGATGCACTCAAGTAGAATGTAATCTAGTCAAATACAGTTCTAAGGATTTTTCTATGCTCTTCAGAGATGTTTGACCTCAACTGCGATGTTGACAAAGTCGTGTCAGATGCTGTCAAGCACCTTCACTAGGTTGTCCTCGTTCCCAAGTCTCCCATCCATTTTACAGATGAGAGAACCAATGCTCACAGAGTTAAGCAACTTTTCCGAGGAGCTAATCCGTAGTAGAGACAGGAATTCGATCTGCCACCAGAGCGTGTACTATAAACCATCACACACAGCTGGCCTCTCGTGGGTTCCAATAAATATTTGTATCATCAGTGTGTGGCACAGCCTTTAATTTGAAAGCAAACTATCTATTTGAACTCTGGTGTTCCTCTTCCCCACCCCACCCCCACCCCCTCGCAGTTCTTTAAAGTCAGAAACAGGGCTTTTTTACTTTTTTCTACTCCATTCCATTAGGCCAGGGGTCCTCAAACTTTTTAAACAAGGGGCCAGTTCACTGTCCCTTAAACCATTGGAGGGCCGGATTATAGTTAAAAAAAAACTATGAACAAATTCCTATGCATACTGCACATATATTATTTTGAAGTAAAAACAAAATGGTAACAAATACAATACTTAAAATGCAGAACAAGTAAAGTTAAATCAACAAAGTTACCAGTATTTCAATGGGAACTATGGGCCTGCTTTTTGCTAATGAGATGGTCAATGTCCAGTTCCGTATTTGTCACTGCTAGTCCTAACAAGCGATGTAATTGTGCATCAGTTAGTCTAGATCTGGTTGGAGATTTCAGATGTTCCATTCTGGAAAAAGTCTGTTCACAGACATAAGTGCTTCCAAGGATGGTTACCATTTGAGAGCATGGTTCCTGAGACGAGGACATGTCTCAGAGGGAGAGATGCACAGCATCAGGAAGGCTGCTTGACCTGAATGCGTCCTTCAGAGTCACAGTTCTGCAGCTCAGCCGGTTCCATTTGGTAAATTGTATCCATAGTTTCAATGTCAATAGAAAATGGGTTATGGAAAAGCTGCATGTCCTATTCATGGAGACGAAGCTCTTTAAATCTAAATTGGAACTTCTTTTGCAACTTTTCCAGTGAATCCATATGTTTTGTTTGTGAATGCAACCAGTGGTTTTCCCGCTCACAGATTTTGAGTTGTGGGTGATGGCAAAAATGTTCCTCCTTCACTTGTTTGATGAGGAGGCCTAATTTGACTTCAAAAGCTTTCACATGTGATTGCCTATCACAGAGGAGCTTCCCCTCTCCTTGAAGCTGCACATTGAAACTGGTGAGTAACTCTGTTACATCTGTCAGAAAGGCAAGGTACCATTTCCATTCTGCATCATTGAACTCTGGTACTTCTTTGTTTTTTGAAAGAAGAAACTCTGTAATCTGTGGAAGTAAGTCATAGAAATGTTTCAAAACTCTCCCTTGATTCAGCCAACGGACTTCTGTGTGGGACAGAACATCTTCATAGGCGACATTTAGCTCAGACAGAAAGTCCTGAAATTGTCTGTGGTTTAGTGCATTAGCGCTAATGAAGTTAACACGAGATCCCACCGTTTTCAGAACAGAGTCCCACTTCAGTGATTTACTGCACAGCGCTTGCTGGTGGATGAGGCAGTGTGTGGCTATTGGATGAGGATGGTTAGGTTTTTCCACCTCTTGGATAATGCGAGCAATTACTCCTTTCTTAGACCCCACCAAGCTAGGAGCACCATCAGTTGTCACACTGGCTAGTTTAGTTCAGTCCAGCTCCAAACCACTCACAGTTTGGCAAACCTTTTCACAGACATCCTCTCCTGTAGCTGTTCCTTGGATGCTTTGCAGGGCAGCAAGCTCTTCTGTGACTTTGAAATAGTCATTCATCCCACGAATAAAAACTAGAAGTTGTGCAGAATCACAAACATCATGGCTTTCGTTGAGTGCCAAGGAAAAATAGGAAAGATTTTTGTGGAGTTTTGCAAATGCTGATGCAAATTGTCTCCCATTTCTTCAATCCTTTGTGTAATTGTAGGTCCTGAAAGACTCACTGTACTAAATAAATCGGCCTTCTCTGGACACATCTCTTCTTTAACAAATTTTCTCTCCACGAATGGTCTTCCAGTGCACACTATTAGCTTAGCAACTTGAAAACTTGCTCGCAGGGATGAAATATTTAGCTGCTCCTGCTTCACAAAAGTATTTTGCTGAGCTGTCAATGTATTTTTCAGTTTTAATATTTTATCTATTCTCACTTCTCTGACCAAACAATCATATCTATCTTTATGTTGAGTTTGATAGTGTTGATGCAAATTGTATTCTTTGAACACAGACACTATATTCTGGCATATCAAACACACAGCTCTTTCCTTGTACTGCACAGAAAATAACCATAAGTCCACTGTTCTATGAATATCCTACACTCAGTCAATTTTTCTCTTTATTGATATCATTGTTTCCTAGGGATTCCAAATTGCTATTAGTAAAATACACACAGCGCTACAAAACAATACACCGGCAATAACTTTGCCCACACCGAGACATATAGACTGCACTGCCCATCAATGCAGTCTGATCGGTGTCCATCAATGCAGCCTTGCCAGTCCACTTCATTTCAGCCTCACCAGTGCCCATGTTGGTGGAACTCTGCTTTTACCTCAGGCTCACACTGGGGCGGTGCGGGAACCAGCACGATTACAGAGCCGGTTCCTCCACCACCTTTCCAGTTCACACTACCCTGTGCGAACCACACTGTGATCTGTGAACTCGCACAGGAATCTGATCACCTGGTGAGAAGACCCATGAGATCAGATTCCACTGCAGGAAAAAAGAAGGCACGTCTGCCTTTTTCCTTCCGAATCCAATGCGAGTGCAGCCAGACAAGCACGCGGCTGGCTCACGCTGCTCAGAGATCGCAGCAGTGTGAACCGGGGCTTACACAGCACACAGCAGACAACACCATACACAACTGACTAGCAATCAGAGTATAAATGCACTTCCTCTCAGTTAAATTGAGTTTCCTGCTCCTGCGCTGTCTGCAGAGCCGGATTAAGTTCCCAGGGGGCCCTAGGCAGATTAGCAGTTTGGGGCCCCCATGTGATAACACTGAGCACTGGCCATTTGCATTCACACTAAGCACTTAAAATTATCATTAGCTCTGAGCACTCATCATTTGCATTAGCACTGACCGCTGACTGTTTGCTTATAACTGAGATGCAACCTCCCTAGAAACCACCCCCAACCAACTAACCAACATTTTTCTTTTCTTTTTTTTGTGATATGGCTTAACATTTTTATTAGGACAAAGGAAATTTCCTTTCCCAAGGAGGTGAGAAAGAAAACAGGGAAACCATACTGACTTAAATTATGGATAAATGAGTATCCAACATTTTTTAAAAAAAATAGACTTCCTAACTTCAGGGGAAAAAAGCCCCCCCTTAACCACACACACACAAAAAGACCTTGAAAATAAATAAATAAATCCTAACTTGTTCTTTCTTACCTCGGTCCTCAGGTAGCAGCAGGCTCTGCACAGGCAAGCTCATGATTTGTCCAATCACACCCGAGATTGAGAGGAGGAGTTGAGAGACAGAGAGAAGGAGGGGAGTCGGAGGGTGCGGCACACATCGCACACATGCGCACTGCTGCCTGGGCGGAGTCAGCTGCTAAGCAGGACAGGCAGCGGTGGCAAAAACACAGGGCGGCAGGCCAGATAACTGTCCTTGGTGGGCCACAAGTGGCCTGCAGGCCGTAGTTTGAAGACCCCTGGTCTAAGTGAGAGGAAATCATCTTGTTAAAGGCTACTGACCCATAAGAAATAACTTTTTTAAAATATCAATCGACGTAAGTTGTGTTACTGTCCCCCTGAAAAATAAAGGATGTTATTACAGAGGAAAAGGAAATCCAAATTGAAGAAGCGGGTAGCAATGCAATGAACACCTAAGTGCCTTTTTGCAAAATTGTGGAGTGATGCTGTTGAACCTGTAATCACAGCACATACAACTGAGCCTATAGGACACTGTTACAGGAGCAATCCGCTGACAATGGACAGACTGAAGCATCTCTCTGAAATGTTCAGAACACTTAGGAAAGTGTGAGCATGTCTGAAAATCTCTACAGTACCAGGTTGACCACCGCTCACCCCTAATAGCTGAAATTTGAAATCTATGCTCAGTGTCCTTGAAGTTGTTTTTAATAATTATAACAACTATTAATGTGCCAGGAAACACACCGAGTACTTTGTAAGCTGTGCTGGTTAGTTCTCCTTTGAAGGCCAGCCCATGTAGAAGGCTTCAGTGGGCTCCCTTGTGCTCTCCCTTACCATTTGTTTCAACCAAGGGAAGCTCTGGACGGAGATGTGATCGAAGGGCAGAGAATATATCTGACCACAGGGGAAAGCAACTCACAAAACTCACACTCACTGCCAGTGAATTCATTCCAACTCACAGTGACCCTACGGGACAGAGCAGAGCTGCTCCTTTTGGTTTCTGAGACTTTATATCTTTATGGGAGTCGACAGACTCCTCTTTCTCCAGGGGAAGGGCTGAGGGGTTCCAACTGGAAATGCTGTCGTTACCAGCTCAGTGTAGTGCCCATGACACCACCAGGGCTCCTTTGCAGAGCTGTACTTTGCAGGTTGGGCATTTAGCTCTCCTGGTGCCCTGCTGACTAGGCCACTACAGTTGGCTGCATCCCCTAATGACAGTGAAAACTTCCGTCAGGCAAGTCTCTCCAAGTTCCTCTAGGCACTCCTGCCCATTGTCCGTTCAGGATCAGGGGCAGGATTGTCCATTCCCTGTCCCCGTCCCCATTGTCTCATCTAGAGCATTGTATCATCTGTCCGTTGTTGATTTTCCTAAACACCTGCTCATACCATTGAAAACAGTCATTCCTTTGTTAGTCTTGCTGTCTGAATCCTAGTAAGACACTGATTAATGTGCATATGTGTTCTCATTTATATGTTTATGGAAATAGAATGTTCAAGTATTATTTCATTTTATAAATGGAAAAATTGAGGTGAACAATGGGTAAACATGATAGTGGGGCAGGAGGAAAGAAAAAGAGGAAAGTAAAAATTATTCCTAAAGATATAAATATATATATGTAAATATATAACAAAGCTTCATTTGTTCTATATGTGTACATATATGTAAATACAATAAGGAAGCAGTTGGACTTTGGGCCTCTCATTTTGTCTTATCTAAGTACAAGAATGGTTTGTTCTAATAATGTGGCACAGAATGATACTCACCTTCCCAACACAATCACTGAAGACAAAATGGGTGCACTAGCAAGTGTGGTAAAGTAAGCTGATGATGCCCAGCTATTAAAAGATATAGCATCTGGAGTCTTAAAGGCTTGTAGTCAAATAAGTGGCCATCTAGCAGGAAAGCAACAAGCGCACATGGGTGAAGCACACTGACCTGTGTGTTCATGAGATGTCAATGGAAATAGCTATCAGAAGTTCAAAAACAAGAAACCAAAATGACATAAAGGAGCATGGACAAAGTAGAAAGCTAAAACCCACCTGTAAAACAATTGGACAATCCCTCCCAGAAGGGCAACATGGAAGGGATGATAAATCTAGGGAGCAGTATAGCACTGATGGGAATATAACTTTCCTCTGGTTCTTTAATATTTCCTCCCCCAACTATTAAAGTTTATGTTTTACCTCATTAATACTGTTAGACCTACATATGTTCATTTGTATAATTAAGATCGTTTGATGCAGGAAAGCCAGGATGGATACCCCTTCAGAAGCAGCAATGGGAATAAGGATTCCCTGAGGATATGGGAGGAGAGGGGTGGGGAAGTGGGAGAAGGAGGGGCTGATGGCAATGATGGCTGTATATTCTCACTCAAGAGGAGCAAATAACAGAATTGTAGGTGAATAGACATATTGGACGGGGTAAGATACGGATATATATAGATATATACACAGAATAACAATAACAATATACGACAATAATAATTAGGGTTCCGTGGGGGAGTAAGGGGATAAAGGGGAGCTGATATCAAAGGGTTCAAGAAGTAAAATGCTTTGAAGCTGATTGTAGTAGCAATTACACAACTCTGCTCGATGGATTTGAATTATAGAATCTTGTGATATCTGTAAGAGCTCCCAAGAAACTGATAAAAAAAGAAAAAGAAATTGAGGTTCAGAGAAGTTACACAATTTGCTCAAAATGAAATAGCAGAGTTGATTCCAAACTGGATCTGATAACTATTGTCCTGTCAACTTCGCTCTTACCAGAAGCATTTGCTCAGGTGATGGGAAATCAAATCACCAATTCAGAAAAGTCTCAGTTAAAAAAACAAAAATATTTTTTAAAATACCACTTCAATCACATTACCGGGGGTGGTGATTTATATAGACCAATAATAGTCAGAAAGGAAGGCAGCAGCTGGTCCCTTAATTTAGACCAAACCTGCAGGTGTCTGACCAAAAAAGGAAAGCAATGAGCGCAAAGTGAATGCTCCATCGCCTACGTCGCCAGTTCCCTCTCCAATTCCCTCTGTGTAGCTTTAAACGCCAGCCTAGAACCCTTTCTTCAGGGCTAAATTGAGAAGGTAATTTACTGTAATTCTCTCTTCTCATTTTTTCCTTCCTCCTATCCAGACCCAGCAAGACTTTATTGAGAATATAATGTACTAGGGATGGGCTCTCGGATTATAAATTACTCGGGACAAAATGGTCCTGGGAGACTCCATTTTTCTGCCATTTGGCAGTGGAGCCGCAATGGGAGTTGAAAATGGAGTGTGAGCGAGGTTTAGCTCAATTTAGTCTCTTTAATGGGTTCTTGTTCTGGACATCATCTGGTCAGTCAGATCTCAGAAGGTCAGAAAAGTGAGAATCGTCACATCATCAGGTGAGAAGTAATATAGTACCTACAGTGGGATGACCCGGTGTCTAAAGCCTTCTACAACATTAGGAAACTCCTCACAGCAGCACTGTCAGGGCTGAACGGTCTGACATACAACCTCGCTACTAACCAATGAAGCCTGGTCCTCTCAAAGTGACTGTCGGAGAGGCAAATAGAAGCGACTTGTGCCAAATGTTCAAAAGCACACGGGTATCTTCACCACTTCAACATTCTCTTGGGTATTTAACCTCAAGGGAGCAAAGGCTTTAAAACGTGTGTCTTAGTCAAGCCCAAGTGTACCACTTAAGACTGAAAAGAACGCTTTCAAAATGGATCCTTTCTCATTTTAAACGCCTTGTGCATCAGTTAAACCTTAGCCTGTAAGGAACTATTGCGTTTTGCTTTCACCGAGTGAAAACCAAGGACAACTGCCTTGGCTGTCTCTGGATGCCAAGAACTCAGGATCCTCACATGCAAGTTTAGCATGAGAAGTCCTCCCTGTTTCAGCAGGTTTGCCCTCAGGTCTGAAATGGGGTTTCATGAGACCGACTGGGCCTGTAGGCTTTTGTGCAGCCTCCTTTTCAAACGGACAGTGTGAAAGGCTTACTTACGGGAAGGAAGGACTATGTGTGAGGATGCCTGGAATAGTTGACACCTAGAATACTTCCCATGGTGATTCGAGGACCCGGCCCCCAACCTGATAACCTGGTTGAGTAGTTCCAGCGGGAGTGGCCCAAAATAGAACGGTACCTTGTTGGAGGACTCTGTCAAAGAGATGCAGCAACCCTGAGACCCTCCTTAGAGAAAATAAGTCCCAACAGACAACCTACTTGTGTTTGTGTGGGTGTATACCATTTTCAAAATTGTGATAGGTATATACATATATATCTTTTTTTCATTTCATTTCACCTTTTTTTGACACGTACACTTCAGTGACATTTATGATGTTCACATGTTCAATCAGCTTTGATGATAGTACGCAGAGGTAGGATGAAAAGTTTATAAAAGGCAAAACTTTTCCTCGGGCGGGACAAGAAGTTGCCGCTAGACCAGTACATTCCTCACAAGCCACTCCTCACATTCATCCCATGCTTCACAAGTCTTTAAGACAGGATGTCTCCAGAAAGAAGGATCATTTATAAAGAAAATATCAAGCCTGAAGAATTCTGGAATTCCAATTTTCCTCAAAGTCAGACTAGTAGTTAACTACATGGTGCTCTGTTTATATGATATCGTTTCTGTCAATTTGAGGTTTAGTCATAATACACGTAATTGTTCACTGTTTGATTTTTTCCCTTATGAAAACAGCTGATTTTCTGAAAGACTGGTTTACATTTTATAACTTAATTAGATTAGTGCTCAATTACCTAAAGAAGAGGCATTGTATTAAGTCCAAGAAATGAGAAAGTGATCAAGGGAAAGTTTGTTTTGCATAATATGAATGATACCTAATCCATCCTCTAGTTAGCTCTTTGAGCTTCCTTAGTGTGTCAAGAGACTCTCTGTCTCTATCATGCTTGGCCCTATCCTCACTTGTTATCATTAAAGTGTACCTCTTCAAGGAAGCCAAAACACCAAAGCTATTTATAACACAAAATTTCTGTTTTAAACCTAGACTCTTATTCATATCCTTTTATCTCCTTACTTTTGGCTTCATATCTTCTGGACTAGAACTAAGACAGTGGAACCCAAACTAAACTCACTGCCATCGAGTCAGTGCCGACTCATAGCGACCCTATAGGACAGGGTAGAACTGGCCCCTGGGAGTTTCAGAGATGTAACTCTGTACGGGAGTAGAAAGCTTCATCTTTCTCCTGGGAGCAGCTGGTGGTTTAGAACTTCTGACCTTGCAGTTAGCAGCTCACCTTCATAAACAGAGACAAGGACAAAGTGGACTATCAATGTCTGGATTTTTCATGCATAAGAGGTTGCCTTATGGAGTTGACCATAAATTACGCCTTCATACTATGTAAAATACTAGTTGCCATCTAGTGTATTCTAATTCAAGGTGTGAGTGGGTCATTTTGTGCAAACTTGGCTCCCATAGAAACATGTTGACAGAGGTTAGCCTGTCAATCAGGTCGCAGTTTGATTGGAGGGCGGCCAAGATAAATGGCTCTCTGAGGCCGGTTCCTTCCTCTTTCTCACTGGAGGCAAGCCACACATCTTTCCCTCTGCTTCGCCTTCCTGTTGAAGAGCCACTTTGAGCCACGCTGATGGTAGGCAGAGCCCTGGAGATGCAGCCACTACCGTTCGATCTACAAGACTTTGCACCTACCAGCCTGTGATCGTCCTATGTTCTGCATTATTGCACGTGGCTTTGTGAATCTGAAGAGGTATTTATCAAAAAAATTTTTATTTTAACAATTTATTGGGGCTGATACAATTCTTTTCACAGTTCATACATATACATACATCAATTGTATAAAGCACATCTGTACGGTCTTTGCCCTAATCATTTTTTTCTCTTTTCTTCTTTTACATTTTATTAGGGACTCCAACAACTCTTACCACAATCCATACATATACATACATCAATTGTATAAAGCTCATCCATACATTCCCTGCCCCAATCATTCTCAAGGCATTTGCTCTCCACTTAAGCCCCTTGCATCAGGTCCTCTTTTTTTTTCCCCCCCCTCCCTCCCCTTTCCCCCCTCCCTCATGTGCCCTTGGTAATTTATACCTCGTTATTTTGTCATATCTTGCCCTATCCGGGGTCTCCCTTCCCCCCCTTCTCTGCTGTCCCTCTCCCAGGGAAGAGGTCACATGTGGCTCCTTGTAATCAGTTCCCCCTTTCCAACCCACTCACCCTCCACTCTCCCAGCATCGTCCCTCACGCCCTTGGTCCTGAAGGTATCATCCACCCTGGATTCCCTGTACCTCCAACCCTCATATGTACCAGTGTACAGCCTCTGTCCTATCCAGCCCTGCAAGGTAAAATTCGGATCATGGTAGTTGGGGGGAGGAAGCATCCAGGATCTGGGGGAAAGCTGTGTTCTTCATCGATACTACCTCACACCCTAATTAACCCATCTCCTCTCCTAAGCCCCTCTATGAGGGGATCTCCATTGGCCGACACTTGGGCCTTGGGTCTCCACTCTGCACTTCCTTCATTTAATATAATATATATATACACATACATATATACATATACACATATATACACATACATACACACACTTATATCTTTTTTTTTTTTGCATGATGCCTTATATCTGGTCCCTTGGGCACCTCGTGATCGCATTGGCCGGTGTGCTTCTTCCATGTGGGCTTATTTGTTTCTGAGCGAGATGGCCGCTTGTTCACCTTCAAGCCTTTAAGACCCCAGACACTATCTCTTTTGATAGCCGGGCACCATCAGCTTTCTTCACCACATTTGCTTGTGCACCCATTTGTCTTCAGCGATCCTATCATGGAGGTGTGCAGTCAATGATATGATTTTTTGTTCTTTGATGCCTGGTAACTGATCCCTTTGGGACCACTCGATCACACAGGCTGGTGTGTTCTTCCATGTGGACTTTGTTGCTTCTGAGCTAGATGGCCGCTTGTTTATCTTCAAGCCTTTAAGACCCCAGTCACTATCTCTTTTGATAGCCGGGCACCATCAGCTTTCTTCACCACATTTACTTGTTCACCCACTTTGGCTCCAGCCGTTGTGTCGGGAGAGTGAGCATCATACAGTTCCAATTTAATAAAAGAAGGTATTCATGCATAGAGGGAGTGTTTGAGTAGAGGCCCAAGGTCCTTCCGCCACCTTAATACTTGACCTATAAATATCGACACAAAGATCTATTTCCCCAACCACCTATATATATTTGCATGTACATGTCTTTGTCTAGACAAAAAAGATATTTTGTAGTATATTTTCCAATAACTAGAAGTCATTTGATTTTCTGACTGCTGCTTCCATAAGGGTTGATTGTGGATCTAACTAAAATGAAATCCTTAAGAACTTCTCTCTTTTCTCTGTTTATTATGATTTTGCTAAGTGGTCCAATTGTTAGGATTTTTTTTCTTTATGTTGAAATATAATCTATGTTGAATGCTATTGTCTTGGATCTTCAATAATTATTGCTTCAAATCCTCGTCACTTTCAGCAACTAAGGTTGTGTTGTCTGCCTATCACATGTTATTAATGAGTCTTCCTCCAATTCTGATGCCACATTCCTCTGCATACAGTGAATCTTATTTGTTAACTTGCTCATCATACATATTGAATAAGTATGAGGAAAAGAATTAGATAAGCTGGAATATATGAAGACGAATATGGCATCAGGATTGGAAGAAGGCTTATTGACCCTATAACACCTGCATGCTTCAATATGCAAATAACACAACCTTGCTTGCTGAAAGTAAGGAGGACCTCAAGCACTTGCTGATGAAGAATAAGAATTGTAGCCTTCAGTGTGGGTTACAACCCAATGAAGACCCAAATCCGCACAACCGATACATGACATCATGATAAATGGAGAAAAAGTTGAAATTGTCAAATATTTTGTCTTGCTTGGATCCAGACTCAATGCTCATGAAAGCATCAGTCAAGAGATCAAAATATTCATTGAATTAGGTAAAGATGCTGCACAAGACCTCTTTAGAGTATTGAAAAGCAAGGATGTCACTTTGAGGACTAAGGTGCGCCTGACCCACCCAACCCATCACCTCAAATGCTTGTGAAAGTTGGACATCGAATAAGGAAGACCAAAGAAGAATTGATGTTTTTGAATTGTGGTGCTGGAGAAGAATATTAAAAATATCACAGACTGCCAAAGGGACAAAAAAGTCTTTGTTGGATGAAGTAAAGCCAGAGTGCTCTTTAGAGGCAAAGATGGTAAGACTTTGTCTTACACATTTGGACATGTCAGGAGAAACCAGTCCCTGGAGAAGGGTATGATGCTTGGTAAAGTGGAGGGGCATCGAAAAAGAGAAAGGCCCTCTACAGGATGGCTTGACTCACGGCTGCAGCAATGTGCTCAGGTGCGGGTGATAGACCAGCTATCCCGCACAAGCTGCATCTGAAATGAGGCGTGCGGATGAAAGGAAAAGAAAGAGACGTGTACAAAGCATGGACTGGGAGGACAACAGTCTGATGGACTGAAGTACCGAGTATAGTCAAAGCTTGGTTCTTATACTCTTCTTACAAGGGAATGATTACAAAGTAAACATAAAAGTACTTATTTTTAAAAACATTCTGAACCTCTTAGCTATGTAAACATTACTTAACTGGGCACATTGTCTAAACACTTGAATAATAACAGCACTATATTCTAAGATAAGCACAATGACATGCAGGGTTCCAGAGAATTTTAAAGGGGTCATAAATAACTGAGTTATCTCATAATGCTTTTAGCTGCAAAGTAAACAGAGGCACAGGAGACTAATTAGTCACCCACCAATAAACACCTTGACCAGCGACCACACTCAGGCATAGGAACAATTGTGAGGATGGTGCAGGACCACGCAGTGTTTGGTCCTGTTGTGCATAGGGTCACTATGGGCCGGAACCAACTCAATCGCAACTAACGAAACATGGTGAACGGATGCAGTCCTGACACAAACTTTTCCTAATTTTAAAGCGGGCAGGATCTCCTTTTTCTGTTAGGAGGGTTACCTCTTGATCTGTGTGTATTTTCTGCATAAGCATAATTAAGTGTTCTGAAATCTGAATTCTTTGAGATGTTATCCATAATTTGTTATGATTCATACAATAGATTGCCTTGAATGTTCAATAAAACATAAGCAAATGTCTTTCTGGTATTTTCTGATTTCATAACTGATTATTCCTCCAATAAGTTGTCATTATCATGTCTCCATTTCCCCTCTTGTTTCAGCAATTTATGTTATTAGTATTACTGCTGTAATTGATAATATCGATTGTTCTTTTCATTTTTCAATTGAAATATTACCTGTAATTCTGCATGCGCAGCCCAGTTATCTCTGATATATGACTAGATCTCAGTCAATGTGATAGGAGCAGAAAAAGATCTGCACAACCTCTGAGTCTAACTCACCTGTGGCACACCCTTCCCTTGACCTTTCTTTTCTAGGCTCTGCAGATAAGGGTCACATCTCAGTTGTGGTGATTCAGCTAGAAATCTGAGTCCTCATGACTTTCTAAAGTAGATCTGACCAGATCACCTTGATCTTATCCTCCATCCCTCCAAAAGTCTAGTGTGAACTCCATGTTAGGATGAATTCTCTTGATGACACATTCAGAAATTAGAAGAAAAGACAGATAAGCTGTACTGTGATAAGTAGCTTTTCCATTCAGAGCAGAACAGGAAGAGTCTAAATATAAAGTGAACTTTTCAAAAACAATCAACATGTATTCACTGATAAGTACTGTAGATAGAAGAGGGATTGGGATATATGACTCATAACTCCAATCAACTTGAACTCATGTCCAAACAACTTGACTCATATGTCCAATCAATGAAACAGTCCATGGACAAGGACAACTAACAACACAAGGCCAAGGACTAAGGGAACTGGACAGCTTCTCAGAGTACCTTTAAGCCCCTTCTAGTTAGGCTGGCAAGAAATTTCAACAGGGGCTTATAAACTGAAGTCTCAAATTCTGTTACAGACAAGATTGTAGCAGTTCTAAGGAAAAGCAATGGTAAATATAGCCCAGAAGAATTAGCCTCTTTGTGAACCTCAAAGTTCAGGTAGAATTTGGTCGTGCCCTGGAATGATCACTTGACTGGTCAGCTCAGAAAACCATAGCTACAGCCAGCGTAACTCCTGAGTGCAGGTCTCCGCCTCTGTGCTCAGGAAGAGTCCTAGCAGTGCAGCAGTTTTCGAGAGATCTAATTTCCCTCAACACACCCGATGCTCTTTTAATTGAGTGCCATGCTCTTACAGGGGGTTGCAATGCCGGGATTTACTGAATCAATCCCTTCACTCTGTTCAGTCACTTCAAGATGAATGCACCTGCTCTCTGGAGTCAAGCTTCTCTTCTGGCACTTACCCAGGGTGAAAGAAATGGTGGTCCCTGACTCCTTTCCATGGGTGAGTCATGATCATAGCTAAAGTGATCATATGCCCCAGTTTGCCTTTGCTCTGTTGTTTGAGTGTCCTCGTTTGAACAATACAGTACATGCCCACCGTACTCATAGCCCGAGTGACTTTCCAACATTGGGAGTATGTGTCCAGGGAGCCACTTTGGCTCTCATGCTGGCCGGGCAGACCTATGCTTCAGGGCTTCTTCACGGGGACCTCATGCTATATGCACAACACCCCCAACTCTCTCAGGAGCATGGATTTGGGGAAGTTTTCTTAGACTGAATGATCTAGAGGAACAAAATCCATGATGTGTATGTATCTATACAAACATATAGAGAGTTGTATTTAAAGACAATGGCTGACAGTTACTCAGGCTATCATGTGTCATGGATCAGGCTGGAGACTTCTCCCAACTCAAGTGGTAGCCAAGACAGATGAATCCCAAATCAGAAAGTCCTGTGCCCGACTGCTGGCTCATATTCCAAGGGCAGAAGGTCAGAGGATGACGAAAGGCGAGAGAACTAGCTTTGCCAGACTTTCCATATACTCGTGTATAAGCTGGGGTTTTCAGCACATTTTAATGCAGTTTTTGTGGTAAAGTGAGGTATCCTGGCTGATATTCGGGTCAGCTTATACTCAAGTATATACGGTATATTAGATACAAGTCACAACCCCGTGGAAACAGAGTAGCTTTCAACTGACTGGCTGCTTACAGCAGATTATCAATTGGAAGATGATGAAATTATATTACATATGGAGGAGGAATCAGTCTGATGTTAACAGCTAACATGAACCACCACAAGAGGCTCATTGAAACCCATTCTCCTCCTCAAGCCATTTAAACATGAAGCAGCCACCTGGTGTGTAGGGCGCAGAGAATGGGAAGAGAATGTGTATGGATGAATCCTTTAGTCTCATAGACTAAGAAGCCTGGTGAAGGGAGGCCTTCACCCTTGTGAACAGTAGCTGAGTCCCAATCACATTCTCATAATTAATATTGTCCCCCAATATACGCTCCCATAATAGGACTACCTTAAAGTGACCTCTCAAAAGTACATGGCTGATTGCTATGTAGCCGGCAGCTTTCACAATAAAAGCAAACCTCCTGTTCTCTCTTTCCACCGTGTCACCCAACCCCCACTCCATGCATTCCCCCAATGCAGGCATTAGGTTTCCTCACCTGTGAGCTCAAGAACCTTGATGTAGATACCACTCACCTTGTGAGGCATGTAACTACTGAATGCGCATGTCTTATGGCTACCTATACATGCCCCAAGATAGTAAAGTTTCACTCTCTCGCTTCTCCCAATTCCACATGGACTATCAAGAGGAACTGAGGTGAGCATGCTCCCATATAATAACTGCTATATATTATTGTCCTATAATTACACCTCCTGGCCCTTCGGTTGCTGGAGGCTGGTTTCCTCTGACACTGGCTGAGAGTAACTGCAGAGGGTCAGTATATACTGACCACATTCTTTTCAAAGAGCGCTGCTAACACATCACTCACAAAATCTGCCCTGCACAGTTCCTCTGTTCCTGAATAGTGAGAGGAAATTTTGAGTGCTTAATGATGCCACACAGTGAGTGGACCATTTTCTTTGTACAGTGTGCAGAAATAACTCAAGAGGAGAACTAAGCAAATATCAGGTATAAAAGTTACATTGAGCAAACAATGGGAATAAAGAACACTGCATAGGTCAGAAACAGCACGTCGCTACACAGCTGTTGCAAGGGCAAACAAAACACAACGTCCTGGCATAGTGTATGCACCCAACAACTGTTCGCGTCTCCTTGCCCCAACTCAGATATGAAATTCTCTTGCCACATGAATGCATTTTTAATTTCCAGGGCTCTATGTCAAACTTCTCCCCTGCTTACTTCGGAGGTCAGACTTGCTCTATAAGAGGGCAGGAGGTGCTTTTGAACAGCTGGACTGGCAGAGGTGGCAGCTCACAGGGGTCACTTCAAACTCCACTTAAGAGAGTGGACATGTGTGGAGCATCTACTGTGCACGAGACTGTGTGGGGACTGCTGGGTTTTGAATACACTAGATCTTCTGACCAAGAGAGGATGGGCCAACCAGGCGGTTATTCTCTTCCAGGAGAGGAAGACCAGGTGCAAAGTCACTATGACCCAGGACAGAATCGGGCAGGGTTCCTGACAGTAGTAGAAACAGAACTCAGTGGAAGCAGAGGAAGGCTGGAGCAGTCCTGACATAGGGCAAGGAAGGACTTCCGGAAGTGAAATCTGCATAGTGCTGTCATCCCGATGATAGTACTAACAGTCAGAAGTAGTTAAGGACTTATTATGTTATGGCCCAAGAACTACCCCACGTGCTGCATAGGCATTGTCATCTAAATGTTGTCTCATTTAAGCTCAACTTTAAGGAAAACATCCAACACAGAGAAAGAGAAATGGGGGAGAAAAGCTGTGTCCAGGGACAGGACAGTCTAATAGAAGATGTGCGTTCAGGAATCAGTGACTGTTGTGATCACTTTGGACCAGATTTTGGCTAAGAAACCAGGAGAGATCTACTCCAAGCACACGGTGGCACCGTTCATAGCAGAGTGGGAAGTCTGAGCTACACTCGATGGGTCTGAATGCTCTATGAAAGTAATGACTCTCCACCACAGTGTGCATCAGAATCCCCGCTGAGCTTTCTCAAGATGCACATGCCCTCAAAGACAGATTGAGTCAGTCTTGCTTGCAGCCTAGGGAACTGTACTCCCCGCCAAATCCTGGGAAGTTTGGGGGCCATCCTATCTGAGAATCACCAAATTAATGACTTGTCTTCTGAGAGTTGCCATGGCCCGATCTTACGGATATTAGTTAGGAGATGTTAGGAATACTGCGGAAGCAGCAGGGTGGAAGAAGATCAGATGGGGGGCAGCTCGATTACAAGTCACATGACAGCTCACCCCAGCAACCATCAGTGCAATATAAGGTGCAGCCTGATGGGAGGTGGCAGTGGCACGATCTGCTGAGGAGAGCATGTGACAGGATGAGACTAGGCAGGGCCTGTGCATTGATCAGACGAGAAGGACAAGAAGACGAAGAATTGGAGATGACGGTGATATTTAGTTCCCATCAAAAGGACAGAATAATTCTGACCTGGGGGATAGTCAGAGACACCAAGGCGCAGCAGAGGATGATAGAGGAATGATCCCATTTAAGATCTAAAAGGATGAGCTGGGTTTTAAGCATAGTGAAAATGAGGCAGCAATCGTTGTACCAGATAATCAGAATGTGCGTCTTTAACGGGGACATGTAGGTCGATGCTTACTAGACTGTGGAGTCATCTGGACGTAAGAGTGCCGGGTGGTGGACACTGTTAACGGGGCGAGGAGTCCCTGGGTGGTGCAGCCTGTCAGCAGGCTCTGTCTGCCAACTGGCAGGGCTGGAGACTCGCGTGGAGCCCACTCAGAGCAAGGTCTGGCAATCTACTTCAAAAGACTCAGCCATCGCAAGGCCCTCTCCTCTGACACACATGAGCCTCTGAGTTGGAATCAGCTTAATGGCAACTGGATTTTGCATTCATTGAGGTAAATGGGTGTCCGGTCCACTCAAATTTTAATTTTTGATATTCACTTTCCAGGATTTAGTTTTGTTTTTCCAGAAGTTCTCCCGAGCGTGCTTTCTTCCTTGCTTTTGCCCACACATGTTAGTGTGGCTTGGGTGAAGGTCCACCGAGCTGATGACTAATTGAACGATTCAGACACACTTTGCTTCCTTTCACTCATCATGAGACCCACTCCCTCCCTGTGCTGCCTGGTGCCGTTCCTCCTTCTTCCCGAGCCTTTCTGGCCTTAGTTCTTGGATAAACACTGCCCTCCTGATCTTACGTGGCGGCTTACAGTGAGGTGTGCATCCCTCGCTGATGTTCCTGCTCCCCTTACAGACCGGTCTATTGTTTGGCTGAAATTTGAGCCTCCCAGATGTGAAGGGTGACTAAAGGTCACCATCTTGGGGACTCTGCCAGTCTCTCTCTGAGCAGTAAACCTGGTCTCTTTTATTCTGTTTTAGTTTTGCCCCACGTTTTTCTTCCTCTTCATGCAGGACCTTCTAAGGGGATTCCTTTTAGAGTAGCTGGAGGTGGTAGACAGGTGTCATCTAGATCTCCAGTTGCAGGGTAGGGAGGCTGAGGGTGTGTTGCCCAGTGGACCTATTGAACTGCCTGTTTCCATGTGTCTTCATATTGTCATCACTTTTCTTCTTTCTGGGCAGGGGAGAGACCAAAAGTTAAACCTCCCACAAGCTTTAAAGACCCTAGTCACTCAACTACTCAAATATCAGGTGTAGGACATGGTCTTTATAAACCAATGGACCTTGATGCCCCCTGAGACTATGGCCTTGAGCCTCTCTGCTCAGCCCAGCCACTCCTTCCCTCAAAGTATCTGGTTATGTCTAAGGAGTTTAATAACTGTTCTCTCTATAGGTACCACAACATACATGGAGATATTTTCAGCAAAGGAAAATACACATATGCAAATATCACACGTGTGTGGGTCCCATTCTCCCTTCCATGCCCATTCAGCTTGCATATCAACCCATCATTCAATTTTTATTCACTAGGAGAAGATATGGGAAAACAGCCCTAACGTAAAATTGTGAGACATTTCCCACTTGCAAAAGGAGAAGGCAGAAGAGTCACAGTGAACCCCAAGAAGACGCTGAGGGAGAAGGAGGCAGCAGAGTGCAAAGGCAACAAAGAGGGAAAGGGAAAGGTTCTCATGGGCTGGGTACTCAGTAGGAGTGTCAGACACTTCCAAATCGCCAAAGAGGGTAAGACTGTGAAAGGACCAAGAATCTATTGCTTTGAAAGAACAAAATCTGACTGGCTAGGTGGAATGGTGGGGCGGGGGAAGAGAGAGACCGAAATTTAGGCTGGCTTCTAAGGAAGGGCCTGAGATGGAGAATCTACTACAAGAGAGATGAGCAAGTAATCGGCAGAGGAGTAGGAACGAGGACAGCTCTGGATGCCTCGTGGGAATTCACAAATTCTCTCTAAATGCAGCCATGAAGATGCCTGCTCCAGTGAATTCCACACTGTTCCGGGGAGAGTTGAATTAGCCAGCTGGAGACTGGCTTTCTCTGGAGCGCTCAGTATGGCCAGGCCTCCACCCCGCACACAGAGGGAGACGACCCACACAGAGGGAGACTTCACTGGAGGTCGGTGCTCCGCCAAGAAGCAAGCTGCATTGCGCTTGGAGATGTAGGGGGGCCAGATTGCCAGGGGCTGATGAAGGACAGAGCAAAAGGGCACATGGCAGCACCCTGGCATTGTAGCAGGTTGCACGTTGCGGCTGGAACTCACTAGTGTTGGCAAGGAAGAGAGATGGGGCTGTCTGCCCGCCCCAGCAAGAGTTGCAGCCTTGGAAACACACAGTGGCAGTTCTACTTGACCCACAGGAGTGGGAATGGACTCCGAGGCACCAAGTTTGGTGTTTGGTCAGGTGGCTGTGAAAAGGCGGTGAGCGGGAGAGTAGCCTGACAGCAGGAGGCTGGAGAAGATGCCTCTGAAGGAAAGGGAGGCTTATCTATGCTTGTGCACTCGGGCTAGATCCAGTGGAATAAGAAACTGGAGATGGAAAAAGAAAAGATGTGCAAGGAGTAAAGGAGTGGCCCAGGAAGTCTTGCTAAGAGCATATCAGGCAGAACATACTGAATGAGATTTTTTTCTGGGAGACATGTTATTTTGTTTTTTTTTTTTAAGACCCATTTAACAGGACCTGATCCACAGGCTAATATTTTCTATACAAAATAAACTGGCAACCTTGGTTCACCTCCGTCAAGCATGTTTGCGTCGAGCGCGTCCTCTTTTAAAGAATGACCTTAATGAAGTCCACCAGAGAGCAGTAGCAGGAGAATGTGCCTCAGGTAGTCAGGGGCAGTGAGTTCATGCTGGGAGTCATCCCTGACACTTGGTTCCCCCCACGCATAGCGACCCCACCCACCACCTGCTCCTGCGCCATCCTGCGACCACTGTGTCTGTCCATCTCCTCCAGGGTCTTCCCCTTCTTTAGGGTAGTGGTGGAGGAGTGATGCTGAAGGGAGAGCTGGTGTGGTCACACAGCTTGAAGGACTAAATCCAGGTCACTGCACGGTACGTGCACCTGCAGAAATTGTTCAATTGGCAGCTTTTCTGGTGTTGCACTTTCAACAAGTAAGTGACTCATTCAGTTGAAAACAGAAAAAGGATTACGATCCTGCAGTCTTCCTGCTTGTCTTGGGTTCCTCTGCTCCCCCAGAGCCAAGCAAGTCAAGAGAAGCCTCCAGTCTAACATCTGAGCCCCAGACGTGGAATTTGCTTGCACTTGGAACTTGCCAGCTTCTAAAACTGTGCAAGTCATATTCTTGATATAAATTTATACACACACGTTTCACTAGTTTTGCTTCTTTAGAGAAGCCAGCCTAGGACAGACACCAACTCACTTTTTAAATATCTTCCTGTTACTCTTAGAACTCAATTCATAATTCTCAACTCATTCACGGCGGTAGTACCTCCACGGTGTCTTCTGGGGATCCGGAGTACCAGCTCTGTACTATCTGATGTATGTCAAGTGCTCCAGCTTCTCCTCCACTGAATCACCAATTTCTCAGGTTTCCCTCCCCACCCAAAAAGTAGAACATCACCCCAGTTGTGATTTTTCCTTGATGTGCTAGGAAGTCCTTTAGAAAGTCAGATTTCTCCTCTCAATGTGGTTTGCTATTATGATTTAAATTAAGAGGATGGTGTCTATTCAATCACTTTGCCAGAATGTGTCCCGTGGTGAACTGCATCTGTTCTGGGTCCTCTGGGACATGCACGCCCTCTGTGAATGGATGAGGTGCCAGTAACATGTGATGCCTCACCTTCACTGCCTGCCCTTCTTCAATGGCTGCTCCCTCACATGGTTCAAGCTAAAATTGGGGGACAAGATTAATGTGATCTAAGGAGCCCAGCTTCTCTATCGTAGACTCACTGTTTGCTAATTGTCATGTTGCTATGATGCTTGGAGAGTCCCTCTGCAGGGAAGAATTAAACTGAAATATCTTTTCGTTATCTAAACCCACTGCTACGGAGTCTATTTCAACTCACAGCCATTCTTTTTCGTAGTGATCCAGCAGTGCAGAGGAGAACTGTTCCCTGAGGTTTCAGAGACTCTCAGTCTTTAAGGAAGTAAACTGCCTCTCTGTCCTGAAGCATCCAGGGGCTTCCAACTGATAGTCTTTCCGTTAACAACTTAAAGCTTAACCCACTAAGCCAGCAGGGCTCCTTTTAGTTGCTGTAAAAAATACCACTTGTGGGTAGATTTGAAGAATATAACATCACTTTCTTACAGTTCTGGAGGCTGAAAGTGAAAATTAGGGCATCTGCTATGTGGACACCTTTCATGTCAGTTATCATAGTTGTTGTGAGCCACAGAGTCCATTCTGGCCCAGGGCAACCCCGAGTGCACAACAGGACAAACCCCGCCGGGTCCTGCCCTATCCGCACCATGGTCATATGTTTGAGCCCACTGTTGTCCCCACTGCATCCCTCCAGCTCAGGGAGTCTTCCTTTCGACTGATCCCTCTATTTTACCAAGAATGATGTCTTTCCAGGGATTGGCCCTTTCTAATGATGTGCCCCCAATACAGGAGACCAACTCTCACCACCCTCACTGCTAAGGAGCATGCCTTATCAGTAGCCCAGGTATTCACTGGTTCTTTGGCAATTCTCACAGGATAGCCATCTTTCTACTTGAGGCATATCTGTGTCTAACTGGCTTTTTTGTTATTACTTAAGAGATGATTGAACCACAGGACCCACCCTACTTGTGTATGGTCTAAGTACCATACCAAGGAAAGTGGATTTCCAAACAGGATTACAGCCTCAGATGTAGGGGTTAAAATTCCAACATATATCGGAGGGTTACAACTCAATCCTTAAGATACTTGTGTTTCAAAACCTTAATTTCATAGCATCTATGATTTCTATACCAATATGTTTAAGACTGCTGCTGAACTGAACTCATAGTGTCTGTTCGAACTCATAGTGACCCCTTGTGTTGAAGAATAGAACTGCTCTGTAGGGTTTGTTTTCAAGGCCTTTCAGGAGCAGATGGTAAGGTGGTTCTTCTGAAGTCCCTCTGAGTGGGTTTGACGGCCAACCTTTTGGATACTAGTTGAATCCTTAATAATAGCACTGAATTTGCCCACGGGCTCTACCTGTCAATGGGTATAAACAAGATCACTTTGTAATGAATTTCCACTTTCCCCATGTGCAATGATCTCCTAGCTCAGTGGTTTTCAACCTTCCTAATGCTGCGACCCTTTAATACAGTTCCTCATGTGATGGTGTCCCCCAACCATAAAATTATTCTCGTTGCTACTTCATAACTGTCATTTTGCTACCGTTATGAATCACAATATAAATATCTTATATGCAGGATGTATTTTCATTGTTACAAATTGAGCATAATTA
This sequence comes from Tenrec ecaudatus, assembly GCF_050624435.1. Classification (NCBI taxonomy): domain Eukaryota; kingdom Metazoa; phylum Chordata; class Mammalia; order Afrosoricida; family Tenrecidae; genus Tenrec; species Tenrec ecaudatus. Next base: position 90,438,002 of record NC_134533.1, read on the forward strand.
AAGTATTCATAAATTTATCACAAAGACAATATGTAATTATATATTGTGAAATATTTATTTCTAATGACAAACAAATGAAATTTTCTCTTGAAGCACGGTGTAGCATGGGTAACAGTCTTCACGCCAGCTACTCGTATGTGGGCAGACCCACATGGAGATGGGGTGTGGTGTCTCGGTTCCTAATACCATCGGAAATATATGCTTTCCAATGGTCTTAGACGACGCCTGTGAAATGGTCGTTTGACTCCCAAAGGGGTATCGACCCATAGGTTGAGAACCACTGTGTCCAGCCCATGAGAATTATCAAGAGGGGTCATATTTGCTTACCTCGCTGCAGCATCTGAGCACATCCTCACTGCTCCGCCGGGGGCTGCATCTCTGCTGTTCTGCCACACTCAGCGGTTTGCTGAGCAGCGCTGAAAGCCGGTTACCCTGGTTACCAATGCTTTCCTGTGGGGTGCAGGTGTCCTTGGGAAAACTTACTTTTATCTATCTGTCCTGTTGTGCTGTGGGACTTCTGTCATATGTACTCATTGCTTCCTCTCAAAGGTGGAAATCCAAACGAAAGAAAACTGTTGTGGGTCGCTGTGTAGGAGCCACCCAAACTGCTCCCTGGTTTTTACGTGTCAGTCTGTGCATCCGAGAGTTCTGGCGTCACCCTGTCATTTGACTTCTCTGACCTTGCTCTGCTGAGGATCAGACGGGCATCCAGGGGCAGGGGCGCAGAGTCAAATCCTAGCCACTCCCTGTAATTCCCACTGTCTTCCAGTGATTGAAAGGAGCCTTCCTTGGTGGCATAGTAGGTTCCCTATGGGGCTGCTAACCACAAGATCAGTAGTTCAAAGCCACCCGTTACTCCTTGGGAGAAAGATGAGGTTTTCTGCTCTCATAAGGACGTACAGCCTTGGAACCCCCAAGGGGGAAGTTCTGTTCAGTCCCAGACAGTTTCTGTAAGTCAGAATTAGCTTGAGGGCAGCGGGTTTGGTTTGGATTTCCAATGATTAGGAGTCTCTGAATGAAACAAGCACTTACAACATTTGGCCGCTAACTGAAAGAAGTTGGTTTATATCCACTCAGAGGAGCCTTGGTAGAAAGGCCTGGCAATCCACTGCCCCCCTAAATCAGCCAAGGAAACCCCCATGGAGCACTGTTCCATTTTGACACAAGGGATACAACCATCTGGGCAGTCCAGCCATGTATATCTTTGACCCACGATGAGCCAAATGCCTTTTAACTGGCTTCTCGGCCTCAGCCTTAGAGAAAGATGCCATTTGATCCCCAGACATTTTCAAGATGAAGGACCCACCAAGGAGGGTCTCCAACAAAGATCAACATGAATTTAAGTGGTGGTGGGGAGGGTGTTATTAAAAAAGAAGACTGACCGACAAATATTATAATGGAAAATTAGTTACAAAGCCCTTGTAAAGTTCCCTCCACTAAACAGTCACTTGCTTACCCCGACTCTCCAGGGAACCCTGGTGGCGCAATGGTGCAAAGCTGTGCAGCCAGCTGAACCCCTGCAGTCAGAACCCACCAGGGGCTCGAGGGAGAATACACCTGAAGACCCGCTTCCTTCAAGATGATGTCTCCCCACCGGTGCCCCCCAAAGATCCACTATCATCAAGTCAACTCCAACTCATTGCAACCCTATGTAGGAGTTTTGAGGACACAAATCTTTACAGTCACAGATCGAGTCATCTTTTCATGCATTTGAACTGCTGACCTTGTGTTATCAAGCAGCCCACAGCACCACACCACAGCACCACCACAAAACCTGATGGGGCAGGTGTCGACTGTTCTGTACAAGAGAAAACCAAAAAGTGCTTGAAAAAATGGAAATGAAAGATCATGACACCTTTTTCTTCTGTGAGCTTTTTTTTTTTTTTTAAGCTTCTGCATGTAGTCGTTGTAAACCAGCATTGATTTCAAGGCACACCAGCAAACACCTGCCTTCCTAGGCAGGGTCACTATGCTATTGTCATTTGTTTCCGTAGTTCCTGTTGAGGTCATCACCATGGGCCTTGAGAAGGCTTAGTTCCTGCTTAAAGAAGAGGGTTTGAGTATCAGAGCTACAATTGTGAAAGCCCAGTTCTCAGAAGGCTATGGAGGACAGTGAGAGCCCAAAATCCATCTGTGGAGTAACTCATCAGATTTAGCCTGGCCACGGTCCACAGTTGAGGGACACGAACAGCTTTGCTATCAGACAGAGATTATTGTGAATGTGATTATGGTGGATGGAAACTACAAACTACAAAAGGTCAGATGACCTCCCTTTTGACCCAACCTGAATTTGCTCTAGGTTTAAATAGTTCTTGTTTGTTCCATGACAGAAATGTTCTCTCTTTCTCTTTTAAATATTGCTGGTGGTCTTGTCTTTCTTATTCTTTATTTTTATCTTTTTTCTTGATATTATTATTGTTGTTTCTATTTTATTTTTATTCATTTTGTTAGGTTCCCCAGTTTATCAAGCGCAGAAGGAATGGATGCACAGAGACAATAACTGATGCAATTTTTAACAGGGACACAGTTGAGGGGTGAGGGAAATTTGGGAGCAAATATGAATGCGGGAGTGGGGAATGAGCACTAGAACTGATTGTGAAGATGTGTATACAACTCTTTTTAAAAAGCAACTTCACTATGGAACCGTATGCAGGTGGATTTTATATCAATAAAACTTCTTTTTTTTTTTTTAAGAAGAGGGTTTAGAGGACCTGTGAAACCTCTAAGAAGTAGGGTATCTTAAGAACCCCGCACATTTATTTATTATATTTCTTGGCACGTGGCAAATGCTTAACAAATGTTGATTGTTTCAAGACATTTGAGGGTCCAACAAACATGAAGAAATGCTTGAGATTCCTCACCATCCGAGAGATGCAAATCAAAGCATGGATGAGAGAGATGCTCCCTTCCCCAGCACTGACAGCAAAGGTCAAAAAAAAAAAAACAGAAAACACCAAACTCTGGAGAGACTGGAACACTCATGCACTGATGGTGGGTCTGTAAAATCTCAGACTGCTTTCTCAAACAATTGGGAATAGAAAACTCATATGACCCAGCATTCCCTCAACTGGGTATAGACCATAAAGAAATAAGAACTGGGGACTTCCAGGAAGATGGCGATGAAGTAACAGATACCAGAGGGCCTCCACAGAAATCAGCCCAGGAGAGTTACTAAGAGGAAAAATAAACACTGCTGGATGACAGGAGGAGCATCATAAAGATAAGTAGGCACAGATCCACAATGTTTTGAGGGGCTGGGGGCTTTGGGCTTACCACAGTGGAGGCTGGCAAGAGTTTGACCTTAGCCCTGCCACTGTCTCGGCTGCAGGAGCTGGGACCATTTGGAACCGATGTAGGGGCTTAATCTCAACACAGCCACAGCTTGCTGCCACCTAGGGGCAGGGATTAAACCTTTGCAGCTCCACTGGCAGGGATTGGGGCTCAGCTACATTGTTGCTTTGGTTTCCCTCTCTTCTCTATCCCCCCACAGTCTCAGTGGGTTTACTTTAAATTTTTTTTCCTCCTCTTTGTTTCTTCCCTGTTCTCTCATACTTCACTGCCAACTCCCAGACCACTGCCCTTAGCCTAGGGCATTTTCACCAGCCCCAAACCCAGTTGGTGAGCTGCACCCTGTGCAGAGTATCCCAAGGCTCGGGAAAGCCCTGCCAATCTCCACCAGGGGATACTCTGCCCAACTTCTTACCAGGGAATTCCTGCCTGTGTGACTGGGGGAGCTCCTATTTTTCCTCTGTTGTCCCACATGGCAGGGAACTTCCTCCCACCTGCCTTAGTGCCTCACAAGGCCCAAGGCAGTTGGACCAACACTCATAATTGTTCCAAGCTGCTTCAGTAACCTCTGCCCAACCTCTGCAGTGATCTACCTGACCAGGGAAATTCTGCCCAGCATTTGCAGTGTTCCACACCACAGCAGGCAACCCGCCAGCTTTCTGGGGCACTCCCCTCAGAGAGAAGCCACAGGAGGATAAAGTGGTAGGTTAATTCTATAGTGAATTAGCTGTAGGCAGTTCAAGGAAGCATTCCTACGAGTCTCCTAGAGAGAGCCAGTGCTCTTCAAATCCCTGGAAAATGGCACCTGGCTCCTCTAAAACAATGCAATGCAAACAACCATCAGCCCCAACGACCTCAATGAAAAAAACAGGAGAAACAAGAGGTAATGGCAGAAGATGTCCTGAACTTAATGACATGCATACAAGAAGCAGACATTGAGCTGCCACAGAAAGAAATTTTCAGGATGCTGCTTGGAGTCATACAGGATATGAGGGAAATAATACAGGAAAAAAGATGAAATGATAGAGGAGATAATGTCCATACACCAAAGGGAAATACAAGAGCTTAGGGAGTAGATAACAAAAACCAGTAGCAGACACACGGACCTCAAGAATCAACTGGAGGAAGCAGAAAACCTCACCAGTGACTTGGAGGACAGCCAATCAGACTTTAACAAACATGAACAAAAATCGAATAAGATCATCAGAGAAGCAGAAGAAAACCTAAGATATATGCCTGATGCTATGAAGAGGAACAACATTAGAATTATTGGATTGCCGGAGGAAGACATAACAAAGAAGTCATCTGCAACAATAATAATAGAAATCTTGGAGGAAAACTTCTGCAGCTTAATGAATGAAAACCAGGCAACCATTCAGGAGGTTAAAAGAACACCAGCTATACTAGATCCCAAGAAGAAGTCACCAAGGCACATAATAGTTAAACTATCCAACATTGAGGAAAAGGAGAAAATCATGAAAGCAGGTATGGAAAAACAAGCAATCACATATAAAGGTTCTCAAATAAGAATCTGCTCATACCTATTACCAGAAACTATGAAGAAGAGGAGAGAGTGGAGTAACATATTTCAAAAATTGAAGGAAAACAATGCAAACCCAAGAATACTCTACACAGCCAAATTATTGATCAAGATAGATGGTGAAGTAAGAGTCTCCCCAGACAAGGAAAAACCTCAATGAATACGTTAGAAGAAACCCAGCCCTTCAAAAGATCCTTGCTGACACAGTATTGGCAGAATAACAACACTCATCAATACAGCATAAATAAGAGACTGCCACATAGAACAACCTCACCCAGAGGACAACAAAGAGAAAAACAGACCCCAAGATAGCATTGGCTTAAGGATGTAAAGACGTTGAGAATAATACACACACACACACACACACACACACAATACACTAATAAGAAAGGAAGGTAGGAAAACATCCAACACAAAAGGTATAAGATGGCATCACAGAATCTTAAGATGGAGATAATAACCCTGAATATCAATGGCCTGAACTCAGGCATTAAAATTCTGAAGGTAGCAGATTGGCTTACAAAACACAGTCCATCAATCTGCTATCTACAGGAGACACATCTCAATGTTACAGACAAAAATAGGCTGAGAATCAAAGGCTGGAAAAAGGTATACCTAGCAAACATCAATTCAGAAAAAGAAGGGGTTGCAATCCTAATCTCAGATAAAATTGACCTCAAAATGAAAACCATAAAAAGAGATGAGGGACACTATATAATGCTCAAGGGAATGGTAGACAAATAACCACTAAGCACTGTAAACATATATTCCCTGAATGAGAGACACGCTGAATTTGTCAACCAAACACTCCAAAAGATGAAAAAAGAAAATCATAACCTCAACAATTATAGTGGGTGACTTCAATACACCACTCTCTGAGAAAGACAGATCACAGGGAAAGAAACTCAACAAGGAGGCTAGAGACCTAAACACTACAATTAGACAATTTGACCTCATAAATATTTACAGAGCTTTTCATCCAAATACAATAAATTCACTTTTTTTTTCAAGCCCGCATGGTACATGTTCGAAGGTAGATCACATGCTGGGGCATAAGGCGAATCTACGTAAATTTAAGCACATTGAAATAATACAGATCTCTCTCTGACCACTGTGCAATAAGACTGGAAATAAGCAAAAGGGAGAAAAAGAAAACAATTGGAGGATGAATAACTCCCTAAAAGGAGTGCGTACTGGCACAGATCAGAGATGAAATAAGGAAAATTTTAAAAACCAATGAGAATGAGAACACGACATAGCAAAACGTATGGGACACAGCAGAGGCAGTTATCAGAAGTTTCATAGCAATATATGCACACCTGAGAAAGAAAGAGATTCATGACTGATATGCTGGCACAAAATTTACAACAACTAGAAAAGAGTCAGCAGGACAATTACTAATAGCAAAAGAAAAGAAATCATAAAAATCATGGTCGAGATTCAGGAGAGGAAAAATAAGAAAACTATGGGAAAAAATTAATGCTGCTAAAAGTTTGTTCTTTGAAAGGTTAAACACTGCCAAAACTAACCATAGAAAGGAGAGAATAAATTTCAATAGTAAGAATGAGGGATGAAAGAGGGGACATTACAACAGACCCTAATGAAATAAAAAAGATTGTACTCCAATGAATTCAACAACTTGGAAGACATGGACAAATTCTTGGGGAAAAGATCGCTCCCTAGACTGTCCCCAACGGATGTCAAGAATCTTAACAGACCCATAGCAGTACAAGAAATTGACAAGGTTATCAAGGGATTACCAACAAAAAAATCTCCTGAACCAGTTTGCTTCACTGGAGAATTCTACCAAGCTTTTAGGGAAGAACTAACACCAATCCTACACAAACTCTTCCACAACTTAGAAAAAGAAAGCAAATTCCCAAACTTCTATGAAGCTCGTATAATTCTTATACCAAAACCCACAAGAATTGAGACGCTTCTATGAAGTTAGTATAACTGTGATACCAAGAATTGAGAACTACAGACCAATATCCCTAATGAACATCAATGCAAAAATCCTTAATAAAATATTGGCCATTAGAATACAAAAGTGTATAAAACAAATAATTCACCATGATCAAGTGGGATTCATACCAGGGATGTAAGGATGGTTCAACATACAAAAGATTATTAGTATCATTTGCTACATTGACATGAAAAACCATAAGAATCACATGATAATATCGATAGATGCAGAAAAAGCATTTGACAATATCCAACACCAATTCCTGTTTAAGACACTTGAGAAGATAGGAATGGAAGGAATATTCCTCAATACAATATAAGCTATATATGAAAAACCAACAGCCAATGTGGTAGTCAATGGAGGAAAGACTAACACAATCCCCTGAAAAGGGGACCAGACAAGGATGCCCCTTTCCCCCCACTCTTATTTAATATCGTGGAGGTTTTAGCTAACAGCATAAGGCAAAGAAATGACATCAAAAGTATTTGTCTGGGAAAGGGAGAGGTGAAACTATGATTTTATATGTGGATAATCTCAAAAGTTCCACATGGGGAGTACTGGAAGCAATAGAGGAGTTTGGCAGAGTGGCAGGATACAAGATCGACAAACAGAAGTCCATCAGACTGCTATACACATTGGATAAAACCACAGAGGAGGAGATCAAAAAGGTGGTACCCTTCACAATAGCCAAACACAAATTGAAATATCTAGGGATATACCTGACTAAAAGAACTAAAGATCTATACGAGGAAAAGTGCAGAACACTATTACAAGACACCAAGAGTGAGCTCAACAAATGGAAGAATATCCCATGCTTGTGGATTGAAGACTCAATATAGTAAAGATGTCAGTTCTGCTTAAGGCACTATATAAATTTAATGCAATCCTGTTACAATTACCGGCATCTTTCTTCAAAGAAATGGAAAAACGGATTATCAACTTCATATGGAGAGGGAAGAAGCCCAGAATTAGCAGAGAACTCCTCAAGAAGAAGGACATAGTGAGAGGGCTGGCTTTACCTGACTTTAGCCCATAATATACAGCCACATTTGTCAAACCCACATGGTATTAGTACAATGACAGATACTCAGACCAATGGAAAAGAACTGAAAACTCATAAAATCATCAGCATACAGACAACTGATCTTTGATAAGGGTCCCCAAAAATATCTATTGGGAAGCAGATGCTCTCTTTAACAAGTTGTGCTGAAAAAAATGGATATTTACCTGGAGAAAAATGAAGCAAGACCCTTATCTTACTCCATGCACAAGAATAAATTCAAGGTTGATCACAGACCTTGATGATAAACCCCAAACTATTAAGGCCATCAATGAGAGAATTGGGACCAACTTGAGAACTTTGGTGCAGGGAATACACAGGCTATCAGAAATAGGGAAGGACACAACACGGAGGAGGCAAACATGGACAAATGGGATATACTGAAGATAAAATACTTGTGTACATCGAAAGAATTCACCAAGAGAGTAATAAGAGAGTCCACAGACTGGGAAAACATCATTAGCAATGACACATCAGACAAAGACCTTATTACTAAAATCTACAATACTCTACTAGCTTCCAAAAAGAAAAAAACTAATTGCCCACTTTGGAGGTGGGCAAAGGACCTGAACAGAAGTTTCACAGGGGCAGAAATCCGAATGGCCAGCAAACATATAAGAAAATGTTCCCGATCTTTAGCCATAAGAGAAATGCAAATTAAAACAACAATGAGGTACCACCTAACACCCTCAAAGATAGCCCAATTCAAAAAATCAGAAAGCAACAAGTGTTTTAGGGGTTGTGGGGCGACAGGAACTCTCTTCCACTGCTGGAGGACGTGTAAGTATGTACAGCCACTATGGAAATTGATCTAGAGATATCTAAAACAAATGGAAAGCAAGTTACCATACGACCCAGCAATCCCTCTCCTGGGCATATACCCAGAAGAGGCAAGAAACAAAACAAGGCCCAGACATTTGTGCTCCAATGTTCATTGCGGTACAGTTCACAATCACAAGGATTTGGAAACAACCCAAATTTCCATCAACTGATGAGTGGATTAAAAAGCTGTGGTACATACATACAATGGAGTACTACACATCACCAAAAAGCAGTGATGAACGTATGAAGCACATCACTGCATGGGAAGATCTGGAGGAAATCATGCTAAGTGAAGTAAGTCACACACAAAAGGACAAGTACTACATGAGTCTGCTGGGGTAAGCTTTAAAAAAATGCAAAAGGGGAATAGAGAAGAAGGTACTGTATACAAATATTCCTGGGGTGAGGCCTGGGTAGTATGGCAGGGGCCAGATCAAATCCAGTGATATATGTGGTAGCCAACTAAAAAGGAGGTGGGGAATGGAAAAATAAAATTGAAAAGAAATGGGTAGTGGGGGCACAGGGCACTAACCCACCCAAGGGGAGGGTATTGTTTATATCTCCACAGGGAAAGAAGAACCAGACTTCAACCTAGTGCTCCAAGATGTGAATGCAACATGCCAAGGTGGAGTAGGGAACCAGTGGAGAGGTCTGAGGTGCCGGGTCACAATCCCAACTACGTGGACACCTGCCCCTTCCCCCAAAAGAATTTATTTCAGAGGATAGCACTGAATCTGCAGCTCTGGGAGAGGGACAGGTCTGATCAGAGCACATGGGAGCAAATGAAGTGGGAGGAAGAGAGAGTGGAGCACATCCTGGCCCATGAAGCCTTGAGGACGATATTCCCACTCAGAGCAGCCAATCCACAGAGAAGACCATATGGCTGGCCCCACTATGAGACGCAACATCCCTCACTGACTCATAGCCCTACAGGGGACAACACTGGAGACAGTGTGGGAATTCTGCTCGATATGATCCCATCACACCAAGGCAAAACGCTAAGAGTGTGCAACAGAACAGCAAGGGAACAGAGCAATGAAGTCCCCAGGGAATTAAAAAAAAAATTGGGGGCCAGGGCTTGACGCCTCAACAGACTCAACTGGAAAACACTCCTAAAGGTCAATAAGCAGTCCTTGAACTAACTACAAGATTTCTTTCTTGTGTTTTGTTTTAGTTTTTGTCATTGGTTTGTTGTTTTGTTGCTTGGTTTTGCTCTGTCTTGTTTTTGTGCATGCTATTATCTCCAGAGGTCTAGCTAAGTAAGATAGGCTGGATGAATAATCTGGAGGAGAAAATAACAGGACTGACAGTTCTGGGGAACATGGGAGAGGGGCAGGGGGAAAAAGGTAGTGGTGTTAACAAATCCAGGGACAAGGGAACAACAAGTGATCCAAATCGGTGGTGAGGAGGGTGTAGGAGGCATGGTAGGGCATGATCAAGGTTAATATAACCAAGAGGAATTACTGAAACCCAAATGAAGACTGAACATGATAGTGGGACAAGAGGAAAGTCAAGAGAAATAGAGGAAAGAGCTAGGAGGCAAAGGGCATTTATAGAGGTCTAAATACAGGCATACACATATGTAAATATATTTATATATGAGGATGGGGAAATAGACCTATGTGCATATATTTATAGGTTTAGTATTAAGGTAGGAGATGGACATTGGGCCTCCACTCAAGTACTCTCTCAATGCAAGAATACTTTGTTCTATTGAACTGGCATTCCATGATGCTCACCTTCCCAACAGGATAGCTGAAGACAAAGCGGGTACATAAGCAAATGTGGTGAAGAAAGCTGATGGTGTCCAGCTATCAAAAGATATAGCGTCTGGGTCTTAAAGGCTTGAAGGTAAACAAGCGGCCATCTAGTTCAGAAACAACAAAGCCCACATGGAAGAAGCACACCAGTCTGTGTAATCATGAGGTGACGAAGGGATCAGTTATCAGGCATCAAAGAACATAAGTCATATCATTGTGTGCTCACCTCCCTGATATGATCACTGAAGACAAATAGATGCATAAGCAAATATGACAAAGAAAGCTGATGGTGCCCTGCTATCAAGATATAATATCTGGGGTCTTAAAGGTTTGAAGATAAACAAGTGGCCATCTAGCTCAGAAGCAACAAAGCCCACGTGGAATAAGCATACCAGCCTGTGCGATCACAAGGTGTCTAAGGGATCAGGTATCAGGCAACATCAGAACAAAAAATCATATCATTGTGAATGAGGTGGGGAGTGTGGAGTAGATACCCAAAGCCCATCTGTAGGCAATTGAACATCCCCTTACAGAAGTCTCGGGGTGGAGACCAACCAGTCAGGGTGCGATGTAGCAATAATGAAACATACAACTTTCCTCTAGTTCCTAAATGCTTCCTTCCCACCCACTATCATGATCCCAATTCTACCTTACAAACCTGGCTAGACCAGAGGATGTACACTGGTACAGACAGGAACTGGAAACATACAGAATCCAGTGCAGATGATTCCTTCGGGACCAGTGGTGAGTGGCGGTATCGGGAGGATGGAGGGAAGGTGGTTTGAAAGGGGGAACTGATTACAAGGCTCTACATATAACCTCCTCCCTGGGGGACAGAAAACAGAAGAGTGGGTGAAGGGAGACGTCAGACAGTGCAAGGCATGACAAAATAGTAACGTAAATTATCAAGGGTTCATTAAGGAGGGGTAAGCGGGGAGGGAGGGGAAAAATGAGGAGCTGATGCCAGGGGCTTAAGTGGAGAGCAACTGCTTTGAGAATGATGAGGGCAATTAATGTACAAATGTGTTTTATACAATTGATATATGTATGGATTGTGGTAAGAGTTGTATGAGCCCCTAATAAAATGATAAAAAAAAAGAAAGAAGTACCATAGGAGAGATACCCACATACACGTTGAGCCCAATGCTATTCACAATAGCAGGGAGATACAGACAGTCCATTCGAGGAAGGAAGCATAAATAAACTGTGGTACCCATGCACAGTGGAGTCCTGCTTCTCACTAAAGAATAGTGATGCTTCTGTGAAGCACATCATGACATGAAGGGACGTTGAGGACATTGTGCTGAGTGAAATCAAACAAGATTGACGGTTATGAGAGGTGGGAGGGGAAGAGAAGGTGGGGTGGTGAGCAGTAATTGACTAGAGGGAAGCCAGGTGTGAACTTGGCTGAAGAGGAAGAGATGATTCTCCTGGAGGGAGAAGGGGAGAAAATATGGAAGCAAGGTGAGCCATGGGCACGTTCGATGGGTCAGTTGTTGAAGACAAAAATGGTGGTCTTCTCACACCCACACAACACCTGCAACACTGTTCTCTGTAAAAATTCACACGGAAAAGATATTTTTAAAATTCGTTCTGCTTTATCATTACTGTTTCAGTTGATTCTTTGAGTCGAGGTGATTTAGAATGGGGACAGCTAAACTCACTAGGTATGATTTCCCCTCCAGGACAGGACCTGCTCTATTCAGGAGGCAGTACTAGTACTCTGGGCTCTGCTGCCATCTAGTGGAACATGGGACTATCATAAACTATTACAAACCATTTATTTCACTGTGTGCCATCTGACCAAGGAGTCATGCTTCCGTCACGGCCAACTGGTTTTCTTTGGCTTCCGTCACGGCCAACTGTTTTTCTTTGGCTTGTTTTATACAATTAACCACAATTCTAAACATTTTTTGACAGCAAAAACCACATTCTGCGTGCGTCTCCCTGTGACTGCAGAGGAAATCCTGGGCTGTTTTCAGGTCAGCCTGCAGCTGGCACCTGGTCAGATGCTCAAGGAAAGGTTCTGGTAACCTCTTGACAAACAACTATGGAATCGTTCTTTGCCAAGAGAATTAAAAACAACAGCAAAGCACACGCACGCACACGTGTTAGCAAACGACAGACAGTAAAAATCACCCACTTTTCAGACTTTAAATTTTATTTCACATAGTCTCCTACTTTATTCTCATTAAAGCCTGTGAGGTAGAATACATTTTCCATTTTAAGGAAAAAGAAGTTGTCTCTCAGAAAGGATAAGAGCGTACTGAGTGAAGCTGAAAAGGGAAAACAAAAATCACATCAGAGTCTTCTCCGGTGCTGGGTTGCTCCCACAGCGGGACACATTAGGGGACAGATTAGGCATGAAGAGGACACTGATTTATTTTTGGAAGGAGAGCCCTAGAGGTGAGAGAAGGGTATCCAAGAGAGAGGCAAGACCCTGGGGCTCACCGGCCAGGGGTGCAGGTGGAGGGTGGGGAGGAACTTTGAGACCTGCCCTCCCTTCCCATTTTGGCTGGAGAAGTGGTTTTCCCCCAGTTCAGGGCCACGATCTCCCTGCCCAGGGTCCCCCTGGCACCTTTGTTAGCTTCAGCACCCCTCTTCTCAACTCCTCCAACCACTCCTAAGATAGAGCGTGTCCAGTTTTGAAACCGAAAATAAAAGTCTGCCTGGGCCCAATGGCCTCGATACTTTCTGTTATCTTCCCATGCGGTCCTATGTCCTCTGACCTTCCGCGCAAGGAGGCGTGGCAGTGAAGTTGTTTGCTCGCTCTTGCTGGCTCCAGGGCCACTCGGTAGGGAGGCCTAGGGACTGCTTTTGTAAAAGCCAGAGACCTTACCGCCATCGAACTGATTCTGACCCAGCGCGACCAATGGGCAAGTCCAGGGTGGAACTGCCCTGGTGGGTTTCAGAGACTGTAATCTTTCAGGGAACAGAGAGCCTCCTTGCTTTCCCTCCGAGGGGCTGGTGGTCTCGAACTCCTGTTATTGCAGTTAGCAGTCCAGTACGTAACACACCAGGGCTCTTTTTAGAGGACACACACACACACACACACACACACACACACACACACACACACACACACACACACACAATGATGCCGTTCTCATCTGTCACCCGGGTTTCCCTAAGTCTAAATTGACCCGATTACCCTTAACAACAACCCTGTAATAAGCCTATCAGTGGATGCCACCCTGTTCAGAGTAAACGCCACATCTCCCTCTGGTGTCGCTGTCAGGTAACCACAGGGTAAGCGGTTCAAACCCACCAGCCTCTCCAGGGGTAAAGTTGATGCTCCCTTCAAGATATGAAAGTAATAATAACTCATGATTTATCAAGGGGTCAGAGGGTGGGGCGAGTGAGGGAGGGAAACAAGAGGAGCTGATATCAAGGGTTCAATAAAAAGTAAATGTCTAGAAATAACATGTACAAATATGTTTCTGCTTTAATTCTGTCTAGCTTCCTCTCTCCAAATTTATTTACTTAATATTTTAAATAATTAAAACTAGCGTTTTTCCAAAAGTCAAAACCATCAACAAAAAAGAAAGTATACTCAGGTAGATGCTATTTCCCCCCAGATTTTCATCCATTATAGATGAATACGTTTATGTTTCTAATTTATCTTTCCTAAGCTGCTTTTTAAAAAACAACAGGATATATATGTATATGTGTAATATACTATATCTGTTATATATACAAATTTATTATATTCTTATTGCCTCTTCTTCAGAGAGGTGGCATTTGAAATACATTCTATTTTGCCTATGAAATATGATCTAGGAGGTTCTGTAAAAGATACTCTTTGAAGTTTCTACCTGTTCCTAAGGGTGAGAAGGCAGAATAAATTGTTCTTGGGTTTTTTTTAAAAAAGCTTCATGTTTTCTTAACATTTAAGAAAACAGTTTAATGTTTTCATAACATTTTTTTAGAAATGATCTAAGCCAACGTTCCTAACTTTGGGTCCTGGATCTGCTTCATCTCAGCATGTACAAAACTTATTAGAAATGAAGATTCTCCAGACTCCCCGACTCAAAGCCTCAGGAGTACATCTCTGCATCTCTTGTTTAAATGACCTTCCAGGTAATGCTCGGGTATGCTAAAGTTTAAGAACCCGGGTCTAGACTAACTAGAGACTCCAGGTGGTGTAATGGGTTACATACTGGGCTGTGACCCACACGGTCAGCAGGTCAAAACCACCAGGGACTCCTTGGGAGAAAGATAAGGCTTTCTCCTCCCATAACAATTTACAGTCTCAGAAATTCACATCGCCAGTTCTACTTTATCTTTATGAGTCAAAATTGACTCGATGGCAGTGAGCTTGGTTTTGTTTGTTTGTTTGTTTTATGGTCTACCCTAAAAAGAAGCAAGTTGTAAGAATAATGGTTTTGTTTCCCTGAGTGCTAACTTTGTATCCCGACACAAGTAAAAGCATCTTACATGCATGTATTGGTATTTCTGATAATACCCTCACTCACAATAGCTCTCACCCAGTAGAGCTTATTGTGGTCTCCAGTTCACAGATGGGGAAACTGGGGCACAAAGAAGCTAACCGACTTCTTGAAATCTCACAGCTAATAAACTGTGAAGACCTTATCACAACTCAGGCAGGCTGACATTGAAGCCCCTGAGCTTAACCATGAGTCTGTGCTACTTTACAGTTGTGTTGTTGTTGCTTTTAGGTGCCATTGAGTTGGCTCCAGTTCATAGTAACCTGTGAGTGACCCTATGTACAACAGAATGAAACACTGCCTGGTCCTGCACCAGGCTCACAACTCTTCTTCTGTTTGAGCCCATTGTTGCAGCCACTGTGTCAATTCATCTAATCAAAGCTTTTCCTCTTTTTCATTGCCCCTCGATTTTACCAAATATGATGTCCTTTTCCAGGGACTGAGCTCTCCTGAACATATGTCCAGAGTACACGAGATGAAGTCTCACCATCCTTCCATCTAAGATGCATTCTGGTTGTACTTCTTCCAAGATAGATCTGTTTGTTCTTTTGGCAGTCCATGAGACTTTCAATATTCTTTACCAGCACCGTAATTCAAATGTATCAATTGTTCTTCAGTCTTCCCTATTCAATGTCCGACTCTCACATGCTTATGAGGCGATGGAAATGTCATGGCTCAGTGAAGGAGCACCGTATTCCTCAAAACACCCTCTTTTTAAGATGTTGAGAGGTTTGTTCATCAGATTTACCCAATGCAATGTATCAATGGATCTCTTGACCACTGCTTCTATGAGAGTTGATTGTGGATCCAAGCAACACAGTATCATTGACAGCTTCAACCTTTACTACATGAATCATGATCTTGCCTATTGGTCTGGTTGTGAGGATTTTGGCTTTCTTTACATTGAGTCGTAATCTATAGTGAAGGTTACAACCCTTGTTCTTCATCAGCAAGTGCTTCAAGTCCTCCTCACTTTCAGCAAGCCAGGTTGTGTTATTTGCATACCTCAGATTGCTAATAAGCCTTCTTCCAATCCTGATGCCACATCCTTCTCCATCTCATCCAGCTTCTCCGATGATTTTCCCAGCATACACATTGAATAAGTATGGTGCAAGGATACATCCCAGGCACACATCTTTCCTGATTTTAAACCATGCAGTATTCCCTTGTTCTGATGCAGAACTGCCTCATGATCCATATTGAGACAGTTAAAGTTTATTGTGCCAAACTGGCCAATAAACACATGTGCGATTAATTGAAGGGCAAAGGGATCAATGGCTCAGTGAGCCTTGCCTTTCTAGTTCTCAGGTCTCTTGCTTTTTGATGGTCGGACCAGGTTGGAGCTACCTTAGCCAGTTCCCTGCTTCAGCTGGCAAAGCTCACTTCCTGCAGATATCCCTGAGGAGAAGCCACATGGACCGACTCTGATGCAGCCCTGGGTGCTGGAGCAGACATGTGGAGACCCTGCCAGCACCGAGATGCTTACAGGCTCACCGATTCAGCTTTCCTCCTGCAGTTGACATCATTGTGTGTGTTTTGTGAGATGGAGGAGGACTCTGTGGATTGGTATTGGACATATGGGCTAATGTTGGACTTGTGGGCTGGGTTGGGATGTTTTCTTGATGTGCACTTACCCTTTATATAAAACTCTCTTATCTGTGAATTTGTTTCTCTAATGTACCGAGACTAATACATATACAAGTTCCACATGAGCACAATGAGATATTCTGGATTTTACATTCTTCTCAAGGCTATCCATGGGTTGTTCTGATCTATACAGTCAAATGTCTTTTTATATTCAATACAACACAAGTAAACATTTTTTTTCTGGTAGTCTCTGCTACACAGCTTAGTATCAGATAACCCTCAAAACCCACCGCCATTGAGTTGACCTTACATAGGGTTTCCAAGGCTGTAAACTTTTACGGCAGTAGACAGTCTCATCTTTCTCCTGAGGAGTGGCTGATGGGTTTGAACTCTCAACTTTGTATTTAGCAGTCTTGTGCTTAACAGACTATCCCACAGTGTCAGATAAAGTGAGAGCTAAAGTTACTCCCCAGCATCATAGGTAGACCACTTGGGATTCAGGAGATAAGTGTCTCCAGGACTGAGAAGAGATGGGAGGAATGTTTGGTAAAAAGAGGTGAAACAAGCCCTAAGAATGGATGGGTGGCCAGGTTTCTTTGGAAAGCTGAGAATGTCAGGAGTGAGAACACGAGTCACTGTCATGGGGACTTCAAAGGACCATCAAGGCCAAGGGCTTCAACTCTATGATTTCACAGTGTTGGCCACCTTGTGCCCCTCACACTCCCCTCACACATCCTGGAAGAGCATCACACACAACAGCCACGTGTCAATGGCACATGGAGGCTCGGAGATAGATGGGCAGAGATGAGCCACGTGAACAGCCAAGGGCCAGCAGGGTAAGAGAAGTCTGGGAATAGGAACCAGGTTGGCATCCAAATTTCCTGGAAGGGTGTTTGATGGAGTTCATCTTTTGCTAGTGGTGCTGGGGGAGAAGCATTGGTCAGCAGTTCAAATCCACCAGGCACACCATAAGAGAAAGAGAATGCTTTTCTGCCCCTCGACCCTGTCTGACAGGGCCTCTAGGAGTGGAAACCGACTTGACAGGAGTGGGTGAGGGAGGTGGGGAAGAGCGCAGTTGCCGGGCGGTACAAGTGGTTAGCACACTCAGCCCCTAACCAAAAGGTTGGAGGTTGGAGTCCACCCAGAAGGCCTGAGAAGAAAAGACGAGCGGTTTACTTGCCCCAAACAAACAGCCATTGGAAAGTGTACAGAGCACAGTCTACTCGGACTCCTGTGGGGTCCCTGTGAGCCTGTGAGAGTCTGTGACAGCGGGGTCAGTTAGAGGTCACGGAGGGGAACATTCTAGTGAGAGCGCCCTGCCTCCTGGGATGCAGTCTGGGTCCCTGTCTCGTGCCCACCCAACCCAGTCCACACCGGGCTCTGGCAGGACAGTGCGAGGGCTGGGCCAGGCTGGAAGCCTGCCCAGTGGGAAAGAAGCATGATGCGGGGTCTCCGGGTCCTTTCACACGGAGATCCACACCCTTGCTTTGAAGATTTCTTGGTGGCACCTGAATAGGAGGAATGGGGGCATGGGGTGGGCTGGAAGCGCCAGGGAGTTTTCTCCTGTTTTCCAGAGAAGTCTGCATTACCTGTGCTCCTCAGGAGCCTGAAGCTGAGAAAGGGAAGCAAGCAGACTGCCTGGTTCAGGTCTGATGCCGGCACTACCCAGACTGCCCTCACAGTGGCAGTGCAACCTTAATTAGTGGGTGCTTTCAACAGGCTCTGCAGAGGTCATGCTCAACTAGAACATAACATCCTCTTTGCAGATGAATCACAGCGGTATTTCTGCCAAATAATGCAAATGTGGCTCCTATCCCTCCCTCCCTCCCTCCCTCCCTCCCTCCCTCCCTTCCTTCCTTCCTTCCTTCCTTCTTTCCTCCTTCCCTCCCTCCCTCCCTCCCTTTCTTCCCTCCTTCCTTCCTCTTCATTTTGGTCACTTAGCCATGCACTCTAAGCCTATTATGTGTAGGTACGAGCTCAACGAGAGGTCGAGACATAAAGATCCCTCTGTTTAAAAATGAATCGATTGCATCAGTTCCACGCTGATGGGGAAAGAGAGGTGAAATAGTGCACAGACGATGATACTAAGACAGAAGTGCTGTGTGATGTCAGAATCCATCAGGTTCCAGCTTCAAGGCCACTGCCACTGCGCCGACGCCTTCCCTGGAGCACGCGGCATACAGTCGTGCTAGTTCGTCCTTGTTTTGCCGCCTGTCTGGCGTTTCAGTACCAAGCTACTCAAAGGCAGGGCCTGGCCTCCTCACCACTCCATCCTCGGTGGTGATGGAAAATCTGCCCAGAATAGGTGCTCAGGACATGTTGCATGTGTGCCTGGCTGGATCGCTAGGGGGCTGCCCCTTGGTTTTCCATGATCTCCATGAAAGGAAAAGCAACTCCCATTCAACCCCAAGGGACACGTCCTGCAGGTAAAAGAGGGTGACATGGCACTGCTATCTCCTTCCGTTGTGGCTTCAGGTTGAACTCTTCAGTCTCAGATGTGAATTAGGAGCTAAAAAGAAGTCAACATCAACACATGTCTCCCTCCCCAGTCCCTCTAGGGTGCACCAAGTGGTCTAGGATAATGGTAGTTGAAGGCCCACTTTTTGCGAAAAACAAAAAGCAGACATGGGAGAATGTCGGGTCCTTTCAACTTCTCCCATGTCAGTTTTGGTTTTGTTTATCAGCTAAAAGTTGTTCTTCAGTTGTTGTTGTTTTTAAAATCTTTTATTGGGTGCTCTTACAGCTCTTATAGCAATCCATGCATCCATTGTATCAAGCACATTTGTACATATGTTGCCAGCATCATTTTCTAAACATTTACTTTCTAGTTCAGCCCTTGATGTCAGTTCCTCCTTTTCCCCTCCCCCTGCCTGCCTCATGACCTCTTGATAAATGATTATTATTTTCATATCTTACACCGACCGCTCTCCTTGTTTCTGTTGTTCATCCCCCGAGGTGGGAGTTAAGCTGTTAAGGGGCGATCATTGTGATAGGTTCCCCCTTCCTCTCCTCCACCCCCCACCTTCCCCCCACCCTCCTGGTATCGCCACTCCCATTTCTGTTCCTGAGGGGTTTGTCTGACCTGGATTCCATGTGTTGTGAGCTCTATCTGTACCAGGGTACATGCTCTGGTCTAGCCAGAACTCAGTTGTTGAGAATTAATTGGTGTGTTGTTTTCTTGAAACTGTAAACTCATTAGTATTACTTTGAAAGGTATCTTTTCTTCTCTCTCCCTTTTAGAACAATAGTGAAGAAGCCACAAAGGTGTTTCAATGATTATTGAAGGGGGAAAGTTTGGAGATGGGGGTTGGAGGGAAAGAGAGGGGTGACCCACCCTGACGGTAACTACCTAGGGACTGGGAACCGAGAGATGTCTCTCGCTCTCTGGTCTGTGCATGCTGAAGCTCACTGTGCAAGGGCTCACTGCAAGCGGGGCACCAGAGGGTCAGGACTTTGATACCCTTATCGATCACTAGGTGTTGGGCTGCTAAGTGCAAGGTAGTAAATTCACTTCAAACTCACTGGGGCTGCTCTTCAGGAGAAAGACGAGGCTGTCTTCTTCCATAGACTTACAGTCTTGGAAAGACTAGGTAGGACTCCTATGAGTCAAGTCCACGGCAGTGGGTCAGTCTCTAATTGCTCTGCAGGAGTCGGAAAAATTGCTAACTACAAGCCCCCTGGAGAGCATGCCCGGCTGGTAGTAAAAGACTGAGCCTCCCATGGGCACTCAAGAGGCGTGGTGAGGGCCAGCACCCTTTCACCTCCATCTCCTTCAATCACGTTCACTCTGAAGTCTGCTACAATCTTTTGGAAGTAGAAGCGTACATGCACATATGTATACTGTGTGTTTGTGTGTACGCGTATGTGTGTGTGTGAGCAGTGGGCTACAAGTGGAGCTACAAACCACAGGGTAAGCAGTATGAAACCACCAGCCTCTCCCAGGGAGAAAGACGAGGCTTTCTACACCTGTAAAGAGTTAGATCAGTGGTTCTCAACCTTCCTAATGCCACAACCTTTTCATACAGTTCCTCATGATGCGGTGACCCCGCAACCATAATATTATTTGTGTTGCTACTTCATAACTGTCATTTTGCTACTGTTATGAATCATCATGTAAATATCTGATATGCAGAATGCATTTTCATTGTTACAAATTGAATATAATTAAAGCCTAGTGATTCATCACAAAAACAATATGTAATTATATATGTGAACTATTTATTTCTAATGACAAATAAATGAAATTTTGACTTCAAGCATGGTGTAGCATGCTTCACGTCGGGTACTCATATTTGGGTGTATCTGCATGTGGGCAGATTTACCTGGAGACACTAGAGGAGCGGTGTCTCAATTCCTAAACCCATTGGGGATATGTGTTTTCCGATGGTCTTAGGCGATCCCTGTGTAAGGGTCATTCAACCCCCAAAGGGGTCGTGACCCACAGGTTAGGAACCATTGAGTTAGAGTTTTTCGTACTGAACTCTTCAGTGGGGAGGGAGACGTGTATCAATGCTGACTTCATTTTGTCACTCTCTTTTAGTTCCTAATTCAAATCTGAGATGGAAGCGTTCAAGCTGAAGCCACGAAGAAAATAGACAAAGGGATTTTTCAGGTCCCTTCTGATCCCAAGAGTCTATGAAATGTCAATCCTCCTGTCCACTGATGACAGCGAATCCCTGATTCCTCACCTTTTCATCCATCCCTAAACTCATTCACATCACGTTTCTTTAGCACCTACTCCATTTAAGGTACCATTCTAAGAATTTCTTATGAATTCCTACTGTGTTGGGCTGAGTTTTCTAGAGAAACAAAACCAGCGACACCTACATAAGGAAGAACTTTCTATCAAGAAAGACTTTCATATCAATAAAGCAGCCCGCCCAGTTCAACCCAAGTCTGTGGGTCAGAGGCAGCTGGGGCCTCTTGGATGCCAGTGGATGAAGCAGGCAGGGGGGCGGACTGCAGAGTCATGTGGATCCAAGGTTGGAAGGAACATGGCATTGGGGCGCCCACTCGAGACATGAAACCCAGGACCCAGGAAGGCAGGATGACAAAGAGCAAGAAAAGGCTCAGTTCTGCTCTGTGTCTCTCTTCCCAAAAGACCAGACCTCAAGGAGGCATCCACACTGTGACCTGAATGATCCTTGGGACTCCACTCCTCCCCACTCAGTTACATCAAGTGGACCTAAAGTCTACAGAGTTGTATGAGTCCCCAATAAAATGATTTTTTAAATCTAACCATTGCATCTCTTTGTGATATCCTGCTAAGGCCTGAAAACGCAGTGTATTGAATTTTATATTGCAGTCTTCACCCACAGCACAGTTCCTACGAGCCACTGTCTTCCCTCAGAGACCCTTCCCTCCTCGGCCACTTCATGGTTCTCACAGCTCTGTCTCTGTGCTCTGGGAGGCCTGGCAGCTGACGTGCTCCCACTTCTGATCAAGGGCCTTGACTCTTACACTGCTTTTCACGTTTATAGTAGTTATTGGAGAAGAACATTTAGAAACTCTGAGATAAAACTGAGTCACAGCGCACCGAGGGAAGCATAACAGAATAAAAACCCAGTAAGACGTAAAATAAAAACACGGATCTCATGAGGTGTGACCGGGTTTTCCTCTAGCTGAAGAAGCACAGGCCTAAACCTGAGTCAAGGAGCCTTCGTGTGCACTTGGACGTTCTGTGTGGAGAGAAACCATTTCATTTTAAATAGAAGTTGGTGATCAATGCACTGAGCCCTTCCAGCAATATCTCAGACCATACTGCGCTCTGATCCCTAAGGTTTCTATTGGCTAATTCTTGGAAGCAGATCACAGGTCCTTCCTCATCTGTCTTTCGTCTGGAAGTTCTGCTGAAACCCATGCACACTATGTGACCCTGCATGCAGTAGTGATGCTAAGCTTCCAGCCTCACCGCCACACACAGCCACCACAGGATGGCAAACGGACAGGTGGGTGATGGTTGTTTAACTAGTAAGGTCGTAAGCTTTCCAGCTATTAGAAGCTATCCTAAAGTTAGTACTTTATCCAGCTAGTAGACATTCCCAAAGCCTCTGGAATATTCTCTTCTTTCATCATTCCCCCAAAAAAGCTAAACTCTTGGGTCCCTCTTATGTAGACTTCAGTGGTATGAAAATGGCTATCAGAAAGGCCACCAGCTGTGACTTCCCCTGAGGTCTGCTCCTTCTAGAGAGAACCCTGTGGTCTTTGGGGAGGGGGGCATGAATTGGATTTTTGTGAATTTTCAGAATAGCTACATGGCTCTGGTGGGCACCTTGCCGAAATAGAAGAAGCCAAATGAGTAACTTTTTAAACGTCGATGCTACTGCATGCTATCTTTTAGACCATCACACAGTTCAGGTGCTTTTGTTTAAAGGAATTTGACTGTGACTGCCTGCCCGTTTCTTGGCCACTAATGAATCACGGGAGAGGAGTCTAGCTTTGTACATGTTCCTATTTTAGAACTGAGGACGCTTCTGTAAGCCTCCGTCGGGCATAGTGTTGGGCAAGAGAGTACAATCTCCCTGGCCTGTGATTTCAAAATTGTGTACGGGATGCTGGAGAATATAAGACGTCACCTCTGTTTACCTCTGTGTTTATGTGTTCGGCATGGATCATTTGAGTATTGTCTACATTAGGAGCATGTTTGGGTCGAGCTGTTATGTTGTTAATAAATTCAATTCGCTTCACTTGTGCACAGCTCCTCCTCGTGTAGCTAGTGGCTACTCATTGGAGGGTAGTTTGTGACCGCTGACTTTGTTCAGGTCCACATGAAAGATGGAAGGCAATCGAAATGTAGGCAGAGTCATATATAGAAAGCTATTGAAATACTCTATATCTGAGGGGTCATAAAGGCAGCTTATAACTATAGGAACCAAAAAGGCAATGAAAGGACAATCAATTAGAGAAAATCTTGGAAGCCGAAAGTCATGAGGCATTTTCTCAAGCTTAGAAAGCATTTCAGGCTAAACTTTGTTCCCTAGAAATCTAGTTGCAAGGGCATTTTAAAACAATTTTTTTAATTGGGCATTGAGCAACGGTTACAGAGCAGGTCGGATTTCCATTCAATAATTTATACACATTTTGCTCCATGTCATTGTTTGTAATCTTCACAATGTAACATCACTTACTCTACTTCTTCCCGGTGTTTTGTGTTTCCATTCCCCCTCCTTCTAAATTTTGTTCTTAGGTAGATGCTCTCCTTTAGATCTCAGATGGTCAATTAGTCTAAGGTGTGTGCACCTACCCAGTATTGTTCCCCTTATAAACCTGCTGAATTTTTGGCTGAAAACTGAACCATGTAGATGGGTTTATTTTCAGATGGGAGGGGAGACTATGATCCATTGTCTCTGGGGTTCCACCAGTCTCTATCCAACCAGTAAGTCTGAGATTTTTTTTTTTTATGATTTTGAGTTCTGTTCCACATTTTTCTTCCACTTTATTCAAGCCCTTCTGATGAGCTTTTAAAGTAGACATCTTGGACACACCCATGTTAGGGAACACCTCTTTGTAATGTAAATCTTCTTAGAGATTTTAATATGTTAATGTGGTTTACTGGACATAATTAGATAAATTAGAGCACATTTCCAAAACTTACTTGACAATGGAATTTTTAAAAACATCTCTTAG
Source organism: Tenrec ecaudatus (assembly GCF_050624435.1). NCBI lineage: Eukaryota > Metazoa > Chordata > Mammalia > Afrosoricida > Tenrecidae > Tenrec > Tenrec ecaudatus. The sequence goes on from NC_134533.1 coordinate 90,462,099, forward strand.
TATTACCGTTCTGAGGAACACATTGTGAGAAAGAAGAAAATAGTCAGGATACTGAGGACCTGCTATTAAGGTGCCAACTTGGACTAAGGAAGAGAGCATGTCCGGAGTAACTAGGAGTCCTGGGGCATAGTGGTTACACCAAGTCAGCAGTTGGAAACCATCAACCACTCTGAAGGAGAAAGATGGTGTTTTCTACCCCCATGAGGAGTTACAGTCTTGGAAATTCACAGGGCAGTTCTACCCTGCCCCACAGTGTCACTATGAGGGTCAACTTGATGGCAGTGAGCTTGATTTTGTTTTTAGAGACAAGTGACTACCTAAAAGGCATTTTTGATACTATAGTGCATGCTGTGAAATTCCATCCGTTCAGGATCAAGCATCTTCACATGCCTATCCTTCCTATAGCTTTCTGTGTGTCTCTTTTCTTTTATAAGATCCCACTTAAATAGTGTTAGGACAGAGTCTTTTCTGGTATGATTTCATGAGGACTGATAACATCTGCAAAGATCTTCTTTCCAAACAAGATCATGTTTACAGGTATCAGGAGTTAGAACTTCAACACAAATTTTTGAGGGGCACAATTTAACCCATAACAATCACCAAGTGGACACCTGCTCAGGCTACCTTAGCTAAGGTCAGTGCACAAGGAAAGGATTCATCATCCTGAGAAGGGTAATTGACCCCGAACACAATGGCTTGGTCAGTCCAAGGATGCACAATGGGTATGTGAGGAAAGGAGCCATGAGTCCAGGGACGGAGACCAAGGCTGATCCAGCTGCTATGGCTATGAAATCTCTTCTCTTTCCAGCAACAGAAACCAGGGCTGCGCTCCTGATACAGCATCGTTCCTGGAGGATACCAACTAGCTGAGAGCAAGATCATTACATGGGACTGCTCTGACTCCAGCAATGTATCTTGATCAGAATTGATGCATAGTATGATATAGATTTTTTTCCTTTTTTGCCTGCATAGTCTCAGTAAGATCCACTATCTAAGAATTCATGAAGTGGCTAATCTACTGACATGAGATGTCATATAGTATTGCAATCAACCAAGAGACCCCTTTACAACCAAAATCACCCATACCCATGGGATCTGTGGTCTTATTTCATCTTACACCGTTCAGAATAGTTTGACCGGATAGAGCAACTAAACATCGCACGAAGACTCAGTTACAGCCCCAGATAGGAGATGATAACTTTTGTGTATGGAATACCACTATTTAGGGTACAGCACAAGTGTTATATCAATGGCCATGATATGGTGTGCCCCAAATTTGGAACTAAGGAGTCAAAGTTAAAAAAGTCCCCATTCCCATCACTCCCAGTGACCCATGTGGATAATTTATGTTTCCGTCTCTACAACTCTCAGCATTACATGTCTAGAGGCTCTGATTTCTACATGGGAAATACTTCCACAAGGGAAGGGCAAGGGTTCCGTTGAACTTTCAGATATATCTGTTACCCAGTTTGTTCAAGCTACCTGAACCAAGGCCTGTGGATAAGGGAAGGATTAGCCATCCTGACTCTTACCTTTAGGAGAAAGTGGGGTTACTGTTACACACAGGAGCAGTAATTAGTGTATTGATTGTGAGCCAGTGGTCTCTTGTTCTCTCCTATCTAATATCAGTAATCATGGCCTCAAAAGTGCATATTGACCAAGAATGTATTAGTCTGGTTAGACTAGAGAAACAAATTCAGGGAGACTCATATGTGTATAAGAAAGAGCTTTATATCAAAGAGTAATTGGATATTTTTTAAAAACCCAGCCTAGTCCAGTTCAAGTCTATAAATCAGATATTAGCCCATATGTCTGATTCCAGTTTATAAAGTACTCCTCAGACTCATGCAATACATGCAATGACGCTGAATGCAGGAAGATCACAGGCCAGTGGGTGGAAAGTCTTGTGGATCCATTGACGGTGGAAGCATCTCATCCCTGGTGTGGGTCCCCACGTGGCTCCTCCAGCTCCAGAGCTCTGGCTCTATCAGCATAGCTCCATGTGGCTTATCAGCAGGAAGACAAAGCAGAGAGAGTGTGTATCCCACCTCCAAGGAGGAAGACAGGAGTTCCCAGAATCTTCAGGAGAATGCTGTGCCCATATAAAGGCATGATTGGCTATGACCAGATGGACAGGCTAGACTCCGTCCCTATAACCTATTTGACAAATTGACGTGAAATTATGTAACTATCACAAGGGACTTTGCCCACACAAGAATGAGAGTCTGAGTCATTCTAGACGAGCAGAGGTGTGAGCTGAGTGTGGGGAATCTAGAATGGGTAGCAGAAAAGGAACTCTCACTTGTGGTCCTGTGTCCATTTGAAGTAGCTGGAGCTATAGTTTATCTCTAACGAACTTCCTCTTGCAAGTTTCCCAAGGAAAACACAGATCAATCAGAACCCTGCAGGAACTGTTCCAAGAGGATATAAATTCGTAAGATGCAAAAAGAAAAACAAAGTAAAAACCAACACCAACGTCACTGCCATTGAGTCGATTCTGACTCATAGCAATCCTATAGGACAGGGTAGAACGACTCCGTGGGTTTCTGAGACTGTAAACTGCTGACCTTGCAGTTAGCAAGCCCACAGCACAACACCTGACAACTACGCCAGAGCTGTGAATAACCCCAGGGATGCGCTTGTGTGGATACTGCCATCTACAACCAAGGTCCCCTCCTCAGGAGTGAGGTGGCCGGCTCCCTAGCTGCCAGGTGTATTGCTCACCGATGCTGTACAGCTGCGTCCCTCCCAGGCAGGCTTTGCCTTCAGTCAAAGAGAGCTCTCTCTCTCCAGACCGTGACCCTTCCGGAGGGCTGGCCTCCTCGATACATTCGAGTGGTCTCTGAAGGGCCATCTCAGAATCAGGGCTTCCATGTGTTCAGCTGAGAACATTGCAACTGTATCACAGTTCAGCTTCTCCTTTTGTCCCATCCTGCTGCCCTTACTCTGTATGATGTGTGATTAAGAGCACACCCAATTAACCACCTACACGTAAATCTTCATTTCAGACTCTCTTTCCAAGGGGCCTATCCTCTGACAGATAAGAGATTCAGTGGTTCTCCTGATGTCTTATACAACCTGATATTCATCAAAAAGGCCATATCATTATGTTACACTAGATGCGGTGGATTTCATGGGGAATCTATTATTTTCCATTTCCTATTAATGTGGTTGGAAACCTTGAGAATTCTCTACAGTGTGGGCTTCATTAACTAAGGGAGTGTAGCGTGAACAGGAATGGATTTTAGAGAAATGAGAAAGAATGAGACCACAGCCCCAAGGTTGTTGTCTAAGAAGGATGATTACTGGATGTGCAGCGAAACCTGTAAGAACTAGAACTTGACAAGACTGCCGTGTTTCTCCAGGACTCACAAGTTTTCCACCTTTGACAGGGTTCAGTTTCAGCACTTTTCCCTTGCTCTCTGTGAGTGGAAAACACTTGAGCTTTCCTTCTCTGACAGGTGTCTGCCTTACATAGGGACTGACATTCACAGGCTTTACTGTAGTCAAAGAACTTTCTGCCAGCGGGCCACTCTCTACTGGGAACTGAGATTGGGACTGAGAGATATAGCAAGGAAAGAGTACACAAACAAAAGAGAATGATATCATTCTAAAAATACACTGATTCGGTCCATCACATGGAACATAGGTTCACTGAGGGAAAGCTCCAGGAGTGTTGGTGGCATAGTGATTATGAGTTGGGCTGTGATCTGAAGAGTCAACAGTTTGAAACCACCAGCTGCTCTGCAGAAGAAAGATAGGCTTTCTACTCCCGTGAAGAGTTACAGTCTCTAGGGAATAAAAAGCAACAATAAGGAGGATGTAGAGATCCTAATGCTGTTGAAGCAACAGCCGTCTAGCTGAGAGGAATTACTAAGAGGCAAAAGTAGGGCAAGTGTGATGGTGGGGCAGGAGGAAGGTAAAAGGAAACAGAGAAAAGATCTAGGAAGCAAAGCTATGGATAGAGGTATAAACATGGGTGTGCACTTATGTAAATATATTAATTAATAAAAATAGAGGTATTAGCCTATGTACATATATTTATATGACAATACATGGAGGAAGTGGACGAACTTTGGGCCTCTGCTCAACCCATCCCTCAACCCAAGAACACTTTGTTCTAATAACCTGGTATTCTGTGATGTTCACTCTCCTGACATAATCACTGAAGACAAAGCAGGTGCATAAGCAAACGTGGTGAAGAAAGCTGATGGTGCCCTGCTATCAAAAGATATAGCATCTGGGGTCTTAAAGGCTTGAAGCTAAACAAACCCACATGGAAGAAGCACACCAGCCTGTGTGATCATGGGGTATCAAAAGAATCAGGTAATAGGCACCACAAGACACAAACAAACAAATAAATCATACTGTTCAAAATGAAGGGGTCAGAGCAGAGACCCCAAACCCATCTGTAGACAATAGGACATCCCCTCACAGAAGGGTCACAAGAAAGGCATGAGTCAACCAGGGTGCAGTATAGCACTGATGAAACACAATCTTCCTCTGGTTCTTTAGGCTTCCTCACCCCCCACTATCATGACCCCAGTCCTGCCTTTCAGTTCTGGCTAAACTGGGGCATGTACACTGGTATGGATAAAAGCTCACAACACACAGAATCCAGGTCAGATAAACCCCTCAAGTACAGAAATGGGAGTAGAGATACCCAGAGGATAGGGAAAAGGTAGAGGCGGGGGGTGGGGGTGGGCGGTGGGGAGGAAGGGAACCAATTGCAATGATTGACACACAACCCTCCCCTCCAGGGGGTTGAACAACAGAAACATGGGTAAAGGGAGATAGCGGTTGGTGTGAGATATGAAAACAATAATAATTTAAAATTTATCAAGGAGTCATAGGAGAGGGCGTGGAGCTGATACTAAGGGCTCTAATAGAAAGTAAATGCTTAGAAAATTATGATGGCAACATGTGTATAAACGTTCTTGATACAATTGATATATGGAATGTTATAAGAGCTGTAAGCGCCCCCAATAAAATGATTTAATTTAAAAAATAATAAAGTTACAGTCTCAGAAATTCACCGGTACAGTTCTACCCTGTCCTAGAGGGTTGGTATGGATTGACATCAACTCGATGGCCTACTAGAGGAAGTGAGTGAGATAAAACTCTGAATCTTACATTCCACATTCTTTTGTTGGTGATGTTAGCTAACTACTTTTAAAGCAAGCTGGGCTGAAAAGTATGTAGACTTAATCACTGTAAATGTACCACAGCGCTCTGATTCAAATGACAAAGTTTCCATGAACCAGCAATGCCACCTTTTGAGTAACCCCAAAGAGTCTCTGGCACATACACAGAGTGTCCGCAGCATTACTACCCCAGTAGCACTCCAAATGTCCATCATGGATGAATGTTTATTTAGTGGATTTGTACATATTCAGTAGTAGAATCAACTATTGAAATGAATGAACTGTCATGAAACTCAAAATACAGATGAATCTAACAATGAAATGATAGAATTATAATCCAAAAGATTATATATAGATGATTATATTTTTATAATAATCCAAAAACAATTAAAAAATTTAAATGTGCTCTTAAGAAATACATATCAATGCAAGAAAACATGAAATTAAGGGTGAAGATTTCTTAGCCTGGGGGAACACGGGAGGGGTATTTGATAAGATGCAGGTGATAATCAAACATCTACATTTGTTTTGGTAATGGATGGATGCATATATTTATTACATCACTATAGATGAAGAAATAAATAATGTGGGGGCACACATCGATCACTGCTGCTGCTGTAAGTGCCACCCAGCCGGTTCTGGCTCTTAGCTACCCTATGTTCAGCAGAATCAAGGACTGCCTGGTCCTGCGCCATCCTCAACCTTGGTCTTATGATTGAGCCGATTGTTGCAGCCACTGTGTCAATCCATCTCATGCAGGGCCTTCATCTTTTTGGCTGCCCCTTCTCTTTACCGAGCATGATGTCCTTCTCTAAGTACTGGTCACTCCTGATAACATGTCCACAGTATATGAGAAGAAGACTGGTCACCCAGCCTTGATAAAGAGATGATTATTTTGATTAAGAAAGAACATAACTGATTTGACCTCTAAAGTCACTCGAGCTTTCCTAAACCAAAGCTGAACTCAAGGCCACCGAGTCAACGCCAACTTGTCGTGACCCCTGAGATCCAAGTCGAACAGCTGCTTGGAGCTTCTGGGAGCAGAGAGCCTCCTCTTTCTTCCACAGCTCCATAGCTCCCACTACGATGGCCAGAGAGCATTCTTAAACGTTCAACATTCTCCAGTTGCATGTCTATGGTAAGTCTTCTGAACTGGTTCTCAACCCTCATTCTATCTACTGTTTACCATGCAGACACCAGAAAGCTAAACTGTCGACTTCTCATACTTCTTTGTTGATAGAATGTCACCAATCAAATGGACTCAAATGAAACATTGGTTTTAGAACGAAGCACCTCAGGAAAAGAGTAGGGTTCGCAGTAGGGTTTGCTGGGTGGACGGATGCTGAGGCTGAGAGTCAGTGTGGCTCGTGGGCAGGCAGCTGGGGCACCAGTGCTGCAATTGGCAGCCTCCTGACCATTCACCAGAGAGGGGATGGCACCCTTGACTCCGCTGAGCAACAATTTGGAAGTAGTAGTTCTTGGAAAATCAGCATAGAGGTCAATTCTTTGGACCTCCCCAATGGTACAATGAAGCACGAATATAGATAACACTTACTTCATGAAATTGAACACGTTTTATTGAATACTTCTCTTGAATTCTCAGAGTAGGTTCCTTTCTTTTCATCTTAACGTTGGTTGGATCAAAATCCATAACAGAACTTCTTCTACGGGAGAAAGATTAGGTTTTCTATCCCGTAAGGAAATCCTGTCTCAGAAACCCACAGGGGCAGTTCTGCTCTGTCTTATGGGGTCACTGAGTCAGAATGGACTCCGTGGCAGTGAGTTGATTGTGGCGTCTTTCTTTGTTAGTAATATAAAATTAAAAGGGGAGGGGGGAGAATGCCCATCGATTCCTCTCTCCACAAGCTTTCATCTTGTCAAGAAGGGCCTAAACGTTCTTGTGTTCCATTTAAACAGAAGTAACACATATAAATTGAAAATATGACAGGTAAATCTTTTATGCCTTAGAGCTCATCTCATTTGCAATAGACAATACTGTGTCTTAGTAAAACCAAATTGCTGTGCACCACTCATACCTCTTTGTAGTGAAACAATATTATGCTTATTTATTATTAAAATTCTACAATGGTAGAAAGGTGTGTGACAGTGTGATAATTAAATAAAATTTGGCTTGCTATTGAAGTCACATCTACTCAGATGTTCCTAATACATAACCATTAATACAGAAGCTTATTATAATCTTGAAGTGACAGGAAATGTATGTGATGCAGATACTTACTCAGACAGGTCACGCAGCTGGCTGAAAGGACCCAGCAGGGCGTCTGTTCATCTTGAGAGAATGACTTATTCTCAAGGCAGGAGTCCTGTCTGATTATACAATGTGACTCCTAACTGAGAGACATCGAGATTGGACACAGTATTTTCAGATGGCATTATCTAAAGAGGAGCCTTTTGTGTCTCAAATGTTAAAAATATGGTAAAGTGGCAATGAGGACAAGATCAATTATGATAATGTAACTAGAGTAAGACCACTGTTTAATGACAGGCTCTCACATTCTTTCTGTGATTCTGTTCTATTGTGAGTGCTATCAGCACCAGTTGATATTATGCAGTAGATGACACACTTATTAACAGCCTCAACACAGCTCGCAGAGGGCTAGTTGTACATAGTAGGGGGGTTGAAAGGTGTGTGTGTGTGTGTGTGTGTGTGTGTGTGTGTGTGTGATGGATGTTTCTCTCTGGCTGCTAGTGAGTCAATTATTACTCATAGAAACCCCAGGGGGCAGAGCTATAGTTGCTCCCATGGGTTTCTGATATTGCAAATCTTCACAGGAGTAGAAAGCCTCTACTTCTTCCTAAAGAGTGGTTGATGGTTTCAAACTGCTGACCTTCTAGTTAACAGCCCCAGTTGTAACCCACTATGCCACCAGAGCTGCTGGATTGGAAGTTTAGCCACAGCTTGCTGGATCTATGGTAAACAACTAGCTGATTAGAGGATACTCACGCAGATCTCATCAAGAGAGATGTGAACTCTATGACACAGAGAGTGGCACTGCTGCGGAGTGAAATCACTTGGGGTGGATCTTCTATCCATAGTCTTTGACACTCCCGCCAAATAACTGGGTGGGACCATGAAAATAGGCTGTGTGGAACTCTACTAGATGGGGGTGGGGATTGGTCAGTTTGCTACTCCATTGGTGTAAAATGAGCCGTTTGAGAAGCAGGAACAGAGAATCTCGTGACCAACAAGAAAGAGGCAGCAGAAGCGAAGGACATCCAAGATCTCTGTGCAGAGAGGTGGCAGAGGAGCAAAGCGAAGACCGTGAGGTGGAACACTGAGCTTCCCAGCCCACAGACCAGTGAAGCGGAGTGCCTTTGGGCAGAAGACTGGGCTGTGGACGGAGGTCCCCTTTGGGCAGGCATCAGCACTCGGGAGCTTCGCAAGAGTCATCCAAGCAGATCAAAGACGAAGGCTGCAGGTCTGCAAAGTGAAGAAACAAAACAAACCAACTCTCAGCCCTCAAGCTGACTGTGACTCGTAGGCCCCTATTAGGACAGGGAAGAACTGTCCCTGCGGGTTTCTGAGATAAGTTCACCAAAGGACAAAGCCTCATCTTTCTATGGCAGAGAAGCTGGTGTTTCAAACTGTTGACCTTGTGCTTAGCAACCCAATACGCAACCACTACACTAGAGGCCAGGGACCAGCATAAGACATGCCTGCCAGTTTGGGTAAGAAGAGGCGCTGCAGACAAAAGAACTGTCTCCTTAACATTTTGTAGCCCGCTGACTTCCCTGATGAATTCTGTAATTGTGAGTCTTTCCTGTGAGTTCTGTGTGGTCATTCCAACAGATCAGCAAACCCGGCAGAGGAGTAGAACACCATTGGAGGAATGGTTGCCATCAGAATGAGGTAAAGAATGTTTGAAGGTGGAGGCATGGCTAACTTCCACCTCATCGAAGTCATCCTTGAGCCGATGTGGAGTTGAGTTTCCCACACGTCGGTAACTGAAGGCGATGGGATGTGGTTCCTGTCGTTTCCTCAAACAGTGAGTGGTAGAGCTGATAGAGACCCAACTTTGTTACTGGAGACTCTCAGGCTATGCATAAGAGATGAGCAGTGAAAAGAAGTTAATGAGCAGTTAAAAAAAAAGTTAACAGAGTGTGTTATGGATTGAGTTATATCCCTCCCCAAAGTTATGTTGAAATCCTAACCTCTCATGATAATGTGAAATTTCTTAAGATGGCTCTTCCATCCATACATCTATCACTCCTACCCAACGATTGGGTGGGACTGTGCAAAGGGGGCGTTGGTCAGTTTAGTTGCCATTCCCCTGGCTATAAGAGACTTACATCAGAAGCAGAAACAGAATCCTGGGACTACCAAGAAATAAGAGTTCAAAGTTCCTACTTGAAGAGATGGAGGCTGAGACCAGAGGCAAAGGCACATTGACTATAGAACAGAGCAATGGAAACATGGAGAACACACAGAGGGAGAAGCCAAGGGACCTCATGACCGAAAGGTTGAGGATCGACAAGATTTTGCTGCTGACTATGGGAAGGCGCTGCTGAGCCTCTGCTGTTGACTGAGCCTGACTTGGGGTAACCTGTTAATGTCCCTAATGTTGTTGTTGCTGGAGGCCATCGTGTCAGTTCTGGCTCACGGTGATCCTGTGTCCAACAGACCAAAGCACTGCTCGGTCCTGCGTCATCCTCACAATTGCTATGTTTGAACCTGTTGCGGCAGCCCTGTGTCAATCCATCTCATTGATCATCTTCCTCTGTGTCACTGTCCATCTACTTTAGCAAGTCTGATGTCCTTTCCCAGGACATCTCTCTTGACAACATGTCCAAAGTACATGAGACAAAAAGTCTTACCATGCTCACTTCTAAAAAGCAATCTTTCGTTTGGCATCTAATTCACATCTCATCCTGTCGAATCTTGCAATTGTGGTAAGAAGAGTTGTACAATCATCACCAAAACCAATTTAAGAATATTTTCTTTTTGTACTCCTTGTTAGCTCCCCATTGCCCTGAAACCTCCCCTGCCATGCTCTTAGGTAATTATCGATCCAGTTGCTATCGCTTTAGATTAACTTATCCCCACAAACATACAAAACACAAACAAGAAACAAACCAAAACAACAACTGCAATGACAAAACAAAGCAGAGAGAAAGCTCAGTCAAAAAGAAAGCAGCTGTTAAATGAGACAACTTTGAAATGGTCCAAAGGGGAGCTCAGAGGATAAGGTACTACATTTAACCTAACTGTGTGTGGCACACATCCCACTTCACACCGCTCTGTCTGATGGCAAAGCTAGTCACGTCCCTGCACCAGGTCAGAGGGAAATTGCTGGAGACTTGATCCATGTGAGGACCCTGGAAGTGGGTTTGGGGCATCCACTGTCATGCACAGCCTTCTGAAAACCAGGCATTCAGAATTTAAGCTCTGATATCATCCCATCCTTCAGATTTGGATTTTATTATTTATTCTCCTTGGATCACATAGACCAGTGTACTTCTTCCATGTGGATTTAGTTGACACCTCACTTATAGGTTTGAAAACAAGCCTTTACGACTCTAGGCACTATTCTTTCTGAGGGCTGGGCACCATCTGTTTTCTTCACCACACTTTGCTAGAGCACTGGTATTTTCAGTGATCTCTTTGTGAAGGCCAGTATTAAGTAGGGCTATGTAATAAGAACTAATTGTTCTTAGACTGGGACTCAAATTAGGTTCAGACCCCAAATTCATTCATCTATCTATGGTTTATATTTGCCTCTGGTCACTTTGGGGACATCATTATCATTTTATGACAGAGAACATTATCAATCATTCTGCTGGGGCAGAAGGTAATTCTATTGATAGTGTCATTAATTTAACTAATGGTATAAAACTTAAAACACTGTTGAGAAAAATATATTATACAGGTTTAGGACAGATTTTCAGACTGCAATACATGAATTGTTGACTTGTACAGATTAAACTCATACATGACTGAACACTATTTTCATGAAAAATGGGGGTTAGTGATAGGGCAAAGCTTTCAATAACACTCATTCACAGAGGCAGAACCATACCTACCAGAGTAATGCATGTCATCAGAAAGTAAGGGCAGCATTAAAATCGTGAATATCTGGTAGTTCCAGGCCCCCATTCAGTCTGCATCCGCAAAGTAAGAGGTCTGAGTCAATTCAGTGACCTTGGGAGAGCAGTCATCTGCTTCTTTTCACAGTAGGGAATTTCAGCCTTTAGTCCAAAGAAGTATGTCAGTCAGTTCCTTAAATCTGCTGCAGGTAAATGTGAGGTAAAGCCCAGTTCTCTCAGTGGGGTTTCCACATCAAATCCTTCTAGTGTGGCCTGTGAAGGATGTTGTGCACATGGAGTGGACAGAGTCTGAAGTCCCAGGAGTCTATAGCACAAGGCCTGGGTCACCAAGGTCAAAAGTGTCCAATTAAGAGCATAGTAGAGGGTGTATTCTCTCCTTGTGTTCTATGTAAGTATTGTTTTCCTGGTGGAAGGATGTTTCACCCAATTTACCATCCAACAAAAGTGTAACCCCATCTTAGCTTGAATTTCCATCACTCTTGTAGTAGTGTCTATTAATTTGGTGTGACCTTAGAACAATATTGCATGGCAGCAACTGAATGGTCCTCTCCCTCTCCATCCATCTTGAGAGACGGACCCCATGACATCTCCTCCATGAAAATAGTTCTTAAGAATATGGTTCAGTCCCAAGGAGAAAATAATGGGGCTGACGGCTCCCAGGGAACATGGAAGAAGAGATGGGAGAAAGGGAGGGGGGGAAACCAACAAACCCATGGACAAGGGAACAATAAGAGATCTAAAATCGATATCAAGGAGGGTGTAGAATGCCTGGTGGGGGTTGAGCAAGTGCAATGTAGCCGAGAGAAAGTACTGAGAGTTGAATGATGGGTAAACATGATAGTGGGGCAGGAGGAAAGTAAAAAGAAATAGAGGAAAAAAGTAGGAGGCAAAAGACTTTTATAGAGGTACAAATATAGGCATGCACATATGTAATATATAGATATATTAATAGGGATATAGGTCTATGTATATATATTTAAATGGTAAGTATTAAGGTAGCAGATGGACACTGGATCTCTACACAAGTACTCCCTCAATGAAAGAACACTTTGTTCAAATAACCTGGCATTCTGTGGTACTCACCTTCCCAACATGAGATAGCTAAAGTAAAAATGGGTGCATAAGCAAATGTGGTGAAGAAAGCTGATGGTGCCTGGCTATTAAAAGATATAGCATCTGGGGTCTTAAAGGCTTGAAGCTAAACAAGCAGCCATCTAGCTCAGAAGCAACAAAGCCCACATGTAAGAAGCACACCAGTCTGTGTGATCAGGAGGTGTCAACAGGAACAGATAACAGGCACCAGAGGACCCAAAACAAACAAATACATTGATACAAATGTTGGGGGTCAGAGAGGAGCCCTAAATCCCATCTGTAGACAATTGGACATTCCCTCACAGAAGGGTCACAAGGAAAGAACGAGTCAGCCAGGGTGAAGCATAGCACCAATGGACCACACAACATTCCTCTAGTTCTTTAATGCTTCCTCTCCCCCTGCCCCCCAATCATGACCCCAGTTCAACCTTACAAATCCGTCTAGACCAGAACATCTACACTGGTACAGATAAGAGCTCTCGACACATGGAATCCAGGACAGATAAACCCCTCAGGAATAGTAATAGGAGTAGTTATACCATGAGGGTAGAGGGAAGGTGGGGGAGAACAGGGAGAAATGGGGAACTGATTACAATAATCTATGTCTAACCTCCCAGCCCAGGGAGATGGACAACAAAAATGTGGGCAAATGGAGACAGTAGACGGTGTAAGATATGAAAATAACAATAATACATTTATCAGAGGTTCATGAGGGTGGGAGAGGGGAGGGAGAAAAAAAGAGGAACTGATACCAAGGGCTCAAGCAGGAAGAAAATGTTTTGAAAATGATGATGGCAACATATGTACAAGAGTGCTTGATTCAATTGATGTATGGATTGTTATAAGATCTGTAAGAGCCCCCAATAAAATGATTTATTAATTTAAAAAATAATATAACTCAGAGACATCAGGCAGGCTCTCTTACCTTGTTGCTTAGAAGACCAGATTAGAACATGACATGATCTGAAAGAAGTCTACCTCTCTCTTGGTGTTTATCCTCACAGAAGTAACCTGACACAGTATGTTGCCCTTTGTGATCGACCAGCTTCAATGTTTTTCAAGTCTATCCATGTCATGGTTTTTTTTCCTTGGTTTCATTGTTGTTTTTCAGGGATGCACAGTATTCTATTTGTATTACTTTCTTTATATAAGGAGCATCCTGCCTGCACTTCTTCCAAGGCGGATTTGTTTGTTCTTTCAGAAGTCTGAGTACTTTATAGTCTTCACCAGCACCACAACTCAAATGGATCAATTCTTCTCCAGTTTTCCTTAGTCAATGTCCAACTGTCACCCACACAGAAGTTGATTCAAAATACTATGGCTTGGTTCAGAGATACTTTACTCCTCAAAGCTCCTTGCTATTCAACACTTTAAAGAGGTCTTGTTCAGTAAATTTACCCAGTGATTTTTTACTGCTGCCTCCATGACCGTTGATTGTGGATCCAAGCAAGATAAAATCGTTGACAACTTCATTCTTTTCTCTGTTGATCATGATGTTACCTATTGGTCCAGTTGTGAGGATTTGAGTCTTTACATTGACTTGTAACCCATATTGAAGGCTGAAAGCCTTGATTTCATCGGCAAGTGCTTCAAGTCCTCCTCACTTTCAGCAAGCAAAATGGCATCATCTGCATATCACAGTTAGTTTATAAGCTTTCTTCCAATCCTTATGCCACATTCTTCTACATATAGTCCAGCTTCTTGGATTATTTGCTCAGTGCACAGCTTGATCGTGATTGCAAACCACGCAGTATTCCCTTGTTCTGTTTGAGCAGATGTTTCTTGACCCACGTACAAGTGGGGCATGAGCCTTTGAAGTGTTCTGGAATTCCCATTCTTCTCAATGGGAAGATTGCTCTCAATCTATGGTTTGTTGTGATGCACACAGTCCAGTCGAATGCCTTTGCATAGCCAATAAAACATAAGTCAACAAGTTTCTGGCATTCTGTGCTTTCAGCCACCATCTCAGGATGTCAGAAACAATATACCTTATTGCATGGCTTCTTCTGAACCTGGCTTGAATATCTGGAAGCTCCCTCTTGATGTGATGTACGGCTGCAATCATGGTGGAATGAACGATCATCAGCAAAATTATTTGTTAGATTATTTCCACATTCTGTGAAGCCACTTTGCTTTGAAATGGGCATAAATATGGATCTCTTCCAGTCACTTGGCCAGATAACTGTTTTCCCATTGTTTTGGCAAATATAAGGGATTGCTTCCAGTGCTTCATCAGCTTGTTGAATCATTTCAGTTACTCTTATGTAAATTCCTGTAGCTTTGTTCTTCCCTAATGTCGTCAGTATCGCTTAGACTTCTTCCTTCAGTATCATCAATTTTGATCCTATACTATGTCTTGAAATGGCCAAATGTTGAGGAGTTCTTTTTGGTACAGTGGCATTGTGTATTCCTTCCATAGTCCTCTCATGCTCATGTCACCATTCAGTGTATTCCCTGGTGTCATCCAGCCCGTTCCAACTCATAGCTACTCTAAAACCAACAAAATGAAACATGGCCCTGCCTTGTGCCATCCTCAATTTTTTTCTTATGTGTGAGCTTGTGGTAGTTATCTAATCATTTGTCAATTTGAGGATTAAGAGCGTAGGGGTGGAGTCTAGCCTGTCAATCAGATCAATCAGATCAGGCCTCTGTGTGGGTATGGCTTTCTCCTGAGAATATGGAGCAGCCCTGGGTGCTGGAGAAGTCATGTGAAGACCCCTGCCAATGCCGAGATGCTTACAACGCCACTGGACCCACTGGCCTCTGATCTTCCTGCATTCAGCATCATTGTATGTGTTTCATGAATCAGAAGAGGACTTTATAGATTGGTATTGGACATATGGGCTAATATTGGACTTCGGGGCTTGGACTGGACTGGGTTGGAATGCTTTCTTAATGTAAAATTATCCTTTATATAACACCATCTCTTATGCACATGAGTTTCTATGAATTTGTTTCTCTAGTCTAACCAGACGAACACAGAGCTCATCAATAGAGTCATTGTATCAATCCATATTGTCAAAGGTCATCCTCTTTTTCAATGCCTGTCCACTTGACTAAGCATGATGGCCTTCTCTAGGGGTGGGCCTCTCCTGACAACATGCTCAATGCACGTGAGATGAAGTCTCGCCATCCTTGTACAGTCAGTGTCAGGATTAGTAAAGAAAGACTGGGCCTATCTGACTCTGCCTGTGGCACTTGGCCTAGGACAGGTGTGGAGATGGAGTTTCCCTTCTCTCGTGTAGTCAGAAGGGATCAGATGGGACCTCTGCCCCTTTTTCATATCTCTTTACCTGTTCGTAGCAGCCTATTAGAAAATTGGTGGGTTTTTTTTTAACTGTTCAGATTGGAGTAGAGTGTGTCCAAGACCTAATCGGTTCCAAGTGGTATCTTCTAAAAGAGGATAATGGACATTGACCCACGGCGGAGGGAGGGGGCCATGTAAAGACAGCAGCGGGTGAATCTACAGGTCTAGGCCATCAGGAACTGCCGGCAGCTATGGAAACGGCAAGAGACAAAGAAGGGCCTGGCCCTAGAACTTATGCCCTAAATTCGGACTCTTTCACCTTCAGAATTGTGGCTTCTCTATCGCCATCTACTCTGTGGTCGTTTGTTATGGCCACCTTAGGAAACTAGAGAGAAAGAACCAATGGAGAGCAAACAGAAAAAGAAAGAAGCACAGATATGGAAAAGCTACACAGACTTGGCTTCTATTCTGCAGGAGAATATTATTTATCCTTATCAAAAAACTTCCATGAGGTTTCTGCTTAGACACCGGTTGCTATGAGTCAGAATCCATATTGAATAAGTCATTTTTTCAGGACCCCATAATAATTTAAATGGACTGTGAGCGTTTTTGTTTTCAAGAGCTACTTCTTCAATTAATAATAACAATAAATTCTATTTTACCCTTGATAAGGTATAAAAACAAATATAATCAATTCTTGATTTGCTACCATATTGTTACTATTACTAGTATTACTTTGGTTATAGTCATTTGTTCTTCTTAATAAGAATTAAAATATTGTCCTGAAAGCATTAAGGGCCATATGCACTATGTCTAGTATGTAAATTGACTCTGAGAATTTTTAATTCCTCTGAGAACTAGGCACAAGAACTTTTTGTAAAGTATAAGCTATCATTGCAAGCCCCCTTATTTTTTATAAGACCTCTTCAGTTATTCTTGGAAGGTGGACTTTATTTTCTGAATGCACATCATTTACAAATACATAACTTAGTGTCAGCAGATACTCCCTTTGCCAAGGGTGTCTGTAACTTGGCTATCGGTTTTTAAGTGACTGTCATTTATTTCCTGGAAGTTCATGCATTTATTTCTCTCCCTACCTTAAGGTAGTATAGGACTTTCAAGTAAAAATTCTTCTTAAGGATGTGATGAATTAGTTTTCCATAAGGAGACCACTTCCTCGGAATATCAAGGACCCCTGGTGGTGTAGCGGGTTACAAGTTGGCTGCCAATCACAAGGTCAGCAGTTTGAACCCACTCGCTGTTCCTCTGGAGAAGGGTAAGGTTTTCTGATCCTCTCAATATCTATGGACTTGGATACCCGAAGAGATCACTGTATTCTGTCCTATAGAGTCACTATGATTCAGAGGAGACTCAATAGCAGTGAGTGTGAGAGCCTTGGAGTATCGACTGAGGAAGTGTTTCAGAGAAGCGGAAAAAAAAACAAGGGTTCATGAGAAGAGATTGTAAAGGAGCCCATGCAAGTCTCACAGGGGAAACCGAGTGGGCATGACCAGCTTGCTTCTGATCAGATGAAGATGGATACAATGGCACGGCCCTTCTCTTGTAGACCTGCCTCCACAGGCCCAAGCTTTCCATGAGTCCCACCCCAAGGGTGGTCATGACATAAGCAAGCTCACTTAGCAGTACCTACACTATGGAAAAATATAGCAGTTATTCCTATGACTATTCCTTATGAATCCTGAGTAGTCATAATTTTATATTTTATTTGTTTGAGAAATAATTTTAATGTTCATTTAAAATTCTGTTCAGTAGTTTATCCTTGTTTTTCGAACCTGATAGATCAAGTAGGACATGGAGCAAAAGCTCTTAATCTTTTGTGACTCACAGAGCCTTTTCAGAGATTAAGGAAAAAATGTGTGAGTCTTCTCCCTACCAAAAGGCACCCACAAGTCTGCTTATAGGATCGCTCACGGAAATATAAATAATTTAATCAATGTATCCTGACCCTACGAGAAAGAGTAGAACTACTCCACAGGGGTTTCTGGGGCTGAAAATCACATATAAATATATTTATATGCAAATGCGTATGTGTATGTACATATGTGTGTGTATGTGTATATGTGTGCATATGTGTGTATTCACTGCCATCAAATTGATTCTCAGAGATACTATATAGGGTGTATTTAGAGTGCATACATTTCATTCCTTTATGATTCAAACTTCCTTTGGGACTTGATATTATTTCCATTTTAGAGATGAAGAAATTGATACCTGAGGGAACAAATAGCCTCATCTTTCTCCCAAGGAGTGGTTGGTGAGTTTGAACTGCTGACCTTGCAAAAAGAGTGGTTGGTGAGTTTGAACTGCTGACCTTGCAGTTAGCAGTTCAATGTTTACCTGTACGGTGTCACAAAGCTCCTCATAGAAATGTTTTTATTATGTCTTAAATGGACAAAGACAAATCATCCATATGAGGGCAACTCCCATAATAATGTCCAAAGGATTCACAGCCATGTGGCTGTATAAATAGGGAATGGAAAACAAAGGAAATTGACCCTAAATCATTGCTGGCCACAGAGCAATTCATCTCAGTCCCAGGTAGGACTATGAAGTGGGAGGGAAAGAGGCCTTGATTGAGATACGTGGACTGCTGCAGGGCCTTGCGGCGAGTGTCCCTCTGTGAACTGGTCAGGAGAGTTACAGCAGGCACGGTCTTCCTGAGAGCAAAGCTTTTTCCACTGCCAGGCAGTGGTCAGAAAGCATCCAATGGGGGCTAAATCTCTGTGGGAATTAAAAATGGATTTGTGCTCTGTGTTAGACTGGGCTGTCTGGAAAAGCAAACCCAGTGACACTCATCTATGTGCAAGAAAGTGCTATATATCAGGAATAATTATACATCAAGAAGGCACCCCCAGCCCAGTCCAAGCCAAGTCTATAAATCCAATGCTAGTCTATAATCCTTCTTCAGACTCACATAGCCACATGCCAGTGACACACAACGGTGAACCAGGAAGTAGGACGATCACAGGTCAGTGGGTGCTGGTGGACCCGAACTCGGTAGAAACATGGTGGATGCCAACAGCTTTCAGGGGCACCCGCAGAGTCTCAGCAAGCTGGAAGGCAGAGGAAGGGAGAGCACAGTTCCCAGTGTCTCACTCGTATACCAAAAGGCTTACGACATCAAGGAGGTGTCATCAGACTGCAACTCAAACTCGATTGACAGGTTTCACTCCACCCCTGGACAGGAGTGTCTAGCTGACATAATCCATAACTAGCACAGACTCCCGTTACAATCACTGGAGGCTGCAAATCTCTATAGAAGCAGACTACCGCATCTTGCTCTCAGCCAGTGGGTTTGAACTGCCAACTTCTGGGTAGCAGCCCAATGCTGAATGCACTGTGCCACCAGCGTTTCTAGTAATTAATGGCATAATATCATCAATATACTCATATACATAGAGCTCTACACTTAAGAGCTTTAGAAGGCCACACCTTGCTTCTTCAAGTGTCATTGGAATATTGCTGGAAACTGACATGTGTTAGACACCAGGAAAAAGTTTTAAAGTTCTCAAAGTTTAAAAAATTAGACAATGTATCATTAATATTATCCAGTTATCATACAATAAAGTATAACTGATAAATAGACTATGAACAATAGTTCCAACTCTGAAAATGTTAAAACCCTCTCTAAAGTAGCTTTAGTCAAAGGGGAAAGCAAACAAATCACAAACTACATAGACAGTACCAGTAATAAGATCACCATGTGTCAAATTTTGAGACCTAGCCAACTTTGCACAAAAGTAAAATTTTAAAAGTACTTTAAAAAAGACATAAATCATTTTATTGAGGGCTCTTACAGCTCTTACAACAATCCATACATCAATTGTATCAAGCACATTTGTATATGTGTTGCCATCATCATTTTCTTTTTTATTTATTTAAATCATTTTATTGGGGGCTCATACAGCTCTTTTCACAATCCATCCATCCATCCACTGTGTCAAGCACATTTGTACATTTGTTGCCATCATCATTCTCAAAACATTTGCTTTCTACTTGAGCCTTTGATATCAGCATCTTGTTTTCCCCTCCCTTCTCCATCCTCTCACCCTCATGACTCCTTAGCAAATTATAAATGATTATTATTTCATATATTATACCATCTACTCTCTTCCTTCACCCACATTTCTGTTGTTCATGCCCCTCGGGGTGGGGGTGGAGGTTATACATTGATTATTATGATCAGTTCCCCATTTCTCCACCTTCTCCACCTTCCCCCTACCTCATGGTATCACTACTCCCATTATTGGTCCTGAGAGGGTGTATCTGTCCTGGATTCCATGTGTCTAGAGCTCTTATCTGTACCCATGTCCGTACTCCAGTCTAGCCAGATTTTGAATGTAAATAGATGAATTAACTACTCAAGTTTTACTTAATGTTTATTTTTAAAAATCTGTTTGTCCTTGTCTCAGAAAGTTAAGATTGAATTATAGTGCCCCCCAAAAGATATGTGAAAACCCTAATTCTTGCTCCTCTGACTATGACAGAGTCTTTGAGGATGTTATTAGTTAGGTTAATGTAAGGTCATACTACAATAGAGTGAGTCTAATCTTATCTGTCTGTTGTCCTTAGGAAAGAGATGTTCCACAGCAACAGCACGGCTGCAGCTGCAAGCCAAGAACACCTGGGGTAGGCTTCCTCTCAGTGTCCCAGAAAGAACTATGACAATCAACTCTCCAGTCTCAGACTCCCGCCTCTGGAACTGTGTGAGAATAAATGTCTATCCCAATTGTTGCTGTCCCCTCACACTGAATGACTTCTTATTCAACATTGTCCAGTCCTGTGACATCTTCACAGTCACGGGTCTGTTTGAGTCCTTCGTAGTGTCTACTGTACCCATCCATTCCACCGAGAGTTCCCCTGCCCATGACTGGCCCTCTATTCCACCAACATGCTGTCCTCCTCTGACGGGTGAGCCCTCATGGTACTACGTCTACAGCAAGAGACCTAGCATTGTTCGCTTGGGGTCCAGCAGGTCTTCATTGGAAGTGCACCTATTCCCCAAACCTGTCTTAGTCTAAAAGTTCCACTGAAACCTGTCCCTCATGAGTCACCCTGTTGGTATTTGAAATACCAGTGGCAAAACTCCTTACAGCATAACAACCTGTAAGCCACCGCAGCATAACAAACTGACAGACGGCCCGTGATCTGTTTAAATAAACCATGCAGTTTATGGTATGTTGTTGATGTAGCCTAGGAAACAATACAGAGAGCATTGCTTTTATAGACAAGATACATTTGGGTCAAATGTTCTCAATTGGGAAATACCATGTGGCACAGTCCAGGAGCTCTGGGTCTGCTCTCTCTCTCAGCAGCATCTCACACAAGCTCTGCCGCCTCCTGCCAATGGGGTGGAAAAACATCCTTGCAGTTTCAGATAGCCACCACCTCCGAATTGAGACGCCCAGCCCCACTTGAGTGTACTCAGCAAAAGCATTCTGTGTGTGGGAAATTCTGAGGGGTGAGGTGGACCTTGGCTTTCTTCTCTCTCCCACATCTCCTCTGCTGCCCCATCATGGGGCTCAGTTTCTAACCAGTTCCAATTCACTAAAGCAAGAGGTGTGATTGGCGAATCACCAAATCAGCCAGTTTGCTAGAAATGCAGCTCCACAGGCCCAGATCTGGATGCTCCATGACAGACTCTCTAGAGTAAGGAACTCTTCATGTCAGTACGTTCTCACGCTGGCCTAAGGACTTGGGTCCACATCTTTAAGATGTTCAAAATGCTTGCCCATGTATAAGTGGGGGGGGGGGTTAAAAAGTCTCTGGCAAAAATAAAATGAGAAGATCACGAAATTTTTCCCTGGAATTCTTGAAGCCTCCTGGTGGTATCCCAGTGAATCCTCACATGAATGTTACCACCAGGCTATTATTAAACTCATGTTCCAGGTTAAGAAACAGGGACATTAAATTCATTTCCTGATGCTGCTGTAGCATGTGGAATACCGGGAATGCAGAGGTGTAAAACAACACAGTCAATGCAGTTACAGCTCCGGAGAGCATAACTCTAAAGGCAGGCTTACAGGGCCAGACTCAAGGGGTCCGCAGAGGTGACATTTATTAGTCATGTCTGCACTGGCTAAAGGGAGTTCTTAATCAGAAGCTCCCCACTAGCACCACTGACATCTCCTGAGCCCTGGTCACAATTCAGAACCTCAGGTCCTGTCTCAGAGCAGCTGAATCAAGAACCCCCTGTGAGGGGGAACCAACCACAATGAGTGATGTATAATCACGCCACACACACACACACACACACACACACACACACGGGAAGAACAACAGACGCGTGGGGAACAACAGACGCGTGGGTGAAAGGAGACAGCGGTCAGTGTAAGATCTGAAAATAATAATTTATCATTCAGCAAGGGTTCACAAGGGTGGGAGGGTGGGTAAAGGAGAGAAAAAAGAGGAGCTAATACCAAGGGTTCAAACAGAAAGAAAACATTTAGAAAATGATGAAGGCAACATATGTACAAATGTGCTTGACCCAAGTGATGTACGGCTTGTTATAGGAACTGCAAAAGTTAAAAAAAAAGAACTGCAGGAGCCCCCCAATAAAGTGATTTATTAAAAAAGAAGAAGAAAAGACACTGGTGATTTGCATGCACATTAAATTTTGGAAAGCGCTGCCTTTCCTCCTATCCCACTGCCTCCAATGCGTGGAGGCTGGCGCTGTTTATGCATTTCCAGCCCCGGGGTTCATTAAGATCTGCAACTGGTCCATCTTAAAGGGATGCCATGAACTCTGAACAGGCGGACCAAAGCAAGCTCTGAGTCCCAATGACCTTGAGGTAATCTGCTGCTGAATTGGGACAGATACTAGGTTCTCTAAAAGAAGCAAATCCAAGTCAGAGAGGACAAGAGTCAAGGGCATCCTTTGAACAGAGCCCCCATTCCATTTAAGTCATCTGGAGGACATCCAAGTTTGATCTTCGGGCTGAAGTCAAGTGATGCAAAAGCCACCACTGGGTCAAATAAAGGAGTAAAAAAATGTTAACTGTCAGCCTGAATACAATATGAGAATGTATGTCACCCAGAGGTTAGTATATTAATAGAGGAGAAGATGTAAAATATGAGAAGTCATTATGAAGCTTCATTCAATTATTTTCAGAAAAATCAGTTACCAGAGCCAAGGCAGAAAAAGTTATCTACGAATTGCGTTCCCATTTTGGAGAACCCAGCTCTGGATATATTTTCCATGCAACTTGACAAATATTTCTTGAGTCCCTCCAGTGTGCCAGGCACTGTGTGTATAAAGACACAGCACCTGCTTTCAAATTTACCAGGCACGAGTTTGTTTGTTTTAAGTGGAAAGCAAAACAATAAGCTCTCTTCAGCACAATCGGTGACAGAGGCAAAGAGGAAGAAGGACAAAATTAGTGCAAAAATACCTCCCCTGATCATTCCAAATTCAAAGCCACCGGTATTGAGTCCACTTTGACTCAGCGTGGCCCTTCTGAGATAAGCATCTTTACAGGAGCAGCATCTCATTCCTGGGGAGCAGCTGGTGGGTTTAATGACTGACTTTGTAGTTAGCTGCCCAGTGCTTACCTCACAATTAGATCAGGGTTCTTGAGTAAAGTGGTGGCTGCTGAAAACTTAGAAAATACAAACAAAAAAAAAAACAGAAAGAAGAAAATAAAAAGCATCTACAGTCCTACCCCAGGTGTTCACAGATGGAAGTTTGCCATATGCCCCTTGGTACCTTTCCCACGCCCATCTTTTCTTTCATTCTGAACATAAACCTTTGATTAATAGATAAACCATCTGGCTTTCTTCCTTTTGTGGGTCAAAACATGAGAGACGATGGGCAACTTCAGTTCGTTAGACTTAGCACTTGCAAAAATGTATGGGCATAATTTATAGTAACAAAAAATATAAAACAGGTTACTACTTTAAAATAAGAACATAAAGTACTGGGGGAGGTGGGGGTTGGAAGCAGCTACATAAATGGTACCAGGAGTTTGAGCTCCATCAATTATGGATGTACATTTTCAAATTATGTCTTAAATTTATTTTTGTGATTAAAGGAAGCGTGTATTTGTTCACCTGAAGAAACCAACTACTCTTTCTAGTGAAATTAAAGTCATTTAATTCAAATGACTTTTTTTAATGACTCTCCATTAGGGTAAGAACTGTAATATTAAATCTTTACTCAGTGATGACCTAACTTAATGTTGAGAAACAATTTCAAGATTTCAACAACTGGAAAACTAACACGTCTCTCAGACTCACTTTTTGATCCGTGGTTTGAAGTAAACTTTGAGCCAGGGCCAATTCATTGCCAAAGGATCCCTTAAATTCTCTGGAAGTCTTGACAACCTCTGTCACTGGTTAAAGAGCATCATATGCTGTGAGGAACCTTGCTGGCACAGGTGTTGGGCGTTTGGTTACTGCACTAAGGTTTAGACACACCGAGGAAGATGTGGTAGTCTGATTCCATAAAGACTGCAGGCAAAAAACTCGATGGAGAGGGGTGAGAGAAGTTCTACTTTGTCCAACAGGGAATTTCTGAGTTGGAATCAAATCAGCTGCCATGAGTTAAGGTCCTGTTTAATCCAGACATTTTAGACATCAGCAGTTATCTGATCAAACTTTTGACTCTGACCATTTAAAAACTAGTCAAAAACTCATGTCTGTGTGTGTTAGCTTCACTCAAGGAGCAAGGTCAGAGATGCATGCAGGAGAGTTCTATGAGGCTGTGTCACATGGTCAAGCCTAGTGAGAGCAGGAGGTTTCTACCTTTCATGGGCATTTAGTGTAACCCACTTGCTGCGACTTCGCTTTAGCACTGGTGACATAGCCATCTGCCAGCACCACTGGCCTACGTCGGTTTTCACTCTTGACTTCTTTTATAGTCAGACCTCTTGCATTTCCTCTCACTGCAAGTCTCACATTGAGGACACTCTCTAGAAGAAGAGGTTTGGATTGTGTCACTGGTCATACTACATGGGGTGTCCCTGTGAGTAGAATGAAGCCACGCCAGGCTGTAAATAGGGGCCCCAGAGTCAATCAGGCAGGAAGACGTGAGGCCCAGCTTCTCCAGGGAAGGGCTATCTCTGCGACTCAGGGCCAAAGAAACTGATGATGAGTCACGCATACTTCGACAGGAGTCAGAGCCATACACTATATGATGTCACTCATCAGAGAGGCATTGCACTTTTTCCTATTGCTCTCTGTTCTAAAGTAACTTCAGTGATACAATTAAATAATTGAGCCATATGATTTAACATTATTAAACAAATGTTGATTATTAACACACTCTTAACACCTGTCAGAGTATCTCTGTGGTATATGTGTATTATTATAAAAATGGGCTTCATAATATTTTGACCAACCTCATACGACTGCTGTAAAGAGTAAATAAAATCATCAGGTAAGAGTCTTAGCATATGACTCATGGTACCAAAACCAAACCCACAGCATTCTAATTGTTTCTGACTCAGAACAACCTTGTAGGACAGAATAGAACTGCCTCTTGGAATTTCTGAGACTTTTAATCTTTGTGGGAGCAGACAGCCTCATCTTTCTCTCTTGGAATGACTGGTTTATTTGAACTGGTGACCTTGCAGTATTATCTCAATGTATAACCAACTAGGCTGCCAGGGTACTTCATGCCTTGTGTGATGCAGAGTTAAGTGCTCATTAAATATTCAGTATTATACTATGTCCATCTGTTCATAATTATTTTTGTCCCAAATGCTGGTTTAATTAACTTGGGCCAGGTAAAAGGGCCACTTGACACAAAGTCTAGCAACTTTAGGGGAATTGGGCCATCTTTTATCCTAAAGGGACTATGAACATGACATATAATTAGTGTTTTACACATTCTGCAGGATAATTCCATTTCCATTTCTGTGCAAAGATGGACTTCAGTCAAGCTTGTGGATAGTACTTAAATATTCTACAAAAGGGGGTTTAAGTTGTCTTAGATACTTGAAAAAAACATGCAGCAAGAAACAGATTTTAGCATCAAAAAGTCTACAAGATATGATTTGAGTTTTAAAAATGCAAGACATTTTACAAACAGTCCTCTTTGACCATTAGTAAACAGTATCCCGAGAAAGCCTGCAGAGAATATCGACTATTGCATCCTAGTCCTGTCTTAGACATGAGCTTCGATGCCACAGCTATAGTGGGAGCTTGAGAGGAGGAAACCATACACAGCTTCTGGTCCTTTTATTCCCTAAATCCTGAGGCCAATGGTAAGTAGATGTTCAAATAGGTCTATGATCTATGCTGTTGAAGGCAAACATTTGCTCAGTGATACATGAGATTAGCCTGCAATTTTCTCTTTTCTTTTTGTTTGGTTGTGATTTTCTAGGCATCACTATATGGTCTTGAGAGCACCTGAAAATGGTGTGATTTCATTGCCTGCCTATGGTGTTCTCCACTGCATTCATTCATCAGCTCAGTACATTTCTAGAGTCACTCGGAGGACAAGGAATCCCAGACCACTTCCATTTTTTATGGCCCCTGCGATGTAAAGTGGAGGGAAAGTCAAAAGACGGTTTTGAAACACAGAAGCAAACCAGATAACTCTGCTATTTATAAGATAATCCAAATATTTATCAAAACATGAGCTAATAAAGGAATTAAAATGGCAGTGGTCAATTGATAGTAGTTTTCAATAGTTTAATCCCGTTCTCAAATGTTTAAAAGGAAAAAGAAAATCACTATCAGATAAAGAAGTCACTTCACAGTATACTGCAGATGGTGTGGTCTGACAATGAGAAATAGATGTTTAAGCTGTATTATCATTGACTATTTTAAATCCTGCCACATATCCCTGCAACTCTATGTATATTGCTATTTATAAATAATGCCAAATGACCTGCCTTGAACCCCTATCCTTAGCCAATATTATCAGTTTTATGGGTATTGTCTTCTTATACAAAAAACTCACTGCCATCAAGTTGGCCTCATAGCAACCCTATAGGATACATAGAATTGCCCCTCTGGGTTTCAAAGAGTTTTGGGTATTTTTTCCCTAAACAGTTTTATTAGAATATAATTCCAGCATCATGCCATTCAATAGTTCAGTCATATCAAGTAGCATTGTACAATCACTACCACAGTCAATTTCAAAAGACTTTTAATTCTTTACAGGAGGAGACAACTCCATCTTTCTCCTGTATAGCAGCTGGTCATTTCAGACCATGGACATGAATGATGTTCAAAATTTGAAGGTCTCTGAGAAGTCTTCTTGCTCAATCTCATTTTCTCTCATTCAACTTTCTTCTTTTTATGCTTCCTTTTCCAACTTTACAATCATCTGCTCTTATTATTCAAAGAAAGATAAGGGTCAAAAAATGTGTTGGCCAATCTAGCAGGGAAGCAACAAAGCCAACATGGAAGAAACTCACGAGCATGTGTCATCACGAGGTGTCGACAGAAATAGGTATCATAAGTTCAAAATAAGCAGTCTGGGAGGCTGGCCCCAGCACCATAAATTAAGTGGATTCCTGCCCCTCCCCCGAAAAGAATTTGTTCCAAAGGACGACATTGACTCTGCAGCTCTGGGAGATGGACATATTTGATCAGAGCACACGGGAGCAGATGAAGGGGCAGGAGGAGAGAGTGGAGCACAGCCTGGTCCACCAGGCCGTGATGATGATGTTCCTGAGTAGAGCAGCCAGTCCACAGAGAGAACAACATGGCTGGCCCTACTATGAGACATGATGCCCCTCAGTGACTAAGGGCGATACAGGGGACAGCACCGGAGACACAGTGTGGGAATTGCACCAGACCTGATCCCACCACACCGAGGCAAATCACTGGGGGAGTGCAGCGGAACAGCAAGGGAATGGAGTGGCAAGGTCCCCAGGGAATGCTGAAAGTGGACTTTGGGGCCAGGGCGTGGTGCCCCAACAGACTGGACTGGAAAACGCTCCTAAGGGCCAGCAAACGATCCCTGAACTAACTACAAGCTTTTCTCTTGTGAACTGTTTTGTTCTGTTCTTTTTCAGTGGTTTGTTTTGGTTGTTTTGTTGTCTGGTTGTATACTGTTGCTTTGTTTTCCTCTGTCTAGTTTTCCTGCATGTTAGTGACTCCACAGGTCTGTCTGAATAGGACAGGCTGGATGAACTATCTGGATGAAAAACAACGGGACCGACAGTTCCGGGGGGACTTGGGGTGGGGGGGTAGGGGGGGTAAGGAAGTGGTGTTAACAAACCCAGGGACAAGGGAAAAACATGGGACCCCAAATGGTAGAGAAGGGGGAGTGGCAGGCCTGGTGGGAAATGATCAAGGGTAAGGTTTCTTAGAGAAGAGGTATACTCTAGCCCAGGTGGCGATGAAGCATAGTAGTAGGGCAGGAGGAAGGTCAAGGGAGATGGAGGAAAGAGCTAGGAGTCAAAGGGCATTCATGGAGGTCTAGACAAAGACATGTACATGCAAATATATATAGGAGGATGGGGAAATAGATCTATGTGTCTATATTTATAGGTCAAGTATTAAGGTGGCGGAAGGACCTTGGGCCTCTACTCAAACACTCCCTCAATGCATGAATACCTTCTTTTATTAAATTGGAACTCTATGATGCTCACTCTCCCGACACAACGGCTGGAGCCAAAGTGGGTGAACAAGTAAATGTGGTGAAGAAAGCGGATGGTGCCCGGCTATCAAAAGAGATAGTGACTGGGGTCTTAAAGGCTTGAAGATAAACAAGCGGCCATCTAGCTCAGAAGCAACAAAGTCCACATGGAAGAACACACCAGCCTGTGTGATCGAGTGGTCCCAAAGGGATCAGTTACCAGGCATCAAAGAACAAAAAATCATACCATTGACTGCACACCTCCATGATAGGATCGCTGAAGACAAATGGGTGCATAAGCAAATGTGGTGAAGAAAGCTGATGGTGCCCGGCTATCAAAAGATATAGTGTCTGGGGTCTTAAAGGCTTGAAGGTGAACAAGCGGCCATCTAGCTCAGAAGCAACTAAGCCCACATGGAAGAAGCACACCGGCCAGTGCGATCACGAGGTGCCCAAGGGACCAGGTATAAGGCATCATGCAAAAAAAAAAAAGATATAAGTGTGTGTATGTATGTGTATATATGTGTATATGTATATATGTATGTGTATATATGTATATATATCATATTAAATGAAGGGGGAAGTGCAGAGTGGAGACCCAAGGCCCAAGTGTCGGCCAATGGAGATCCCCTCATAGAGGGGTTTAGGAGAGGAGATGGGTTAATTAGGGTGTGAGGTAGTATCGATGAAGAACACAGCTTTCCCCCAGATCCTGGATGCTTCCTCCCCCCAACTACCATGATCCGAATTCTACCTTGCAGGGCTGGATAGGACAGAGGCTGTACACTGGTACATATGAGGGTTGGAGGTACAGGGAATCCAGGGTGGATGATACCTTCAGGACCAAGGGTGTGAGGGACGATGCTGGGAGAGTGGAGGGTGAGTGGGTTGGAAAGGGGGAACTGATTACAAGGATCCACATGTGACCTCTTCCCTGGGAGAGGGACAGCAGAGAAGGGGGGAAGGGAGACTCCGGATAGGGCAAGATATGACAAAATAACGAGGTATAAATTACCAAGGGCATATGAGGGAGGGGGGAATGGGGAGGGAGGGGGGTGGAAAAAAGAGGACCTGATGCAAGGGGCTTAAGTGGAGAGCAAATGCCTTGAGAATGATTGGGGCAGGGAATGTATGGATGTGCTTTATACAATTGATGTATGTATATGTATGGATTGTGGTAAGAGTTGTTTGAGTCCCTAATAAAATGTAAAAGAAGAAAAGAGAAAAAAATGATTAGGGCAAAGACTGTACAGATGTGCTTTATACAATTGATGTATGTATATGTATGAACTGTGAAAAGAATTGTATCAGCCCCAATAAATTGTTAAAATAAAAAAAATTAAAAAAAAAAAAGAAGTGTAGGCATAGTTGAAACCCAAAGCCCACCTGTATGACAATTGAACAGTTCCTCACAGAAGAACCAGTTAGGAGGGAAGATATACCCAGGGTGCCATGAAGCACTAATGAAACAGATAACGATCCTCTAGTTCTTTAATATTTCTTCCCCTTTCTATTATTAACATAGTTTTACCTCTTTAATCTTGTTAGACCTGCATATATTCATTTATATAATGAAGATCATTTGATGCATGAAATCCAAGATAGATAAACCTGTCAGAAATAGTAATGAAAGCAACGATCTCCTGGGGATATGGAAAAAGAGGGTTGGGAAGGTGGGGGAAGGGGGAACTGATAGCAAAGATGACTGTATAGTCTCACTTGAGGGAAACAAATAACAAAATTGTAGGTGAATGGATATAGTGGATGGTGTAAGATATGTCAGAATAGTACAAATAATAATTAGTTATTTATAATATGAGAATAAGGATTCTGGGGGCAGGGTGGGGCAGGAGGGGATAAAGGAGAGCTGATATCAAAGAGTTCAAGAGGAAAGAAAATGTTTAAAAAATTATGGTGGTAGTTAATTGTACAATACTTGATCGAATTGAATTATGGATAATCATAATACCTGTAAGAGTTCCCAATAAAATGCTTTTTAAAAATAAAAATTTTTAAATGTTATTGGCCAATTAGGTTCTCCTGAGTAAATTTATCAGAGGTCAGGTCAGTACAGTACATAAGAAGATAGAAAACATCAGGTAGTTTATTTCTGACAAGTGTGAGTGCTTGAAGAAGTCGCATTGGTTTAAAAATCACTGAAGAAGTGGTGAGAGTGGTGATACCAGGAAGGTGGAAGGATGGTGGGATAGAAAGGGGGAACCAATCACAGGATCTACATATAACCCCCTTGCTGGGGGACAGACAACAGAAAAGTGGGTGAAGGGAGAACCTCGGAAAGAGTAAGACATGGCAAAATAATAGTAATTTATAAATTATCAAGGGTTCATGAGAGAAGGGGGGCGGGGAGGGAGGAGAAAAATGAGGCGCTGGTACCAAGGGCTCTAGTAGAAAGCAAATGTTTTGAGAATGATGATGGCAACAAATGTACAAATATGCTTGACACAATGGATGTATATATGGATTGTGATCAGAGTTTTATGAGCCCCCAATGAAAAGATTTTTTTTTAATCACTGGAGAAAATCAACCAGCGCATTTTATATTTTCACTCTTTTGTTTTTCCCCAAAGCCACAGATAATGAAGAATTATTTATAAACTCAATCAAAACAAATCCTTGTTAAAATAAAGAAGCCCCGAGGGAAATTTCTTTACTTGAATATCTTATTGTGGCTCTGGTGAAAGTTTACAGAACAAATTAACTTCCCATTCAACAATTTAGAGATGTTTTATTTAGTGGCATTGGTTGCAACCACATGAGAATAACAGCGATCTTCCTACTTCCTCTGAGTTCCCTGTTCTCATTTCCCATTTTTCCTGCCCTTTCCTGCCTTCTGAACTTTGTTTGGGGGCAAATGCCGTCCTTTAGATTCTTGATGGATTTTTTTCCTGAGAAGTGTATTCCTCACAGGTGTTATTGTGTGTCCACTTTATAGGTCTATTGTTTGGCTGAAAGGTGAGTTCAGTTTCAGATTTCAAGGCCCCATATCAAGGATTACACCAGTCTCTACCAGTCCAGTAAATCTGGGCATTTTTATGATTTTTAATTTTGTCTGACATTTTTCTCCCATTCTGACTAGAACCTTCTATTGTGAATTTGATTGGACCCAGTCAGGAGCTGGGTTCTATCAGGTTCTGGTCTGAGGCTAGAGGGAACTATGTGTTTCCTGTGGTCCATTAGTCTTGCAGACTAATTGTTTTCTTGAGTCTTTGGCTTTCTTCATACTTCTTTGCTTCAGTCACGATTCATCAAACTAGGATAATAGAACTTTGTCTTTATGAACTAGGTTCTGTCAATTGACCTAGATGTTCCCTGACACTATGACCCTAAATCTTCAAACCTAGTGACATGTTAAACATTTTGATGAGCAGCAAAGTAATCTAAATTCACTAAACGTTAAGAAGAGTAAATATTTAATTGGATGCCTTGAATTCTCAAAATTGTGCCACACAGAAGGCATACAATTTGCTCTAATTTTCATTTACTAATTCTTAACCCACTTTTTCTCGTATGCCCACAACCTGGAGTTCTTTCCTCTGCTCTCTCCTTTTATTACAGCATGGAGTTTTATCTTTCAGTAGTAGTTCCCCGTAGAATTGAAACTATAGGTTTTAATCATAGTTACGATACAGTAGTCACTTACATGACTGTTGTCATTGATTCCTTGTTATCATTATCATCAGAAGGTTAGGTGTCTTGTCTAAGGTCTTGTGGCTACAAGGTGATGATGAAGAAGGAGTTCTGGTGGCATAGTGGTTTATGTATTGAGCTGCTAGTCGAAGCGTCCAAAGTTTGACCCACCAGCTACTCCATGGGAGAAATGTGTATTCCTGTCAAGATTTAGAGTCTTGGAAACCCACAGGGGAAGTTATATCCTGCCCTATAAGTTCACTGAGTCAGAATTAACTCAATGACATAGTTTAAAGTAGCAGAGATGGCATTTTAGCTAACTTTTCTAAATTCAAAGTCAATTATTTTAACACTCTCCTTCAGAGAGATTAGTAAAATCTTAAAAATGCGTGGTCCATAAAGAACATAGAGATTATGAGTTAAGGGATGAAATAACAAAATCCAGTGACAAATTGACAGATCTTGCCAATAGGCTTGAGGAGGCAGAGAATCGCACCGGTGACCTACAGGATAACCAAGCAGACCTCAGCAAACAGAAAAAGCAGTCAAATAAGACAATCAAATTAGTTGAAGAAAATTTGAGAGCCATGTCTGATGCTATGAAAAGAAACAATAATAGAA
Organism: Tenrec ecaudatus; assembly: GCF_050624435.1. Lineage (NCBI taxonomy): Eukaryota > Metazoa > Chordata > Mammalia > Afrosoricida > Tenrecidae > Tenrec > Tenrec ecaudatus. The sequence continues at coordinate 90,494,473 of NC_134533.1, forward strand.
TAATTGGACCACTGCAACGAGACACAACAAACAAGTCAACTGCAAAATAGCACGAGAATTCTTAGAGGAAAACTTCCCCAGCTTAATAAATGAACATCAGGCAACCATTCAAGAGGCTGAAAGAACACCAGCCAGACTGAATCCCAAGAAGAAGTGACAAAGACCTAATTGTCAAATTATCCAACTATGAGGAAAAGGAGATCATAAAAGCAGCTAGGGAAAGCAAACAGTCATCGTTCCCCAGTAAGAGTAAAGGTTCCCCAGTAGAATATGTTCAGACCTATTAGCAGAAATGATGAATAAGAGGGAGGAATGGAGTAACATATTCCAAAAATTGATGGAAAACAACACAAACCCAAGAATGCTTTACCCAGCCAAATTATCTAATAAGATAGAAGGAGAAGTAAGAGTCTTCCCAGACAGGAACAACTTCAAAGAATACATAAAAAGAAACCCAGCCCTACAAAAAATCCTTGCTGATCCAGTATGGGCAGAAGATCAACACTTACCAAGGACAAATAAGAGACCATCGCACAGAATAACTCCACCTATAGGGCGACCAAATGGAAACATCCCCAGGATGGTATCAACTCAATAGTGAAAAGAAAGCAAACATAAACCACGCATACAACACAAGTGGATAAGATAGGTAGATTGGAAAATATCCAACACAAAAGGTACTAGATGACATCACAGAGTTCACAGATGGATATAATAACACTTAATATCAATGGCCTGAACTCGGGCATTAAAAGGCAGAGGCTAACAGACTAGCTCAGGAAACATAACTCATTGATCTGTAGCCTCCAGGACACTCATCTCAAGCTTGCAGACAAAAATAGGTTGAGAAGTACAGGCTGGAGAAAAATATACCAAGCAAATGGTAATGGAAAAAAAGCAAGGGCAGTGATCTTAATATCTGACCAAATTGACCTCAAGATACAGGTCATAACAAAAGACAAGGAGGGGCATTATATAATGCTCAAGGGAACAATAGACCAAGAACCAGTGAGCATGATAAACTTATATGCACCTAACGAGAGATCTGCAAAATTCATAAATCAAACACTCTAAAAGATGAAAAAAGAGATCACAGGCTCAACAATTACAGTTGATGACTTTAATACACCACTCTGAAAAAGACAGAACATTGGGAAAGAAACTCAACAAGGAGGTTACAGATCTAAATAGCACAATTGGACGACTTGACTTGATATTTTCAGAACTTTCCGTCCACATGCAAAAAAAATTCACATTCTGTTCAAGCCCACCATGACCAAGTGGGAATCATACCAGGGATGCAGGGATGGTTCAACTTATGAAAGACCATCAGCATTATTTGCCATATTGGCAGGAAAAGGGATAAAACCACATGATAATATCAATAGATGTATAAAAAGCATTCGACAACATCCAACACACATTCCTGTTTAAGACACTCAAGAAGATAGGAATGGAAGGAAAATTCCTCAATATTATAAAAGCTATATATGAAAAACCAGTAGCCAACGTGGTTGTTAACAGTGAAAAGATGAAAACAATTCCACTGAAAAAGGGGAACAGACAAGAATGCCCCTTGTCCCCACTCCTATTTAACATTGTCCTGGATGACCTAGCTAACAACATAAGCCAAAAGAACGATATTAAAGGTATTCATCTGGGGAAGGAAGAGGCGAAATTATCATTATTCACAGACAATGTGATTTTATACATCAAGGATCCCTTAAACTCCACAAGCAGAGTGTTGGAAGCAATAGAGGAATATGGCAGAGTGGCAGGATACAAAATCAACAAACACAAGTCTATTGGATTGATCTACACATCAGACAAGATCACAGAAGAGATGATTAAAAAGGTAGTACCCTTACAATAGCCAAGCACAAATTGAAATACCTAGGGATATACCTGACTTAAAAAACGAAAGATTTGTATGAGGAAAATTATAAAACACTACTACAAGAAATCAAGAGTGACCTCAACAAATAGAAGAATAGCCCATGCTCATGGATTGGCAGACTGAATATAGTAAAGATGTCAGTTCTGCCCCAGGCACTATAGAAGTTCAATGCTATCCTGATACGAATATCACCATCCTTCTTCAAAGAATTGGAAAACCAGATTACCAACTTCATAGGGAGAAGGAAGAAGCCCAGAAATGCCAGAGAACGCCTCAAGAAGAAGGACAAAGTAGGAGGGTTTGATCTACCTGACTTTAGCATGTACTATACGGCCACAGTAGTCAAAACAGTGTGGTACCAGTATAATGACAGATATTCAGACCAATGGAAAAGAGCTGAAGACCTAGAAATAAAAACATCAGTATACAGGTAACTGATCTTTGATAAGGGCCCAAAAATATTAAATGGGAAGCAGATGCCATCTTTAATAAATGATGCTAGAAAAAATGGATATCTATCTGCAGAAAAATGAACCAAGACCCTTACCTCACTCCATGCACAAGAATAAACTCATGGATCACAGACCTTGAGAAAAAACCCCAAGCAATTAGGGCCATTAAGAGGGAATTGAGACAAACCTGACAGCCTTGGCACAGGGAAGACATAGGCTATCAGAAATAGGGAAGGATACAAAGACAGAGGAGTCACAAATAGACAAGTGAGATATGCTGAAGATAAGACACATGTGTACATCAAAACAATTCACCAAGAGAGTAATAAGAGAGTCCACCGACTTGGAAAACATCTTTAGCAATGACACATTAGACAATGACCTTATTACTAAAATCTACAATACTTTGCAAGCTTACAATAGGAGAAAAACGAATTGCCCACTGAGGAGGTAGGCAAAGTACCTGAACAAAAACTTCACAGAGTCTGAAATCCGAATGGCCAATAAATATATGAGAAAATGTTCCCTATCATTAGCCATAAGAAAAAATGCAAATCAATGAGATACCACCTAACACCCTGAAAGATAGCCCAATTCAAAAAATCAGAAAGCAACAAGTGTTGGCGGGGCTGTGATGAGATAGGAACTCTAATCCACTGCTGGTGGACCTGTAGGTATGTACAGTCACTATGGAAATTGATTTGGCGATTTCTCAAACAGATGGAAATTGAGTTACCATATGACCCAGCAATCCCCCTACTGGGCATATACCCAGAAGAGGTAAGAAACAAACCACGGCCAGACATCTGTGCTTCAATGTTCACTGAGGCACAGTTCACAATCACAAGGAGCTGGAAACAAGCCAAATTTCCATTAACAGACGAGTGGATTAAAATAACTGTGGTACATACTTACAGTGGATTACTGTGCATCGCTAAAAAGCAGCGATGAACGCATGAAGCATATTGCCTCATGGGAAGAACTGGAGGAAATTATGCTAAGTTAAGTAAGCCAAGCACAAAAAGAACAACTATAACATGAGTCCACTGAGGTAAGTTTATATATATATGTAAAAAGAAAGAACAGAAAGGTAAATGCAAAAGGGGCACAGGGGAAAAGCTACTGCATACAATCACTCCAGGGTTGAGGTCCAGGTAGGGTGGCAGGGAGCAGACCAAATCCAGGTGTACATATGGTAGTCAACTAAAAAGGGGGCGGGGAGGAAAGACAAAAAAGATGTGTGGTGGGGGAATATGGCACTCACCCACCCAAAGGGAGGGTATTGTTTGTGTCTCCACAGGGAAAGAGGGACCAGATATAAAGCCTGTGCCAGATGAATGCAGCATGTAGGCAAGGAGTGGGGAGCCAGTGGAGGAGCCTGAGGGCTCAAGCCCCATACCAGCTACATAGACAACTGCCCCTCCCCACAGAAGAATTTACTTGAGAGGATGGCACTGAAGCTGCAGCTAGGGGAGAGGGGCATGTCTGTTCAGAGCAAAAGGGAGCAAATGAAGGGGGAGGAAGAGAGAGTGGAGCACATCCTGGCCCATCAGGCCTGGAGGACAATATCCCCGCTCTGAACAGCCAATGCACAGAGTGGACAAAATTGCTGATCCCATTATGAGACACGCCATCCCTTGATAGCCCAGGGTCGTAAGGAGGACAACACTGGAGACTCAGTGTCGGTACTGGCCCAGACTGACCCTATGACACTGAGGCAAACCACTAAAAGCGTGTGGCAGAGCAATCATGGGAGCAGAGCAGGGAGCCCCTGTGGGAGTACAAAGGACAGAATCTGGGGCCAAAACATGGTACCCCATTGGACCTGACTGAAGGACACGCCTAGAGATCAAAAATCAAACCTTTGTCTATTTACAGGTTTTTCTTTCTTTTAAAAAATGTTTTCTTTTAATTAATTTATTCTTCTATGGGTAATTGGTTTTCTTTTTGTGGTCATCGCTATGTTCTCATTCATTTCCTGTCTTGCTATGACTTGATTTTTAGTGCATATTATTATAGCTTCAGATCTATCTAGATAAGATAGACTGGATGAATACTCCGGAGGAGAAAACAATGGGACCAATGGTTCTGGGGGACACGGGGGAGGGGGAGGTGGGGTAAGGAGGTGGTACTAACCAACCCAGGGACAGGGGAGCAACAAGTGACCCAAAATCAGTGTCAAGGAGGGTGTGAGAGGCCTGGTAGGGATTCAGCAAGGGCAATGTAACCAAGAGAAATTACTGAAACCCAAATGAAGGCTGAGCATAATAGTGGGACAAGAGGAAAGTAAAAGGAAATAGAGGAAAGAGCTAGGAGGCAAAGAACATTTATAGAGGTCTAAAGACTGGAATGTACATATGTAAATATATTTATATAAGAGTGTGGGGAAACAGATCTACGTGCATATGTTTATAGGTTTAGTATTAAGGCAGCAGATGTTCATTGGGCCTCCACTCAAGCACTTACTTAATGCAAGAACATGTTCTATTAAATTGGCATTCCAGGATGTACACCTTCCTGACATGATTGCTGAAGAAAAATGTGTGCATAAGCAAATGTGGTGAAGAAAGCTGATGGTGCCCGGCTATCAAAAGAGATAGTGTCTGGGGTCTTAAAGGCTTGAAGGTGAACAAGCGGCCATCTAGCTCAGAAGCAGAAAAGCCCACATGGAAGAAGCACAATGGCCAGTGCGATCACGAGGTGCCAAGGGACCAGGTATAAGGCATCATGCAAAAAAAAAGAAAAGATATATGTGTGTGTATGTATGTATATGTGTGTATATGTATATATATACCATATTAAATGAAGGGGGAAGTGCAGAGTGGAGACCCAAGGCCCAAGTGTCGGCCAGTGGAGATCCCCTCATAGAGGGGTTTAGGAGAGGAGATGGGTCAGTCAGGGTGCGAGGTAGTACCGATGAAGAGCACAGCTTTCCCCCAGATCCTGGATGCTTCCTCCCCCCAACTACCATGATCCGAATTCTACCTTGCAGGGCTGGATAGGGCAGAGGTTGTACACTGGTACATGTGAGGGCTGGAGGCACAGGGAATCCAGGGTGGATGATAGCTTCAGGACCAGGGGTGTGAGGGGCAATGCTGGGAGAGTGGAGGGTGAGTGGGTTAGAAAGGGGGAACTGATTGCAAGGATCCATATGTGACCTCTTCCCTGGGAGAGAGACAGCAGAGAAGTGGGGGAAGGGAGACTCCGGATAGGGCAAGATATGACAAAATAACGATGTATAAATTACCAGGGGCACATGAGGGAGGGGGGAGAGGGGAGGGAGGGAAAAAAAAGAGGACCTGATGCAAGGGGCTTGAGTGGAGAGCAAATGCCTTGAGAATGATTGGGGCAGGGAATGTATGGATGTGTTTTATACAATTGATGTATGTATATGTATGGATTGTGATAAGAGTTTTATGAGTCCCTAATAAAATGTAAAAAAAGAAAAGAGGAGAAAAAAATGATTAGGGCAAAGAATGTACAGATGTGCTTTATACAATTGATGTATGTATATGTATGAACTGTGATAAGAGTTGTATGAGCCCCTAATAAATTGTTAAAAAAAAAAAGATATAGTGTCTGAGGTTTTACAAGCTTGAAGATAAACAAGCAGCTATCCAGCTGAGAAGCATCAAAGCTCACATGGAAGAAGCATACCAGCCTGTCAGACCACAAAATGTGGAAGGGACCATTTATCAGACATCAAAGAACTGAAAATCATATCAGTGGGTGCCCACCTTCCTCATATGATCACTGAAGACAAACGTGTGTATAAGCAAAGGTGGTGGAGAAAACTGATGGTATGCAGCTATCAAAAGATATAGCGTCTGGGGTCTTAAAGGCTTGAAGATAAACAAGTGGTCATCTAGCTCAGAAGCAACAACGCCCACATGGAAGAAGCACACCTGCCTGTGTGGCCACAAGCTGTCGAAGGGATCAGGTACCAGGCATCAAAGAACAAAAAAAATCATATCATTGTAAATGTGCGTGAGTGCAGCATGGAGACTCAAAGCCCATCAGCAGGCAAAGCCCATCAGCAGACACCCCTTATTGAAGGGTTGTGGGGACGAGATGAGGCATTCAGGGTGCAGGGTAGCAACGATGAAACATAACTTTCCTCTAGTTCTTAAATGCTTCCTCCCCCTCTACTATCATGATCCCAATTATACCTTACAAATCTGACTAGACCAGAGGATATACATTGGTACAGATAGCAACCGGAAACACAGGGAATCCAGGACAGATGACTCCTTCAGGACCAGTGGTGAGAGTGGTGATGCCTGAAGGGTGGAGGGAATGTGGTATAGAAAGGGGGAACTGACTACAAGAATCTATGTATAGCCTCCTCCCTGGGGGATGAACAGCAGAGAAAAGGGCAGGAGGAAACATCAGACAGTGTAACATATGATAAAGTAATAATAATTTATGAATTATTAAGGGTTCATGAGGGAGGGTGAGTGGGGCAGGAGGGGGAAATGAGCAGCCAATATTATGGGCTCAAGTAGAAGGCAAATGTTTTGAGAATGATGATGGCAACAAATGTAAATATGCATGTATGGATTGTGATAAGAATTATATGAGCCCCCAATAAAATGATTTTTAAAAGAACATAAAGATTAACTCTACTTAGTGTAAATATGAAGTTTTACATATACTGAAGCTTGTCTTTATACCCCCTAAAGGCATACTTGAGCGAGAAATTAAGAAAATCTGTTTTGAACTATTCCTTAATTTTATTTTTCCCCTCTGTTCCCATTGCCCATCACCACGTGTCTGCCAGTTTATCATCCCGTGGTGCTGTGATGGTGGAAGCTATCTCACTGTCATTCCAAGATTGACAGGGTCACTCTGCTGAACAGGTTTCAGCAGAGCTGCTATAAAAGAACAGAGTATAAAGAGGAATCGGCTGTTAATTTTTGATAAATTAGTCATTGAAAACCTTACGACTAGCAGTGAAAAATGGTCAGATATTGAAAATCTCGTGATTAACATCAGAGCATTGTCGGAGATAGTACCAGAAAATGAGCTTCTCAGGTGGGAAGGCACTCAAAATAGGGCTAGCGAAGAGCTGCCTCCTCAAAGGAGAGCTGGACCACTCAAAGAAGGAGCAATAGATGCAACATCAATTAATAATAGGAATTTGGAATGTACCAAGTATGGATATAGGAAAACTGAAAGTCATAAAATATCAAATAGAGTGCATAACATCACATATTAATGAGCTCAAATGAACTGATATTTGCTGTTTTGAATCAGAAAATCATATGGTTCCCTATGTCAGGAGTAACAAATTCAAGAGGAATGGGATTGCATTCATCATCAAAAAGACATTTTAAGATCTATGTCGAATGGCAATATGGTTTGATAGGGCAATACCTATGTGCATTTAAGGAAATCCAGCAATACAGCTAGTGTTCAAATTAGTACATCAACCACTAAAGTTAATGATAAAAAATAATTAAAGAATTCTATCAATATCTTAAGTCTGAAATTGATCAAACATGCAATCAAGATGCATTTATAATTATTGGTTATTAGAAAACATGCTGGGATAACCCTCCCCCCCAAAAAATCAGAAAAAAAGCTCCACTGGGTGGAGCTTTTGTAGTATGCATTTTTCCCATTAGGTGAGTACCGAGCAACTCACTCTGAGTTAGTGCACTCAGTGGTGTTGCCTGGGAAAGTTCTCTATGGTTATGGTGAATTTTTTCATAAAAACATTTTAGCTTGAACGTTGTTTTTTGTGATGGTCTATTTAAGAGGATACCATGTGGCTGTGAAATTTTCCTTCCTAATCAGGAAAAATATCAAGAAACTGTTGTGATGTTGAACACAGCTTACAAGGACAACAATATGGGGACAATTCAAGTGTACAAGTGGTTTTCTTATTTCAAAACAGGTGAAATGTTGGTTTATGACAAACCTCATCCTGGACGTCCATCAGCTTCCTAAACGGATGAAAACGTTGACAAATTTGTGCATTTGTGCTCAAAGAACAATGACAGACCATTGAAAAGATGGGGAAGTTATCTGGGCCATCTTAGAATTCAGTTCAGCAAACTGTAATGAAAAATTTGGGAATGAAAAGGGTGGTTGTGAAACATATGGCCAGGGTTCTGACTGACCAGGAAAAAGAATCTCAAGGGGAAATATGCCATGCTTTGAAAGAAGAACTCTGAAGTGACCCAGACTTTTTTCCAATGTTATTACTGGTGAGAGATATAGTACTGTTCTTATGATCCTGAAAGCAAACTTCAGTCAAACCAGTGGAAGATGCTATCATCACCTCGCCCAAAAGAAGTTAGTCAAGTGAAATCAAAGATCAAGTTGATGCTCATTTGTTTTGTTGTTTTTTTTAAGTGAGGGGGAATAGTGCATTTGGAGTTCATTCCACCAGGTCAGACTGTTAATCAAGTTTTCTATTTAAATGTTGAGAACAGATTGTGTAACAGTTATGCAACAAAAAAGGCCTGATTTGTGGCAGATGGGGCACTGGTTTTTCCACAATGACAGTGCATCTGCTCAAGCAGTCATCTCAGTGTGCCAGTTTTTGGCCAAAAATAGGATGCCTCTCTTGCCTTGTGAACCTTACTCACCTGACCATTCTCCACATGACTTCTTTTTGTTTTGCAAATGAAGAGGGGCATGAAAGGACAGTGATTTGACTGAGGAGTAGAAGAGGTGAAGTAAAAACAAGGAAGGTGCTGTCAGCCACCCAAAGAGAAGAGTTTGAAAACTGTTTCCAAGAACGGAATCACAGATTTGACATATGTATTAAGTGTAATGGAGAGTACTTTGAAGGCAATAAGGTTGTTTTTACAAAATCTAAATACATACCTTTGGGGAAAAAATTCATGTTTTAAGAGAAGGTGGGCATTGCCACATGATAGAATTTTGCAAGACCAATGACATTAATACAGTTGGTTTATTGTGTCAACCTGGCCGATAAACACATGTGGGCTTAATTGAAGGGCAGAGGGATAAATGGCTCAGTGAGCCCCGCCTTTCTAGTTCTCAGGTCTCTTGCTTTCTGATGGTAGGACCAGGGTACAGCTTGCCTTAGCCAGTTTCCTGCTTTAGCTGGCAAGGCTCACTTCCTGCAAGATATCCCTGAGGATAGGCCACATGGACTTTCCTCAATGCAGCCCTGGGTGCTGGAGAACCCGTGAGGAGACCCCTGCCAGCACTGAGATGCTTACATATTCACTGACTTGGCTTTCCTCCTGCAGTCGGCGTCATTGCGTCTGTTTTGTGAGATGAAGAAGGATTTTGTGGATTGGTGTCGGACCTATGGGTTAATGTTGGACTTGTGGGTTTGGGCAGCACTGGGTTAGGATGTTTTCTTGCTGTGCACTTAATCTTTATATAAAACTCTCTCTTATGCATGAGTTTCTGTGGATTTGTTTCTCTAAAGTACCCAGACCCACACAGACATTGTCATCACAAATACCTTTTGTCAATAACAAAAAGATCTACATGTAGAGTTCTCCAGAAGTAATATACAGAAATCAAAACTGACTACATCTGTGGGAAGAGATGATAGGAAAGTTCAATAATAGCATGTCAGGGGCCAACTGTGAAACAGATCATCAATTGTTCATGTGTAAGTTCTGGTTGCAGGTGAAGAAAATTAAACAAATCTAAGAGAACCAAAATATGACCTTGAGTGTATGCCACTTGAATTTAGAGAACATTTCAAGAACAGATTTCATACATTGAACGCTAATGACAGAAGACCCAATGATGGTGGGAGGGCATCAAGAACATCATTCATGAAGGAAGCAAAAACTCATAACCGAACTCACTGCCCTCTAGCCAACTCCAATTCAGGGGGATCCTGTAGGACAGAGTATAACTGTCCCCGTGAGTTCTCAAGACAGTAACTCCTTAGGGGAGAAGAAAGCCTCATCTTTCTCCCGAAGAGTGCTTGGTGGTTTCGAACTGCTGACCTCTCTGTTAACAACCCAATTAATAACCACAATGCCACTCGGGCTCCTCCAAAAAAAGCAAAAGGTCAGTTAAAGGACAGGAAAAAAAAAAGAAAAATATCAAAGTGGATGTCAGAAGAGACTCTGAAACTTGCTCTTAATCTAGAAGTAGCTGAAATGGAAGAAACAATGAAGTCAAAGACCTGAACAGAAACCTTCAAAGGACTGCTCCAGAAGACAAAATAAAATATTACCATCAAATGTGCATGGAAAGTTAGGGAAGCAAGAAGGAAGAGCTTTCTCAGAATATCTTAAACTGAAAGAACTCAAGAAAAACATCTGAGGCGCTAGACTAACAACTTGTGATATGCAGATCACAGTCTTGCTTGCTGAATATGAGGAGGACCTGAGGCACTTGCTGATAAAGGTCAAGGATGGCAGCACTCGGTATGAATTACAACTCCATGTAAAGAAAACAGAAATCCTCACAAGTGGACCAATAGGTGACATCATGATAAATGGAGAAAAGACTGAAGTTGTCAAGAATTTCATCTTGCTTGGATCTACAATCACTTCTCATGGCAGCAGGAGTCAAGAGATCAAATGACACATTGCATTAGGTAAATCTGCTGGGCAAGCCTCTTTAAGGCATTGAAGAGAAGGATGTTCGCTGAGGACTAAGGTACGTCTGACACAGCTCATGATATTTTCAGTTGTCTCATGTGCATGTGAGAGTTGGACGTTGAATACGGAAGACCCAAGAAGAATACATGCATTTGAATTATGGTCCTAGGGAAGAATATTGCAAGTAACACGGACTGCCAAAAGAACAAACATACCTGTCGTAGCAGAAGTACAGCCAGAATCCTTCTTAGAGGCAAGGATGGTGAGACTTTGTCTCACATACTTTGGATGTGTTATCAGGAGAGACTGCTCTCTGGCAAAGGATATCATTCTTGGTCAAGTGAAGGGTTAGGGGAAAGAGGAAGATCCTCAACTAGATGGATTAACGCAGTGGCTGCAAGGATGGGCTCACACATAAGAACAATTTCGAGGATGGTGCAGGACAGGCTGTGTTTCATTCTGTTACACATAGGGTAACTATGAGTCGGAACCAACTGGAGGGCACCTAACACCACCACCATGACATTGCCGCAAGCAAGGCCCACCAGGTCCCTGTGTAGTTTGTTGGCTTGCATCTCTCCTTTTCAACCTATTCCAGCTTCCTTCTTCTAAGTACTACTTTGGAGACATCATGACTCTGTTAAAAATACCCATTACCATGGTGTGGATGAATCTTTATAATTTTTAATTATTTGTTTAAATATTTTAATTTTTTATATTCCTGTTTTGTTCACTATTGTAGAGCATTTCCTAAATACGCAATAAATATTTGTTGTTGGACTAGCTTTTCTGGCATTCTTTACATTAATAGTGGGAAGATAAGTTGTAAAGAAAAAATTAAATAGACTTATATGCATAGAAAGATTACCAAAGAAACACAGATATTTGTATGGGAACAGTTGATAGCTCTGAAAAAAATGGGATTACAGAGAGCTTTTATTTTCTAAACAATCGGTGGGAGAGGCTTTAAGGGTCTTCCCTGAACCTACTTAGAGGAACCTCTTTCCCTTGCTCTCCTTGCCTTCCTTCAGCCTGTCTTTCATTAAAAGGCCCTTTCAAGTCTGATTCCATCTTAGGAGCTCTCCCACTGCTCCCTAATTTGAAAGCTCTCCTCCAGCTAAGTAATTTATCCAGCCAGCCATATAAAAAACATTTATCGAGAATCTATGACTTGCCAGGCACCACAGGGTAGGGAAAACAGACCCAGAAACAATTAATTACAATACAATGTTGTCAAATGCTGCCTTCGAAACAGACACGAGGGGTTACGGGAACACAGAAAAGGAAGTAATCGACTTTTGCCCAAGTTCCAAAAGAGGTAGGAGAAGGCTCTGGAAAAGCAAACCATATTAGAAAAGAGACTTGGCCAGACAGAAGAGTAAATTAAAATTATACCAGAGAAAATTAGCAACCTATGAATAATCCCATGAAGCCGTTTCTGGAAATGACATGGAATAAAACCTCATGTCCCTGCATCATAGAAGTTCATAAGTGGGAAAGATTAAACCCAGACATCTCCAGTTGAGTTTCCTCCTGTAAATCTTGTAGGGTGCTCTCAGTACCCTGTGACCTCTCCCTTCTTGGAGTTCACTTGTCCAATTACTTGACATTTTTTAGATTAAAGACAGGCTCTTAGTATTCTTTAGTATTTCTCCTTCTGATTTGAATACATTTTAAGAGCAAAGACTATGTCTTATGGTCATTTCTCTTGCAACTACTCCAGTGACTGACTAATACACACTTTGCTGCAAAGTAAGTACTTGCAACTATTTGATATCTGGTAGACAGCTGACTCTGTAGCTTCCACATTTTCAGAAGCAAGGTCTTCTGAGTAGTCTCATAAAAATGCTTAATCCTAAAGGTGACTGATTGGAGCATTGTAAGATGCCATTGTGAAAAGGGCTAGTGTGCTAGCACCCTAACTGTCTTTTGAATCTTCTCTCAGACTCAAAAGGACAGACCCGCCACTGGTGCAGAACCAGATTTTCTATAAATAAGGCCTGCCGTGGCCCCACCAGACCTTTCGATACCAACTCAAGTCTGGTCGCGTTTACGAAACTCCTGAGATCACTAAAGTCTGAAGTAATCTCTCATGCCTCATTAACCTCCAATCTTTGAAGCAATCGCTAATGTGTAATAAATCTCCAGTCTCTGAAGGTTTAAGTCACACAGATGTGTTGTTCCAGATGAAAAATGACATGCATGATTTTGCCATTCTGTCATTCAACCCACACTTAGGCAATGTCTACCACGTTCAAGGCAGTGAAGTGGTCTCTTTCTCTGTGCCCTAACTGCTCGATAGGATAACGGAAAATAGGCTGCTGCACACAAAGAAAGTATAGTGGGATGGGAGCCATGTCCGTGGAAATTAAAGGCTTATTTTAGTGTTCCAGTAGACCAGGGGAATTTTGGCCATTGGTGTAAGGGTAAAGACTTGGAGCTACATCCACTCACTCATTCCGTGAAGGTTTATGTTGATGTTAGTTACTCTCTAGTTGTAGCCGGCTACATCTTATGGTAACATAATGAACCATTACTTCTTCTTGTACCATCTTCATGACTCTGGCAGGTATGAGTCCATCGTTACAATCATTGGATCACTACAGCTCACTGAGGGTTTCCTGTACCCTCACTGGCTCCCTACCAGACATGATGTCCTTTTTTAGGGAGTGGTCTTGCCTGATGACATGTCCAAACTAAGTGAGTTGGAGTCTTGCCACTCTTGCTTCTAAGGAAGCAAGACAGATGTGCTCATTCTTTGGGCAGTTCACAGTACTTTTTAGAGAACCTGTAATTCTCTCGACACTGTACTGGAATCCAGAGCTATAATGACAAACATCCTGAGCCACATGCATGGGACCTGTACAGAGAAGGTAGAAGCATGTACAATTAGACATTAATATGTCCTTTCTTGAACCAGGCATTACTTGTATGCAGGCATTAGGATGGCCAAGACAGGTTGAGTTTAGTGATATGCTTGTTACTTTAAGGTGTGTCCTTTGGTTGGCTAATAATAGTGTTTAAGACATAGGGTTTAGGGTTAAAAGACTTGAGTTCTACTCTACCTTGTCTTAAACATATGACCTCAGCACAATATTCGTTCTATGTGCCTCAGTTTCCTTATCTATAAAATTGAGATAGTAAAAATGTTTACTCTCTGGAATATCATCAAGAGCACATAAAATAGCTCTCTGTGCCTTAAACTTGCATTTCTTCCTCCTGGAATTGTCCTTCCGATCTCCCCAGCTCTTCCATGTGGGCTTTGTTGCTTCTGAGCTAGATGGCCGCTTGTTTATCTTCAAGGCTTTAAGACTCCAGACACTATATCTTTTGATAGCCAGGCACCATCAGCTTTCTTCACCACACTTGCTTATGGGTGATACCGAGAGAGTGGAGGGAAGGTGAGGTAGAAAGGGATAACTGATTACAAGGAGCTGCATATAACCTCCTCTCTGGAGGTCAGTCAACCAAAAAGTGGGTGAAGGAAGACGTTGGACAGTGAATGCTATGACAAAATAATGACTTGTAAATTATCAAGGGTTCATGAGGGAGGGGATAATGGGGAGGGAAGGGGAGAATGAGGAGCTGATGCCAGGGACTCAAGTGGAAAACAGATGTTTTGAGAATGATCATGGCAACAAATGTGCAAATGTGCTTGACACAATGGATGGATGGATGTATGGATTGTGATAAGAGCTGTATGAGCCCCCAATAAAATGTTTTTTTTTTAAGAGGAAGGCCCTCAATGAGATGGATGGACACAGTGGCTGCAACAATGGGCTCAAGCACAGGAACAATTGTGAAGATGCCATGGGTATAGGCGGCGTTTTGTTCTGTTGTGCATAATAAGGCTGATGGCACCTAACAACATACATACTGCAGTATGTCTCCTTTTATAGTTAGTTATTAAATATTTTTAATGAACTGATTTGGGTCGTGTGTGGATAGTAGGGTATCCAAACAGATGACAGCTGTCACTTTTTTTTTTAAATCCCGACATCTAAGCCCTATTCCTATGTTTGGGAAAGTCTACGCTTTATAAATCTCAGTGGGAAATGCCACCTGCCTCCAACATGGACGTCCCTATTTCCAACTTCCTCACAGCTCTGACATAAGCCCTTGAGCCAAGCTCCATGAATAAGGGGTCCCCTCCCAAACTTTGAATCAGAAATCAGGATTAAGAAGGAACAGCAAAAAATAAAAAGAAGGAACAGCGAGCCAAACTCCACTCTGGGGACGCATGGCAACAGCTCTGTGGGTCATATCCAGTTTCAGTGTCAGTGTCAGTTAAGGCTCCATCCAACAGTGAGCAGTGCAGGGATTCCAACAGTGTGATGGCCTGCGGCACCCATGGCTGTGTACCATGGGCACTGCCTTGGTGGCTTCACCACATTAGAGGTTTCAGGCAGCGTTGTTGGTAGCCTGTCCCTAAGTGACATGACACAAAACCCTCACCATGAATTCCTTCCTCTTTGAGGTAGCCAGAATTCATTTTTGTTACTTACAGCTGAGAACCTTTACTGAAATCATGCTGAAACATGTTTGTTTTCATGCTCTTTCTTGACAATCCAAAAGGTAGCAACATTAAACCATCTCCTAATTTGGTGTGGGGGGGAAACAATGAAATAAAATATCAGGGAACCATGACTGACTAAACTGTAATGACTTTGGCTGTACATTCAAAGCTCTAACTAATGAATAATTAAAATAACATAAAAATATTGATTTTCCCTTGAGCCACAGTAATTACTAAACCTAATTCTGGGAAACCCTGGGTTCTGTATTATGTAGCTGTTGATATGACCACAGTAACCAACAGACTCTTATACTAGTCCTGCCTTCTTAGCAAATGAAACAGATTGACTATGTGTTTATATCATTGTTTTCTCACTTGTTGTGAAATGCTTGATCCAATTAACAATATAGATGGGCTCCTCTGTTTAGGACATTAAAACAGTATTAATTAATTAACTAATTAATGGATCGATGCATTTTATTTACTGAGTATACATATAGGTTTCCACCAAGCAAGAGGCCTGATGTGCACAAAAGACCAATTATAAGCCACCTTTTCCAACCCCACTTCCACCAGCAAAGTGGCCAACCCGCCATGAACTCTGGTATGTAATGCCTCCATGCCTAGTCTCCTCTCACTCTGGCCATCTGCAATTCACTTTCCACAAGAAACCAGGCCATTATTTTAAAGCATTCATCAGGTTTTAGTACCACTCAGCTGTAAGGTCTTCAATGAATAAGAATTTATTCATTTATTCAAATGAAATTTGAATTTAAGGACCTGCAGACCTCACATGATCTCCTCGTCTTTCTAACCTTGTCTCCCTCCTCTCACCAGCCCTCCCACAATGCCCAAGCCATACCGCTTCTCTTTCAGATCCGAAAACGGTTCCATCTCTTTCTTAAACTAAAAGCCTTGCCACGTATGGGTCCTTCTCCTTGGAATGTTTTCCTGCTGCTGTTCATGCCACAAACCTCTACTTCTACTTCCCAACGGGCACCTTCTCTGATCAATCAAGACAGACTTCGATTTCTTAAACCAAGCATCTGATCATTTCCTTTTAGAATTCCTATCACAATCTATGCATTTAGATGTCTGTTTACTTCTCTAAAAGAAGCCCGGGTGGCATGGTAGTTATGTGTTGGGCTGCAATCCAAAAGGCCATCGGATCAAACTCACCAACTGCTCTGAGGGAGCTGGACTTTTCGACTTTCAGAAAGAGTTACAGCCTTAGAAACTCACAGGGGCAGGTCTACCCTGACCTGTAGGGTCACTATGAGTCAGCATCAATTCAATGACAGTGGTGACAATTTCTGGCTAATCCCATTTTGTTTAGTAAACAATGAAACTACCCAGTGCATGGGCCGCCAGGTGTGTCAGTGGACACCACGGCAGGTAATGCAGGTTGACTCACTTGGTTCCATGCCAAATTCTTGTTAGTCTGGGCTCGCTGCGTGTCGAGGCTGGACATTGAGACTACATCCTTGGAGTCCTTTCAGCTCACTGTTCTAGAAGATCTTCTGTCAGGCAGATACACCTAGGCCAGATCTGAGGGAAACACAAAACACTAGAAACAAGAGACCACAAATGTCTGCTCCATCTGCACGGGGGCCTCAGAAAGTTCATGGAAAACCTCAATTATCTTTCAAAGGAATTATTCCATAGACTTTTAAATATCCCTCCAGTATTAGCAAGTCCCTTTGTCAAGGCATTGTTGGCAGAGATCTCTGTTGGAGTCACTAGTTTCCTGGTTATTGAAGGCATGGTACTGAGAGACCCGTTTGCTCATCGGCTCATGGCCAGGAAAAGCAGTGCTGGGGTGGAAACTAGAGCTCCCATCCTGAGTGGGCCTCTCCTCCCTTATCAAGAGGTAAGAAGGTCACTGTAGAACAGGGGCACGTGTCAGTCCAATAAATGAAAATGTCAGCCTCAACTGATTATTAAAATGCCAAACTGAAATATAAAATAAAAACTAAACTGTTGTCATTGTGTGCCATTGAGTCAGTTGCAATTTTCTAACCCTTGAACAAGAGTCTGACACACTACCGGTCCTGCACCATCTTCACATGGTTGTGATGTTTGAGCCCGTTGAGGCTGCCACCGTGTGAATCCATCTCATGGAAGCAATCCCTCTTTTCACCTCCCTTCTACTCCACCAAGCATCATGTCCTTCTCCAGGACCTGGTGTCTCCTGACACGTCCAAAGCATGTGAGCCTAAGTCTTGCTGTCTTGCTTGTAAGAAGCATTCTGTACTTCTTTCAAGACAAATCTGTTGGGTCTTTTGGCAGTACACTTCCAAGAAAGGGGTTAAGGACCTACATCCCAGGCCCCGCTTACCTAACAGCACTTACACCCTTTTAGTCCTCAGCATTCATGACCCAGGGTCACTCCTTCTATAAGACCTCATTGCTTTTCCTGCAGTCAGGGATGGAGTGGTCTAGTGCCCTGCCCACCCCGTTATACCTTTACATTTTCAGTGTTGCCCCCTTGTGAGTAACCCCCAACCAGTTCAGATGAAGTGCCCCTCACCCCACACCGCCCCAAGTCAGAAGTCTACAATCAGGATTCCTCAGGGACTTCGTAGCTTTGCTCCCATTGCTGATCTGTTGCACTCCCCTCTTGGTGTACCCCTATGTGGGTTCATCAGACTAGCCGCATTCCCCACACTGTATATTCAGTGTTGTATTCTCTAGCACTCTCATCAAGGGAGAGGACATTGTGGCTTGACTGAGACCAGCCCTGCAGTCCTCTCTTTTGAGCTTCTCTGAGCAGGAACATCGCCCTCGAGGCTTGGTGCACTGGAGTGAGGTCTCTCTCTCTCTCTCTCTCTCTCTCTCTCTCTCTCTCTCTCTCTCTCTCTCTCTCTCTCTCTCTCTCTCTCTCTCTCTCTCTCTCTCTCCCCAGTGGAGACATAAACAATACCCTCCTCTTGGGGGATTAGTGCCCTGGTCCCTTAATGCTGACTTTTTTCTTCTCTCAACCCTCTGTGGGCTGTAAAGGCATATGTGGGGGGTCAGGTGGAAACGTCTTTCAACACAGGGTCTCTTGCTTTCTGATGGTCGGACCAGGATGCAGTTGCCTTGAGGCTCACTTCCTGCAAGACATTCCCAAGGAGAAGCTGCATGAACCTACCCCGATGCAACCCTGGGTGCTAGAGCAGCTGCCCATTCTGAGATGCTTACATGTTCACTGATTCAGCTTTCCTCCTGCTGTCAGCATCATAACGTGTGTTTTGTGAGATGGAGGAGGACTTTGTGGATTGGTGTCGGACATATGGGTTAATGTTGGACTTGTGGGCTTGGGCAGCACTGGGTTGGGATGTTTTTTTGATGTGCACTTAACCTTTATATAAAATTCTCTCTTATTCATGATTTTCTGTGGATTTGTTTCTTTAAAGAACCCACACTAACACATTCTGGTTTACATACATAATGGAATACTACACAACCATAAAAAACAGTGATGAAAAGTGAGAACTAGAAAGGTGAGGCTCATTGAGCCAATTATCTCTCCGCCCTTCAATTAACCCCACATGTGTGTTTATCAGCCAGGTTGCCACAATAAACTGGCTACCTCACAGTTTTTAATCCATTCATCTATTGATGGAAATTTAGGCTGTTTCCAAGTTTTTGCAATTGTGAACTGCACAGCGATGAACATTGGAGCACAGATGCCTGGTTGTGGCCTGTTTCTTTTTTCTTCTGGGTATATGCCCAGTAGTGGGATTTCTGGGTCATAAGATAACTTGATTTCCATCTGCTTTAGATTTCGCCAAATAGCTTTCCACAATGGCTATATGTATCTACAAGACCACCACCAGGGAATGAGAGGTCCTATCTTACCACACTCCCTCCAACATTTGTTGCTTTCTGATTTTTTGAATTGGGCTATCTTTGAGGGTGTTAGGTGGTATCTCATAGTTGTTTTGATTTGCATTTCCCAATGACTAGTGATGGGGAACATTTTCTCATAGGTTTAATGGCCATTTGGGTTTCCTTCTTTGGAAATCTGTTCAAGTCTTTTGCCCACCTCCTCAGAGGGCTCTTCTTTTTTGTTTTTTTTTTCTTGTTGCAAGATTGCAGGGTTATGTGGATTTTAATAATAAGACCTTTGTCTGATATGTCATTCCTAAATATCATTTCCCCAGTCTGTGGGCTCTCTTATTACTCTCTTGATGAAGTCTTTCGATGAAGACAAGTGTTATATCTTGTAGCAGTTACATAGTCTGGTGTCAGTTTGAGACTATTAAGAGGGAAGGGGTGGGGCCTGTCAATCAGGTCGCAGCTTGATGACCTTATTTGGAGGCGCTAAGGAGATAAATAGCTCACTGGAGGTGAGACACATACTCACTCCCTGGGAGAAATTTTTGTTGACAAACCACATGGAGCTATGCCAATGGAAGCCAGAGCCTTGGAGCTGAAAGAGCCATGTGGAGACCCATGCCAGCGGTTAAGATGCTTCCACGGTTATTAGGTCCACAAGACTTTCCACCCACTGGACTGTGATCTTCCTGCATTCAGCATCATTGCATGTGTTGTGTGAGTCTGAAGAAGAATTTACAGATTGGTATGGGACATATGGGCTAATTATCAGACTTATGGACTTGATCTGGACTGGCTGGAATGTTTCCTTAATGTAAAACAGTTCTTTATATAAAGCTTTTGTGTGTGTGTGTGTGTGTGTGTGTGTGTGCCTATGAATTTGTTTCTCTAGTCCACCCAGACTAACACACATCTTTAGTATGTCCCACTTTCTATTTTATCTTCTTCTGAGTATATATCCTTCATTACTACTTGTAGCCCATGTAGTCCCTGCTCTAAGGTCCTTTGCTTTGTCCCAGTTTTTTCATTGATGATCCTGATAGTTTTGGGTTTTACCTTGAGGTCTGTGGTCCACCTTGGATTTGTTCTTGTGTATGGGGTGAGGGTCTTCTGCAGATTGATATCTAGCTTTCCAGCACCATTTGTTTAGAGTCTCATGCTCTACTGACTGAGCTAGCCCAGCAACCACACCCAGCACCGTTTGTTTAAAAGGGCATCTGCTTCTCATTTGGTATTGTGGGGGCCCTTATCAACGATCAGTTGTCTATATGCTGCTCTTTTTATTTCTGGACTTTCTGTTCTTATCCATTGGTCTGAGTATCATTATACCAGTCCCATGCTGTTTTGATAACTGCGGCTCTATAATAAGTTTTAAAGTCAATTAATGCAAGCCCGCCCACTCTATTTTTCTTCTTGAGGAATTCTTTGTCAGTTCTGGCTTCTTTCCTTTCCTTTCCATATGGAGTTGGTAGTCAGTTGTTCCTTTTCTTTGAAAAATGTTGCTGGTGTTTGTATTGGGATTGCATTGAACCTACATAGTGCCTTAGGTAGGATTGACATCTTTGCAATACATTGAGCCAACCAATCCACCAGCATGGGCTATTTTTCCATTTGTGATTTATACAGGTCCCTTTTGGTTTCTGGTAATAATGTCCAGTAGTTTTCCTTATACAGCTTTTTTTGGGAGGAGCGGGGGTTAGGGGGGGTTAGGTATATCCATAGAATCTCAATTTATGCTTGGTTATATTGAAGGATACTACCTTCTTGATATTTTATCCTGTATCCCCATCAGTTGTATATAGCAATCCAATTGACTTCTACCTATTGATCTTTTATCCCGTCACTCTAGCATATTCCTCTTTCACTTCCATCATTCCTGTTGTGGAGCCTTTGGTGTTCCTAATATATAAAATCATATCATCTGAAAATAATGATCATTTCATTTCTTTCCTCAGACATATACCTTTGTTATCCCTCTGTTGTCTTTTATTATTAGCTAGGACCTCCAGGATGATGTTCAATAAAAGTGGGGACAAGATGCATCCTTATCTGGTTCCCTTTTTCAGTGGGAATGTTTTAATCTTTTCTCCTTTGATTGTAATGCTGGCTGTTGAATTTTCATATATTACTGTGTTAGTCCTGGTTGACTAGAGAAACAAATTCATAGATACTCATATGCATATAAGAAAGAGTTGTATAAAAGAGCAGTTGTATACTGAAAAACATCCAGCCCAGTCCAGATCAAGTCCATAAGTCCAATATTAGCCCATATGTCCAATGCCAATCTATAAATTCCTCTTCAGACTCGTATAACACATGCATTGACGCTGAATGCAGGAAGATCACAGGCCAGAGAGTAGAAAGTCTTATGGATCCAGTGAGAGTGGCAGCATTTCAGTGCTGGTGGGCTCTCCATGTGGCTCCTCCAGTTCCAGAGCTCTAGTGAAGCTCCATGTGTCTTGTCAAAAGGCATTTCTCACAGAGCGAGTGTGTGTCCCCGCCTCCAGCAAGCTATTTATCTCCTTAGCACCTCCAAATGAGGTCATCAAGCTGTAACCTGACTATCAGGCTAAACTTCCCCCTTCATTCTTTTTTTTTTAAATCATTTTATTGGAGGCTCATATAACTCTTTTGTTTTGTTTGTTTGTATTAATCATTTTATTGGGGGCTTATACAACTCTTATCATAATCCATGCATTCATCCATTGTGTCAAGCATATTTGTACATTTGTTGCCCTCATAATTCTCAGAACATTTATTTTCTACTTGAGCCCTTGGTATCAGGTCCTCATTTTTCCCCTCCCTCCAAGCCCCTCCTCCCTCATGAACCCTTGATAATTTATAAATTATTATTATCTTGTCATGTCTTACACTGTCCGACATCTCCCTTCCCCTTCACTCTTAATAGTCTTAAGTTGACAACAGATTATATAACTACCAAAGACCTCCCCCCATTGTCAGCTTGACACTTTCACACAACTCTTTAGCCATATATAATTTTCAAACCAACAATAATAAAATCATGTCTGTACCTAACAGGATAAAACTAAAATGCATGCCATTCAATACGTGCCATCCTCATTTAAACATAATATTCTATAAGTGAGCAAAAGAAAAATATTCTATACTTATGTGAACACCTATACCTCAATCCTATAAGCCTATGAATATATTCCCCCACCTATAAAAGTTTGTATGCCAGCCACTTCTTGCCTTCATCCATTTTGGGTATCCAATTTCTATACTGCCTACTTACATCAACCCAGTGCTCTGAGGAGACACTCATATTCTTTGATGTGAAGAGTCTTCGTTCCAATTGGAACCTTGTGAAGTCTGCATCCATAAGCAAAGTCAGATCAGGACAGGCCATCCATAAAGTCATCAGCAATATGCACCAGTTCACAGGGTCAAATATCTTCTCTTCATCTGGTCGGGTACTGATCAATTCAATGTGTGCTGCCTCATTTAGCCTCACCAAGGTGCCCATTGATTGCCTCGCCTTTAGACCATGGGCACTGTCACAAATTCACAATAACCCTAGCCCCCTTGTGCTATATCATGAACTTCAGACCAGCCAATCTGTTCTTGTATTCTCCTCTAGTCTCTGTGAATCAGGTCCATGATTGTGTTATTTGTGTTTGTAACAGAAGGCCCCTTTATAATAGGTTGCTGGACAACTCTCAGTTCTCCTTTCCTTACATATAGTCCCAATGTAGATATAGGCTATTATCGTGGTGTCCCTGTGAGGAAGGTGTTCTGATCAGGAGGTGGTATGGGAAGGGTCAGTGGAATCCCGTGTTCACTGGCTATCTTGCCAGGGGCAGGGAAGGTTGCCAAGTAACCCTGAATTATGAGCCCCAATTCATGTGTCAGGAAAAGGAGCCCTGTGCTTTCTTTCTCAGAAGGTAATGCAAAGAAGTCTAACAGCTCTCTGGAACTAGCTATACCATGAATTAGTGTTGTGTCGCTGTCTCCCTGGAGGCCAGCTCTCTACATAGAAAGCTGCAATTTTACGTGGTGTGTTAAAGGAGGCTGTGTGTTGTTGAGATGAAGGGAACAGGTTCCACAGGTTATCATGGTTGAGGTAATGGAGGAGTAGAGTGCATCTTCCAGGGTCTCTTGTCAACCCTGTGTATTATGTAGTGTTTGGTGGCATGTTGTTTTTCTGCCTGGTAGTCTTATAGGGTGTCTGAGAGGGGTGAACTTCAGACTAGAGGGATTATTTGGTGTCTGGTATGGTTGTGAGAACTCTGTTCTTGTGACTGAGTTAATTATATTGAGAGAATGTACCTCTGGTGGATCAGGTCATCGGGGATTTGGATGGTGGAGGTGGCCAAGTGGGGGTGGAGTGATATGATCTATTCCTGTACCTATCTAAGTAGCCTAGGGGAGTGGAGTATAGAGAGCAATGTCTTATGTGGATGGCTTGGTTTGCTGACATATAATTGTGTGGTCTTTGAACAGTCTTTCAAAGACTCTGTTAAGCCCAACCTGGTAAAACCTGGTTTGGGCCAAGGCCTAGGACTTTAAACTCCTGGTGAGTTTTCCTGATTTTTTTGTTATAGTTTTGTTAATGAACCAGGTGTGTGCTGGCTTAGGTTCAGCGTTATAACAAGCCTCGGAATGACCTTGTTTTTAAAGGTTGTTTTGGGTTGTTTGTTTGATTTTTAGGAGTTTTCGGGGTGTCCTGGTATTGGGTCTGTGCCATGCTGCCCCCAGGAAAAGGAGATTAGATTGGCCAAGTGGGGTTGGGGGCTCACTGGGTCTGAGTTCTCCAGGCTGCCCTACTGGCTCACTCCTGAGAGGGTCCATAGCTGTGCTCTGGAGATCTGCGATCTGCTGAGGGCAAATAGCCCAGGGGCTCTCTGATTGCCAAGGGGAGCCGAGAAGGGAGTGCTGAAGTGAGCTCTCATGACTAGTTTTTGGTGGCTCTCTTTAGGCCTGGGATTACAGCACACTTGTGGGTCTTGGATCTCAGGAGCAGGAAGGGGTAGCAGACACAATCCCACTGGGCCTGGCAAGGGGTATGGAAAGCCCATGGGCAGACTTGGTGAACTTAGAGCATCACTGCATGCCCTTGAATCCTTTCATGGGTGAAAATTATAAGGGGAGGTCTTAAGCACAAACCCTAGGACTCTAGGATTCTATTACTAACACCCAGCCTCCCAATATTGGCCTCCTTACCCCAATTTTCTGATCTCACAACGAGAGCATCAGGCAGGTGATTCTACCTGGACGCCATCTTGAGACTCCACTCAAAGTGATTCCAGTTAGGCTTCAGTTGTAAGGTTCCAATTGCCTATGCACTGATTAATAGCACCTGGCAATTAATACTTTCAGAGATAATTGCTTCACATACACGGCAGAAGTCTGCCATGCTTGATCATTTCTTTCACAGTAAGTTTTTAACCGGAATGTTATTACTTTATGAGGCTAGTACACATCATGGAAAAATAAAACCTGCAAATATATTTTATAGGAACATACCAAATCAACACGTGAACTTCTGAACCTCATCCTTTAATTAAATAAATGTCTTTATGGGAAGTTGCTGGTTCTAGCCAGCAAGGCTCTTAAGTTAACGATTTTGGTTTTCGTCTATTAGGGTATTTAATTCTATCCGTTTGGGCAATTACCTATGCACCCTGTGTATTTCTGGGAAGCCCAGCATCTCTTTGTGAACATTTTAATGTGCTCCAGTGTGCATAAGTAGGACCCCGCTATAAGCAATGCCACTTTTCTCCTAGCTACCTATAGCTTCAGTGATAAAAATACACAGAAATGAGGTACTTAGGATGGCATCATCTGTGTTATGGTCCGAGAAATGATCAATAGCTTCTGAATGTCCCTTGCCTCTCCCCTCTCCTTTGAATTTCGTCTCCACCACTTTACTACAGACTTTCATTATCTCTCTGCATTACTGCAAAGCGACTGAAGTGGCATCCTTTTAATCTCCTTCCCCCTCTTCAGCCCAGCCGTCACCCTGTTTCTAGAGAAATAGGAAAGAAGCACCGCTCCCATTGCATCACTGTCTTGCTCACAAGCTTCAGGAACCCTCCAGTGCTGGTCAAAGGCAATAGAATGCCGGGTGTTCGTGGGCTTTAATAATGTCACCTGCAATAGTGTTCTGACCTTTTCACCTAATCTTCCCCTGCATGCATGTTATCATCCAAATATACTGTGCTGCTAGTGGTACCCTTACTCCCCTCATGGCCCCTCTCCTCTGAGTCTTCCTCCAATAATGACTGCCCACCTCGCCTGCCACACGGCTTGTCTCCTATCCCTTATGACCCGATTTATAGGAAATCATTCATTCTGCAAACACTTGTCAAGCATTCACCTTGTGCTTGGCACAAAGGATGGAAAGATCCGTGAGACTTGGCTCTGCCTTCAAGGGGCGCATCATGTAATATGGAACTTTTCTGAACTTAACTAATCACAAGAATCACTTAAAGGGTTCATTAACATATGTGTGTGTGTGTGTGTGTGTATTCCCACACAGATGCCTTGGGACCACCTCAAACCTTCCAAGTCTGAATCTTCCATGGAAACCTGGGAAGCAGCATCTTTAACAAGTACTTCCTATGATTCAGCGAGAGTCTGGTACACTGTGCCCGGCAGCATGTTGTGGGAGGAAATGGCTGCAACACAGTGAACGCAGTGCTATAAAAGACTTATGGGGGTGCTTCTTCCTTTGTTGCTTCCCTGCTAGATGGCTCCTCATTTAACCTCAAGCCTTTAGGTCCCCAGACACTATATCTTTTGAAAACCGGGCACCTTCAGCTTTCTTCATCATGTTTGCTATGCACCCATTTTGACTTCAGCGACTGTGTCAGGAAGGTGAGCACCACAGAATGCCAGGTTATTAGAGCAGTGTTCCTGCATTGAAGAAGGTCTGATTAGAGGCCCAATGTCCATCTGCTACCTTGCTACTTAACATATAAATATGTGTACATCGACCTATATCCCTATTGTTATAGATTAATATAATTACACAAAACATGCCTATTTTCATATCTCAATAAGTGTATTTTGCCTCCTAGTTCCTTCCTCTATTTCCTTTTACTTTCCTTCCACTACCATATTGGACCTTCATTTGGCCCTCAGTAGTTCCTCTTGGCTACATTGCACTTGATCAACCCCCACCAGGCATTCTATACCCTCCTCACCATCAATTTTGGATCTTTTGTTGTTCCCTTCTCCCTGGGTTTGTTGGCTCCCCCTCCCTTCACCCATCTCACTCTCTCCCCTGTCCCCCTGGAACCATCAGTCCTGTGGTTTTCTCCTTGGGATTGTTTATCTTGCCTATCTTATGAAAAAAAACCATGAAGAATAAAAAAGAAGATGAAGGAAGGGAGACAGGGGCCTATAAATAGTTCCAGGTCTGTCTGCTGACCCTTATGAATGCTTTCCGATCACACCTTGGCAACTGATGAGGCCCTCTGAGACAAGTCTATTTTGGGGATTCCTCGGGTACTTCGTTGCTTTGCTCTCCTTGCTGCTCTGTTGTGCTCCCTTCATGTTTTGCCCTGGTGTGGGGGATTTCTGACGCACAATTGCCACAGTGCCTCCAGAAACCACAAAGCCCACATGAAACAAGCACACCAGTCTGTGTGATCACGAGGTGTCAATGGGATCAGGTATCAGGCATAGATATAATTGTTTGTTTTGGGAATGAGGTAGGTCAGAGTGGATGCCCAAAGCCCATCTATAGATAATTGGATATCCCTTCACAGAAGGGTCACAAGGAAGGGGTGAGCCAGCCAGAGTGCAGTATAGCACCAAGGAAACACACAACATTCCTCTAGTTCTTTAATGTTTCCCACCCCCACCCCCCACTATCATGACCCAGTTCCACCTTACAAATCTGGCTGGACTGAAGCATATACTCTGGTACAGATAAGAGCTCTGGACACACGAAATCCAGGACAGATAGACCTCTGAGGAACAATAACGGGAGCAGAAATGCCATGAGGGTAGAGCAAAGGTGGGGGAGGGGAGAGAAAGGGGGAGCTAATCACAATGATCACCGTGTAACACACACACCCCTCCCAGGAGGGCGGACCACAGAAACGTGGGTGAAGGGAGACAACAAGTGGTATAAGATATGAAAGTAATAATTTGTAATTCATCAAGGGGTCATAAGGGTGGGAGGGTGGGGGAGGGAGGGGAAAAGAGGAGCTGATATCAAGGGCTCAAGTAGAAAGAAAATGTTTTGAAAATGATGATGGCAACATATGTAGAGGTGTGCTTGATACAATTGATGTGTGGATTGCTATAAGAGCCCCCAATAAAATGATTTATTAAAAATGATAGATTAATTAATTCATTAATTTTGAAAAAGGCTTATGGGAAAGGCCGGGTGGTGGTCCATGAAGGGTTCATGGGAAGAAATGCTTAGGTTGCCCCCTTGACAAAGAACCAAAGGAGGGTATTCCCGTTAGAGTGAAGAAGGGACCATTCTGGGTTTTTAAGCTTACGAAGAGCCCAACATGTATCACACCATTTCTGCACTGGGCGCTGAACTAAGAGCTCTCAATCTTGCACTGAGTTCTCCCGGCAATCTTTTTTAAAGCCCCACTTCTTATCCCCCATCTTTGTTGTGGGAACTGAATGTGGTTGTGAAGGACATGGGATCTGGAGGCAGAGAGATTTGTGAGCGCACTTGGGGTTGTTTCAGTCACACAGGGTCTCTTCACTTCCTCCTCAACATTTCCTTTTGCCAATTGCTAATTATTTCCCAATGATTTAAGTTTTCTTATAACACAATAATATGAGGGAATTTTAAAGGTTTGTGGAAATTCCATTAACTTTCAATTCCAATTTTCCACAAATATTTTGAAGGCCCCTTGTATAAATTTCCTTTCATCTTAGTTAGCTGTAAATATAAGAATTCAAAATAACAACACAGTCAATAAAATAGAAGCTTATACTCCCTTACATAAACGTCAACGGAAAGCAGTCCTTGTATAGAATGACAGCACTGATCTCCAAAGTCCTCAGAGACTAGTCTTCAATGCTCATCTGTGCACGGCCTGCAGTCACAAGGTCATGTCCAGTCCGGCGTGGCTGCTTTTGTTCTAGCCTTAGTCCGTGGATCCCAGCGAGCAGAAGGGAGGAAAAGACAAAGAAACGCGAAGAAAGGACTGTTGATGAGAGCAGTCTTTGAAGAATGTTTCCTGACGCTGCTACAAGATGCTTTTATTTCCACATTGTCCAGGAAGAAGCCACAGACCTAACTACCAAAGGTAAGTAGAAGGTTTCCTTTAGTCCGTTAAACTACATGCAAGGATATTCCTCTGGAAGTCAGAGAGAATGGTTTAGGCAGATAGCAATAGTCAGTGCCACAACCATTTACGCCTTGAATTAAGTAACCTTCCCAGTTTCAGGGATGCTCCACAGGTCTATAGAATTATGAACTAGACAATAACAAAACCAATCTCATTGGGATCTGGCAGTGCTTGGGACGGGAGCATGGAGAAGCAATTGTTGGCTCAAACATGGATATGAGAGGGCTTGAAAAGGTTTATGAAAAAAAAAACTAATTAAAAGATAGTCCTTGTTAAATTAGTCTAGATATCCTATTGTGTTTTAGCGGTATTATATATTAAATAATCACTTTTTAAAAACCTTTTATGGCATGTAATTCACATATCATACAATTCAATAGTTCAATCATATTAAGAAGAATTCGTTGTACAATTAACACTACAATAAACTTTGGAACACTTTCTTGTGCCTTGAACCCATTGTGATGAGCTCCCCATTCCCCCACCCCAACATCCCCCATACTCCCAAGATACCATTAATCCAGTTACTGTCTCTAGATTTATCTATCCTGATAAGTATATGTTTTCATATACACAAAAACATAAAAATTTAAACCATAATGAAGTAAAACAGAGAAAAAGTTCGACCTAAAATTAATCAGCATATATTAAAAGCTAGAAAAAATTTTAAATTGGTCAAAGGGAGATCAAATGACAAGGTGTTCATTTTTAACCTAATTGCATCTGTAATAATCCACTTTCCAATGCACTCTGCATGATAGCAAGGCTGTTTACATCCCTGGTATATGGTCTATTATAGACTTAATCCATTTATATTTTCCCTTCACTTTTTTTTAAACTGAAACAACTTTAAAACAGGTCCAAAAAGGAGATCTAGTGATAACATATAATGTATTGACCCAACTCTATCAGCCTTAATTGACCTGACAATGCTCCTTGTCTAATAAGAAGGTTATCCACATCTCTCAACTTTGGTCACAAGAGGAGGCTTGCTCCATGGGTGGACCCTGCAAATAGATTTGAGGCTTCAATTGTCATCCATGTTGTTGTTGTTAGGTGCCATCGAGTTGGATCTGACTGATAGTGACACTGTGCACAACAGAATGAAACACCGCCTGGTCCTGCACCATCCTCACAATGGTTCCTGTGCTTCAACCCATTGTTGCAGCCACTGTGTCAATTGTTATTGAGGCCCTTCCTTCCTTGCATTACCCCCTCTACTTTACCAAGCACGATGACTTTTTCCAGGACTGGTCTCTCCTGACAACATGTCCAAAGTATGTCAGGCAAAGCCTCACCATCCTTGCCTCCAAGGAGCACTCTGACCATACTTCTTCCAAGACAGCTTTGTTTAGCAGTCCATGGTACATTCAGTGTTCTTCTCTAGCACCACAAACATGTACTGTCATCCAAAACCTTCTGCAAACTGGGTGTTCACAATTTAAACTCTGATACCATTCCCTCCTTTGGATATGGATGTTACTATTTACAATCCTTGGATCACACAGGCTTCTGTACTTCTTCCATCTGGACTTAGTTGATGCCTCACTTAGGTGGCTGCTTGTTTGAAGACAAGTCTTTAAGACCCCAGATGCTATTCTTCCTGATAGCTGGGCACTGATTTTATCACCACACTTACATCTTCAGTGATCTCATGATGAAGGTGAGCATCAAGCAGTGTGATAAATCATTACTTTCTCCTCCCTCTCTCCCAAGTCAGTCCATGATCTCTCTCTAATCCATGTTCAACACAAAATGCCCTATGCCTAAATCTATTACCCCATGTAAGGAGCTACCTGGATGGTGAGACCTACTGGCTTCCATCTACATTGTTTTTAAGAAAGGGCGAGAGACTAAATGATTGCATAAAATGTAATATTCTGGTGTAATATGATGTACCATCAAATTGTTTATAGAATCACAATTTTAAATGTTCCATGATTTATATAATTCCCCACAGACTATATCTTCTTTGCTTTAATATAGGAAGTCCCCACACTTTGGACCTCATTTTCTACAGTTATGTCCAGAGTTGATAAA
The DNA here is from genome assembly GCF_050624435.1 of Tenrec ecaudatus. Taxonomy (NCBI): domain Eukaryota; kingdom Metazoa; phylum Chordata; class Mammalia; order Afrosoricida; family Tenrecidae; genus Tenrec; species Tenrec ecaudatus. The sequence goes on from NC_134533.1 coordinate 90,525,042, forward strand.
TACCCCAATTACCTGCTTGCGAGTAAGTCCCAAAGTGCAAACAGTGGTTCTAAACTGAGAGTTTAGCAAATTAGAAATTCACAAGTCCCTTAAAAATGTCTGGGACATGGGTCATCATGTAAAATTTTAATAACTTAATACTCTCTAGGCTGTAGTTTCCTAAGTTAATTTGAAGAGATGCTTTTAGTAAGCTGATGTTAGATTTCTAATCTTTTGTTCAAAAATACTTACTGAATATCTACTATGTGCCAGGCACTGAACCAGAAATTGGGGATATGACAGTAAATCCAGACTGATATGATCGATGCCTTGATGGAGCGGGAAGGGATGGGGTCAGAGAGCTACCTGATCTATTTGTCCTAATTGAAGATTCTGACAAGGTAAGGCAGAAAGCGTGGTTCTGCTGTTTTTCTTTCTTCAGGGGAGCCTGGGCTCCCCTGAGACTGGCACTGATTGACAGTTGTTGGAAATCCCACTGGAGAGAAAGTGCTTTTTCAAGGAAATTGATAGCCGTGCAAGCGTGTCACTGGTCTGAGGACTTGAGCCTAAGCCCCAATTTGTTTCACCAAGGTCTTTGATCAGCTTCAAGAAGGCTAGTCCATGCACAGCACATTCTAACTGATCAAAATACTCATTTGACCTTGAAAGCACTCTTGTTGATGCCATGTCCACAGAAAACAAATAGAGTATTTGAACAAAATGTTTGCATCAGTGACTCCAAATTGATACAAACTCTGTAGGTTGTCTGTGATGAGAAAACTCTCTAAGGCTCATTTTATTTAGTGCCTGCAGGGTTCTTGTTATTCCCTGCATTAAAGGATGACAAGGAGCACGTTAATTAAAGAACTGACATCCTTCAATTTACTCTTCTCTCACTACTTGCAATAGTCCTTTTTCTCCCCCACCCCGCACTCCCTCCCCACTCCTTCCATTCCCAGAGAAGTGTCAATGAAAGTTTTCACAGTTTTTACAGGAGTCGTTTTGAGGCAGATACTGTTCTACTTGTCAACCCCTCCACAGCAAAGTCAAATTGGGTGCCCTGCTATGTTAAATTTTGATCCTTTTAACATGGGGGGGGGCATTTTGATAAAGGTTAATGCCTTCTTAATATTTATACACTTGAATCATATTGAAAGTGCATTTTAAGATTCTGAAATCTTGAATTAATATGACAATGTGCAAAGACTATGTGGCACCATTTGTAATTCATTAGCACATACTTTACAATATATTAGCATCAAATGTGAACCACTCTGTCATCGTTCTGGCAAATCTTTGAATTTCATCCTAGTCTATCCTCTACAACTTTAAGGTTTTGTCATGGATGTCCAGAGACAATTTCAAGTGATACTTGCAAATGGGAAATAAATTAATTTATCCAGCAACCTGCTAGGTATAATATATTGCTCTGAGAAACATGCTTATATAGCAGCCACCCAACATATGTTTGTCTAGTTCTGAGCAGATTTTGAGCACCAATCTGCCATCATGTGAATGAATTGTGACATGATCCTGGTAAATTGGCGACTGCATCTGCTGCCGTGCACCTGGCACGAGGACTCCTCACGTGCTGAGTCTGCCGATGAGGAATGGTTCATATAGTTGCCATCATTTTGCAAGAGCACCTGCATAACCCCACATGCATCCTTAATAGCTTCTGGGACAGGTGGAAATCTAACAGTGTCATACATTTCCTGTTAATTCTTTGATGATGGTGCCAACCCCTCTGAAGCAGTGATGTAAATGACCAACTCAACTGGAATCTGAAAACTACTCCATAGCTGACAGAAGCTCAAAGGGGTCAAAGCAAGGATTCAATGACTCTGCTTAGTGTGACTAGAACTACTCATTTTTACACCTCCAAATAATATTTTGATCCCATACAAAAATTCAGAGTTCTTTCTGAGCTTGGGATTGTCTGTAAGATGCACAGCACAGGAGTCTGTTTCAAAATATTTATACAAACATGTTTGCTTTTAGTATTTAAGAGGAATCAGAACTACCAGATTTTGAGAAATAACAGAGCTTGCCTCGTGCATATTATTCATCTCTGTGACCAAACTGTTTAAAACTGTACCATACTTTTGACCCATTGTGTGGTGTGCAAGGGTGTTACAAGCTGGTAACATGCTCAACTGCTAATTAGAAGGTTCTAGAGTCCACCCAGTTTCCTCAGAGGAAAACTCGGGGATCTACTTCTGGAAAAGCAACCATTAAAAACCCGTTGGCATACAGTTCTACTCTGAAATGCATGAGGTCACCATTGGGTCAGAATCATTTGTACGGTTGGTTGGTGCATATGTGTGTTCAAATGTGCACAGGTCTTCATATAACAAACCGATGAGATACTGACTACATGACCATTATCTTATCTTTGTGACTGTTCTGGCTTCCTCCCTTTGAGCAATAACTATTTGCTCCCAGCTCACTCCTGTTTGCTACCTCATCTCTCCCATACTGTGTCAGGGACTGTTAATTTCATGACGCTCCCTCTGTGGAAACATCACATAAGTAATGTCAGGTGATAATGCCTTTGGATATGCTATCAAGAGATACCAGTCCCTGGAGAAGGGCATCCTGCCTCAGCAGATGAAAGAAGAGGGTCGATGAAAAAGAGGAAGATTCTGAGCGAGATGGATTGACATCATGGCTGCAACAATAGGCTCAAACTGGAATGATTGTGAAAATGGGGCAGGACCGGGCAATATCTTGTTCTGTTTTACATAGGGTGACTGAGTCAAAATCTATTCATCTTCACCTTAACAGCAACAACTTCCTCACTCTCAGTTTATCTTACTGTGTAGGTGTGCATGTTGCCTTGATCATGGAAACTACACCGCCAGTATCCCAAATGCCAGCAGGGTCACCCATGGTTGCTCATTCCCAGCAGAGCTTCCAGACTAAAGTAGACTAGGAAGAAAGCCCTGACAATTTACTTTGGAAAATAAGCAAAGAGAAAACCTTATGAGTCACAAAAGAACATTGTCCAATTAGTTTGTTTTGGACTCAGAATAAATCAATTACTGGAAAAGGATATCATGTTTGGTGGAGTAGAAGACCACCAAGGGCAACAGAGGATCCAGTAGCCACAGCAAGGTCTTTGAACATTTTGACAGTTGTGAAGGTTGATGGAGGCTCTAAATGCTTTGTTCTAGCATACTTATCATACACAAGGCCACTCACCATAATCTGTCTATGGTAATAATAGCACAGGGTTCAATTGGATACACTGCTGCCCATGCCCCCCTCAAATGACATTTTAAAGTTTTCCTTAAATCTACATGTGGCTTAATTTTCTCTTTTTAGACCAGAACACATAAATTAAATTCAGTAAAGTGAATAGACTAGATTTCTTTGACCCCTTCCATCAATCTGCTGCCTGGAACACCAACCCAATGGCTTGAGCTCCATCTCTTGTACAGATATCAAATGCGGTCCACTCTGTGAGCTGGAAAGATCTTGGGTCTTTGATAACACATTCTTTTTGGGTCATTTTGTGTCCTTTAGTGGGTGCTGACTCATAGTACAACAGAATGGAACACCACCCACTCATGCACCATCCTCGCAATCATTCCTATTTTTGAGCCCACTGCAGGAGCCACTCTATCAATCTAGCTCATTGAGGGTTTTCCTCCTTTTTTGCCGATACTTTCCCAAGCATAACATCCTTTCCCAGGGTGTGGTCTCTCCTACTAACCTGTTCAAAGTAGGAGAGGCAAAGTCTCTCCCTCTCCACATCTAAGGAACATCCTGGCGATATTTCTTCCAAGACATACTTGGTGGTTCCTCTGGCAGTTCACAGTGCTGCCAATACTTTTCTCAATAATTCAAATGCGTCAATTCTCTGATCTTCCTTGTTGATTGAAAATACCATGGCTTGGGTTGGTTGTACCTTAGTCAGGTGACATCTTTGTTCTTCGACATTGTAAAGTGATCATGTGCGGAAAATTTGCCCAACACATTATGTCATTTGATGTCCTGTTACTTCCATGAGCATTGATTATAGTTCCAAGCAAAATTAGATTCTGACGACTTCAACTTTTATCCATTTATTGTGATGTTGTAAATTGGTCAAGTTGTGATGATTTTTTGTTATTTCTTTACATTGAACTGCAATCCATATTGAAAGTTGTCGACTTTAATCTTCATTAAGCAGTGGCTCAAGTCCTCCCCCCACTCAACCTGCAAGGCTGTTAGCTGCATATTTGCTAATGAGCCATCCCTCACTCCTGATGCCATGTTGTTCTTAATATATTTCAGCTGCTCAGATTATTTGCTCAATATACAAATTGGAAAGGTATGGTGAAAGAATTCAACCCTGACATACTCTTTCTGATTTTGAGCCATGCAATATTTCTTTGTTCTATTCTAACGAACGTCTCTTGGTACAGTATTTGCTTCAGTACAACTAAGTATTCTGGAATTCCCATTCTTCACAATGTTTTGGCTTATGATATTGAGCTTTTCCATTGTCTCTTTCCACAGATGTCATCAATTTTATTCCTGTGTGTTCTATTTTAAGAGAACCATATGCCTACTGTATTAGCCCAGGTTGACTAGACAAATTCATAGACTCTCATATGTTTAAAAGTAAGAGCTTTATATAAAACAGCAATTGAATATTGAGAAAATACCCCAGCTCAGTACAGATAAAGTCCATAAGTACAATATTAGCCCATATGTCCGATGCCGGTCTATAAATTCCTATTCAGAGTCACGCAACAAATACAATGATGACAAATACAGGAAGATCACATTTCAGTGGATGGAAACTCTTGTGGATCCAGTGGTGGTGGAAGCATTTCAGCACTAGCATGGTCTCCATGTGGCTACTCCAGCTCCAGGATTCTGGCTCCATCAGTGTAGCTCCATGTGACTTGACAACAGGAATGTCTTGCCAGGAGAGTGTGTGTCCCATCTCCAAGGAGAAAGACAAGAGTTCCCAGAATCCTCCAGAGAAGACCATGCCCACAGGAAGACACCATTGGCTACAACCTGATTGACACGCTAGACTCCATCCCTTCGCTCAAGTTGACAGATTATGTAACTGTCACACCTACCCCAAAACCCAAACCATTGGGTGAATTCTGACTCCTAGCAGTTCATGACCCAATAGGAGAAAGCAGAACTACCCCTGTGGGTTTTCAAGGCTGTAAATCTTCACAGGAGCAGAAAACTTCATCTTTCTCCTGAGGAGGAACCGGTGGTCTCAAATTACCCAACTCTTAACCCACGAAGGTACCAGAACCCTTTGTTGTTAAAAATAGACATTTACAAGGAAGAGGTGGTTGTACTTGCAAAATTCTATCATGGATCCCACATTCATGTCTCACACCAAGGCCATGTTTCCAACTACTGTCTCTTTCTCTTTGTTTCCAAGTTTCATATCACAATTGCCAATGATTATCACTGTTTGATCAATTTCAGGCAGAAAATGTTGGTAGAATTCTTCAATTTCTTCATCATTGTCTTCAGTTGTTGGTGTGTACGTTTGAATAATAGTTGTATTAACTACTATTTTCTACCACAAAGTGGCAGGTGAGTCTGAATCATCAGTGTTCAGGTCAGCAACCAAGCAACCAGTGTTCAGTGTCCCATAACCATTGTGTCACCAGGGAGCCTTCAACCAAGAATACTGTCCCATTGTATGCCTTTTCCACAACAAATGGACCACTAACATATGGATTACTTCATGCTTTGAGGAATTTTGTTTCATTTTTCTAAAAGTTTTATTCTTTACACAGATAGTCTCTACATAAATATTTTCTAGATGATGGTTTTTCTTAGGTCCCCGTGAATTGGATCTGACCCTTAGCAACTCTATGCACAATAGCATGAAACACCACCCAACCCTGTGCTGTCTTCACAATTGTTCCTATGCTTGAGCCCATTGTTGCAGCCACTGTGTCCATCCGTCTTGTCCCTTCCTTTTCACTGCCCCTCTGATTTACCAAGTATAATGTCCACCTTACCAAGTATATATGTTATTTGTAGTCTAAGCAGTACTTTGTCTTAATAACTGTTTTTGACTAGACATACGTATACTAGTCATTAACTACCCAAGTAGACTCCAGTATACTTTGTACCTATCAGAACAATGTTCATAACACTCATTAGTTTTGGGATTTCCCTAAGAAAATACCAGATACTGTTACCCACACACTGTGTTTAAAACTCATCCATTAAAAGGACATAAGACATGCCACATCAATATCAAGGAAAAGATCTTATTTCTGAACCGCACTCAACCACCTCTTCTTATGGATAAGGGTCAGTGATGCACCCAATGTCACACTACTGGCTTAGCAAATTTGGAGGCCTCGGGCTTTCATATGCTTTTTCTACCATTTGTACTTATACCCATATTGCTTCTTATCTCATTTTCCAGACACTGTTTCAGGACCCAGGATTCAACTCCTCTGGTGCTTTGTTGTTCATACTATAAATGCTTACTCTGTGTAAAAGCTATGTGATTAACAAAAAGATGAAGCAGATACAATCAAAGTCCAGGAAATATAAAAGTACCATTGAAAGATGCCAGAAGATATTCACAGATGCCATCCTTGGTGGAATAAGTATGCTTCCTGACTCGTATAGAAACTCATTTTAATTCTAGAACAAATCAAACCACCACTCTAGAGGTAGAAATACTTTTGAAAGGAGAGAAGTGAGGGGGTGGGGAGTGGGGGAGAGGAAATCCATAGCAGAAGAATGAAAATAAGTCCTTGAAAATAACTGCTAAAGAGGGTGTACACTGGTGCAGATAGGAGCTGGAGGCACAGGGAATCCAGGGCGGATGATCCCTTCAGAACCAGGGGTCTGAGGGGCGATACTGGGAGGGTAGAGGGTGAGTGGGTTGGAAAGAGGAAACCGATTACAAGGATCTATATGTGACCTCCTCCCTGGGGGACAGACAACAGAAAAGGGGGTGAAGGGAGACTTCAAACAGGGCAAGATATGACAAAATAATAACTTATAAATTATCAAGGGCTCATGAGGGAGGGGCAGCGGGGAGGGAGGGGAAAAAAAGAGGACCTGATGCAAAGGGCTTAAGTGGAGAACAAATGCTTTGAAAATGATTAGGACAATGAATGTACAGATGTGTTTTACACAATTGATGTATGTATGGATTGTGATAAGAGTTATATGAGTCCCTAATAAAATGTTTATTAAAAAGCTGTAAGAGTCCCCAATAAAATGATTTATTTAAAAAAAGAAAAGAACTGCTAAAAATGGAGCAGATAATTCTAGTCTTCTCTTTTTCTATTTTAAGACATTTCTTTTACCTTTCTTTTAAATAATCCCTTTTCTGACATGGTTCAAACCTCATCAGGTTGCCCTATTGTCATGTGGCTTCTTTTCCAAATGTGAATTTACTACATGTAGACTTGAAGAAGCACAGTGTCCTTAGGAAGGGTTATGCCAAAATGGGTAGTGAAAAGATTCACGCTGCTTGGAACATCCTCGAGTAATAAAATTCCCTTAATCAAAATGCTATAAATCTTCCAAGTTTATCTTCATGCTAATGTTCAGAAACCAAAGAATAGCCAAAGTGTGCTCTCCCCAACTAAAGCACAATAGAATTGTACAATAGTGACTCACAGACTTTAATTTTTACAATACTTGCTTTCAAAGAGGAAGGAGGATAGTGAGGAAGATTTAACATGCATGGCTACTTGCCGGCATGAACAGTTGCCTCTTCTGGCATGAGACCAAAAGAATTGAATGCTGCCTGGCTACCTTTGCTGAGCATTGTGATCAAAGATTCTATAGGTGAATCCTAATCACAAATGAGGAACATGCAGAATTGCAAATCTTCATGAGCTCTAGGCTTTCCGGGGACAAGAGGGGCTGAGGCACTCCCAAAGGCATGCCCTAAGATCATCTTTGAACAAAAATATCCCATAAACTCTCCCTAGAACCAAACAATGCTTAAAATGAAGTAGTGGAAAATGTCTGCCGTGAGCATTATGCTCTAGTAAGGACTATCTATATGGATCAAAGTGATAATAACAATGTGAAAGATTAGATAGAAATCTTAAGAGGGGCAGTGAGTTAATATTCATGTAGGAGAAACAACACAAAAAGAATGGTGATAATGGATGGTGTTGTAGTTACATAATTTTCATTTCAACTTGAAGTTATAAAAGTGTAGGAGTGGAGTCTAGCCTGTTAATCAGGTCATAGCCTGATGGTAACTCCTGGTGGGCCTGCCCTTCTTTAAGGAGGATTCTGGGAACTTCTCTTTCTCTCTGCTTCACCTTCCTATTGAAGAACCACTCTGGAAGCTGCCAGACCTATGATGCCACCCCTGCCATTGGATCCACAAGACTTTGCACCTACCGACCTGTGGTCTTCTTGCATTCTGCATCATTGCATGTGGCCATGTGAGTCTGATGAGGGAGTTTTGGACTAGTATCAGACTTATAGACGAATATCGGACTTATGGACTTGATCTTGACTGAGCTGGGATGTTTTTCTTAATTTATAAATACTTCTTGATATAAAGCTCTCTTTTAACCATATATGAGTGTCACTTAATTTGTTTCTCTAGTCCATCCGGTCTAAGAGTTGGTTACAAAACACTAAGAATGAGATCAGTGTCACAAAAGGGTACATATAGAAACAGCTAAAATTGATCTATGTTTTGCTATGTATATTCTCAGAAGCAATGGCAAAAATATTCTTAAAATATGTTCTTGCTTTTACTCAAGTCAAGAAACCCAAGTCCAGACTTATAGATGCTTGAGAATTTTTAAGACCAATAATAGTAAATAATAACAATATAAACTCTGATATTCCTGAACATTACCAAAAATAGATATTGAAAGGCATTGTGAATCTGTTTTCAGGCTCTGGAGGGAAAGAGAACTGTTAGAATGTAGTGATATTTCCCACGGGCAATAAAAGGAGAGATGTTTGTACTCTAGTCCTGGATCCTGCAAGCTTTTAAAGAACAACCGTCAGGAAAATGGTGTTGCCCTTCAACAAGCCACTGTAAGTCCGAGTTCAACCAGAAAAGCAGAACCACAGTGAGTACTATAGAATTTAAAAAAAAGAGTAGAAAATAGACTTTACACAATTGTAAGATGACTAAGGATGTAAAGTTCAACAAGAGGAGTTTGGAAATCAGAGAAATATCAATAACTAGTTCCCCTGAAGCACTGCCACAGGTGTCTAGGTGACCGTTTTTTCACCTAATGTTTGGTCAGCCTACAGGGACTGTTGACACAGGTGGGCTGTTGGGGGAAAGGCTGAACAGTAGGACTTGGAGGTGTGAAGAAGAGCAAGGATGAATTGGACCCTTCTAGCACCTCTCCGGTGTCTTAAAAAAAGAGTTCCTGCCATTAAGTCAATCCCACTTTAGAGAACAGGGTTCTGAGACTGTTACTCTTTAGGGAGAAAGAGCTGCCTCTTTCTCCCAGGGAACAGCTAATTGTTCCACACTGTCAATCTTGTCTTTAACAGCCCAACTTGTTGTAAGCTTCTGAGGGGTGCAAATGGTAAACTCGTCCAGCTTCTGGCCCAAATGTTGGGTTTTAGCCTACCCAGAGGTGCCTAGCAATAAAGACCTGCCAATGTTTCCCCCTAAATCAGTCATTGAACCTCAGTGTAGCTACAGAGTTATGAAAACTTCCCGGACATAACCAACACCTTGTGACCATTAATGTTGTGTTTGTAAGCTGAGGACCATGTTCTCAGGGGACAGCAGGGTCAATTGGCATAACTTAGACCACAAAGACAACATTCATCTTGCTTTTGTGACTAAGGACTGGAGCTTTCCCTGTTCACAGGAAAGAAGAGTGAAATTCAGAGGGACAGTTAGTCAAATGTACTAATGGACCATGCAAATCTAGATTAGAACTAGATGGTGCCCACCTACCACTACAAAGTGCTCTGTCTGGGATCACATGAGAAGGTCCGAATAGAGTGGAGAAAAATGTGTAACAAAACTCAAAAGCATATAAAGACCAGGCTTACTAGTGCGGTAGACACTGCTCAAAGCTCAAGACCATGGCCCTTAGTCATGCTTCATGTCTGCAAATGAACTCACTCAGGCTCAACCTCAGCTAAGCAATACATATATGTCATTTGTGAATGTCTGGAGTCTTTCTTGCTTAACGGGTTACACATTGGGCTGCTAACAGCAAGGTAAGCAGTTTGAAACCACCAAATGCTGTGTGAGAGAAAAAGGAGGCTTTCTACTCCCGTAAAAAAAAAAAAAAACAACAGTTTCAGAAACCCACAGGGGCAGTTCTATCTGTCCTACAGGTTTGATATAATTCAGAATCAATTTTATGGAAGTGGGTGAATTAGTGATATATAAACAGTAACACTAGGGAGGTCTGAACAACTTAGAATCTTCAACCATTTGAGATTTTTAAAAAGGAAAAAACCTGACGTTTTTCTAAAGACGAAGTCCAAATGGGTAAGGAAAGGAGTAATGAAAAACAAAGGGGAAAAGTGATTTTTCATTATGGAAAATGAATAATGATACAAAATGTGTGTGAATCGTTGATTGGAAAACGGATCTGCTCTGTAACTCTTCACCCAAATCACAATAAAATGTTTCTTAAAACAGAAACCCCATGCAGCACAAATGCGAGATCACTACGATTTGGAGTCAACCCAGTTGTCCTGCATTTTCTTTGGGCCTCTCTCTCCCTTAGTATCTCTGATCATGGGCAGTCACGACTGCTGCTTCACATGCACCTTTCAAATCTCCCTGAGTGATAATTAGGTAAAACACTGCCGTTTCACTGCGTGGAATCCTTTTTCCCTCGGATGGCTCACTTTTCCCAGAGAACAATAACAACAAGCCCCAAACACACTGCCATTGAGTCAACTCTGCTCATGATGACCCTATAGGACAAGGCAGAACTGCCTCTGTGGGTTTCCAAGACTGTAATCCTTAGTGGGAGTAGAAAGCGCCATCTTTCTCCCAGAGAAGAGTCTTACAATTGTCTTCTTGTAAATTATATAACCAACCTCCTGAGTAATGGAGGAGGTTGTTTGGAATAGAAACTTTCAGTTTCTTTATCCGGGGTATTATACTGTGATAATTAGGTGTGTTGTGCCAACCTGGCCAATGGGAACATGTGGAATTAATCATGTCACAGTTTGATTGGAGGGCAAAGAGATAAATGACTCTGTAAGGCCCAACACGCCCCCCCCCCCCCAATCTCTCTTACTCTCTGGTGAAAGGACCAGCGTGCTGCCACTTTAGCTAATTCTCTGCCTCAACCTGTGTGCTACATTACCTGTGGGCAAAGCCATCCCATGGATCATGAAGTGTGTCATTAGAGCTGGAGGCTACCTTGAGACCCACTGCTGGTGTGTACATCGCTTGAGCTTAAGGTTGGTGGATCCTGTCACCTTGCATTGCTTGAGTTTGATATCCCATCCAGGCCTGCTTTGCTAAGATCCTGTACTACTTATTGTGCTGACCCACCCTGCGGTCTGCTGCCTTCAGGAGGACTCTACCTGCCTTGCCTGAGGGACCACTCCACTATCCATTTCCTTGACCCTGGGCCCAGCAGACCAAGTGAGTTGAAGGACTTCCAGTATATTAACTGTTCTATGAAAGTGAGTTGAACTGAGCCCTCTGTACTGCTGTGTGGACTAATTAGCTGTTATATTTTCTTATCACTGTATAAACCTACATATATATGTATATATATATGTATATATATCACTGTATAAACCTACATATATATATATATATATATATATATATATATATATATATATATATATAATCATAAGTGCCCTGATGTTTCTCTAGAGAACCTTGCCTAACACAGATAGTCTCACGGTCATCTTGGCCAAAAACCAAATTCCAGAATGCTTCTCTTTGCTATCACAAGAGAGTACACCTCTAGTTTCCTTCTAGATTCAAGAAGAGCAGTTGCCTACTGTGTGGACCTTGGAAGAGGATCTGGGGGGAATATCACCCTATGTAGATTTTTGATCAGCCTTCTTGTTTTCTTCCCTAATGGTGCTTCCTACATTTTCAAGTATCAAGTGGTTTGTGTTCCCTAGTCTTTTTCTAAACTTCCTTATCTTGAATTGACATGGACTAAATTTTCACCCTCTGGGCTTGGAATTCAGCCTCCTTTTATTTGTGGAATTAGTTCTCACTCAACCAACAACTTTCCAGTTGCCAAACCCCTATTCATTATGTGTGTGTGTGTGTTGTGTGTGTGCACATGTATTTAATTCTCTACTGATATTGTAGTGACGTGTACGAGGGAAGAGTAAGTAAAACCAAGAACCTATTGTTGAGTCAACTTCAAGTCCTATCAACCCTACAGGACATGGTAGAACTGCCCCGTAGGGTCTCCAGGACTATAAATCAGGGAAACAGACAACCATATCTTTTTCCTATGGAGTTGATGGTGGATTCGAAGGACTAACCTTTTTGACTAGAAGCTGAGAAATTAAGTATTATGCTATCAGAGTACCTTTAAAGTAAGTAACATGTATTTCATTCTGCCATGTTTCCATTTAAATAAGAAATCCATTTTTAGAGGAAAAGGGAGTGGGACACAAAAAAAGGGGGCAGAAGACTAAGGCATTGGGAGGAACCAGGTATTAATCCACCATGGGAGCTTGACTGTTTATGTCTCAACAGGAAAGGAAGTGAGGGAACAGACCTCAAGCTGGTATGCCAAGCCTTGAGGGCAACATACAGGCTTGAAGCACTTAACTAACAGAGAGGTCTGAGGGGCCAGGCCCTATCTCAGTTACATTGACCCCCACCTCTCCAGAAGAATGCACTACAGAGGGCAGCACTGATGATACAGCCTGGGAAGTGTGCCAGGTCTTCCCAGATCACATGGAAGCAAACTAAGAGGGAAAGCGAGAGAGAGACCAGCCTCTTGGCCCACCAAACATTGAGGATGACATTCCCACCCGGAGGAGCCAATGCACAAAAAGGAACCACCATAGGGTCAGCTTCATCATGAGACACAACATCCCCTTACTGACCCACAATGCTATGGGGGGGGGGGAGCAGCACCAGAGACACAATGTGGGAATTGTGCTGGGTCTGACCCCCTCACACACACACCAGGGTGGAACACAAAGGGAGTGCAACAGAACAGCAAGGACAGCAAAGCAACAAAGTTCCCAAGGAATATTGAAAATAGACTTAGGACTCAGGGGCAGGACTTGGGACTGCATCAGACCCAATTGGAAAACATTCCTAAGGGTCAGCAGAGCTGGAACAATTCATTAGCTTTTTTTGCTTGTTTGTTTGTTTGTTTTTCATGTTAATCTATGTAGGATAGGCAGGATAAACAGTCCTGAGGAGAAAACAAAGTGACTGGCAGTTCCAGGAGGACAGGGGAGAGGAGGATGTGGGGGAAAGAGAGAGGGGAGAGAACAAACCCAGGGAGAAGGGAACAACCAGAGATCTAAAGTTGATGGTGAGGGGGGCACAGAACGTAAATATATGAATATTTAATGATAGGGATATTTGTCTACCTACATACATTTACAGGTTGAGTATTAAAGTAGCAGACAGACATTGGACCTCTACTCAAGTACCCCCTCAGTGAAAGAACACTTTGTTCTATTAACCTGGAATTCTGTGATTCTCACCTTCTGGACACAATCACTGAAGACAAAATGGGTGCATAAGTTATTGTGATGAAGAAAGCTGATGGTGCCCGACTATTACAAGTTATAGCCTATCTGTGGTCTTAAAGGCTTGAAGTTAAACAAGCAACCATCTAGCAGGGAAGCAACAAAACCCACATGGAAGAAGCAAACAAACAAGGTATTGACGGGATAAGGTATCAGGCATCAGAAGATCCAAAACAAACAACCATTTTGATGCAAAATAGGATTAAAATGGAGACCCAAAACCAATCTGTAGACAATTGGACATCCCCTCACAGAAGGGTCACAAGGAAGGGACAAGCCAGCCAGGGTGCAGTAGAGCACCGACAAAACACAGAACATTCCTCTAGTTCTTTAATGTTTCCTCGCCTCCCCACTATCATGACCGCAGTTCTATCTTACAAATCTGCTAGGCCAGAGCATGCACACTGCTACAGATAAGCACTCTCAAAACACAGAATCCAGGACATATAAACCCCTCAGGACCATGCGGTGATTAACCAGCTATCCCGCATCAAGCTGCATCTGAAATGAGGCATGCGGATGAAAGAAAAAAAGAAAGACATAGACAACGTATGGGATTGGGAGGACAACAGTCTGATGGACTGAAGTACCGAGTATATTCAAAGCTTGGTTTTTATGCTCTTCTTACAAGGGAATAGTTACAAAACAAACATCAAATAACTTGCTTTAACAAACATTCTTAACCTCTTATCTATGCAAATGTTACTTAACTACCCACACTTTCTTAACATTTGAATAATAACAGCACTATATTCTAAGATAAGCACAAGAACATGCAAGGTTCAAAAGAATCTTAAAGAGGTCATGAAGAACTGAGTTATCTCACACTGCTTTTAGCTGCAAGGTCATAAAGAACTGAGTTATTTTGCAATGCATTTATCTGCAAAGACACAGAGGCACAGGGGATTAATTGGTCACCCACCAAGAAACACCTGGACCAGCCTCCTACAGGACCAATGTTGAGAGTAGCAATACCATGAGAGTAGAGGGAAGGAAGGGGAGGAGAGGGAGAAAGGGGGAATCAATCACAATGATAGACCTACAGTATGCCTCCCTAAGGGGATGAGCAACAGATAAGTGGGTGTAGGGAGACAATGGAGAATGTAAAATATGAAATTTAAAATTATTTTACAATTAATTTAAAAGGTGGGAGTGTGGGGTAGCGTGATAGTTACATACTCTCCTGTCAACTTGAGAAGGGTGGAGTCTAGTCTGTCAATCAGGTTGCAACTTGATGACCTCATTTGGAGGCACGAAGAAGATATATAGCTCACTGGAGGGCAGACATACACTCTCTCTGCTTTGTACTCTTGCTGACAAACCACAAGGAGACACAGTGATGAAGCCAAAGCCCTGGAACTGGAGGAACCATGTGGAGACGCATTCCAGTGCTGAGACTGGTATCAGATATATGGGCTAATATAGTACTTATGGACTTGATCTGGACTGGGCTGGGATGTTTTCTTAATAGAAAATTTCTCTTTGATATAAAGTTCTCTCTTACACACACATGAGTGTCACTGGATTTTTTCTCTAGTCTACCCAGACTAACACAGTGAGGGAGGCAGGGAAAGAGCAGTTGATGCCAAGGGCTCAAGTAAAAAGAAAATGTTTTAGAAATGATGATGACAACATATATACAAATATCCTTGTTACAATTGATATATGAATTATTATAAGAGTTGTAAGAGCCCCCAATAAATTGATTTATTACAAAACAAAGAAATCCTTTTCTATGGAAATCTTGTCAATATTTAACCTGCAGTATAACAAGTTGACTTCAAATTATGCCTCAAACATGATTGATGTTACCTGTGATCATAACTCAGATTTTGGTTTTCCTGTTGCACAATTGGTCGTCCTGGGATGTGAAGAAGATGGCCTCATCTCCTTTCTATTCCAATCTTTATTCAATTAATTTAGCTGTAAGTTTCGGCTCTTCCAACTACTTTCAGTTACCATCTTCTAATTATGAAAGCAGCATATGCTCATTTCAGAAAACGCAGAAAAGCACAGTAAGAATATGTTTTAAATCACTCATTATTTGATCTCTTTTTCTGAGTAATATTAAAACTCACCACTCCTCTCTTCAGTCTCATCAGGTCCATTTCCAACAACTTACTATATACATATGGAAACAACCATCAATACTTTGTTTTGTGGCTTCTAGAATTTTTTTTGCTTACATTTATATATACAAGATTTTTTCAAATATATGTGTAAAGCTACACATTTTGTAGCTTTTTGTTTCTTCACATAATGATATAGCGACAGCATTTTTCTTGTAGTTATACAATAAACAGTATTTATTGAGATACCTCGTTCTTTTTCATGGATGTGGTGGTGGTGGTTTAAGAACACATCCATAAAATAAATTAAGATTCTTTGATTGGAAAGAGAATTATGACAGGTATAACTAAGCTAATAACTAACACCTTCTCTTTTGGTCTCCCTTTTGATCCATTTTTATTTTAAATCATTTTATTGGGGGCTTTTACAACTCTTATCACAATCCATGCATATATCCATTGTTTCAAACACATTTGTACATTTGTTGCCATCATCATTTACAAAATATTTTCTTTCTACTTGAGCCCTTGGTATTGGCTCCTCCCACCCCCAACTCTCTCCCACCCTCCCTCCCTCATAAAGCCTTGATAATTTATAAATTATAATTATTTTGTCATGTCTTACACTGACCAATGTCTCCCTTCATCCACTTTTTTGTTGTCCATGCCCCAGGGAGGAGATTATATGTAGATCATTGTATACTGTTCCCTCTTTCTCCCCTCACTTTGGTCCTGAGTGGTTTATCTGTCCTGGATTCCCTGTGTTTCCAACTCTTATCTGTACCAGGGTACATCCTCAGGTTTATGTAGATTTATAAGGTAGAATTGGGATCATGATGGTGGGGGGGAGCTTTAAAGAACTAGAGGAAAGTTGTATTTTCATCGGTACTATACTGCACCCTGACTGGCTCATCCCCTCCCTGTGATCCTTCTGTAAGATGATGTCCAATTGCCTACAGATGGGTTTTGGGTCTCCACTCCGCATTCCCTCTCATTCACAATTATATGATTTTTTGTTCTTTGATGCTTCATACCCGATCCCATCGACATTTGGTGATCATACAGTCTGGTGTGCTTCTTCCATGTGGACTTTGTTGCTTCTCAGCTAGATGGCTGCTTGTTTATCTTCAAGCCTTTAATACCCCACATGCTATATCTTTTGATAGCCAGGCACCATCAGCTTTATTCATCACATTTGTTTATGCACACATTTGTCTTCAGTGATTTTTTTCAGGAAGGGAAGCATCATGGAATGTCAGTTTAATAGAACAAAGTGTTCTTGCATTGAGGGAGTACTTGAGTGGAGGCCCAATGTCTATCTGCTACCTTGTTCCTAAACCAATAAATATATGTACAGAGATCTATTTCCCCATCCTTATATATTTACATATGTACATGCCTTTATTTAGACCTCTATAAATACCCTTTGCCTCTTAGTTCTCTCCTCTGTTTCCTTTTACTTTCCTCTTGTCTCACTATCATATTCAACCTTCATGTGGGTTTCAGTAATAACTCTCATGGGTCTTGATCAAGCCCTACCAGGCCTCCTACACCCTCCTCACCATTGATTCTTTTGATCCATTTTGAAGTTTTTCTAGGTTTCAATATTTTATGTTTATGTTCCAACTGAGGTTTTTCTCCATTTTATTTTGTTGTTAATTTTTTTGACCCTTTATTTTGTATTTTTTCTGCATATGAAATCTAGGATGAGTGAATCTATAAAGACAGGAACTGGATTAATGATTCCTTGGGGGTAAAAGAGGGGAGGTTGGAGGTAAATGGGGTGCTAATTACAAGGAATGCAAGGAAAATGAAAATGTTCTAAACTTGATTGTGGAAGTGATTGTACAACACTTCTTGAAATGACTGAACTATTGACCTGTATGATATTTGGATTATGTCCCAATAAAACAGTTTATTAATAATAATAAGAAGATTCTCTGAGTTCCCTCCTGAAAGATAGAGCTGGTGCACTTTTCCAGAGTATGAACTAAACTCAGTACCTCACTTCTATTGAATAGAATATAGCAGATGATGGGTGTGACTTCTGAGACTAGATCATAAAAGGCATTGCAGGAGGTGAAGTCAACATGGTGTCCAGGTAGAAGCACCCGCTCAGTGCTCCTGCTGTGAGGCAGAAAATTAAGAGGTAAGGAGGCCAATACCAGGTACTAAAAATAGATTCAGTGTACTAGGGTCCAGTCAGACCTCTACCTTTGATTTTCACCCATGAAGTGATTTGAGAATGCACTCAAATGCTCTATGCTCACTGTGTCTGCTTGTGGGATATGCTAATCCCTTGCCAGGTCCAGAAGGATAGCATCTGCCACACCTTCCTGTGCGCTAGTCCTGCTGCAAGCAGTAATTTCCCCAGACTGCTGTTTATAAGTGTTCATAATCTCAGACTCACAGAGCACTTCTGTGAGCAAGCCACAAGACTTCACATCAGAATTCACCACGCTGATAGCAGCCCTGTGCTTGCAGTCTAGGGCTTGGCAACTCCCCTTCTCAGCCAGGGACAGAGAGTGACTACATCAGCAATCCCCTTCCCGCCTCTCCCCAGCTCCATACCTGGAAGCTTGGGTAATGATAGATCATTAGACAATAATTTGCAGCAATTAAAGAGCCACTGGGATATTTACGTGTGACAGAACGCAGTCCCACAGGGCCCAACCAGCAGCGCAGACAGGATAGAGCCAGAGGAACACAGATGGGCAGCCGGGGACAAATTCAGATCCAGTCTGCCCCAAACCCACTCTGCACTGGTCCCCCTCCCCTGGGGGACAGCAAGGCATAGCCCCAATACCAGGGCAGGCACCCACGAGCCCATTAAATAAAAGGGGAAATTTTTTCTTTGTAAAAATGCTCTAAATTCCAGCCTGTGGTCCTTTGTGTAATTTTGATTGTAAGCCTGCAGAACTCTGTCCATTAGCATCCATTAACAAAACATGGTAGCCACAGCTAGTCTCCAGAGCACTGCCTAGCATTTTTAACATAACAAAACAGGATAAGCCAAGAGGCCCTAGCGCACTTTGAAAGGCTGCAAATTGTGACCTAATAGCATAGGTCAAACCCACACCCGAGCTGCAGGCCTGCCCAAACTAGGCACAGGAGCATACCTGCAGTCACCAGTCTCACATCAGACTCTGAGGCCACCCTCACTGCTGCCCGTCACTGAGTCTTTGTGGCACCCTGCCTAAATTGCAGTCCAACCCACCACCATAGTAGGGCACAGGCAGTCCTTGAAAACATTCTTACCAGTTACACAGAAAATAGCTCAGAGCCCCTTTGTATCCCAGAAATATAGCACCCAGTTCTTCCAAAATGACACAGCAACATACAACAACACCCTCAACAAGAAAACAAGGAAAACAAAACACAACAGTGGAGTTAACAACACTTATAGAAGTATCAGACATGGATCTACCACAAACTGAAATCTTCAGAAGGCTGTTGAGTAACACAGGATGTGTTAGTCTGGGTAGACTAGCAAAACAAATTCATAGCTACTCATATGTGTATAAGTAAGAGCTTTATGTATGTATAAGAGCAATTGAATATTGAGAAAACATCCCAGCCCAGTCCACATGAAGTCCATAAGTCCAATATCAGCCCATATGTTCAATGCCAGTCTATAAATTCCTCTTCAGACTCACCCACCACATGCAATGATGCCAAATATAGGAAGATCACAGATCGGATGGTGGAAAGTCTTATGGATTCAATGACAGTGGAAGCATCTCAACGCAGGCAGGGGTCTCCACAGGACTTCTTCAGCTCCAGGGTTCTAGTACAGCTTCATGGATCTTCTCAAGAGGAATGTCTCACAGGGAATGAGCGTGTGTCCCACGTCCAGCGAGCTATTTATCTCCTTAGTGCTTGCAAATGAGGTCCTCAACCTGAAACCTGATTGACAGGCTAAATTCCACCCCTTCACTCTTGAGTTTCAAATTGACAACGATTATGTAACTACCACACAGGGGATAAGGGAATTAATACAGAATAAGGTCACAATGATAGAGGAGATGAACTCCACAAGAAAGGACATGAATCCACAATAGAGGAAATGAAGTCCACACACCAAAGAGAAATACAAGACCTAATAGATGAGGTAACAAACAAAACACAAGATCACAGATCTCACAAACAGACTAAAAGAGGTAGAGAATAATGCCAGCAATCTCAAAAACAATCAGGCAGATTTCAACAAATGGGAAAGACAGTCAAACAAGATAACCAAAGAGGCAGAAGAAAACCTGAGATTTATGACAGATGCTATGAAGAGGACCAATATCAAATAATTGGTCTACCTGAACAAGACACAACAAAGAATTCAACAGCTAAATTAGCAAGAGAATTTCTGGAAGCAAACTTCCTCACCTTAATGAATGAGAATCAGACACTCATACAGGAAGCAGAGAGGACACCAATTAGACTAAATGCCAGGAAGAATTCACCAAGGCTTATAATAGTTAAGTCATCCAACTCTGAGCAAAAAAGAAAACGTTTTAAGAGCAGTAAGAATAAAAAGTGGTCACATGCCATGTTATTCAGGTAACAATATGCTCAGACCTATCAACAGAAACCAAGAAGAGGAGGAGAGAGTGGAGTAACATCATCTAAATGCTGAAAGAAAAAATGCCTGCACAAAAATCCTCTATCCTGCTAAACTATATATTGAGATAGATGCCTAGGTAAGAGTCTTCTAGGACAAGTAAAAACTCAAAGAATATGCCATAAGACACCCAAAAAGACACTGCTGCATAAAATCCTTGAAGACTCACTGTGGTCAGTAAACCAACATCCACCAAGCACAAGCAGGAGACCACAATATAGCCCAACTCCACCAAGAAGCCAATGCTCTGATAACAATTACCAATGGCCTCAGAGAGAAAAGAAGGCTAGAATGAAGCCCCTCCCCAATTCCAATACTTCACTCTGATATGAAGGGAGATGGGAAAACAACCAACACAAAAGGCACGACATGACAGCAATGAATCCACAGATTGTGATAAAAACTGAAAGTCAATGGCTGCAACTCAGGCATTAAAAGACAAAGGCTAGCAGGCTGGCTCAGAAAACAAAACCCATCAGTCCGATGCCTGCAAGAGACACATCTTAAGCTCATAGACTATAATACACTGAGAATAAAAGACTGGCAGAAAATACTGGGCAAATGGCAACTTAAAAAAAGCTAGGGTTCCAATCCTAATCTCTGACAAAATTGACCTCAAGGTGGAAACCATGACAAGAAACATCGAGGTGTACTATCTAATGCTCAAAGGATCAGTAAACCAAGAATCAGTTAGCGTAATAAATGTATACGTGCATAATGAGTGACCCACGAAACTTATCAAACTATTTGAAAGATGACAAAAGAATCACAGATTCAACAAGCATAGTAGACAACTGTAGTACACTGCTCTCAGAGAAAGATAGATCACTGGGAAGCTCAGCAAGGAGGCTAAACACTACAATTAGGCAACTGTACCTGATAGAAATTTATAGAGTTCTCTCCAAATGCAAAATATTCACATTCTTTTCAAATGTGCATGGCTCATTTTCAAAAATAGGCCACATGCTGGGGCACAACTTGAGGCTGAGTAAATTCAAACACATAGAGATTACTTAAACGTCCTTCTTGGATTCCCATGCCATCAAGCTGGAGATCAATAAAGGATGATGAGAAAAACAAGGGCAAACAATTGGAGGATAAATAATGATCTTCTGAGACACAAATGGGTACTGGCCCAGATTAGATAGCAGTTTTGAAAGTTTCTCTAAACTAATGAGAATGAGAATACAATGTATCAAACCTATGGGATACTGTAAAAGGAGTTATCTGAGGTAGCTTGATAGCAATATGTGCATATATGAAAAAAGAGAGACTTATGATTGATACACTATCACAAAACCTCCAGCAAATAGAACAGAGTCAACAGAACCCCTCCAACAACAAAAGAAAAGAAATAATAAAGTTCAGGGCAGAGTAAAATGAGTAGGAAGGCAAGAAATCAATGTAAAAACTCTAAACAGCAAAAAGCTGGTTCTTTGAAAGAATCAACAGAATCGATAGACCACTGGCAAGCCTAACCAAGGGAAGGGAGGAGCAAACACAAATAGCCAGTTTAAGGGATGAAACAGGGAAAATAACAATGGACCCCAATGAGATTAAAAGGATTATCACAAAATATTATTAAAGTCTGTGTTCTTATGAATTCCACAATGTGGAAGACGTGGACAAATACGTAGCAACTGAAGAAAAGCTGGGTTTGCAATCCTAACTTCTGAAAAAATTGACCTCAAGGTGGAAACCAAAACAAGAGACATCAAGGGGTACTATAATACCTCCCTAGATAATCCCAGATAGAGGTCAAGAACCTCAACAGACCCATAGCAAAAGAAGAAATAGAAACAGCTATCAAGAAACTACCAAGGAAAAACGTTCCTAGCCAGATGACTTCACAGAATTCTACCAAGCATTCAGGAAAGAACTGACACTGATCCTCGGCAAATTAATCCAGAGCATAGAATAAGATGGCAAACTCATTCTATAAAGCCAGTATAACTTTGATACCCAAATATGGCAAGGATCCCACTGGAATAGAGAACTACAGACCAATATCTCTAATGAACATAGACGCAAAAATCCTTAACAAGTTATTGGCCAATAGAGTACCAAAGGATGTAAAACATATCACCCACCATGATCTGGTGGGATTCATCCCAGGGATGCAGGGATGGTCTAACATCTGAAAATCCATCAATATTATACACCATATTGATAAGAAAATGTATAAGAATCACATGATAATATTGATAAACAGAAAAAGCATTTGACAACATCCAACACCTAGACACTCAAGAAGATATGAATGGAAGGAGAATTTCTCAAGTAAATACAAGCTATCTATGAAAAGCCAACAGCCAATGGAGAAAAGACTAAAACAAGCACATTAAAAAAGTGGTCCAGACAAGGATGCCCTTCTGGTCACTTCTATACAACATCATACTGGAGGCCCTAGATAACAACATAAGACAACAGAAGGACATTAAGGGTATCCAACTGGGAGAGAAGTAGGTGAAGCTGTCCCTATTTGCAGATGACATTATTCTATACATTGAAAATCCCAAAAGCTCCACAACAGGTGTACTGACAGTGATAGAGGAATATGGAAAAGTGGCAGGATTCAAGATGAACAGACAGAAGTCTAGTGGGTTGCTATATACCCCAGACAAGACCATGGAAGAGGAGATCAAGAAGGCAATACTCTTCACAATAGCCAAGAACAAATTGAAATACCTAGGGATATATTTAACCAAAAGAACAAAAGACTTATACAAGGAAAACTACAGGACCCTATTACAGGAAACCAAAAGATATCTCCATAAATCGAAGAACATCCCACACTTGTGGATCAGAAGACTCAATATAGTAAAGATGATAATCTTTCCCCCAAGGCACTATATAAGTTTAGCACTATCCCAAATCAAATACCAACAACCATCTTCAAAGAATTGGAAAAAACTGACCACCAATTTCATATGGAGAGGGAAGAAGCCCAGAATTAGCAAAGAACTCCTCAATAAGAAGGACAAAGTCAGAAGGCTTGCTTTACCTTACTTTAACACCTACGACCCAGGCACAGTGATCAAAACAGTTTGGGTCTGGTATAATGACAGATCCTCAGACCAACAGAAAATAACAGAAAATCCAGAAATAAAGACAACTGATCTTTGACAAGGGCCAAAAAGTAAGAAATGGAAGGTGGGTGCCCTCTTTTAACAAGTGGTGCTAGAAACAATGGATATAAAATAAGGATGGCAAGATATGTACAAATGTGCTTGGTACAAAAGATGTATGGATTGTTGTATGAGCTGCATGAGCCCCCAATAAAATGATCTTTAAATTAAAAATGCATTATTCATTATGATGCCTTGCAGCATCCCCTGATAATAATTGTGTATATTTCAATGCCCCCTACTATGTAATAAGTGCGTTTGATGTACAACTGACCTAAGAAAGTTAAGTTTTGTTATCCAGACCATAGAGTTGAGGAATCTATATTCAATAAGACTAATTGTTGTTGTTGTTGTTAGGTGTCCTCGAGTCCGTTTCCACTCATAGCAACCCATTGTACAAGAAAACGAAATGCTGCCCAGGGCTATGTCATGCTCAGAATTGTTATGTTTGAGCCTGTTGTTGTAGCGACTATGTCAATCATCTCGTTGAGGACTTTTCTCCTTTTCCCTCTCTCTCTATTTTTCCAAGCATGATGTCCTTTTCCAGGGACTGGTCCCTTCTGATAACATGTCCAAAGTAAATGAGACAAAAATCTCACCGATCAAACTAGCCTCTATGAAGCATTCTGACTGCACTTCTTCCAAGACTGATTTATTTGTTCTTCTGGCAGGCCATAGAACTTTCAGTATTGTTAACTAGCACCATAATTTAAATATATCAATTGTTCTCTGTTCCTTATTCATTGTCCAACTTTCACATGCATAAGGTCATTGAAAATAACATGGCTTATTTCGGGTGTTCCTTAATCCTCAAATGATATCCTTGTTCATTGCCAATTTAACGAGGTCTTGAGCTGTAGATTTACCCAATGCAATATATCATGACTTCTTGACTGCTGTTTCCATGAGCAAACTCACAGGGGCAGTTCTATTCTGTCTGATAGGGTCACTATGAGTCAGCATGGACTCAATGGCATTAAGTTTGGTTTGGTTTTGGTTTCCATGAGCATTGATTTTGGAAACTCCTAAAGTTACATCCTTGCAAACAGCAGTCTTTTTCCTTGTTTATCATGATGTTGTCTATGAGTTCAGTTGTAAGGATTGTAGATTTCTTTACACTGAATTGCACACCACACTGAAGGTTGCAGCCTCATTTTTGTCAACTAGTGCTTCAAGTCTTCTTCATTTTCAGAAAGTGAGGTGGTATCATCTGAACATCAAAAGTTGCTAATAAGCTGTGGTAGTTACATAATCTGTTGTCAATTTGAGACTTAAGAGTGAAGGGGTGGAGTTTAGCCTGTCAATCAGGTTGCAGCTTGATGACCTCATTTGGAAATGCTACGGGGGTAAATAGCTTACTGGAGTTGGGACACATGTACACTCCTTGCAAGACATTCCTGTAGACAAGACACATGGAGCTAAACTAGAGTCCTGGAGCTGAAGGATCCACATGGAGACATATGCCAGAGCTGAGATGCTTCCACTGCCACTTGATCCAAAAGACCTTCCTGCATTAGCATCATTACATGTGTTTCATGAGTCTGAGGTGGACTTTATAGAATTATATCAGACATATAGGCTAATATTGGACTTATGGACTTGATCTGGACTGGGCTGTGATGTTTTCTCAATATTCAGTTGCTCATGTATAAAAAGCTCTGTCTTATATGCATATGAATGTCTCTGGGTTTGTTTCTTTAATAAACCAAGACTCACACATAAGACTTCCTCAAATTTTGGTGCTTCATTCTTCTTCATACAGTCCAGTTTCTTGGTTTATTTGCCAGTATCCAGATTGAATAAGTAAATAAATTAGCCCTAGTCATATAGCTATTAACTACTAGCTATGGAATTCAAGCCCCTATTTGTGTGAATCAAAGCCATATTCTTTTTTTAGGGCTTGACTGACTTTCTTAGAAATAAGCCACAAAGAGAGATAGCCATCTCATATCAGATGTCCAAAGAAAAAGGAGGGTCCAATAAAAATTACAATTTTAAATAATGTATATTAGCATTATATGCTTCTTTGCTGCCCAAGAGGCCAACTGCTTATTGCAATTCATTATTTTTTCAATAGCTACTAGAAAGAAAAGAAGATTAGGTATAGATGAATGAGCATTTTCCTTGCTTTCATGGGTTATAAGCCTAATTTGGCCATCAGTGGGTAAATAATCGGTACCCAGTTAAAATGAGTAAATGCAATTGGACAATTTAACTATGAAAACAGAAGGAAGAGGGAAAAAATGGAAATGTATTTTCTCCTACAATGATCATCAGTCTCTACCATCTGAGGATTTATATCAAGCTGAGAAAATTCTCCCAGTCGGTTTAGAAATAGGACTGCATAATGAATTTTAACACAGTCCCATGATAATGAGATTGATGCCTTCTTTGCAAAGCAATTTACCAACTTCCAGAGATAATTTGGGTTTCCGGATGTTGAGGTCGCCGCAGCCTAAAGATGAGTATACTTTTCAGGTGATGTTCCAAAACGTTCCATCAGAAGGATGTAAATTTATTTTGTAGAGATGATAATACCCCTAATTGTCAATATTTGTTTTCTAACAAGCCTTATGAGAATCAAATCACTGTGGAACATAACCGTGTAGGGAGGGAATGCACTGGACGTGAGGGCACTACAAACTACATTTCTGGCTTAGGCATTTCAAAGCTTCTTTTTCGGAGAGGCATCTAAGAGCTTTCATAATTTTATTCCTGAAAAAGGAAAAGAAGATTAAAAAATTTTTTTGTGTAAGCCTATTGAATGTGACAAACTCATGTTCCCACAATGCTGAACTCAGATGCCTCCTAGACTAATGGTTTATTACAGGCATAACAACTCATATTCAGTAGCAACAACAACATGCTTCAGCCATGAACAACAGAAAAAAGACACTGGTGGAAACATGATGAGTAGTCTTGCAATTCAGACCCAAGTAATGGGGGCACTGGGCGTCATTTATCTTCAACCTGCATGTTGTTCCACATGATCCTTAAAGGTTGACACTAAAATGGATAGAACACTGGTATCTCTCAAAAACAGTGCTGCAATCTCTCATGGCAATGACAGAATGTCTATTCATTAGTATTCGCTTGAAGTACTTGTTCTGTTTCCATAACTCAGTTGTATTCCGTTAATTGTGTGTTAACCATTGTTTATAGAGTAACCAGAAAACATGATGCTCACAGATACACAGCAAGCCATTATTAATTCATGGAAGTCATTTCTATGCACTTAAATAACAGCAACAAAAATAACAGTAATTGAATTTCCTAATATGAAACCTTGTATTCTAAATATATTTTGAAGATATTCTCTTACTTTATAAATGAATTGTGTTCTTTAATTTTTCCCTAACCTCAGTCTTTGCAAAGGTGGGACCCAATCTTGAAACATTATTTATCTCATTCATGATTTATACCCTTCTTGCTCCCAAAAAGAAAGAATTGATGGAGCTCAACAAAAGACATTTATATAATAGAATGTGAAATTGTAAAAATCGTGTAGAAAAATAGTGCTGGCAATATTTTTAACTATGCTGTGAGTTAAATGTTAGCCCTATCCTCCCAAATATGTGTTGGGATCCTAATGCCTATACACGTGGATATAATCCTGTTGGGAAGTAGTGTTTTGTGTTTTCATTGTTATATTAATTAGACCATGCTCAAGTAGTGTTAATTCTACATCTAATCACTGCTGCGTTTTAAAAAGAAGAGGAAGTAGATTGGACACATGGAGATACACACACAGGTAGAAAGCAGAGGATGCTACAGGCCAAAGAACCAACCAAAGATACTATCTAAAGAAAGAGTATCAGACTCCAGAACTGGGGGGGGGGGGGAGAATAGATATACACTCCTTAAAGCCACCCACTTGTGGTCTTTATGTGATAGCAGTACTTAGAAAAGATAAATAATTTCATCAACCCCCTGATGAAAAAAACTGAGTACTACAGAGAAAACCAGGGAGCTGGAACTCAACAGCATTGCCTTGTTTGTCCATCTTTGGGAAAGGTCTCAACGTTTTCTGCCTTTGACAGGGTGAGCTCAATGGTTTTCTATCACGTTACATTAGTGAAAAAGACTTTAGTTTTCCTTTTTCTCAGGTTTCCACCTTACACATGTTATGACGATCATAATCTTCACTGTCTATAAAATGATACGCATTGCCGAATTGGAATGAAATAAAAGATCCAGAGATTCCCAAATCCTAAGTGAAAGCAAGACTCCTAGCAAAGGTTGCTGCTGTTAAGTGCTGTGAAGTCGGCTTGGACTCACCGTGGTTTTGAGGTGCGATGCATCTAACCCTACTTACAACGGAAGGGGACACTCCCCGGCTCTGTGTCAGCCTCACAATTGTCAGTACCTGTGAGCCCATTGTTGCAACCACTGTGTTACTCCATTGTCTCGAGCGTCTTTCTCTCTTTGAATGATCCTCTACTAAGCAGGATGTCCTTTTCTAGAGACTGGTCTCTCCTGATAACTTACCCAAAGTACATGAGTTAAAGTCTCACCATCCACCTCGATTCTTTGGCATCTTCTGGCTGTACTTCTTCCCAGAAAGATTTGTTCATTATTGTGGAAAGCCATGTTCTTCACCAATACGATTACCCAAATGTGTCAATTCTTCTCTGGTTTCTTTATTCATTGTGCAATGTTCACATGCATGTAAGGTGATTGAAAAATGGCCTGGCTTAGGACAGGTGTACCTTAGTCCTCAAAGTGACATCTTTCCTCCGCAATGCGTTAAAGAGGTCTTGTGCATCAGATTTCCTCAAAGCAGTATGTCATTTGATTCCTTGACTGCTGTCCCCATGAGTGAGTACACATAAAATGAAACCTCTATGTTTTCTGTTG
Organism: Tenrec ecaudatus; assembly: GCF_050624435.1. Lineage (NCBI taxonomy): Eukaryota > Metazoa > Chordata > Mammalia > Afrosoricida > Tenrecidae > Tenrec > Tenrec ecaudatus. Next base: position 90,553,361 of record NC_134533.1, read on the forward strand.
ATCATTGTATTAGATTGGATTCTCTCAAGAAGTAAAACCAGTGATGTTTACATAGTTATATAGAGAGAAATTCAACTCAAGAAAATGGATGAAGATGTGGGCTAGTCCAAATAGATGAAGAAGTGGGCTAGTCCAAATTCAGGCAAGCTCCAAGTCTGTGGGTCAGATATTAAACTGAGGCTTCTCCAGACTCTGTTAACTCTGGGAGCTGATGAATCCCAGGTCAGCAGGAAGACCACAACCTAGTGGCTGCAGAGATGGATAATTCTGAAGTCAGCAGGTCAGTCTTTGGCTGCAGAGTTAAATGAATCCCAGTTTGGTCTTTGAGGAGTCCCAGGTTTGGTAGGTAATATGGCAGGCCATTCACTCAAGTCCAAACAACTCAAGATGATGAGCTGGATATAGGGCCCAGACACAACAAAAACACAGCAAGCTTTTCTGCAGGGTCCATATATTGGAAACAGGCTATACAACCAAGGAAACTTTCTTTTAATTGTATCAGTGTTGTCACCTGATTGAAGGTATTTTACTTCACTGTTGTCCTCTTATGAAAGCTTACAACTGATTGGTCAGGTCATAGGGAATTGCCAGTTGCTAATTGCAAAAAACAATTAGAATCCTGGTCCAACCAAGTTGACACAAAACCTTAACTATCAAAATCATGCTTTTTTAATTTCTCCATCGTATCTTCCCACAGATGTAGTCAATTTGATTCCTGTATATTCCATCTCATAAAGTCCAAGCATGCAGTTGTTTATGGTGTTGAGAAAAGATACTTAAACCAGCCTGTGTGATCATAAGGTATTGATGGGATGAGTATCAGGCATCAAAAGACCCAGAACGAACAATCATATTGATGTAAATGAGGGGAAGTGCAGAGTGGAGACCCAAAGCCAATCTGTAGACAATTGGACATGCCCTCACAGAAGGGTCACAAGGAAGGGATGAGCCAGCCAGAGTGCAGTATAGCACCAATGAAACATACAACTTTCCTCTAGTTCTTTAATGCTTCCTCCCTCCCCACTATCATGACCGCAGTTCTACCTTACAAATCCAGCTAGACCAGACATGTACAATGGTACAGATAAGAGCTTACAATACAGGGAATCCAGGACACATAAAACCCTCAGTACCAATAATGAGAGTAGCAATACCATGAGGGTAGGGGGAAGGTGCGGCGAGGAAGGGGGAACCAATCACAATGATCAACGTATAACATCCCCACCCCCAGGGACAGACAACATAAAAGTGGGTGAAGGAGGCAGCGTTCATTTAAGATATGAAAATAATAATTTATGAATTATCAGGTTCATGATGGAGGGAGGGTGAAGGAGGGAGGAAAAATGAGAAGCTGATATTAAAGGCTTAAGTAGAAAGAAAATGTTTTGAAAATGACGATGGCAACATATGTACAAATGTGCTTGACACAATGGATGGATGGATGGATGGATGGATGGATGGATTATTATAAGAGCTCTAAGAGCCCCCAATAAAATAACTGAATTAAAAAAGAAAGAAACAGATACTTGAGATGAGGTGTGGGTCATGTAAAATTGTGCCTGTAATCTCCATCTTCAATTCTATCACCAAGGCCATATTTTCCAACTAGTGTTCCTTCTTTGTTTACAACGTTCACATTCCAATCACAAATAATTATCAAGGAGTCTTGACTGCATGTGAGCAATTGCAGCCTGAAGGCACTGGTAGAATTCTTCAATTTCTACATCACTAGATTTAGTGGTTGGTGCATAAATTTGAATAATAGCTGTCTAACTGGATTTCCTTGTATGCAGAAGGATGTTATCCTATCATAGACAATGTCATGCTTCAAGACAGATCTTGAAATGTTCTTTTTGATGAGCTATGTCACACCATTCTTCTTGAATTTATCATCCCAGGTAGAGTAAGTCACATGATCGTCTGATTCAAAATGGTCAATACCAGTCCATTTCAGCTCAGTAATGCCTAGGGTACCTGTCTTCATGCATTCTGCTTTATTTTTGATGACTTCCCATTTTCCTCGGTTCATACTTCATACATTCCACAATCTGCATATCTGTAGATGTTTGCAGCAGTCCCTCCTCTTTTTGTAAGCCATGTCCTATCAGGAAATGAAAGTCCTGAGAGCTTGACTCCTTCATGTCACCACAGTCAACTCAAAAAAATGTTCTTGAAAAGGGAAGGTTTCTCTAATTTTATTTTGTTGAGAGCATACATAGTAAAATATCGTTTCTACTTGTATAATTTGGCAATATTGGTTACATTCTTCCAACTGTACAAGCGCTTACACCCTCATTAACAACTCATTGACCCATAATGTCTCTAATCTTTCAAATATATATTGTAAATTTGATCCCATGTCGATTGGTGTTAAAGTAGTACAATGTTCAGGTAGGCAGGATGACTTCAAGAAGATCCCGGGCCATATTTTTGGGTTGAGGGCGATCAACTCCACGTTGAGAAGGCAACTCATCCTCAGCCATAGTTTAGAGTGCTGGATGACCTGAGGGGTTCATCCCAGGCATGAAATTTGATGATGTTTTGCTGCTATTTATAAGGTTTTCCAGTGGCTAATTCCTCATAAGTGGACAGCCCCTTCCTTCTTTTAGTTTGTTCTTAGTCTGGAAGCGCTGCTGAAACCTGTTCGCCTTAGGTGACCCTCTTGGTATTGGATGAGCAGGGACATAGTTTTCAGCATGCAACATGCAAACCACCACAGTAGGACAAGTTGACAGACAAGTGATGGAACGCGACCCGGGGAATGTCACTGACGGAATCAGAGTACAGTTCAGTGACAGTTAAATACAGCCTAGTGACTGCAACATTGTGCACTTGGAAACTGTTCAAAGAGAACATTTTTCTTAGATAGTTTAACCACTAAAATTAAAACCAACTAACAAGATAAGCAATTCACCCTAAGGAACATTAAATAGTAGAGATACTGCAGGGTGCATTCAAGCCTTTGTAGTTACTTTGTGGCACGGTGGTGGTGTTTTATGGAATTTAAGCTGCTGTTCCCATTTTGAATCCGGAGCCTTTGCTGCTATTAAATGTAATGCGCTCCGATGGCACAGTGGTTAGTCATTCCGTGGCCTGCTAACTGCAAGAGCAGCTATTCAGCTGCACCAGGCAAACCAGGCTGTTTGCTCCCTGGTTAAAATCCAGTCTGGGAGCCCCTAAGGAGCAGTTCTGTCGTCTAGTATCACTAGGAATCAGAATCGATTCGATGGCACTGAGTGAGCGGGTTTCTGTTCGACATCAAAATTTTCCAAAACTCCCTCATAGTCTGTGTTCTTTATGCTTCCCCAGTCCTACCCACATCCTTTCTTTCCTGTGGTGTTGTGGCTTTCAGAAGGAAGCCTATCCAGACTCATTCTTTAGATAGATTTTGAAGAGTGTTAGAATTGAAGTAAGGGCCCTAGTGCTACAGCGGTTCAATGCTGGTCTGCTAACCGAAAAGTTAGTGGTTCCAACCCACCAGCTGCTCCACAGAAGTAAGAGCTGGCAGTGTGTTTCCAAAAGGATCTCAGTCTGGGAAACCCTGTGGGGGAAGTTTTCCCTGGCCCACAGGGCTGCTCTGAATGGAACCACAACAAAGGGGTTCGCTTCGGCAGATGTGACCTAGGCTCTTATCATGGCTGCACTTGTATCATTTGGAACAGATTATTTATTCTAAGCTTTGATTCTTCATCCGTTTGTAACGCCCACTACCCTGGTGGCATAGTGATCACGCATTGAACTGCTAACCCAAAGGTCAGCATTTTGAAACGACCAGCCTCTCTTAGGGAGAGAGACCAGCTTTCTACTCCCACAAAGAGTTACAGTCTCTGAAACCCACAGGGACAGTTCTACCCTGTCCTATAGGGTCCCTGTGCGGCAGAATCAACTTGAGAGAAGTGGACTCTCGCTTCACAAGGCATTTCTGAGTATGAGGAAGTAATTAAGTGAAAATGCTTAAATAGCATGGGGATCCGGAAGTGTGACCGTGGGCATCCTGAAACTACTGACCTTGGGCATCCTGAAACTCCTGAAACAATGTTCCCAAGTTCCACTTGCCCTTCCTCTGGTCAAGAAAGATAAATTGATCCATTTCATTCACAGAAGAATAAAATAGCATGACTGGCGTTTTCAGAATAATGGAAAACTTCAAGTTATAATGAAATGATCATTCTCTTCATTCAATCATAATATGAATTCTATGAAACACTTATTAAAACTAATAACCTGGGTTACTTTATACAATCCATCTATGAAACTAAATATGTCAAAAAAACCAGCAAATGGCTTTATGATATTCAAATAGAATCTGGATAAAGGAATGTGGGAGGGTATTCAATTGACAGCCTGTTAAAGTATCAAATTAATATTCATGTTATGAAAGTAGAGTGAAAATGAAAGATTTTTAAAATTAGAAGTTAATCATCTGGATTGAGGAGAAATTTTGTTTCTAACATAGATACGAGAATATTTTTCAAACACAAAAGTCAAGAGTTTAGTAAAGAGTGTCTGCTTTGAGCATTGTGTTCTTTTAAAGAACTATCAGACGGACCAAATCGACAATGGCAACTCGAAAGTTTCGATGGGAAGCTAGGGCAGAGAGTTTGTATATGTGAGGAAGAACCAATTCTGAAAACATGTGAATGATAGCACAACTTGAAAAAAATGTAATCAATTAACTTGAGCATGTGGGGAAAGTGCTGTGTATATCTTCAAAAACAAAAAAATATCTTTTAAAATATCACAGCTGTAGAATGTGACATTTCCCCTGCCCCCCACCCCCATCAGATCCTATGTACAATGTGAGAACACGACAGTGTAGCCGTTTTTGTCATCAATTATTCGTGGAATTTGGTAGAAAGCGGGAAGAATTTGGAATCCGTCTCCCTGGGTTCCAACCCAGCTCCCAGGAGCTGTTTCCTTGGCCCGGTGCGGGAGGCAATGCGGTCTGCTTTGCCCGCACGCAGAGTCGTTCTGAGGCTGCAAGGCTCTGTTTGGGGGAAGACAGGTACAGATGCGACCAGGGTCCTGTGCATCGAGCGACAACCCAGCCCTTCAGGGTGACAGTTCCGTGACCCCAAAGAACGGCAGCCTTCCTCACCCTGGGTCTTTTATCCTGCACTTCGGGGGAGGAGAGGGGACAGCCTGGGCCAGGGAAGGAATTCGAATCCGCGCTGTTTATTCCTTCACACTCAGTGCCAGGCGGGCGGGAGCCACGCAGCCACCGGGCGCAGTCACGCGCCCCCACACTCGCCGTCGGGGGTGCCCTCGGGCCGTGGCGCGTGCGGTGGGGCCCGGAGGTCGCACTCCAGCGTCGCGTAGCTCAGGACCGCCGATCCGCCCGCGCCCTGGGGGTGACAACCCTGCCACCCCACCCCGACCCCACGCCGGGCGTCCCCGAGTTGGGACCGCGTCCCCATGGCAACCAGCGGCCCCGCGGCGGGCGGGCGGGGAGCCCAGCGGGAAAGGCCCCAACGGCCGGCGGTAACCGAGCCGGGGCGGCGGGAGCGGGCGCGCGGGAGCCGGACGGGGCGGGCGGCCCCTGGGTTCCTGCTCCCGGGAATTCGCCTCTCGCACAGGCCGGCCGGCGCCGCACAGGTAAGCCAGCTCCAGACCCGTCGGCCTGCCTGGCCTGCGCCCTCCCCGCACTCCCACCGGGCCCCGCGGGCGCGGGCGACCCTAGATTGGCAGGCGGGACCCCAACTTTTGAGGTGCACGCGGAGCCGGGCGGGAACCGCGCAGGGCGGGCTGTGGGTGGGGATCAGGGTGGCGGGCCTGGGTCTGGTCCACCCCGCAGCCGGAGAACCGCTGAGGGATGCAAGAAGAGCATTGGCAGAATCCAGAGCAGGGATTGTTTTGGGTCAGCTGGCTAGTTCTTGGTGGGGGGCCTGGGACAGTCCCGGAGTACTCTGTACTCCTGTGCCTCAGTTGCCTTGATGTTGAAATGAGGGATCTGAGAACCTGCACAATCACGTATTAGTCCCTCCACGGTGGTCCAGTTTCCTGTCTCCCACCCCAGGTCCCCTCCACACAATTCCAAGGCGGCCCTTAACTTCCTTTGGTTTGGGGGTGGCTTGAGACCTGGAACTTGCCCCCTCATACTACCACTTCGACTGCCGTTTGGTTGTGTGTTATCCGGTGATTTAGAGTTGATGTCCTTTTGCAATCTTTTGTCCGCGCCATGATTTTCTGTTCACTGAAAACTGCGCGGAAGAGAGAAGCGTTCATTTCCTCTAGGCAGTTGCTGACGTCAGTGTTTGGTCCAGAGGGTCAGCCCATAGCCACGGACTCCTGGCAAGATGTAAGGTTTCTACTTCTAGCCAATCTTTGCTCTTTTAGTATTAAAGGTCACAGTACACACCTAGTAAATCTCAGAAAGGGCCAACAAAAGCATTGACTCCAAGGTAAATTATTTAAGGATTCGCATGATAGGAAAGTTTGCGAATATCCCACTGTGAGGCCTCTCCAGTGTGAATCCATTTGGCTCCTTCTCATGTTCTGAGCACAGTGCCTGGTGCTGAACTTCTGCCTATTAAGTAGTACGTAAGTGTTCATTTCAGCTTATTCTAACCCATCAGCTCCTTAAACGAATGAGGCTCTCCCCTGTGTCGTAGAGGGGGCGTCCAAAAGCCCGAGTTTTGACATTTTATGGAATCCACAGCGACTTAACTTAGGGGTTTAAAAAAACTAGTACTAAATGATTTGCTAATATAAAAATTTTCAGGTTAATTTGGTAGGTATTTTAAGAATCTAGATTTTTTTTTTCTTCTCCTAAACAGATTAAAAATCAAGAACCATAAGGCAGATCCAGCAGTTTCTCAGCATGGAGAATCAAGCCCAAAATACAATGGGGTAAGTTCAGAGAGATTGCAGTTTAATTAATTAATATTTTACCATGCCAAAACTTCCCTGATAATGCATACGTTTTGAAAGTTAGCACTGATAGAAAGACATGTCAGCTATTTTTGGTTAGGAGGGGGTAGAATTTCAAGTGATTAAAAGGAAGAAGCTGTAGTGTGAAGCCACATTTTGAGTCTGCAGACTTGCACTTGAAAATCACTGTTTTCCAAATCTGAAGGGACTTTTGTCCAGTCGCCCTGGGTGATGAGTGTCTAGGGCATCAACTATATTGTCACTGCAGGATTCATGGACTCCTAAGTTGTCATAATGCAAGTCTTGCCTCACTAAATCTCCCAAACTTCCCTCTGCTCTTACTCTTAAGTGGAACCCAGCACTTCATCAAAACCTCCAAACAGATTCAACTCCACAAAACAGCAACAAGGATGGATAGTAAACGAAAAGATTCGTGGAGAGCTGAGGAATAGAATTTGGAAAGCATTTACACAGAGGAGCCCTAGCGGCACTGTGCGTTAGGTATTGGATGGCTAACTTTAAGAATCGCAGTTCAAATCCACCAACGGCTCCAAGAGAGGAAGATGAAGCAGTCTGCAGCCTTCTAAATCTTCCATAGTGGCATGTAATTGCAATTGGCTCAATGACAGTGGGTTGAGATGTGCTGGGTAGTGTGTGAGAAGATAGTAGTGCACAAAATTGGCAGACTCTCCCTTTAGGGTGCACTACTATGTTCGTGGAAGAGACAGATGATAAATAAACATAAGTATGTATGGTGAGATAAACAGAAATCCAAGCAGGCTGATGGTGAAAGGAAATAAATGTGAACGAGGAGTCTCTGGAGAGGTAGCACTTGATCAGAGACTGGAGAGGAGTGAAGGATTGCCCTATGTGGCTAACTTGGTAGAGAGTCCCAGACAGAGGGGACTGAAAGCATCCAGGGATTTTACACAAGACATTTTACACAAGATGGATCATTATCCTTCGCAATGGCTGTTATAACAGGGTTTGCTTTTAATATCCATGATTTCTCCCAATTATAGGTGTTTGCAGTTGTGCCATAAAAATGAACCTAAAGTACTAATCAACAGTCCTACTTATGCATTCGTCCTTTCTGTTTCTTTTTGAGTGTGTGTCCAGAACAGAAAAAGTAATTGTAGAATGAATAAATGATACATTTTATTGGCCTTTTTGCACAGTCTTTTAGATTTTGTTTTGCTTTGTCATATTTTTTTCTTAATGAATTTCTACTCTTTATTACTTTCCCCTTTATGTGGTTTACTTTATTTTTCTTGTCCTGGTTTTTGAGCAGAATTATTTTTTTCATTATTTTCATAATTTCTTTAAATAATAAAAGCATTTAAGGCTAAAATCTCTCCTATGCACAGATTTGCTGCCTGTCATAGGGTTAATCTTTCCCTTCCTGTTTTATAAAGAATCCCAGATTTAAAGTTTGATTTCCTCTTTGGCCCAAGAGATATTTAGAAGATGCATTTCCTAAGGAACTTTAATCATCTTTCCATTATTCACAGTGACCCTAGAGGACAGAGTACAACTGCCCCTGTGGGTTTCTGAGACTATGACTCTTAACGATTAGAAAGCCTCATCTTTCTCCCATAGAGAGGTTGGTGGTTTAAAACTGCTGGCCTTGTGATTAGCAACAACTCAATGTGTAACCCAATTGAATCTGAATCTACTGGATAGCACTGAGAGTCATTATTAGACTCTAATCCACACCTACCATCAACTTTTCTCCTTTAGGCATTTGAAAACAAGTGTACATGGTCTATTAGTTGAATGAACAGGTTTTAAAAATATATATATATATAATTGAGTTGTTTAATTGTTCCTGTTATTACTATTTCAAAAGTATATGCTATTCAAATCCTTCTTGTTTGTTTGTTTTTGGGGGGTCCTTTTGTCTGATTTGTCAAATTTGAAGAAAGATCTTCACTGTGATTGTCATTTCCTCCCATTCTTCTTGTAAGAGAGGCTTTATAATGCTCAGGGGGAAAAGTCCCCACCTTTTCATTCAATTTTTTTACAGGCTTTCTGAAACCTCCTCTCATATTTCATGCAATGTTTGTTCAGCATATTTCAGTGTTTCCACATAGTGTGTTATTTGATGTCGCATTATAAAATCCCTTGCACGTGTAGCTTCCTGCTCTGGCTCACCTTTTCCGTTGTCTGAGAGTAACTCTGTCACCCCTGCTTTCTTTGTGCTCACGTGAGCCTAGACTGTCCTTTTTAATGCCCATGGCCTCCCTTTATAATGCCACACAGGCCATGTCTCTGGCAAATAGCACATGATTCCACTGGAAAGTCTGCCATTAAAATGAGGCTTTTATGGCCTTTCAAATTCATTCTTGTTTTGACCCTGTTTTGTTTTCCCAGCTTCTGTAAGTCTGGCCTTACTTTTTGATCCTCTCTGTCTTGTAAAAGTTGTACAACTTGTTTTATGCATTGTTAATTTACTTCTTAGAAAAGCATTATGAAGAAGTGCTTTTCTCCTGCTTTCTCGATTTTTAAGTATAATGTCACCCTCTGTCAAGCCTCATACACCTTGACCTTCACCTCCTTCATCTCCTCGCCAGGATTCTCTTCAAGTATTCTGGATTTCTAGTTCCTGATTGTTAATGTTTATATGTCCCATCTTTATCTTAGGACTTCTTAGTTTAATAGATTTGTTGGCATATACTTCACATACCATATCGTTTAAATGTCCAATCATATTAAGAAGATTTATGCACTCACCACAATCAATTTCAGAACATTTTCTTTTCATACTCATTGTGGTTAGCTCCATTTGCCCCACCCCTCCCCTGCCTTGCCCCTATGTAATTATAAATCACATTATCCTGAACTTCATGTACCAGAAATACATAAAAATCACAAACAGGAAGCAAACATACCAAAAAAAATCAACAACAATGACTAGACAAACATAGAAAAACCACAATTAAAAAGAAAGCAAAAAAAAAAAATTAAAAACAGGAACAACCCGAAGGGATCAGTTATCAGACAACAAAGAACAAAAAATCATATCCTTATATGCTCACCTCCATGATATGATCACTGAAGACAAATGGGTACATAAGCAAATGTGGTGAAGAAAGCTGGTGATGCCTGGCTAGCAAAAGATATAGTGTCTGGGGTCTTACAGGCTTGAATGTAAACAAGTGGCCATCTAGCTCAAAAGCAACAAAGCCCACATGGAAGAAGCCTGTATGATCAAAAGGTGTCAAAGGGATCAGATATCAGGCATCAAAGAATAAAAAACCATTTCATTGTGAATGAGGGGGGAGTGCAAGTGGAGACTCAAAGCCCATCTGTAGACAACTGGACATCCCCTTACAGAAGGGTCGCGGGGAGGAGACGAGCCAGTCAGGGTGAAGTGTAGCAACAATGAAACATACAATATTCCACTAGTTCCTAAATGCTTCCTCTACCTCACTACCCCACTATCATGATCCCAATTTTACCTCACAAATCGGGCTAGACCAGAGGATGTACACTGGTACAGAAAAGAACTGGAAACACGGGGAATCCAGGGCGGATGATCCCTTCAGGACCAGTGGTGAGAGTGGCGATACCAGGAGTGTGGAGGGAGGATGGGGTGGAAAGGGGAAACCAATTACAAAGATCTACATATAACCTCCTCCCTGGGGGATTCACAACAGAAAAGTGGGTGAAGGGAGACGTCAGACAGTGTAAGATATGACAAAATAATAATAATTTATAAATGATCAAGGGTTCATGAGGGAGCGGGGAGGGGGGGAATGAGGAGCTGATGCCAGGGGCTTAAGTGGAGAGCAAATGTTTTGAGAATGACGAGGGCAACGAATGTATAGCTGTGCTTGACACAAGTGATTTTAAAAAGGAGCAACTTCAAAATGCATCAAAAGGGAGATCGTTTGATAAGGTGTTACATTTTAACCTACCTACACCTGCCAGGATCGGCTTGACAGCACTCTGTCTGGCACCGAGGCTACTCGTCAGAGGGGACTCACCAGAAGTTTAATCCATGTGTGGACCCTGCAAATGAATGTCGGCCTTCCACTGTCAACCACGGCCTCCTGCAAACCGGGCGTTCACAGTTTAAGCTCCAGTGCAGTTCCCTCTTTAGGATTGGTCATTTTAAAAATTATTTACAATCTTTGGATCACACTAGCTGGTGTGTTGCTTCCATGTGGACATGGTTGAAGCCTCATTTGGGTGGCTACTGGTTTGAGGATGCTGCTCTTTCTGACCGTCAGGCACCATCTGGTTTCTTCACCACACTTTGCTCTAGCACCCATACCTTCAGTGGTCTCTTCATGAGGGCGAGCAGCAAGCAACGCCATGACAAAAGAACTGTTTCTTCTTAGATTGGTGCTAGAATTAAGTGAAGCACCAAATCCATTCATATATTGACGGTTTGTATATGTTTCTGGTTCACTTTAGGGACATCGTAAGTATTTTATGATAGAGGACATTATAAATCATCCCCTAAGGTAATTAGATTGATGGTGTCATCAGTTTCGCCCATAGTATAGAATCGAAAGCACTGCTAAGAAAAGGAATTTATACAAATATGGACTGTCTTCAGACTGGAGTACATGAATCCTTGACTTGTACAGGTTAAACTCCTAAGTGACTGCACACTATTTACACAAAGAATGGAAGTTGGCGATAGGCCAAGCTGTCATTAACATTCATTCACAACCACAGAACCATGTCTACCAGATTAGTATGTGCCATAAGAAAGCAAGGAGGGTATTAAAATAATAAATATATGACAGTCCCAGGCAACTATTCAATGTGCATACATCCTACCAAAAACCTTTGGGACCCAGCAAATCCAGTTGTCAGAGAGCAGTAAATAGCAATCAGTGTACGTATGAAAAAAAATAGGAGAATCAAAAAAAAATCAGCACCTTAACACAATACCTCCAACCACTAGAACAAGGGCAATGCCACAAACCTCCAAACGCAGAAGAAAAACGCAAAGAACTGGAAAACACAAACAATGAAAAACATTAACAAGCCACGACGTTGGTTTTTTGAAAGGTTAATAAATTGACAAGGTACTGGTTAACTTAACAAAGAAAGAGAAAGATGATACAGTGATCTAGATTTAGAGATGGAAAAGGCGGCATCACAACAGATCCAAATGAAGTTTTAAAAATTATAACACACTGCAAGGACAAGTTAGATAACCTAGAAGAAATGGACAAACACCTAGAAATAAACCATCTACCCAAAGTAACATACACAGCTGTAGAAAACCTTAATAGAATATAGCAAAAGTAGAAATAGAGATCATCAAGAAACTTCCAACCAAGGAAAGCTCAGGACCAGATGTCTTCACAAGATAGAGAATTCTACGAAGTATTCAGGGAAGAGCTGTCACCAGTTTCTACACAGACAATTTCAGAAACTAGAAAGGGACAGCAACTCCCAAATGTGAGGCAAGTATAGCCCTAGTACCAAGATTTGTAACAACTGTAAGTTTTACTGAGCATCTCTGCTGGTGTACTGGTTTATGAGTCGGACTCCTAATCACAAGGTCAGCAGTTCAAATCTGCCAACTGCTCCTTGGAAAAAAGATGAAGGTTTCTACTCCTGTAAAAAAAAAATAGCCTCGGAAACCCACAGGGGCAGTTTTACCCTGTCCTATATGGTTTCTAAGAGTTGGATTCAACTCGATGGCAGAGATGGTTATACAAGTTTAAGTGATAAGATTGCTCGTTATTATAATTATCATTTTTATAAAAGCTATCCCTTCCTTGATTAAAGAAATCTAATTAACTTGTAATGAATTAAGTACTTCCTCCAGTAATGTTTTCATACATAAGAGCACAGGTGGGATACTTCTTGACTTCTTTAATGCTCAAGGAGCCTGGTGGTGTAGTGGTTATGTACTGGGCTGCAATCTACAGGGTTGGCAGTTCAAAGCCACCAGCAGCTCCTCAGGAAAAGACAGGACTCTGTACTCCTGTGAACAGTTAGTATCTTGAAAACCCACAGAGGCTCACTATGAGTCAGCACTGACTCGATGGCAGTGAGTTTGTATGTTTTCCCCACTCTGATACAGGAACTCTGTAACACTACTTCATTGTCTCAAAGCACTGAGTCTTTCAAATGGGGAAGTTTCAGCCACAGTCTCTATTTTAGGCTCTTAAATTTTTTATTATCTGGAGGCCTGTAGGATTTTCTTAGTATTTATAAATTTACCAGGGTAACTATATTAGGCATGGCTACTTCTTCAATATTCCTCCTCAGAACTTAATGAGTGCCTTTATGCCAAAAATTAAAATATCTTCAGATCAGTGGCCTGTTCTATTGTTTCTTTGATTAATATTTCCCCTGTTTCTTACCTTATTCTTTTTTAAAAATCATTTTATTAGGGGCTCATACAATTCTTATCACAGTCCATACATACATCAGTTGTATAAAGCACATTTGTATATTCGTTACCCTCATCACTCTCAAAACATTTGCTCTCCACTTAAGCCCCAAGCATCTGCTCCTCGTTTTTCCCTCCCTCCCCACTCTCCCCTCACTCATGAATCCTTGATAATTTATAAATTATCATTTTGTCATATCTTACACTGTCCGACGTCTCCCTTCACCCACCTTTCTGTTGTCCATCCCCCCAGGGAGGAGGTTATATGTAGATCCTTGTAATAGCTTCCCCCTTTCCATCCCACCCTCCTGGTATCACCACTCTCACCACTGGTCTTGAAGGGATCACCTGCCCTGGGTGCCCTGTTTTCAGTGCCTATCTGTACCAGTGTACATCCTCTGGTCTAGCCAGATTTGTAAGGTAGTCTTGAGATCGTGATAGTGGGGTTGGGGAGGAAGCATTTAAGAACTAGAGGAAAGTTGTATGTTTCATTGTTGCTACACTGCACACTGATTGGCTCATCTCCTCCCCACCACCATTCCGTAAGGGGTTGTCCAATTGCCTACAGAGGCGCTTTGGGTCTACTCCGCACTCCCCCTTATTCACAATGATATGATATTTTGTTCTGATGATGCCTAATACCTGATCCCTTTGACACCTCGTGATCACACAGGCTGGTGTGCTTCTTCCTTGTGGGCTTTGTTGCTTCTCAGCTAGATGGCCACTTGTTTACCTTCAAGTCTTTAAGACCCCAGACGCTATATATTTTGATAGCCGGGCACCATCATCTTTCTTCACCACATTTGCTTAGGTACCCATTTGTCTTCAGCGATCATATTGGAGAGGTGAGCACACAATGATATGAGTTTTTGTTCTTTGATGCTCGTAACTGATCCCATCGGCACCTTGTGATCACATAGGCTGGTGTGTTCTTTCATGTGGGCTTTGTTGCTTCTGAGCTAGATGGCCATTTGTTTACCTTCAAGCCTCTAAGACCCCAGATTCTATATCTTTTGATAGCTGGGCACTATCAGCTTTCCTCACCACTTTTGCTTATGTACCCGCTTTATCTCCATGATTGTGTTGGGAAGGTGAGCATTATGAAATGCCAGTTTAATAGAACCAAGTATTCTCGCACTGAGGGAGTACTTGAGTGGTGACCCAATGTTCATCTGCTACCTTATTCCTAAACCTATAAATATATGTACAGAAATCTATTTACCCATCATTATATATAAATATATTTACATATGTACATGCCTATATGTAGACCTCTGTAAATGCCCTTTGCCTCCTACCTCTTTCCTCTATTTCCTTTTACTTTCCTCATGTCCCACTATCATGTTCAGCCTTCATTTGGGTTTCAGTAATTCCTCTCGGTTACATTACCCTTGATCACACCTTATCAGGCCTCCCACACCCTCCTCACCACCGATTTGGATAATTTGTTTTTCCCTTGTCCCTGAGTTAGTTAACACCACTTCCTTTCCCCCACCTCCCCCTCTCCCATGTCCCCCTGGAACTGTCAGTCCCATTGTTTTCTCCTCTGTAAGGGTACCTGCCATAACACATCATGACAGGTTCAATAGGAACAATTGTACAGTTGAGATATATAAATATTATATTAAAGTCATAGGGAGCATGAGAGATAAAAGAGAGATTGAAAAATAATGGAGTCAGACACATTTCATAGTAGCATGCTCACCTCAGCCCCACTTGGTGGTCCATGTGGAGAGAGGGGGAGGGGAAGGAAGACAAGGGGAAAGGGAACAGGGGAGCGAGGATGGGAGAAGAGAGGGGGAACCAATGAGAGGCCAAGGGAGGGGAGAGAGAGAGGGGGGGGGGTCTTTCTTGTTAACCCAGGCCTATATACCTTGTGGGAGAGTGAAAGTCCACTAATAATAGGTAAATACATACGTCTCAGGAAGGGAGTGCACTATAGGTTATACAGCAATGAGAGGGGGACAATCTTGGGATATACACGCTATAGGAAGAGGAGGGATTGGGGGTATACATGTGACAAGATGGGCAGATCTTAGATTCAGGATGGCAGCCTAACTTTGGAGGTCACTGAGCTGGTTTGACCTTGTCTCTGGATCCCCAGAGAAACCATTATCAGTAGCGTGCAAACCCCACCTATAGGAACCAAGCTAATGATCACAAGCCTTTAGGGAGAGGTAGCCTGTGGGGGGAGGTCAGATGCTTATAGACATCCTCCCTGAAGACAGTCAGTCACCAGTCTAAGGTAGGCCCCCACTCCCTGCTGTTAAGGACAATGGATAGGCCCGAAGTCATTGATTTGGTTCCTGTAGGTGAAGGTCACACCCTACTGATAATGGTCTCTATCAGTTGAGCCAGGGAACAGTTCAAACCAGCGCTGTGACATCCAAAGTTAGACTGTCATCCTGTATCTAGGACACGCCTATCTTGCCACATGTATACCCCCAATTCCTCCTCTTCCTATTGCGTGGATACCCCTAGATCACCCCCTCCCATTACTGTATTACCTATAGCACAACCTCTTCTTGTGACATATGTCTTCACCTGTAATTAGGGGGCTTGCATGTCCCCAGAGAATATAAAAGCAGTGGTTAGCATTAAATATCTCTCTCTCAACGTGGATCACCAAGTGAGGCTGAGGTGAGCATTGCTACCATGAAATGTGTCTGACTCCATCATTTCTCTCTCACTTCTATCTCTCATGCTCTGTATGACTTTACTACAATCTTCACTTATTAACGCTGTACAATTGCAGCTATCACACTGGTGATGATGTGTTAGTGGCAGGTACCTTTGCAGGAGTCCATTGTTCTTAACAGCAGGGAGCAGACCCTACTAGTCCAGACAGTTGTCTGGCAACTGACTGCCTTCAAGGAGGTAGCTTGACAGTCATTTACCATTAGCTGCAAGCAGTGTCCTAAGTCTAACATATATTTGGGGGAGATGACTTGGGAGAAATCTTTCTGTTTCCCACACTCCTCCAGATTGTTCATCCAGCCTATCTTATTTAGACAGACCTACGGAGATAATATGCACACAAACAAGACAGAGCGAAAACAAGCAACAAAATAAAACAAAACATAAAGCCAATGACAAAACAAAACACAACAACAAGAAAGAAAAGCTTGTAGTTAGTTCAAAAACTGTTTTTTGGCCTTTAGGAGTGTTTTCCAGTCGAGTTTGATGAGGTGCCAAGCCCTGGCCCCAAAGTCTATTTTTGGTACTCCCTTGGGACTTCCTTGCTCTGTTCCCCTTGCTGTTCTGTTCCATGCCCTTAGTGTTTTGCCTCAGTGTGGTGGGATCAGATTGGGTGCAATTCCCACACTCTGTCTCCAATGTTGTCCCCTGTAGGGCTATGGGCCAGTGAGCGATGTTGTGTCTCATAGTGGGGCCAGCCATATGGTCTTCTCTGTGGATTGACTTGCCTTATTCTTAACACCAAGAATTTCTGTATCTCCTTTCTCACTCAAAATTCCTCAGAATAATTGTTTCCTATAATACTCTTTAGCTTTACATTCTAGAGGAATTTCTTGATTTTTTCCCATTTTTATTTCAACAGTTCACAGTTATTTATCACTATTACTGAGTTCTTCCATTTGGCTAATCATGTTTCTGCTTGTTGATTGTACTTGTGTTTTTACTTTTATATAGTAAATTATTTTCCTTTTAGCAATTTGATATACCTTTGACTCAGTAAAAGTATGAACTAGAAATGCTTGAAGGAATATCTTGCTTCATTTATGAATGCCTTTGCACTCAGTCATCCTGTGGATAGGGCTCTGCTATACTTCTCGACCTGCTTCAATTTTGCCTCACTGCAAATCCCAACAACTCCACGGTCTAATTTCCCCCCCATCCTTTGCTACCCTAGTAATAGAGAAGTTGTTAGGTCTCTCTCTCCGGGACTAGATTCCAACCTCAGTCCTTGGCTCCGCCCGAGAAAGATTTCACGCTGGAGCTGGGCTCGTGATCCAAGTGAATTTAATGAGTGTTAAAAGAAGCTTCAGGTTTTACGCGGCACCCATAGGATTCCTTTGACCATGCGGCCTGGCAGAGACTGCCCCAGGTCACGCAAGGATCTCTCTCCTCCCACGAAGACGACCAGATCGCACAAGCAAGACAAGCAAGACCCTCTCCCTCTTGGTCCCTGCCTTTCCAAGGGTTCCCCGGGGGGAGGCGTGGTGAACGACCCCAGGTTGATCCCATTGGCTGAATTGCAGTCACCTGGCCCAAGTGGGCTGCTCCAGGTATAATGCCCATCCGGGCCCACCGGCGGGAAAATCCAGCTTTGTCCTTTGCTGGCTCTCCTGGGCATGCGTTAATGGACTTCCCAATTCCCTAGGCTAAGCTACCTAACAAAGTCTATTAGGTTTTTCCAGAGAAATCTATCTGCCCATCACAATGCAGCCTCACCATCCTGAAGAACTGCCAGTCTAACATTCTCAAGATTATTAAAGTTCATACTTAGTGAAATTGTCTCTGAAGGTTAGTTTCAGCCAAGATTTCTACAGATGCACTAAGCAATTCTAAGGTCAGTAAAAAAAAATAATGCATAGATTTCCAAAATGCATGAGTTCTGAGATGCTGTTATTTAAAAGGTGGTTATCCCTACATAAATGGAGGCACATGGTATGAATTACTTCTTTAAGATATTTTTCTAACTGGAAAATAACTTTCATCCAGATCTTTCCCGACTACATTACACAGCATACAGCTTCCCAAGTCATCTGTTTCTCCAATATTGTAAACAAAACCCAGGAATTTCTTAGTCATGCCTCAGTTTTCCACTTCGCTAGTGGCAACCACTTTCAATTATTTTCACTGATTCTTTTGGGATTTACCTCATATCTCAAACTACTATGGATAAATCTTCTTGATATTTCTGTCTTAGACATTATCTATTGGCTTCCACAAAGAAAGTGAGAATATAGTCCTTTGTCATGTTCCCCTGCTTCCAACACCCTAAACACACACACACACACATGCTTCTTTTTCCTCCATCATTCCAATATATCATGATTAGGAGGGATCAGTATTCTGTTTGCCTTGTTGTGCCTTTATGTACATATTCAACTCTGGGATGAAAAGAAAAGGTATTACTTTGAGGAATAAGGTGCGCCTAACCCAACCATGTAATTTTCAATCACCTCACATGCATGTGGAAGTTGGACATTGAATAAGAAAGATTAAAGAAGAATCACGCATTTGAAGTGTGGTGCTGGAGAAGAATATTGAAAGTATCATGGACTGCTAAAAGGACAAACAGATCTGCCTGGGAAGAATTACAGCTAGAATGCTCCTCAGAAGCATACTTTGGCCATGTTATCCGGAAAGACCAATCCTTGGAAAAAAACATCCTGCCTGCTATAGTAGAGGGGCAGCGAAAATGAGGAAGACTCTTCAGAATGGATTGACACAGTGGCTGCAATGTTGGGCCCAAACATGAGCTCCCTTTTATCCCCACCTGCCCCCTTTCCCCAGAACTGTGGATCCCGTGTTGTCCCCTTGGGATTGCTTATCCCGCCAATCTTATATAGATCGACACCAAGATAGAGCGAGAGAGAGAGAGAGAGACCATACAAATAGTTCCCAGTCTAACTGTTGGGCAGACCCGGAGTCGATGAGGATCCTTCTGTTAAACAGCGAGCAGGCCCTGTTATAATGCATCGGTCCAATCCCCCTTTCTTTCAGGGACTCATCTCCCAGGACCGCTTCCCTAACAGCACTTACACCCTTTTAGACCTCAGCGCTAGCGTCCACGGGCGCCTTCTACAAGACCCCATTGCTCTTTCTGCAGCAAAGGATGGAGCGGTCTAGTGCCTTTGGGTTAGAATTTCAGTGTGGTCCCCTTGTGACTATCCCCCAACCAGTTCAGATGAGGTGCCAAACGCTGCTCCCACCCCCCAGTCAGAAGTCTACAATCGAACTTCCTCAGGCACTCTCTGGTTTTGCTCCCATTGCTGGTCTGTTGCACTCCCCTCTTGGTTTGCCCCCATGTGGGCAGGTCAGCCGCAGTCCCTGAACTGTATCTTCAGTGCTGCCCTCTGTATCTCTGTCGTCTAGGGAGGGGACATCATGTCTTGAGCTGGGGCCAGCCCTGCAGTCCTCTCTTATCAAGCTGCTCCAAGCAAGGACATCGCCCTCAAGGCTTGGTGCTCTGGAATGGGGTCCACTCTCTCCCTTGCCTGTGGAGATCTTAACAATACCCTCCCCTTGGGTGGATTAGTGCCCTGTTCACCATTGCCATTTTTTTTCAGCCCCTACCCCTGGGTGGACTGTAAAGGCATATGGGGAGGGACATGGGGGATGTGTGTGGAAGGTCTTTCTGCACAGATCTATCTGCATCTTTGTTTATTTTCATGGTTTCTCGCTTCTCTTGAGAAGACTCATGTAATCTGAGTGATGATCCTTTGGCAGGTGGCCTTTTTTGTTTATTTTTCTCTTTCTGGAAGCATCTAACATCTTTTTTTTTTTTTTTAACCCGCCAGTCATACTTCAGGTAGATACGCGGTTCCCCTCAGTGAACCCAGTTAATTTGGAAATTCATATCCTTCAAATGTAAGAGATGTTTTGAATTATTTCTGTCATCCTTTTCTCCTTTCCATGTGCTAAGTGTTATCTTTCAGGAATTCCTATTATTAGGATGCTGGAACTTTCTGGAATGATCCTCTAATTTTCTTACTTTCAATGTTTTTCATCTTTTTGCTTTGCATTATGGAAAATTAACTTGGTGTTTCTTCCATTTTTTTCTGTTGAGATGTTAATTTTGGCTATTGCCATTTAAAAATATTTCTGTTCTTCTGAGGCTCTTTATATGGTAGCTGTTCTTACTTTATGGGTGTAACCAATAAAGATGTCCTTGATAAATTTTGAATTCTTTTCTCCTCGACTTTTCTTCAAATGATGCTTTTCTGTTCGTATTTGACTAATTGCCTCAAACATCTGTGATCCTTGACAGCTTGCTTAAACTTAAACGTATCATTCTGGAAAGCTGGTGGAAAGTTCTTGAGCACAGAAATGAGACTTATAGACTCATTTTGTGCCTGCCTAGGGCATCTTCTTATAGAGCCTCGTGTGGATCTCTTTCTGGTTTCTGTCTCAGCAAGATCAGATTCCTGAGAAAATATTCCTAATCTTCTGCCTGGATGGTATATATTAGGCTGCTGACCTTCTGGAATCTGAGTGAAGGAAGACCTGTACTATGTAACCTTCAGTTACTCCCCACATTTTCACTATCGTGCTCTGGTCCTGCATTGTGTCTGATATTCCCCCTCCATTGTCTCTAGTCTACCTTCTCTAGAGAACATGCCTTTAGCCTCCTGATATTGAGGGGAGGGGGGGGGTGTTCTAGGTACCCAGCAGTTTGTAAGCCAGCTCTTCTGTTTCTGGCCTGTGTTTATCTCCCACTTCCAGAAGGACCCAGTCAGGTTGCTGCGTGGTGTATCCCCTGCCAGCTTCGGTTCCTTGTAGGTTTACACTTTTAAAATGTCCCTTTGCTTATTTTAGCAGGCTCAGGGAAGGGAACAAATTGCTGTATTCATTCATCTTCAACCAAAAATTTCAATTTTCTCTACTGAATCTTTTAGTCTGCCTTTTATTTTGTGACTTATACCATAGCCATTGATCTTGCTCATAGAATCTCATCAAATGCCTTCTAAAAAATCTAAGAACTACTTCGTGATCCATCAAATCTTTCTTATCTGTCAAAAGTCATATTTTAAAAGAACCAAAGCAGATGAATATTAAAGCATAACTTTTTACAACTGAATTCAGAAAGGCCCTTTAAAACAGTGTCCATCTTTCTTAACCCTTAAAGTGTCATTTCCTATAGAAAAATAATAATTCAGAAGCACTACTTTACCCCTATAGTCTCTTGATGAGTTAAATATGAGGCGAAGTAAGGTTTATAAAAACTTACAGATCGTAAGTAAATACATTGGTAGTTGAATGGATTATAATGAGGTGTTCTTTGTGCACATTGAAAACAAAATCTTTTTAATTGATTCTCTTATATCTTGGGCGGTCCTGGTTGTGCTCCTTCTGTTCCCCCTCCATCACACTTCGCCTCCCATACACTAGTAACATTTTATGTTCTTCCATGTTATTCTTTCTTCAGAGAAGAAACAGTGAAGTAGACTTGATGTAAAATCCTGATATATCAAAGTTGAAGGTAAATTTTAAAATCTCAGCACATGGTTCAGTGACTATAGAAATTTAAGTAAATGCTTTTTAACAGAAGAAAGGGAGAGAGGAAGACACAGCAGGGACAGGGGAGGGAAGGTGAGAGACAGGCTTTCTAGGGAAGTCAAAAAAGGTAGGGGGAGTTTCTGCTTGTCTCAAAGAGCCCTGATTTGGTATTAGAGACGCTGGTCAATCCATAAATACTAACAGACACAGATGGGGAGAGACTCCCCAAGGAAAGCCTTGTCTTTCTAAGGCAAAGGATGGCAACACGTTACTTCATAATCTTCAGACGTGTCAAGAAAGACCAGTTCCTTGATAAAATACTTCTAAACTCCCTGCCATTGAGTCAATGCTGCCTCCTAGCGTGACCCCATGTGGGTTTCTGAGACGGTAACTGTGGGCCGGAGTAGAAAGCCTGGTCTTTCTCCCACCAAACTGCGGGTGGTTTTGAACTGCTGGCCATGCAGACCGCAGCCCAATGTGTAACCACTATACCATTAGGACTCCAACTCGGTAAAGGAGAGGGGCAGTGAAAAAGAGGAAGAGCGTTGACAAGATGGACTGACACCGTGGATGCGTGGGTGGGCGCAACCGTAAGAACTATTGTTAGGACTCACAGGGCCTGGTTGTTTTCGTTCCGTTGTACAGGGGCGTCGCTCTGAGTTGGAACCGAATCAGTGCTTAAGTTTGTGAAGATTGTTAAGCCACGTATACTTCTACCTAATTGTGAATATTACCTTGGGGAAAAAGCTTTGCCCTTACTAATATTTCACTGACTTATCCCAGCGTTCTATTCTGATGACTCTGTCATTAGACAGTAGTAGTGGAAGTTGACTGCTTCGTTTTTTGTAAGCTTTTATTGTTACCTCTTACTATCGACATCTATATAAATCCATTTTTTTTGTCTTCAGGAAACATGACATCTAAACTCAAAGATATGTTTTAATACATAAATTTTTTTAATGTGCAATATGAAGAAACCCATGCTGCTGATAAAGAGGAGCCAGGTGGTGTTGGCATGTTCTTAGTTGCAGGCGTAGCTCCACTGATAGAAGGTCCTGGTCCTCTTGGTCCTTGGGGGACTGAGGATGGTGCTTCTGGTCAGAAAACGAGTGAGAGTTGTCTACCTGGCCCTTTTTCTCACTCGTGGGTAGTATGATAGCATCTTGCTGCTTCACTCATCAGGACTTCAGCAAATCCGTCAGCATTTGGGTCCACGTCTTCGAGCAACTGACCCCCCACCCTCCGCCCCACTTTAGTTTAGAAAACTAAATCTGTACAGCAAGCAGTGTTTGGACCAGTAAATCATAGAACTGAACATCGGAAAGCAAACATCTGAGAATAAGAGCATCACAAATTACGTGCTGCAAAATTCCATGCAGACATTTAACCCATATTGCTAACTATTAAATGTTTTTAAAAAAGCTTATAAATGCAGTTCATTGGAACTCAAATATGTGGTCAGTTGGGGGCTAGATCATGCTTACTTTGCTCAATCAGTGGAACAAGATGTTTGGGGGATGTGGAAAGCTGTTATAAAAAGTGTTCAAGAAATAATTGATCTCCTAGGTGGGCATTTCAACACACTGTCCGTTCTTTTATAACAAAAGGAAAAGAGTTCAAATCTGTGTGGGCCTTTTTCATTTCTTGTGATAGAAGCTAAACTTCAACAGGGACTTGAAGGCCTTCGATTTGCATTTTGCTTCTATAAGTGTCCTCCTCTGATGATTACGTGGAAGGCTTCAGAATTAGCCTTTACAGACATATTTCATCACACTTTTGGAAACGTGAGTTTATTCTCTGTCACACGCAGCATTAGGTTTATTGCAAATGAGAAAACAGAATGGAGTGAATAGGAGACAGCCTCCATTATGCAGTAAAACTAGACATTTTTAATGCTGCTAAATCAGCAAGCACTAACAATGATAATAACAAATATTTTGGGTGAGCGAGAAAAGTGCTTGAGTAAACATTATTTTAACCTCCGTTTCAGTAATTAATTTTTAATGAGAGGGGTTACCATGAAACCATGACATGCAGGTCTCAATGTCGCCTCTCTTTCCCTTTACCGTCTTAAGAGAGACAGCTCCCGAAAGAGCAGGCTGCCAGCAGGCTGGCCGTCTAGAAACATCATCTCCAGGAATCTCCCCTCACTCTGGCCAGTTCATGTTTATGGGTCTGTGGGTCACCGTGGAGAAGTTACACTGTAGTTAGTGCAGCTCCTTGGGGACCAGGAAAGAGGACTATTTCACACAACATGGGCTTGCCTAAGGAAACCAGTCTCCATGGGATTGATGAGCAATTACCTGAGGTCTTAACTGTTTCAAATGACTTGAATAAAACCCATCCCCAAATGTAGCACCTACTTATTTGTCCTATTTAGTAAGCTGTTCTAAATAAACCTTTTAAGTAATTTATTTTATTTTTGTTCCTTTTGAGAACACACCCAGCAGCACGCACACCCCGTGTTTTGAGGTGCTGCAGTTTCTGGGCCTGCCCACCTCACGAGTCTCTGTGTGCGGGTGAGTGGGAGATTGCTCTGTCGTGCCTCGGTTTCCTCACCCCTCTCACAGACAACGCACACTGATAGACTGCAGCGCTTCAATAGAAATTCAATAAGGACGATGCAAAGCCCTGTCAACGGGTTAAAGAAGCACATGAGAGAGAATGAATGGCGTGCAAGAAGGAGAGATGTGATATATTTTTTTAAGACAAGAATAAGCTCATCTTGAAACAGAATGATGATCGCTGCCTTTGCCTCTGTGAGCTGATTAGGCAATATCTGCTACATAACATTCCATTCTGGGTGGTGCACTTCAAGGAGGACACTGACGGAGACTTGTTTAGAGGCGGGCCCCCAGGATTATGAAAAACCCTCTCATTGTGTCATCATCGATCACTGAACAAATGCCCACTGAGTATCCTGTATTCCTCAGGCAGTGCAGGAAATATTAAGTAATAGAGTGGTGGCGGAGGAGGGCTAATCTCCAGGAGCAATGGAGGAAATAAAGTTATCTGTGGCAACAAGTTTAGACCACCCCAATGAGGACAGATGAAGGCTATTCATTCAGAATGTTCTATAGCAAGGAAATCAGACGCCACTGTTTATGTTCGACGGGGACTGAAAGGTAGGCAGGGGATTGGGAAAGCTTTAGATTCAGTGAAAGGGAAGGCTCCAGGCATGCTTTGAGTGGAGGATGCTGACATGGGGATACTAGGCGCAGGCTAACTAGAAGCAGGGCATTTTACGTGGTTTGTCTGGCGAACAGGTT
Organism: Tenrec ecaudatus; assembly: GCF_050624435.1. NCBI lineage: Eukaryota > Metazoa > Chordata > Mammalia > Afrosoricida > Tenrecidae > Tenrec > Tenrec ecaudatus. Next base: position 90,578,054 of record NC_134533.1, read on the forward strand.
CTGCTTTTTTCTAGTTGGTCCTGAGATGGAATGTGGGATAACAAGACAGGGATGTGGCAGTGGTAGACCAAGTTCTGACTGCTCTGCACATGTTCCCTTTGGACTCCCAGGCTGAGTGCACAGGGGTTGAGTCAAAGTTCCAGTCATACGTGTTCTGTCTATATCTTCAGTTTCTCATTTTGAACACTGAAACAAAGAAGATCTGGGGAAGGGCCAGCAGGTACACTGGTCATTGTATCCAAGTACCTGAGGCTCTGCCATGTGGAAAGGCATTTGTTCTGCATGGGCCAAATGGTCAAATTAGGACCAGTTTCTCGAACCAGGAAAAGACTCTCGATGCGATATAAGACAGAACTTGGTAAAATTATTGCTATCTAGAAACAATCTCAGGGAGTGGTTACCTGCTACTGGAAAAATTCAGACCTAGGCTGGACATCCTCTTGACCATGATACTACAAAACAGATGACAAACCTTGGCAGGCGTCAGAATCACTTGATTTTTTTTTCAATGGATGGAGACTCTGAGGCTCAAGACACACATGTATAAGAAAGAACTGTATTTCAAGACGGAATTTTTTTTTCCGTCAAGAAAACGGCCGCTGCAGTCCAGCTGGAGTCTGTAGGTCAGGTACTAGCTGGGAGCTGTCCGACTCACACAGCTGCCAGGGAGCAGAAGCAGGAAGCCGGCAGATCACAAGGGGTGAGTATAGAGTCGCATGGGTCCAAGATCAGGAGGCACATGGCAGGCCACCACAGCTCCCAGGGTGGGCAGGCTGCAGAGGCTCCCAACCGGTGCTGGGCATGCTACCTAGGCAAGGCAGAAGGCTAAGCAGGGGCACGAGAAGGAGAAGATCTTTACAACTTCTCTCCAAAACAGGCCCTAGCTCTTGGTAGACCTTATCAGGCTGTGACCTGATTGATAGGTTGCACTCCACCCCTACCTTCCCAGGCTTAGCAAACTGACTCTGTGCCAGTCTGTTACAAATGTCGTAGACCCGCTGCATCTGACCAGTGGAGTATAACCGGTGATTCTCTTTAAAAAGCATCTGTGGGAAGATTGCAAACACTGGATAGGTGTCTGGACTAGGTTTCTAAGATTCCTCCCACATGAAAGGTCTAAGATTCTAACTTTTGCATTGCATAGACACACAGGCAATAATAAGCCATTCACTTACTGAATAATATTGATTGAGCTGCCCACAGTCTGTTTTTGGTCTACATCTGAGTTTGGGTCTACATTTTAATTCCATTAATGTGGTGTGTTCCTGCATGCTGAAGAGATAATAATAATAACAATAAAACATATTCCCTATTCCAAGATTGATTGTGCTGTAACCATGTGCTAAACTCTGGGGAGACGATAGTGTGCAACACTGATAGAATCCTTGTTCCTTCAGCGCTTACACTAACAAGAAAATTAAATAAATAAGCAAAAGGCATGTACAGTAAAGGGTGCTATATGTTGATGTAAAAAGAGGAAAGGGTGTGAAAACCGCAGATCACAGTTCTGTGTTGTGTTTCCCCCCACACCACAGCTCTAATTAAAAGTCAATGTGGTTATTTATAGAGGAGTGAGCACTTCCTTTCCTCAACTGAGCTTCAGTGTCAAATGAACATTGAGAGCCGTTTGGCTTTATCCCAGCGATGCTAGAAGGCTTCAGGGTGGCACTTTGTACTTACTACCTCTTTCATCAAAACTGGCCATTCTCCTGTTGACTCCACTACTCAAAGGGACACCCACTATTCAGGGTGACTCTAGGTTCCTTAGGAAGAGATTCTGGGAATGCAGTGTCCTTTGGGTTCTAACACTGCTCCGAACCTACTGCAATGGAGCTCATCTGCTCTGTGCTCCAAGCACATGCTTGGATGTCTTGTTGTGTGGCGTATGACATAAGCTGGGAAGCAACCGTTTAGGATACAGTTCTCGCTCTAGTCTGGCTCTCCCACTAATTAACGATATGACCCTGGACTTGTATAGCCTCTGTTTTTATCAAAATGCTAAATGACTCTTAATTCGCACTAGAACTCTGCTATGGTAGAACCAAAGGGAGAAAATGATGTCATTTTACACCTGTCTCCCCATCCTGCCTTCGCCCAAGCACGAAAGCCTACCAGCAGCTCTGTCACTACCATCGACTGGAGGCTTCAATAACTTGATTTTCTCATTTGGACATTTTCCGTATTCACTGCGACCGGCCTTAGACCAGGTCCTAGGAAAAGGTTGGCTCCTTTGAAGAAGAACCTGAGGTAGTAACAGTTCCAGCTGTTACCCAGGTTCTTGTTTTAAGTACTGTAGATCTTCCATAATTAAAAAAACAAAAACAACTAACGGGAAATACAAACCAGTCGTCATCAGGTCAGTTTCGACTCCTGGAGCCCTCGTGTGTGTCAGCGTAGAAGTCGGCTTCCTGAGCCTCCAGAGGTTGAGCTGCCGCAAGTAAAGCACCAGCCTTGTCTCCAAGGTGCCCCCAGGGTGTCTCAAACCTGTTCAAGTAGCAGCAAGGTGTGTGAAACCTTTTATTACCCAGGGACTCCCATCATCCTCTTAGAGCAGTGGTTCTCACCTTCCTTCACCCTTTCATGCAGTTCCTCCTGTTGTGGTGACCCCCCCCCCCCAACTATACAATTATTTTCATTGCTACTTCATCACTGTCATTTTGCTGCTGTTGTGAACTGGGCAACCCCTGTGAAAGGGTTGTTCGACCCCCAAAGGGTTTGCGGCCCGCAGATTGAGAACCAGTGTCTTAGACTAAAGTGTCACTGCGGATCTGGTTAATATTAGCTCCATTGTTTAAACACCCATCCTGTGTGTCCTTGCCTGCCTGCCCTGGTCAGCTTCCTCCCAAATGGACCGCAGAGCATGTCAGAGGAGCAGCATGCGCACGCTTGAGCTGGTCTTACCAACCAGGCTTCTGTCTCTGCCAGGTCAGGACAGCAACCCCCATTGCCTGCACTCACACCCCTCGAGTTACATGTGACAGGCAGGAACATGCATATTTACATGTAAGCACATCAGTCCTTGCAGTCCCGCCATTTTCCCTAGTGATCATTTTCCCTAGAATTGGCCATTGGTGAAAAGGTATATATATATAATTTTGAAAACTCAAATACATATACTCTGAGAGTACTGAAATTAATGTTTAGCTTTGATTTCTAAACACTTAGCCTCTCATGTTGAGACCCCTTCCTATTTAATGAATTGAGCTATTCAAGGATATGACGATCAAACTATTCAGCTCAATGGAATGATTTGTCTTGCCCTCACATTTTTGTGCTTTTAAAAATATATTTTACTTTTCCACCCTTGCCAGAGCTTCTCCGTGCGAGGCTGAGCTTCAGGAGTTAATGGAACAGATCGACATCATGGTCAGCAACAAGAAACTGGACTGGGAAAGGAAGATGCGGGCCTTGGAGACGCGACTGGATCTTCGGGATCAAGAGCTGGCAAATGCACAGACGTGTTTGGATCAGAAAGGTCAAGAGGTACCGAATACGTGTGTTGACAAACCATTCATTCTTCTGACTTTCATAAACAGTGTTTCCACCAAAACGTGTGTCCCGTCGTATATACTTTGTATCGGGCAGCATTTATTTTTTGAAACGTCTGTTAGCAGATCATGTGTTCATGATCTAATTGACAGGCAGAGCCTAAATCCAGAGAAATCTGCTGATGCCAACAGACATCCAGTGTCAGTTGCATCTAGGAAAGTAAACACATTTCGTGACTATGTGAAACAGATGATGTTTGGAGGGACATAAGTAAGTCTCTCTGCTGCTGGAAAAACACAGTAATTGCCACCCGAGCCCTGCCTTTGGAACACGGTGGAGTTGAGCATTTGCCGCTCCTAAATTGCTAGGAAAATCTCTCCTGAAGGAAGAGAAATGTCAAGGAGAAAATAATTTGGTAAAGATGGGGATGTAAACCTGGAACATTCAAAAGGACTCTCTGAGCCGTCTTTGGCCTGCTTACTAGCAATCTGAGCGTCACAGGTCTGTGAAGATTCAAGAAACCCATGTGCTTGGTGTAATGTGGCTTTGTATGTCTCTGAATTTTTCTTTGGGGCTAGTCATAAGAGAAATGTTTGCTAATCATGAGTTAAAACAGCACCATGGAGTTGTTCATCAGCCTCTTACTTGCCTACTATTACTGCTTGTTTTGGGCATCTATTTTCTCCTCATGGTGGAGACACATCATCATATGTCTGCATATGCCAGATATATGCAAATGTATGCGATATATGCAATGTATATATGCAAATATATGCCATGTTTAACAACTTCTGGCAAAGTAGTTATACATTGGACTGCTAACATTAAGGTCAGCAGTTCGAAACCATCAGTCGCTCCTTGGGAGAAAGAAGAGGTTGTCTATTCCCATAGAGTTACAGCCTCTGAAAAGCCCAGGGTAGCTCTACCCTGCCCTATAGGGTTGCTACTATGAGTTGAAATGGACTTGGTGGCAGTGAGCTTGAGGTTTTATTCTTGCACAGCTATCCCTGTAACGAGCCACAGAGGGGTAAGCAGCTGCCTTGCCTACTTCTTAAACACATTCTACAAGTCAAATAAATCCTTTAAAATGACTCAGGCATTTTTAATATGTTCCCCAAACTCACTGCCATGGAGTCCATTCCCACTCACAGGAGCCTATGTAGGCTTCCCGAGGCTGAGAATCTTCAGGGCACCCGACAGCTGTAGCTTCCTTCTCAAAGTGGCCGATGGGTTTGAATGGCCAAAGTGGAAGCCAGCAACCCAGCACCTAACCCACAGTGCCACCAAGAAACTCTAACAGGGATTCTCCCATTGGAGGCTGCTGATGTTAGGTGCTACTGAGTAGGTTTTAACTAGTAGCGACCCCCTGTGTCAAAGTAGGTTTCATTAAGTTGGCATCTGTAAAGCTGGCCTTCCAACCACTTCCTCCCAGTCCCTTCGTGGCCAGCAAAATGGAAACAGGCCTGAGTTGTAAAGACACAGGCGATCAAAAATAATGAGGCGCTGATACCAAGGGCTCAAGTAGAAAGAACATGTTTTGAAAATGATGATGGCAACATATGTATAAATGTGCTTGACACAATGGATGGATGGATTGTGATAAGACCTGTAGGTGCCTCCAATAAAATGATTGAAAAACTAAACAAAAAATCATATCATTGTGTGTTTACCTTCCCGATACAATTGCGGAAGACAAATGGGTGCATAAGCAATGTGGCGAAGAAAGCTGATAATACCCGGCTATCAAAAAATATAGCGTCTGGGGTCTTAAAGGCTTGAAGATAAACAAGCGGCCATGTAGCTCAGAAGCAACCAAGCCTGCATGGAAGAAGCACACCAGCCTGTCTGTGCGATCACGAGGTGTTGAAGGGATCATCAGAACAAAAAAATCATATCATTGTGAGTTAAGGGGGAGTGAAGAATAGAGACCCAAAACCCATTTGTAGGTCACTGGACATCCCCTTATGGAAGGGCTTCAGGGAAGAGATGAGCCAGTCAGGGTGCAGTGTAGCAATGATGAAAAATACAACTTTCCTCTAGTTCCTAAATGCTTCCTCTCCCCCTCCTCCACTATCATGATCTCCATTCTACCTTGCAAGTCTGGCTAGACCAGAAGATGTACACTGGTACAGATAGGCACTAGAAACACAGGGAATCCAGGGTGGATGATCCCTTCAGGACCAGTGGTGAGAGTGGCAATGCCAGGAGGGTGGAGGGTGGGATGGAAAAGGGGAACTGATTGCAGGGATCTATATATAACCTCCTCCCTAGGGGACAGACAACAGAAAAGTGGGTGAAGGGAGATGACGGACAGGGCAAGATATGACAAAATAATAATCTATAAATTATCAAGGGTTCATGAGGGAGTGGGGAGCTGGGAGCGATGGGAGGAAATGAGGAGCTGATGCCAGGGGCTTAAGTGGAGAGCAAATGTTTTGAGAATGATGAAGGCAACAAATGTACAAATGTGCTTTATGCACATTTTTGATGTATGTTTGGATTGTGATAAGAGTTGTATGAGCCCCCAATAAAGTGATTTAAAACAAAACAAAACACGGGTGATCTGGGACAATAAATGGAACGGGGGAAATCACAGATCCTCGCAGTTGGGCCTATAGATAACACCATGATCAATGGCGAAAGGACAGCAGTTGCCATGGGTTTCATTTAACTTGGACCCACAGTCTGCGCTCGTGGATGCAGCAGTCGCGAAGTCAAACGCTGCGCTGTGTTGAGCAGCTGCGCCCGCAGCGAGCTCTGTCAAGCGGTGAAGAGCAACGATGTCACTGCAAAGACAAGGTGCACCTGGTCTAAGCCGTTTTCTCTTCAGTTGCCCCATGTGCATGTGAAAGGTGAACCGTGAAGAAGAAGACTCGAGGAGAGCGGATGCCCTTAAATTATGGCATCAACAATGGTTAGAATGACTCACGTAGCCTTTAAATTATGGTGCTGGCAAAGAGTATTGAAAGTGCTGTGGACTGCCGGAAGAACAAACAAATCCGTCACGGAGGAAGCATAGCCAGAGTGCTTGGTCTCACGTCCTTTTTGGACGTCCCTGGAGAAGGACATCATCTTTGGTGAAGGAGAGGCTCCATGAAAGAAGAGATCCTCAACAAGATGGAGCGGCACCGTGGGGGCACCGGGAGCTCAAACTCAGCAATCATTGTGAGGATGCTGCAGGACTGGGCAGTGTTTCATGCTATTGCACACAGGAGAAGGAGCCGACTTAATGGTCCCTAGAAGCACAACAACCCTGCTAGCAAGGTAATGCCCCTCTTAGAAAACAAGGGCAGCATGCAAGTCGTACAGCGACCAGATCTCCTGGTGTACGTAATCTGAGCGGCGTTGCCTGACTCCACGATGGTGGCCAACCACGTTGCTTTGGCTGTATGTTGCACCCCACAGTCCTGACAATGACCCAGTCTCCCACATGATTAGACTCTTATGAGGGTTCACTGAACCTCTTCCCTCTCTCCCATTCCAGGGCTTTGACCCATGAGGTTGTTTCCCATGTGTTAGTCTGGGTTGGCTAGAGAAACAAATTTCACAGACAATCATGTGTATAAGAAAGAGCTCTGCATAAAGAGTAATTATATATTAAGAAAACATCCCAACCCACTCCACATCAAGTTCATAAATCTGATATTAAGCCATATGTCTGATACCAGTCTATAAATTCCTCTTCAGACTCACCCAACACATGCAATAATGCTGAAGGCAGGAAGATCACAGGCCAGTGGGTAGAAAGTCTTGTGGATCCAGTGGCGATAGAAGCATCTCAGCACTGGCATGGCTTTCCACATGGCCCCTCCAGCTCCAGGGCTCTGGCTCCATCAGCGTAGCTCCATGTGGCTTGTCAAAAGGGATGTCTTGCAGAGAGAATTTGTGTCCTACTTCCCAGGAGGAAGACAGGAACTCCCAGACTGCTCAGGAGTAGGCCCTGACCATACAGAGACCTCATTGGCTAGGATCTGATTGATAGGGTAGACTCTACCCCTTCCCTAAAGTTGACAGTAGATTGTGTAACTGCCACATCAAACCAGGTGTTATACCACTTCCCTGACATTTTAAAAATTCAGGTCTATTCCAATGTCAGTTCTAATTGTTTCTGAGCTCCGTTTTAGAAGAGCAGACCCACAGGGTGTTTATCCCACAGATAGTTGAGAGGGTTCAAACTTCCAACCTTTTTGTTACCAGCCAGCTGTTTAACCTGGAATCCTTCCCAATAAAGCTCAATGGGACACCGTGGAAAATAACTAAAACATGTCAGTGGTCCAATGGTGACAGCACATAAGCTGTCTCAAGAGACAACGCAAAGCAAAATGTAACCATTAGTTTTAAATGCTGCGGCAGCGGGGTCTTTTGTTAAATGACAGTGGAATAGCTAGTGTAGACAATGTTTGGTTTTTATGCAATTCTGTTTTAATAAACTTAAATCCCTTAAGTTTAATAGCATGTTTTCTTCATTCTTAAGCTACAGAACCAATATTTATTCTTGTTGGTGCAGCAGTTTAATTTGGATTGCACTCCTCATTTGCAGCATTTTTTAATTTTATCAGGCAAAATTTAGAGTCAGCAAAATAAAGCTTTATTCTTAATGCAGGTGGGGTTACTCCGACAGAAGCTGGACAGTCTGGAAAAATGTAACTTAGCAATGACACAGAATTACGAAGGACAACTTCAAACACTAAAAGCTCAAGTAAGGAAAGTTCTTACAATTTAATATTAGAAATACCGATGTGTGCTACTGACCTATAAAAATCATGTTAATTTGATTGAAATGATAGTTTTTAAGGCAAGCAAACATTTTGGTCATCTGAGTTACAGATTACATCTCTTGGTCTTCCCTTCATAGTTTCATGTAGAATGGCGTTCTCTTTGACTGGATTATCAACTCTATATCCTTTCTCTGTCCCCTTAATTGTTAGCACAATGCTAGATTAATGACTTTCTCTGTTCTCAAGAGACCCATAGATAATTAAATGATCATTGCTTTATGTGAACAAAATATAAAAACAAAACAAAATTATCCTCCGGGGTCATCACTCCCTACTAAGGATGAGAGAATAAAGGTGGTGTTCATTGCCTTGATGTTTGTAGCTCTAGTCCATACTGAGACTGTGATTCTGCATATGTGGTTAGAGGAATATTCGCTTCTTCCCGACTTAACCCCGTGCCTCCCACTGGGCTGGCGAGCCAAAGCCTCTCCCTCGCCAGTGTACTTAGAGCAATAATCAGCTAAGCGTGCCACACCCTTGTGCAATGTCGCAAAGGGATCCATGGGAGATATGGTCTACTACTGGATTGCATGGAATGTCATTATTTGGGTCACTGAGAGTCTCGATTCACAGCGACACTGTGAAATTCTGCCTGCTTACTCCGTGCCGCCCCCTCCCACCCCCCCCTCCAGTGCCACGCACAATTGTTGCTATCTATTGTACATCTATTGTACCAATCCATCTAATTGAAGGGCTTCCTCTTTTCACTGTCTGCCTGCTTTACCAAGCATAATGTCCTTCACCAGGGATTAGTACCTCGTGATAACATGTCCAAAGTACAGGAGAACCAAGTCTCCCATCCTCGCTTCTAAGGAACGTTCTGGTTGTACCTCGTGCAAGACAGATCTGTTTGCTCTTCTGCGGCGTAGCCAGTATTCTTCTCTGACGCCATAAGTAAAGTGTACTCATTGTGCAGTTTGCTTTCTAGGAAAAAATGGCGTTTGTAGCAGGTTTTCCTAATAGAGCATTTGATTTCTCGACTGCTGCTTGCATGAGTGTTGACGGTGGAGCCAAGTAAAATGACAGTCTTCAATCTTTTCTTTGCTTGTCCTGATGTCATTGGTTCAGTTGTGAGGATGCTTGTTTTCTTTATGTTGAGATGTCCTTTATCTTCATCAGTAGTTGTTTCAAGTCCTCTCCACTTTAGTGTAGACCAACTAGCTTCTTGGATTATTTGCTCAGCATACAGACAGAATAAGCACGGTGGAAGAATACAACCTAATATACACCTTTACTGGTTTTTTAAAAATATTATTTTATTTTATTGGGGGCTCTTACAGCTCTTAACACAATCCATACATATATCCATTTTGTCAAATGCATCTTTATATATGTTGTCATCATCTTTTTCAAAACATTTTCTACTTCAGCCCCTGGCATCAGCAACTCCTTTCCCCCCTCCCTCTCCCACCCTCCATCTCTCTTCTATGTACCCCCTAACAATCTATAAATTATTCTTCTTGAAAGCTGATGGTGCCCAGCTTCTGAGATCATGAGGTGTTGATGGGATCAGATATCAGACATCAAGGACCCCAAATAAAACAAACAAAAAACATATCAGTGGGAATGAGGGGGAGGGAAGAGAGGAGAACAAACCAAAGCCCATCAGTAGTAATTGGACACCCCGCTGTCAGAACGGCCACAAGGAAGAGAAGAGCCAGTTAGGGTGCAGTATAGCATTGATGAAACACACAAACTTCCTCTGGTTCTTTAATACTCCCCTCCTGTTCCCCCCGCCTCCAAACCATGACCCCAATTCTATCTTACCAATGGTACAGATAAGAGATTGAAACACAGGGAATCCAGAACAGATAAACTCCTTAGGTCCAATAAGGGGAGCAGTGATACTAGGAGGGTAAGCAGGGGGAACCTATCACAATGATCGATGTGTAGCCCCATTCCAAGGGGATGGACAGCAGAAGTGTGGATGAAATGGGAAAGCAGTCGGGGTAAAATATGGGGAAAAAAGGATAATTTTTTAAGTCATTTTCTTGGGGGCTCATACAACTGTTATCACAATCCATACATACATCCATTGTGTCAAGCACATTTGTACATTTGTTGCCATTATCATTCTCAAAACATTTTATTTCTACTTGAGCCCTTGGTATCAGCTCCTCATTTTCCCCTCTCTTCCCCACCTTCCCTCCCTCAAGAACTCTTGATAATTTATAAATTATTTTTTCATGTCTTACATTGTCCGATGTTTCCCTTCACCCACTTTCCTGTTGTCTGTCCCCCAGGGAAGGGGTTATATGTAGATCATTGTGATCGTTCCCCCTTTCTCCTCCACCTTACCCTTACATTTCTGGTATTGCTACTCTCATTATTGGTCTTGAGTGGTTTATCTGTCCTGGATTCCCTGTGTTTATAGCTCTGATGTGTACCAGAGTACATCCTCTGGTCTAGCCAGATTTGTAAGGTAGAACTGGGATCATGATAGTGGGGGGTGGGAGGGAGGAAGCATTCAAGAACTACATACAAAAGTATGTTTCATCGGTGTTGTACTGCATCCTGACTGGCTCATCTCCTCCCCCAAGACCCTTCTGTAAGGAGATGTCCAGTTGCCTACAGATGGGCTATGGGTCTCCACTCCGCACTCCCACTCATTCACAATGATATGATTTTTTTATTCTTTGATGCCTGATACCCGATCCCTTTAACACCTCGTGATCACACAGGCTGGTGTGCTTCTTCCATGTGGGCTTTGTCACTTCTGAGCTAGATGGCTGCTTGTTTATCTTCAAGCCTTTAAGACTCCAGACACTATATCTTTTGATAGACAGACACCATCAGTTTTCTTTACCATGTTTCCTTATGCGCCCATTTTGCCTTCAGCGATTGTGCAGGGAAGGCGAACATCACAGATTGCCATGTTAGTAGAGCAAATTGTTCTTGCATTGAGGGAGTACTTGAGTGGAGGCCCAATGTCCATCTGCTACCGTAACACTTTAAAATAAATTTATGTACATAGTTATATTCCCCTGTCATCGTATGTAAATATGTTTACATATATACTTGCCTCTCCAACTGTCCTGTGCATCTCAGTTATTTCCTCTATTTGCTTTTACTTTCCTCCCATCCCACTACCATGTTCGACCTTCATTCGGGTTTTGGCAATTTCTCTCAGCTACATTGCCCTTGATTGAGCTCCCCCAAGCATCCTATGCCCTCCTCACCATCAATTTTAGATCACTTATTCTTCCCTTGTCCCTGGGTTTGTTGTTATCCCCATTCCCCCCACCCCCCATCTCTCCCTCTCCTGTGTCCCCCTGGAATCACTGGTCCCATTGTTCTCTCCTCTGGACTGTTCATCCAGCCTATGTTATCCCGATAGACATGCATAGACAATAATACACACAAAAACAAAGCAGAGCAAAACATAATCAAAAAGAAGACAAAAAAGAAATCAACAACTAATACAAGAAAACAAAAAATAAAGAGAAAAAGAAAAACTAACAGCAAAAACTTAAAAGCCCTCAATCCGTTCCAGGTCTGTCTGTTTACCTTTATGAGTGTTTTCCAGTTGAGTTCACTGAGGTGCCACACCCTGACCCCAAAGTCCACCTTTTGCATTCTCTCTCTCTCTCTCTCTTTCTCTCCCTTCATATTATTTGGCCACCATATGTGTCCCTGGGTTGGCGTTAGTCTGGTACTTTAGAGAAACAAATCCACAGAAACTCATGTATAAGAGAGAGTTTTATAGAAAGGTTAAGTGTGCATCAAGAAAACATCCCAGCCCAGTGCAGCACAAGCCCACAAGTCCAACATTAATCCATTAACCCATATGGCAGACACCAATCCACAAAGCCCTCCTCCATCTCACAAAGCACACACTATGATGCCCACTGCAGGAGGAAAGCCGAATCAGTGAACGTGTAAGCATCTCAGCGCTGGCAGGGGTCTCCACACAGCTGCTCTAGCATCAAGGGCTGCATCAGGGTAGGTCCATGCAGCTTCTCCTCGGGGCTGTCTTGCAGGAAGTGACCCTTGCCAGCTGAAGCAGGAAACTGTCTAAGGCAGCTGCACCCTGGTCCCACCATCACAAAGCAAGAGACCCGAGAACCAGAAAGGTGAGGCTCACTGAGCCATTTATCTCCCCGCCCTTCAATTAACCTCACATGTGTTGATTGGCCAGGTTGGCACAATAAATTTTACCTATCTCAGTTGGGTTTGGCACTTGCCATAGTACCTGTATGTATTTACTAGTTTTTTCCCCTATGTCCCTTTTCGCATTTTTCTTTTTTGGCTACCCTCAGTGGACTCATGTTGTACTTGTCTTTTATATAAAACATGAGCTTTATAGAAAACTCTTATACATGAGTTTCTGTGAATTTGTTTCTCTAGAGTACCCAGACTAACACACCAACCCAGGGATACACATGACAGCCAAATAATAAGGAGAGAGGGGAAAAAAACTTGGCTTACTTCGCTTAGCATAATTTCCTCCAGTTCTTCCCATGGGGAGTTGTGTTTCATGCATTCATCACTGCTTTTTAGGGATGTGTAGTACTCCATTGTATGTATGTACCACAGCTTTTTAATCCATTGATGAAAATTTGTGTTGTTTCCAATTCCTTGCAATTGTGAACATCGCCACAATGAACACTGGAGAACAGATGTCTGGCCATGGTTTGTTTCTTTTTTCTGGGTATATAACCAGTAAGGGATTTCTGGGTTATATGGTAGCTCAATTTCCATCTGTTTTAGTTATTGTCAAATCAAATTCCATAATGGGTGTACATACCTACAGGTCCACCAGCAATGGAAAAGAGTTCCTATCTCACCACAGTCCCTCCAACACTTGTTACCTTCTATTTTTTTTTAATTGGACTAGCTTTGAGGGTATTAGGTAGTTGTTTTAATTTGCATTTTTATTATGGCTAGGGATCTGGAACATTTTCTCATATGTTTATTGGCCATTTGGATTTCTGCCCTTGAGAAACTTCTACTCAGGTCCTTTGCCCACCTCAGTGGGCCATTGGTTTTTTTCTTGTTGTAAGTTAGCAGAGTGTTAGAGATTCTAGTAATAAGGGCTTTGTCTGATGTGTCGTTGCTAAAGAGGTTTTCCTTATCTGTAGTCTTTCTTAATTACTCTCTTAGCAAATTCTTTTGATATACACAACGTTTTATCTTCAGTACATCACACTTGTCAATTTGTGCCTCCTCTGTGTTTATGTCCGTCCCTATTTCAGATAGCCTATGTAGTGCCTAATTCAAATTTCTCAGGTTTGTCTCAATTCCCTCGTTGATGGTCCTAATAGTTTGGGGTTTTACCTTCAGGTCTGTGATCCGCCTTGAGTTTATCCTTGTGCATGGAGTGAGGTAAGGGTCTTACTTCATTTTTCTGCAGGTAGATATCCATTTTTCCAGCACCACTTATTGAAGAGGGCATTGGCTTCCCATTTGATATTTTTTGGGCCCTTACCAAAGATCAGTTGTCTGTATGTTGATGATTTTATTTCTGGGCTTTCAATTCTTTTCCATTGGTCTGAGTATCTGTAATTATACCAGTACTACACTTTTTTGACCACTGTGGCTGTATAATATGTACTAAAGTCAGGTAAACCAACCCCTCCAACTCTTTCCCTCATGAGGAGTTCTCTGATAATTCTGGGTTTCTTCCCTCTTTGTATGAAGTTAGTAATCCGTTTTTCTAATTCTTTGAAGAAAGATGATGGTATTCATATCAGGATAGCATTGATCTTATATAGTGTCTTGGGTAGAACTGACATCTTTATGATATTGAGTCTTCTAATCCATGAGTATGGGCTATCCTTCCATTTGTTGAGGTCACTCTTGGTTTCTTTTAAGTGTTCTGTAGTTTTCCTCGTACAGATCTTTTGGTTTTGTAGTAAGGCATAGCCCTAGATATTTTTATTTGTGCTTGGCTATTGTGAAGGGTACTACCTTTTTGATCCGCTGTTCTTGGTCTTGTCCAATGTATAAAGCACTCCAATAGACTGTCTGTTGATCTTGTATCTTGCTGCTCTGCCATATTTATTATTTCTAGCACTCCTCTTGTGGAGTTTTTTTGGATTTTGCATATATAAAATCATGTTATCTGCAAACAACGAGAGTTTCACTTCTTCCTTCCCCAAATGAATACCTTTGATGTCTTTTTTTTTTTTGGGGGGGGGGGGTTTATACTGTTAGCTAGGACCTCCAGTGTAATGTTAAATAGGAGTGGGGCCAGGGGCATCCTTATCTGGTCCCCTTTTGCAGAGGGATTGTTTTCCTCTTTTCTCCATTGACTACCACCTTGGCTGTTGTTTTTTCATATATAGCTTGTATTGTATTGAGGAATTTCCATTCCTATCTTCTTGAGTATGTAAAACAGGAATTGGTGTTGGACGTTGTCAAATGCTTTTTCCACATCTATCAATATTATCATGCTGTTCTTAATAAGTTTTCACTTCAATGTGGCAAATAATACTAATGGTCTTTCATATGTTGAACCATCCCTGCACCCCTGCTATGAATCCCACTTGGTCATGGTGAATTATTTGTTTCATATACTTTTGTATGCAGTTGGACAGTATTTTGTTAAGGATTTTGCATCGATGTTTATGAGGGATATTGGTCTGTAGATCTCAGTTCTTTAGGCATCAGTTATAATAGCTTCCTAGAAAGAGTTTGGGAGTTTGCCATCTTTTTCAATGTTCTGGAAGAGTTTGTGTAGGATTAGTGTCAGCTCTTCCCTCAATCCTTGGTAGAATTATCCTATGAAACCATCTTGTCCAGGGATTTGTTTTTTGTTGGTAATCCCTTGATAAGCTTGTCTATTTCTTCTATTGATATGAGTCTGTTGAGATTCTTTACATCCATCAGGGATAGTCTAGGGAGGGATTGTTTTTCCAATAATTTGTCCATGTCTTCCAAGTTGTTGGATTCATTGGAGTACAGTCCTTCATAGTACTGTGCAATTATCCTTTTGATTTCATTAGGATCCGTTGTAATGTCCTCTCTTTTCATCCCTCATCCTTGCTATTGAGATTTGTTCCTTCCTTTCTTTGGTTAGGTTTGCCATGGTCTGTCGATTCTGTTTATCCTTTTGAAGAACCACCTTTTAGCAGCATTAATTTTTTTCCATAATTTTCTTATTTTCCCTCTTCTGAATCTCAGCCCAGATTTTTATTATTTATTTTGTTTTGCTACTAGTAGGGTTGTCCTGTTGACTCTGCTCTAGTTGCTGTAAATTTTTTGCCAGCATAGGATTCATAAGCCTCTCTTCCTTTTCCATATATGCATGTATTGTTATAAAACTTCCTCTGATAACTGTCTTTGCTGTGTCCCATAAGTTTTGGTATGTCATGTTCTCATTCTTATTGGTTTCTAGAAATTTCCTAATTTCATCTCTTTTCTGTGCTCGTATACACTCCTTTTGCAATACAGAGTTATTCATCCTACAATTGTTTGCCCTTGTTTTCTTCATCTTCCTTTTGGTGATATCCAGTCTTATGGCACAGTGGTCAGAGAGAGGGCTGTATGATATCAATGTGTTTAAATTTATGCAGGTTCAAGTTATGCCCCAGCATGTGTTTTATCTTCAAATATGTGCCATGTGAGCATAAAAAGAATGTGAATAATTTTGTATTTGTGTGGCGAACTCTGTAAATATCCATAAGGTCATATCATCTAATTGTGCTGTTTAGTCCTGTAGCTTCCTTGTTGACTTTCTTTCCCTGTGATCTTTCTCAGAGAATGGTGTATTGAAGTCAGTGTACAATTGTTGAGACTGTGATTTCTTTTTCCATCTTTTGGAGCGTTTGGTTGACGTATTCTGTTGGTCGCTTGTTCAGCGAGTATGTGTTTAAGATGCTTAGTTGTTCTTGGTCTATTGTTCCCTTGAGCATTATATAGTGTCCCTCCTTATCTCTTTTTATGGTTTTCATTTTGAGATCAATTGTATCTGAGATTAGGACTGCAACCTGAGCTTTTTCTGAATTCCTATTTTCTTGGTATGTTTTTCTCCAGCCTTTGATTCCCAGTCTATTTTTGTCTGTAGTCTTGAGATGTGTCTCCTGTAGGCAACAGATCGAGGGGTTGTGTTTCCTAACCCAGTCTGTTAGCCTTTGTCTCTTAAGGCCTGAGTTCATTCCACTGATATTCAGGGTTATTACATCTATCTGTGGACTCTGTGATATCATTCTGTCCCTCTTGTGTTGGGTGTTTTCCTACCTCCATTTTTTTCTATGGGTTGTGCATGTGTTTGTGTGTGGTTCATTCTTGCCTTCTTTCCATCATTTAGCTAATGTTATCTTTGGGACTGTTTTCCCTTTGATGGCCTATGAGTGGTATTTTTCTGTGTGGCAGTCTCTTATTTGTGCTTGGTGGGTGTTGTTCTTCTGCCCATACGGGGACGGCAAGAATCTTTTGTAGTGCAGGGTTTCTTTTAACATATTCTTTGAGTTCTTCCTTGTCTGGGAAGACTCTCACTTCTCCATCAACCCTGATAGATAATTTGGCTGGATAGAGTATTCTTGGGTTTGTGTTATTTTCCTTCAAATTTTAGAATATGTTGCTACCCTCTCCTTTCTTCTTTATAGTGTCTGCTGATAGATCTGTGCATATTCTTATCTGCTTGCATTTATATGTGACTTCTTTTTTTCCTTAGCTGCTTTCATGATTTTCTCCTTTTCCTCAAAGTTGGATAGTTTAACAGCTATATGTTTTGCTGACTCTTTCTTGGAATTCAGTATAGCTGGTGTTCTTTTGGTCTCCTGGATGGTTGCCTGGGTTTTATTCATTAACCTAGGGAAGTTTTCATCCAAGAATTCCACCACTATTTTTGACACTGATTTCTTTGTGTTTTCCTCCTGTAATCAAAATATTCTGATGTTGTTCCTCCTCATAGCTTCAGACATAGCTCTGAGGTTTTCTTCAGCTTCTCTGATGGACTTGTTCAACTTTTTTTCATATTTATTAATTTCTGCTTGGCAGTCCTCTAGGTCACTGGTGTGATTTTCTGCTTCCATTCAGTGGATAAAGTCTGTGAATTTACTATTCATTTTTGTTATCTCACCCCTTAGCTCTTGTATTTCCCTTTGGTGCATGGCCCTTATCTCCTCTATCATTTCATCCTTTTTCTGTAAAGCTCCCCTCATATCCTGTATGACTCCAGGCAGCATTCTGAAGATTTCTTTCTGTGGGAGATCAATGTCTGGTTTTCTGTGACAGCTGATAATTCCAGGTCATCCTCTGACATTGGATTTTGATTCTGTTTTCTTGTTGAAGATGTGGCAGCAGCTTGCTGCTTTTTTGTCTCCCAGAGTAACAGAGCCCAGGACTCTCTCTTAGGGAGGTTGATGTTGGTGTGTCTGTAGGCTGCCGATAGCCAAGTGCCTTAAGGGGTGTGTTTCATCTCTGTCCTGCTGGGGTTTCCCTCTCACCTTGGCCTATGCTTTGTGATCAGCCACCCTTGGGTCTACTTAGGGGCTGTTTGTAGCTGCTTATGCTGCGGTCTGACAGAAAGTGTTGGCCTGGGTGTAGGAGCATGGCATTCGTGGATGGGGTGGGCATTGGGTGGTCTGTTCTTGGCTAGGGCACTTCCGATAGGAAGGTGGATGGGAAGGAGGGCCCTACTACTTCTGTTCACATGCAGATCCACTGCTCGTAGCACAGAGGGCAGGGGGCATTGCAGGGAGAAGGTAAAATGCAATGGGAGAGCCCCACAGGCTTGGGTCTCTAAACAGTAGCTGTACAAGCTTCTGCCAGACTTGTGCCAGACACCTGGCAGGCCCGGAGAGTCACAGAGGGATGGTAACCTCTGGGCAGGTGAGAAGAGCTGGCTGGAGGGTCTGTGAGGAGTACTGAGGCAAGGCACAAGCCTCTTTAGATGCCTGGCTGACCTTTGGGGCTGAGGGGCATGTGCCTGGAACATCACAAAAGAGGCAGCTGGTGGTCCTGAGACCTCATGAGCCTCACGATGGTGTTGAAGCCAGCTTCTGGTTCAGCGAAGTGCTCTTGGCTGTCTCGGGGATTGACCGACCCCAAATCTCCCCTCTCACCGATCTCCATGGAGCTCCTTGTGTGAGCTACCTACCTGGTCACCATCTTTCCCCTCCCACCTTTCCTGATTTTATACCATGCAGTTTCTCCTTATTTTGTTCATCTGCATCTTAGTCTATATACAGGTTCTGCATGAGCACAATTAAGTGTCATAGACTCTCATTGTTCACAATGTTAACCATAATTTTTTATGATCCACACAAGTAAAATATAGATGCATAGTCAATAAAATACAGGTGAACATTTACATAGTACTCTCTGCTTTCAGCTAAGATTCATCTGACATCAGCAATGACATTCCTCATTCTACATCCTCTTCTGAATCTGGGCCAAGGTTCTGGCAGGTTCCTATTGATGTACTGCTGTGACTATTTGTGAATGATCTTCAGCAAAATGTTACATCCATATTATATTAATGATACTATTCAATAATCTCCATATTCCATTGGATCACCTTTCCTTGGAATAAGCCAAACTATGGATCTCTTTCCTTTGATTGGTCAAGTTACTATCTTTCACATTTCTTGGCAAAGATGAGTAATGTATACACTTGAGTATAAGTCAACATGCATATCAGCCGAGGTACCTAAAAACTGCATTAAAAATGTGCTGAAAAACTTGGCTTCTGCACGAGTATATACAGCAAGTGATTCCAGCATTGCATCTATTTAAACATTTCAATATCTTCCCACTCCTGGAGACTTGTTTTCCTTCAGTGCCTTCGTTCATCATTTCTTCTGTTAACATTAACTGCGTTACATTCAAGAACAAGTTTCAGAACCTCTTCTGACATCAATTTAGGTCTTTTCCTTTTTGCCATCTTTAAATGACCTCTTGCTTTTTTCTTGATTACTTCTATCTAGAGTCATACTGTTCTAATTTCAATTTCCAGGCATGAGGAGGTATTTTGCAGCTGTCTCTTTACCTTAACTTGTACTCCATTAGCAAATGAAGATCCCAAAAGCTCCACTCCATTGGGCTTTACCTGACCCACCACGGTTGACCCCACTCCAAGAAATCAACTTCTCAGTCACAATTCTAGCACCGTCAGACCCGAGAGGCCTATCCTCCGGCACCATGTGTGACAATGTTCTGTTCCATTCATTAGATCTTCAGGGTCTGACAATATTTTAAAGCTCTGCGTACAGTTTTCAGTAGTTCCTTCCTATAAAATGGGAAGCATCATTCAATATTTTGTTTTCCCAATAGAACCTTTCAGTATTACAACTTGAGGCTTAAATGTTTTCTTGGGTTCTTTCAGTTTAAGATATGCTGAGTGTCTTTTGCATTTTCTAAGTCTAGGGATTTGAAAATTTCCTTATAATATTTTTCTTTGTCTTCTCAAGTTGCTCCTTGAAATTTTCTATTCAGCTCGCTGACTTCATCGTTTCTTCCATTTGCTTTAACCACTCTACCATAAAGAGCAAGTTTCAGAGTTTCCCCAGACCCAGTCTGACACTTTTTTCCTTGCTGTCTTTTTAATGACCTTTTGCTTTCTTCCTAAATGATGTTTTTGATGTCATCTTACAGATCACCAGGTGTTCTGTCATGAGTGTTTAATGCATCAAATCTGTTCTTGAGTTGTTCTCAAAATTCAGGTGGAATAGACTCCAGGTCATATTTCAGCTCACATGGACTTGTGTTAGTTTTCTTAAGTTTTAACCTGAACTTACATATGAGCAATTGGTGGTCTGCTCCACAGTCCTTCCTTGGCCTCGTTTTAACTGATGATACTGAACTTCTCCATCGTCTTTGCCCCAGATGTGTTCAACTTGATTTTTACGCATTCCATGTTGAGATGTTGTTGGAAAAAGTTATTTGTGATTTTAAAAATTTGGTGGTCTTGCAAAGTTGTATAATGCCATCTCCAGCTCCATTTCTGTCACCAAGTCCCCATTCTCCAACTACTGTTTCTTCCTCTTTGTCTCCAACTTTTTCATTCCAATTGCCAATAATTACCAATGCATGTTGATTGCATGTTTGATCAATTTCAGACTGCAGACCTTAGTAGAATTCTTTAGTTTCTGCATCACTAGCTTTGGTGGTTGGTGCATAAGTTTGAATAATATTTGTTTTGTTTGGATTTTCTTGTATGAGGACAGACTTTATCCTATCACAGACAGCATTGTACTTTGAGATCTTGAAATGTCCTTTTATGATGAGTGTGACACTATTCTTCTTGATTGTGTCATTCCCATAGTAGTAAATCATATGATATTCTGACCTCAACTGGCCAATACCAGTCCATTTGAGCTCACTAAGGCATAGCATTTCTATCTTTTTGTGGTCTATTTTTGACAGCTTCCAATTTTCTTAGATTCATACATTGTACATTCCAAGTTCAATTATTATTGTTTGCAGCTCTTCTCATTTTCATTCATGCACCATCAGTAGATGAAGGTCCCAAATGCTTTTACTCTATCAGCAACAATATGGTCAACTCTACTTTGAGAAGGCAGCTCTTCCTCAGTCATTTTTTGAGTGCTTTCCACCTGAGAGGCTCATCTTCTGGCACCATCTCTCACAATGCTCTGCTTCTATTCATTGTGTCTTCAGTGATTGACGATGTTTCAATGTTCCCCATAGATTTTCAGTGGCTAATGCCCCTGAAGCAGACAGCCTATTTCTTCTTCATCGTCTGTCCTTAGTCTGCAAGCTCTGCTGAAACTTGTTCACTTTGGGCAACCCTGCTGGCATTTGAAATGCCAGTGACATAGCCTTCAGCATCAAAGCAAAACACAAACCACCACAGTATGACAAACTGACAGACAAATGATGGAATAATACGTTGTTAGTCTTGTAAAATTCTATCATGGTGTCTTTAGCATTGTTTGTATCACTGGGGCCATATTTTTCGACTTTTGTCCTCAACTCTTACATTCAAATCACTAGTAATTATCATTGCTTTGGGGTCTCATGTTTGATTAATCAAGCCTGCAGATGTTGATGACAATCTTCAGTTTCTTTGTTTTTGCCCCTGCATTTAAATAACAGTCTACTAACTGGCCTTCTTTGTGTCTGTGTGACTAGTATCCCATCACTGACAGTGTTGTACTTGAGGACAGGTTTTGAAATGTTCTCTTTGAACTCTGTATGTGAAGCCATGTCGCTTCAATTTGTCATTCCATGTAAATAGACTGTATGATTATCCTATTCAAAGAGATCAGTACCAGGCTATTTCAGCTCACTAATTCTATCCTTCCAAAATGCATGTCCATTAAAAATCTCACAATGCAAACTTCTTTGGAAATAAGGTCTTTAAAGATGTAATTAGTTATGATGAGATTGAATCAATGTGAGCCCTAAATCCAGTGACCGGTACCCTTAGCAGAATGCCACCTGAAGATGCACACAGGAGAGGAACCTATGAAAATGGGGACAAACATTGGAGTGACGTTTCTGCAGTCAGGAGTCCCCAAGGACTCTGACAACCACTTAAACCAAGGAGGGAGGCATGTTTTAGATTTTCTGTCTGAACCCAACCCAGGGAAGAAACCAAACCTGTTAATACTTTAATTTCAGACTACTGACTTCCAGAACTGTGAAAGAATAAATTTTTGTTTTTAAAAATTTTTAAGTCCTCCTCACTGTTACAGCAACTCTAAGAAATGTAATCCAGTTATGAAATTTTACTTTGCAACCAACTTTTTTTGAATGTAAGAATTCATGGCAATTTAGTTAAAGGAATCAATATAGTTAATGCCCTTCCTTAAATATATATATTTTAGGGAGGAGATTCTTGTCCACTTAGTAATCTGAAATATATGATATCATAGGTAAGGTATAACAACACAAGCTTACCAAGTACTGAGACATTTTGCCTCCAATTCAAGTGACCACCAATAGATGGCACATTGGCTTCTGAAACCTTTATATGGTTTTTGTTAGCCAAAAATTGCAAGCATTTAACACTGAAGTTAGGCATCCTTGTTTTTTCTACAAAGATAGCTCTTCACTAAAATGACAAATATTTAATCACTGTGATTTTTCAGTATATGAATAAAGAGATCACATCTTGACTAATCTTAAAAAAAAAAAACGGAAATCTTGGTACACATTAGGAACCATCTAAGTTCAGTAGCTGTTTACCAAATCACTGAGGTTGTTGTTTTGCTTTTGTTTATTTTTTCACTCCTGATGTTACAAAACTTTGGGCTATGTTTACAGATCTTGAGTAGTCATTTAATGTATGGATCTTTGTCATTGGGTACTTTGCAACTCTCTTGTCATACCTCGTTACTACATGATTTTCAGTGCGTACCAAAAATATTTTTACAGCCATTTCACAAATAATTGTTATGTGCAACACTAAATGTCTAAGAAATGCTCTTGCCTCTTCTTCACTACGAGAGATTCACTGTGACAGGCCTTGACAAATCCTGCGTTTAGGAAACTCATTGAGCTGTTTTAATGTATCATTTTACAAACACAGCTGACTATAGAGCCCGCTTTCATTTTCATGCTGAATCCTACGAATACTTCTGTAATAGGTAATCCATGGAATACACTTTGGTCCTACTGCACTATTGTGATGGAATTTCTACCTGCTTCTACTTCAGGTCTCTGCTTCTCTCTTATGTCTTCCTTCTCTGGTGAAAAGGAAAGGAAGGAGAAAGCGAGGCAGAACTGGTGACCCAGGATGCTATCCCGGGGAAAGTGCCCTTCAAGAATGGAGGAAAAGCCCAGCCAAGCAGCCACTAGGAAATCTATGCAAAGACAAACTCTCAAAACACTATAGATAAGTCAACGCGCCTTTCTAAAAACTGTCCATGTAATCCACAGGAAACTAGAACAGTGAAAACAGAAAAACAAAAGGCAGAGAGGACAACCAGAAACAAAGAATAAAATGGCAGACGCTAAGTCCTAACATGCCAATAATCAAATGTACATAGATGAAATATATTAGAATATATATACACCCACTATAAGACAAAGGTGGATAGAGTGGATCAAACATGAGCCAACTACACACTCTCTTCCAAAAACTCCAGGGAAGTCTAGGTATGTTGAAAGTAAAAAGATGCGAATATTAAAATCAAAAGAAAGTAGAAGCAGCGTCAAGATGATTCCTGTGAGTGGAGTTGCTGGGTCATATCATAACTCTGTTTAACTTTTGAGGAACCTATTTTCCCAAGTGGCTGTACCATTTCATATTCACACTGTGTGAGCCATGGCAATGCATGCACTTTCAGTCTCTCCCTCTATCCACCCAGAAACTGTTAGGCAAATGTTCCTAACAAGATTATCCATAACAACAAAAAATAGAAATAATCCAAATGTCCGTCAGCTAATGAATGGAGAAACAAAGTATGATATATGCATCCAGGGCAAGATGACAGAATCATAGGGATGGGAAAGAGATCGGCTGCCAGGGGCCAGGAGGGAAGCAATCAGGTGGTTGGGCGTGACTGCAGGGCTAGCATGAGGAGCGCTCTAGGGATGAAAGAGCTAGCTCTGTATCCCGATGCGCTTGTCATCACGCCAGTCTCTATTGTCGTAGCATTCTGAGTCGTAGCGACCCCAGCACACAGAATAGCTCTGTCCCATAGGGGGTTGGTTCTTAAGCTGCGGTTTTTGTGGGAGCAGATTGACAGGTCTTCTCTCCTGTGGAGTTGCTGGTGGGTGGGTGACACCACCGACCTTTCCGTTAACAGCTGAACAGTAACCATTGAGCCACCAAGGCACATGCACAGATCTAAACATGTGACAAAATGGCATAGAACCAAAACGCATATTGTATTTATGTTAATTCTCTTGTTGTGCTATGGTACCATAGAAACGTACACTGTGTATATGGTGGGAAATGAGTTAAAGGGGACTCGACCTCTATTTAGCAATTTTGCGTCTTCCTCTGGACCTATAACTACTTCAAATTAAAAAGCTTAAAATTTTAAAAATAATTATGTCAAAATTTTTCAAACAGATGTGGATACATTAGGTTGCATTTAATCTATTATCTCATCGGTTCTCAACCTGTGGGTCACGACCCCTTTGGGGGTGGACCAACCCTTTCACAGCAGTCGTCCAATTCATACCAGTAGTGAAATTACAGTTATGAAGTAGCAATGAAAATAATTTTATGATTTGGGGGTCACCAAAACGAGAAACTGTTTAAAGTGTCGCAGCATTAGGAAGGTTGAGAACCACTGTATTATCTGAAGGTAAATGAGAAATGGTGGGGAGTGGGGGGCACAGAAATAGAGAACATGTGATGAAGAGAGTTCTTGGTAAGAGGAGGATTAAATGCATTTTAGAAAAGTTTATTTACACTTTTATTTTCATGTTTTTATATCATTTGTATCTTTTAAATTTCATATTGATTAAAGTATAAGTTGATTATTTTATTGATCAAGTTACTGAAATTAAAATTGCCAACACAAGATGGCACTAAATAAAAGTAAGAAAAAAAATTTTTGGTTGGTTTTCATATTGTGAGCTTTGCTACCTATGGCTGAAAGAAAACAGTTATCAAGTGAATCATTGTTTGACTGTGTAATTAATAAAGCCCCCAATTTACATAAAAGCTGAAGCGTGCTCAGCTTCAATAATTTAGTTTTAATAACTGATTCTGTCTTCACTAATTGGAACATTTAAGCGTTACTGCATTTTCTAATCATGACTACATTTTCAAAGAGGTCCACACACACAAAAAGAGCTATCATAAAATCAAATTAGAAGTAAAGGGTAAGAGTAAAATGTTAACATTATCTGTTATTTACAGTTTTCCAAACTGACAAATAGCTTTGAAAAACTGAGATTACACCAGATGAAACAAAACAAAGTTCGATGGAAAGAATTACTAAACCTGAAAGAAGAAATTCCATTTGAACCAAGCAATTTGAATGAGAAACTAGAGGTGAGGTATATTTTCATAGTTGATTGATTTTTGTTCTTGTTGTTTGGGATTAATTGTCTATAGTGTACACATTGGTCTGTATAGCCGTGGTGACAAACCCCATTACAAGTCAACTTTCTATTGAATATATTCTCTTACTTTGCCTTCCCTTCAGGCACTTAGCGAATTAAAACCTCACTTTGATTTATTCATCTTATATATAACAGCATTTTGTGAGAGCCAAAAAAGCAGTTCAAAGAAATTGCAAATGTTGAGTGAAATTGAAGGATACCCTTGGGGTCAGTTAAAGTGAATATTTAATAAATTTTTTAATGGCTCTTAAACTGTTAGGTACTTACACTTCAATGAAGCCTCCTAACACTTTCAGAACAAAGTTTGAAGTTGCAGGGTTTTTTTCTTTAAAGAGGTAGTGACCCTCCAATGTAGACACCCCATGTCACCCAGAACTGCTAAACAATAAAGCCTGTCTCCGAGAAAGGTCTTCTGTTCCATAGCTGTCCTTCTCCTTAGCTCCTGAACTTTCTACAATTTCCAAGCTTGGGGGAAATAAACCAGCTACTTTTCTTCCCTGTGTTCTTGAGTGCCTCTGTCACAGGTCATGCAAGAGCAGATAGAATCTACAATAAATTTCTATTGTCTAACCTTAGCCACTTCCTCAGTACTGCTCAATTAGTAGTTTTAATTGCCTCTTGGCTTAGTTATCTAGTGTTGCTCTAATAGGAACGCTGCTTTGACAAACAGGACATTTATTCCCTCACACTTTAGTAAGCTGGAAGTTCAAAATTGTTAGAGTGCCAGCTTTAGGGGAAGGCTTTCTCTTTGTTTTCTCTAGAGGGAGAGTACTTGTCTCCATTTAACATCCATGGGCTTGGAGATCTCCATGTGCCTTGACATCTATCTTCCTTGGGTCTAGGAGATACTCAGCACAAAGACCCTGAGTCCAAAGGCTCTTCTTTCTTGCTGGTTGGTAGTCTGGCCCCTCTCATCTCTGCTCACTTGTTTAATCTCTTTTATGTGTCAAAAGAGACTGACTCAAGATACATCCCAATCCTGTAGATTATATCCTTCCTCATTAACCTCACTGCTAAAATTCCAGGCTCATTAACATCTTGCCAGTTAGGATTTACAACACAGCAACCAAACAAACAAACGAAAACCCAAGCCAACTGCCACTGAGTCAATTCTGACTCCCATGAGTCTGCAAATCATTTCAGTAGATGGACTGACTCCTCTTTCTCTTTCAGAGCAACTAGTAGATTTGAACTGCTAACTTTGCAGTCAGCAGACCAAATCATTACCCCCTACACCACCAGAGCTCCTTGAATATCACAAAAGGCAATTCAAAAGACAATTTCATTCATGAGCTCTACTTTTGACAAACTTCTTAGTATTTTCTAACATTTTTCTGATATATCTGTTCTTCATTAACTCGTCTTTACTCTCTTGCTCCAAGTGTGAGAGCATGGCACGTATACTTTTTGGACTATCCACCCAAAGCCAACTTTCAGGAAGTCCTCTAGACTTGGGGCCAATTCATGTAGCTCAATTTCATCACATTCATAAACAAGTCATTGCTGCCCATCAGGCAATTGAGATAACCCACAGAGCCTAGCACTGATTTCCTGGCAGGCTAGAGCCGATGCACGCTGTGTCAGAAGTCCAGCATCATCTCCTCATCAGCACATACAGTGCCTATGGGACCATAAGGAGCCCTGGTGACGTAGTGGTTATGCAGGTGGTTGAGAGCTACAGACCATTATCTTTCCATGAACTAGAATAAATTAAACTCACAGGCTAGGGAAGAGAAGCATTGGGTTTTAGGATTTAAGGAGAATCAAAGCATTTGAGTGGAATGACATGATAAGGGTTGATATAAATTGAATTGTGTCTTCCAAAAATATGTGAACTTGTCTAGGCTATGATTTGCAGTATTACCTAATTATTATCAATTTTGTGATCCGATATGATTATCTTAGGTGTTGTAAGAAGCTGTCTGGGTAGGGAAAAGTGTGAGACACATCTGACATTTCCTGGAACTTCCAGTTGAGTATCTATGGTCTCAAACTAAAACAAACAAATAAAACACCTCATTGCCATCAAGTTGATGGCAACGTACAGCGACCCTAGAGGACAGGGTTAGGACTGCCCCTGTGAGTTTCCAAGAACGTAAGTGTTTATGGGAACAGAGAGTCCCGTCTTTCCCTTGTGGAGTGTCTGGTAGTTTTCACCTGCTGACCAGGGACTCGTCTCTCCTGGCAAGATGTCCAAAATACATGAGACAAAGTCTAGCCATCCTTGCTTCTAGGGGCCCTCTGACTTGTTTGTCCTTCCTTCCTTCTTTCCTTCCTTCCTTCCTTCCTTCCTTCCTTCCTTCCTTCCTTCCTTCCTTCCTTCCTTCCTTTTCCATCCTTTCTTATGGGTCTTCTGATGCCTGTTACCTGGTCCCAACGAAACCTCATATTCACACAGACTGGTGTGCTTCTTCCATGTGGGCTTATTACTCTACTGCTAGATGGCCACTTGTTTAACTTCAAGTCTTTAAGACCCCAGATGCTATATCTTTTAAGAGCTGGGCACCATCCGCTTTCTTCATCACATTTGCTTATGCACCCATTTTGTCTTCAGCAATTGTGCCAGAAGGGTGAGCATCACAGAAGGCCAGTTTGTTAGAATAATGTGTTCTTCCATTGAAAGAGGAGGGTATGAGCAGAGGCCTGAAGTCTGTCCACTACCTCAGTATATTGCCACATAAATATATGTACATAGGCCAATACCTCTATTTGTATGAATTAATGTATTTACATATGTGAACACCTATGCTTATACCTCTATCCATAGCTTTGCTTCCTAGATCATTCCTGCTTCCTTTTACCTTCCTCCTGCCCCACCATCATGCTCGCCCTACTTCCACCTCTTAGTACTTCCTCTCCGCTAGATTGCTGTTGCTCCATCATCCTCCTTGTTGTTGACTTTAATTCCTTAGTTGTTCTGTCTATGGTATTTACTCATCACCCCCTTCCCATGCCTCCTTTTACCCACAAGTCCCTCCACAACTGTCGGTTCGTTGCATTCTCCTCGAGTTTGATTCCTATGCCTACCTTATGTAAGTAGGCAAACAAACAATAACATAGACCAAACAAAAAGAAAACAAAACATTGAAGAACAAAGAGATGGTAGGAGTTATATCGGCTCCAATAAAATGTTTGGATTTTTTTTTTTTAATGAAAAAGAGAAAAAACATTCTAGGTCTGTTCGCTGACCTTAATGACTATCTCCCCCACTGGCCCTGGTGGAATTCCAAGAGCTGCCCCTCCTAGGCTAAAGTATTTGGGGGGCTCTTTAGAGGCTTTGTTTTACCCCCATTGCTGATCTGTTATGTTCCCTTCTTGGTTCGCCCCACTGTGGGGTCAGGGAAGGTGTTCAGACTGGACTAACTTCCCGTTTTGTGTCGCAGTTTTGTCCTCTGTCACACTATGTTCCAGTAAGCTGTTGTTGGCCCTACAATCCTCTCTATGCCTTAGCAGCTCTGTGCAGGAATGTCATCCTCACCGGTGTGGTGTACTGCTATGAGGTCTAGACAATCCCTTTGTCTTTTTCCTTCTTGGTTTGCTTCTGTGTAGATGTGGTATGCCAGCCCCTCTCATTGTTACACTATCTTTTTAGAATCTCTAAATAGACAGCTTGTTTAACAGTCTGACCTGGTGGAATGAGCTCCAAATACCCCATTCGGGAAGTTGACAGATGTTTTTGCCTTTTTTGAAACAAGACGACATTTCACCCTTTTTTCCCCACCCTCACTAGACATTTCACCTTTTTTGAAACAAGAAAATTACTCGTACACTTGAGTTTTTTTCCCCATAGCACTGTCCTTGTAAGCTGTGTTCAACCACATCACAACAGTTTCTGCTGCAATTTTCTCAAGCAGGAAACAAAATTTCACAGCTGCACGCTGTTCTCTTAAATTGGCCATCACAAAAAGCAAGGTTTAAGTGAAAACTGCTTTTATGAAAAACTTCACTGTGACCAGAGAAAACCTTCCCAGGTGACGCCACTGAGAGCACTAGCTCAGAGTGTGTTGCTTGATGCTTGATTAGCCGGGAAAATTAGTACTACAAAAGTTCTGCTGGCCATAGCGTTTTTCCATTTGGTGTTACTTGAATATGATATTTATGATATTGCTTGATAATTCTGAGACTGTATTGAGGCAGGTGTCTTTGGAATGACCATAAATATGGATCTCTTCCAGTCAGTTGGCAAGTTGGCAGTCTGACAAATTTCTGGGCATAAATCTGTGAGTGTTTCCAGTGTTGCATCAGCTTGTTGAAACATTTCAGTTGGCATTCCATCCGTTCCTGGAGTCTTGTTTTTCATTCAGCCTTCAGTGCAGATTGGACATCTTCATTGAATACCATCAGTTTTTGATCATACGCTGCCTCTTCAAACGGTTGAATACTGACCAGTTATTTTCATTACAGTGACTCTGTGTATTCCTTCTGTTGTCATTTGATGCTTTCTGTATCATTCAATACAATATTTTTCACATAAGTACCTTTATTGCAGTTCAAGAGTTTTTTGTCTCTTCATTTCTTTCTGTTTGAGGTATACTGAGTACGTTCTTCCCTTTTTGCTTTGTAATACCAGGTCTTTGCGCATCTCATTCTAATACTTTGTCTTCTCAAGTTACCCTTTGAAATCTTCTGTGCAACTCTTTCACTTCATTTCTTCCATTCACTTCATCTGTTCTGCATTCAAGAGCAAGTTTCAGAGTTTTTTCTGACATCCACTTTTATGTTTTCTCTCTTTCCTGCCTTTTTAATGGTTTTTTTGCTTTATATATGATATTCTCAATGGTATCTCATAACTTATCACATCTTCCTTCAGTCATTAGTATTCAATTAGTAAAATCTTTTCTCGAGTCTCTGAATTCAGGTGGGGTCTACTCAATATTTTATTTGGGCTCTTCTGGACTTGGTTTCCTTTTCTTGAATTTGAACTTGAGCTTGTATATAAACCATTGTTGGTCTGTTCCACATTTGACCCCTGGCCTGGTTTGGGCTGACGACTGAGCATCTTCATGGTCTGTTCTCAGAGTTGTAGTCAATTTGATTCCTATGTAGTCCACCTAGTGAAGGCCTTTTATGTTGTTGGGGGAGAGAAAAAAAAAGCATTTGCAATGGAGAAGTCACTAGTCTTGCAGAATTCTGCCCTACCATCGCCACCTTCGTTTCTATCACCAAAGCCATATTTTTCAACTACTGTTCTTTCCATTTCCAACTTTTGCCAACAGGTATCAATTCCAATTGCCAACAGGGTGTATCAATGCATCTCTTCATTACAGAGTGTATTTCAGACTGAAGCTATTGATAGATTTTTTTTTCAGCATCTTCATACCTAGCTTTATTGGTTAGTGTGTAAATTTGAAAAATAGCTGTGTTTACTGGACTTCCTTGAATGTGTACAGATACTGAAATTTTTCATATTATAAATCCACACGACCCAAAACTATCAGTAAAGCAAGGCTACAAATTTCCAAAATGTCCTTTAAAATCATTTCTGTGAAAAAAAAAAATACAATACCATAGTCTTCCCAGTTTAAGGAAGATGTAGTTTTAATTCTCTAAATCACTATGTTTTTGATCCAGTCATTTCAGCCATCTTCAAAGTAATATAAATCCCTTTGGCCAAATCAATTGTCTTGAATTTTTTGTTCTCAAGATGACTGAAATAATCACAAAATCCTCTGCTAGCGTCTTATCTGATACCATGTTTTCACTTTCATAGAGTAAAATTTGTTTACATGTACATTTCTTCTACATTAATGTTTCTTTCAAAAATGGCTTCTTTTCATGATGAAATATTTCAAAATTCTGTTCTCTCCTAGTTCTAGATCCCAATCCCCGATGGACACTAAGCTCTGGCACCTAGTAGACAATGGTGCTCAATAAATATTACTAAGTCAATGACTGGATATAACAATTCATTCCTGCCACATGTCTATGTGCAGTGAATATATTGCCATGGGCTTCGTTCCTATGACTTTTCTTTTAACTGTGCCATTTTCATTGCAAACTGTCATGAAAATAGCTAGATTGTGGTAAACATTAATATCAGACTTTTATGTGCGTTCATGTAATATAGATGGCGTCCCCTCTTTTCCAGGTACAGTGAGCAGCACAAAAGTATACAGTAGTAAGTTGCTCACAGCCTGTACAGAGGATAAGCTACAGTGGCCAGTGCCATCGCTTTCTTCCCAGCGGAGTGCTGGTCCACTGGGTACTGTCGAAAGGAGGGCTGCGGTAGTTTTGTGGTTCCCAACACTACGTTGACCTTGGTTTTATCTTGGATCCCACTCCCTGCCATCAAGTCAATTCTAGCTCATAACCGACCTCATAGTACAAGGCAGAAGTGCCCCGGTGGGATTCGGAGACGATAACTGTATGGGAGTACAAGGTCCTGTCTTTCTCCCACGGAGCAGCTGCTGCTTTCCCACCACTGGCCTTTCCATGGGCAGCCCAGGGCGTTACCCACTGCGCCACCAGGGCAAGCTCATGAAACAAGCCAACGCCATTCCCTAAAAGGCCAGGGGGCAGGCTCAATGGCTGCATATGAAGGGGGAAACTGGTATCAGCCCCCAGAAAATAGAAAGGAAGAAGCGGTTGATGCAGACTTGTTTGATGGTGGTTCCTATTAATAGCCAACATTTTCTGCCAGAGAGTCATTTTACATTTTTAACAAGGAAGATGTTTAAGTCCAAATTCTATATTTTAGTAACATAAATGGCATGCAGTTGGTCCTTTGTGTCTGTGATTCCCAATCTGTGAACACACTCAAACACAGATCAAAAACACTGGGTGAGAGGAAACAATTAAGTGGCCAAAGCCATCCCTCCGAGGCTAAGAGGGAGTAAGAAATGTGATTTACATGTCATTTGCATTGTAGTAGGTTTCATGTGGCATTACAAATAATCTAGAGATAATTAAAGGTACACAGCAGGGTGTGCATAGCTTATATGCAAACACTACAATGCCATTTTATAGAAAGCATTTGAACATCTGTTGGGTTTTGATATCTCTGGCGGTCCTCACCAACCCCCACCCACCCACAGACACTGAGGGATGACTATATCTAGTAATAATCCAAGATGAGTGACTTGATACTTGTTCTGTTTGTTTCTCTGATAGAATAGATGCTTTGTCTCTCAGAATGAGGCTGCACAAGGTGGGGTAGCTGTGTTCACTGTGCTTCAAGTGAATCATTTGCTTCAATGGCTGTTCATTCCCCTTTTCAAAGGAATTTAGAGCGAAGTCAAGAGAATGGGACAAGCAAGAGATACTGTATCAGACTCATCTGGTTTCTTTAGATGCTCAGCAGAAATTATTATCTGAGAAGTGTAATCAATTTCAGGTACATTCTCTACCAATATTCTCTAAATAAGAAGAAATTAAAAGTTAAATGTTAGCATCTTTGTCATTCAGCATGTACTCTGCTTACAGAGAGAAATGCCAACCGAGGGAAAATAGCTTAACCAGAGTGGGCTCAAAACTGAGGAAAGTCACACTGTACGAGGCCATCGTAACAGTGAATCCACTATAGTCCGCATGTCTCAGAGGGAGGTACTGTGTCACCAAGTACATCCTTTTATGTGTGCCTATAAAATCCAAATTTGGAGAATCTAAAAGTGCTTAAACTCAGAACCTCCCAGCCTAGACAAGTATGTATATAATCAAACGAAACCAGTTGCCTCCGAGTTGGTTCAGCTTCCTGGGAACCCTTTGTGTAGAACTCGACTCCACTGGATTTTAAATGAACTAATTGTTTGGAAGTAGATCAGCAAGCCTTTCTTCTGAGACATATGGATGGATTCGAACCACCAGACTCTGGGCTACCAGCACGTTAGCTGTTTGTACCTCCAGGGACCCCATACATGCACATGGTTACAGAATATTAATAACAAGTCCTTGGGGAAAATTCCCAATCCTCTTGGAGTTTAGAGGACTAAGAGAAAAATTAGGGATGAGATACTATATCAGGAATGGGCCTCCAACAGGGGTGATACTTGACTTGTACCTTGAAGAAATACATTTTTGCAACATGGAGAAATGAATGTATCCCAGACGTTAGACCTACCAGGAAGAAAGTCGCTGAAGCAAGAAGCACTCCTTGGAACGAAGGGTTGGCCCGTCAGCTGGGAGTTCTTCAGGAAAGGGAGACAGGGCGGTAGGCAGCACACCTGGAAAAGTTGGATCCAGACAGAAATAAACTTTAAAGGTTTGGCTAAGGAGTGAGGAAGTTTCATTAAAGCCATTAAGAAACCAATTGAGCTTTTCATCCATTTAATGTACTTAAATTATTTTTGTTATTCATATGTATGTTATATATAATATGAATCCAACAAACTAATGTACAATTAATTACTTTCCATTCTAACTCATTTAATGTAAACACTGAACAATTTGGTGTTTTCATACTTTTTCTTTTATTTGTACAAAAAATGTGTGTGTGTTAGTTACATATTATTCTTTTTAAATTTTGCTTTTTCACTTACTTTAAACCATGGACATCCTTTCAAGACACTGCATAAGACTCTGCATATGTTTTCACAGTGTAGGCCTATACCATCATTTCTTCCCATTAATCAATTCCCTGCTGATGAAAATTAAAGTTGTTCTATTGTTTGCTGCTACAATATTGTCATATCTTTGTGTACACATTTTTAAATACCAGTACATGTTGTGCAGCCTGGTGTTACTCACTGAACAGCGATCTGCAAGATCAGAAGTTCAAAACTATCAGCCGCTCCCAGGGAGAAACCGGGGGCTTTCTGCTCACACAGTTATAATCTCCGAAATCCACAGGG
This sequence comes from Tenrec ecaudatus, assembly GCF_050624435.1. Lineage (NCBI taxonomy): Eukaryota > Metazoa > Chordata > Mammalia > Afrosoricida > Tenrecidae > Tenrec > Tenrec ecaudatus. Next base: position 90,612,045 of record NC_134533.1, read on the forward strand.
ACTGTAGTACCTTGTCCTATGGAGTCATTAAGAGCTGGCATCGACTTGATGGCAGGGAGAATGAGAGAGTACTCATTGTTAGGCAAAAGTCCCAAATTAGTTTCCTCACCAAAGGTCTGTACCTTCAAATTGACCTGGTAATCACAAGATCAGTGGTTCAAACCCCTCAGCTGCTCCACAGAGAAAGATGAGTCTGTCTACTCCTATTAAACTTTACAGTCTCCAAGGGGGTTGTTTTTTGTTGTATTTTTGAATAGATTATTATGTCCCCCCCCAAAGTTACAGTAGTTTATAATTTATGAATACCCATACTCTGACCAGGATAGAATGTATTCAGTCCAATGCTTTTTACCAATTTATTGGACATAGGGAATATCAACCTGATTTGCTTTATATTGTCCTGGCCACTTGTAACTCCAAGCGTCTCTTCATATGCTAATTAACCTTTCTCATGTCCTCTTCTGTGAATTGCCTGATCATAAATTTTACCCACTTGTATTTGTGTTATTTGTCTTTTACTGATTCATAAATATTTTCTACATCAAAAATTAGTACCCATTGTTATATATGCTGGAAAGTTTTTCCAACAATCTGATTGTTTTTATTTTATTCAGGTATTTTTGTCATGGAGACATTTTCAACTATTTCTTACTGGAGCCATCATTTTCTACCATACTTTATAGCTTCTAGATTTTCCTTCTTGCTTAATAAGACTTCCCACCTCCTAGCCCCCTGCTCAGACTCTGCATCTTTGCTCTGAATTATAAAAAGACGTTCTGTCCTAAACCTGAATTACAAAGGACCAAACTGTGTAATCTATAACAAGTTTAAAGGTATTCTCCTAATCCTTGTCTGTTATTCTTAAACTTCCTGTAAGATTCTCTGTCATATTTTTTCATTAATCGACAGTGTTCATATTTCTCAGAAACAGGCACAAAGTTACCAAACTCAGCTCAATGGTAAAAAACAGTGTGCAGAAGACACCGGCTCTGACGGTCCTCGGCTGGTGGGTGAGCCAGATCCCGGTTGCGAAACCAGTGAAGGAGATGAGTTCATTATTGAGAAATTAAAATCAGCTGTGAGCGAAATCGCACTAAGCCGAAATAAACTACAAGATGAAAATCATAAGCTTTTACAAGAACTGAAAATGTACCAAAGACAGTGCCAGGTAAAGGTTTATGTTTTTATTTTCAACTAATAATACCCATGTGCTTATAATGGAGGCTCACACATATAGATTAGGAAACTAACTTTCTGTTGCACGTGTAAACCTCACGCATTCTCACTTGATAATTCAGTAATGCCTTAAGCACCTTAGCCCACTAGCGTACACTCTGCTCCTCTGGCGGCATGACAGTGACGTGTTGTCAGTGAAGTTCAACAGCACTCACTTTCATATCTCTATGTCGAAAAGCCAGATCGCAGCCACACTCCGACGGCGCTGTTGTCTCTGACCTTGCTCCGCTTGACTCCCAGGACTTCTGGGTTAGAGAATTAACAACTAAATCCCCCCCAATGGGAGGCATGGGCATCGTTCCATGGGATTTATTATTGCTACCTTCCGCAAAGACTCATGGGAGCACCCACTGTCAGTGAAACGTAGACTCAGTTCCTTTCGTTTCCCTCATTCTCACTTGATAATCCATTAAGCCTGTTAAGTACCTTCAGCCCGCTAGAATGCACTTTGGTTCTGCTGTGGTGTATTAGTGAAGGGTTACCTACATATTCTATTACTTCAACTCCCGGGGCCATTTCTTAGTCCAAGGTCAACTCTTCCCAGGTGTTTTCTGTGGCTGGTCTATGACATTAGTGCCTTGACCGTTCCATGCCCCGTGAGAACATGAGGTCAAGCACAAGGCTACCAGCTTCTCTCATTCTCTGGTATTTCAAAGAGAAGGACAACCACCCTTCCTCCAGCTCCCCATTTCAAACGCCAGCTTCCTTTCTGTGTGTGTGTGTGTGTGTGTTGTTGTTGTTGTTGTTGTGATGGAAGGAGTAGGTGGAACGAGATTCTGGTATATGTCATAACATAGATCTGGGTAAGCAAACAACACAAGCCAAACCACAAATACTAATCACTCAAAAAGCCATAAAGTTGCTAGACATAGAACAGATGTTGAAGGAACCTCCCCCGCCCCTGTTTTGGTCCACTATCAATGAGATTAGCACCTTCTGTCCCAGAAGATGTCCAGGCGGCTTCGAGTGTTTATCTTGCCAGCCACCCCTCCCCCTCCGGTTTGAGCTGGAGTGCCAATGAAGACCTTGATCTCAATTTGCCTCCCATGAACCCCCTGGAGATAAGTAACTGGTCGTGGCTTCTGGCCCCAAGGCGAAGAGAACTATATTCTGCAGCTGTCTTGCATTGCGGACGATTCAATAAATAAGGAGACGGCTTTCCTGGGTACGCCCTGAACATTATCCCTAGACTTTAGGTCACCCTACACTGCCGGAAGAGGTCTTCCTCTCATGAGATCTTTTTAACTCTGAGTAGAATTCTCTAGTCAGGCTCATTTTTCTCTGTTCTCTTTAGTTTACCTGAAACATTTTTCAGTAGCTAGTCCAATTATCAAGTCCTTAACATCAGCCCCTTCTAATCTCCTTGAGCAGAATTCAATTTGGACTCATTTCTAGTGTTCAAGGACATTCTTTTTTGGGCTAAGGCTCAGCTGTTGTCTTTTACCCACTTGGAGAATAGAAATTACTACTCTTAACACCTGCATTCATAGAAAAAGCCTCTGTTCCCTTTCTTGGAAGCATTATTAAATTTAACTAAGAATCTGCATTTTGTAGTTTGAAAAAGAATTGCGCTTGTTAAAAAAGCAAACCATTATTCTAGAGCATATTACACACACACACACACACACACATGCCTGCTCACATACACACATATCTATAATATATTTTTTAAGTAATTTGGGTTCAAACCCTCAAGGCACAATTTTTAGTTCTAGAAAAACATTAATTATTTTTTAAACGATTTAGGGGGGAAATTCCAAAAACAATGCATATATTGAGTTCCAGTTTATTTTATTTCTAAATGTTGCTTGTATGTTAATTATTTGCTTTAAGACAAATACTAACTGAGACGTTATTGATTATTGACTATCTGATACTTGATTTGTAGATATAAAGCCACTGCTTCTTCAAACTACAGAGCAACTTTCTAAACAGATGAGCCCTGTACTTGTTTTTTAAATATTTGCATCATAACAAAATAGGAATCATTAGAGATAAATGTAATACCGTAACCAGTATATGTATTTGGAATGAAATTTCTCTTCTCTCTTTGCAAAATAGTTTATACCTTGTATGTGAATTCAAGAAGACAGCCATTTTCATTTGAATCCCTGACACTTACTGTACATAAAATTTTCTCTAGTTTACAGCATAGTTTCATGCCAGATGCATCTTAATTTTCACATGAATCACATCTACTCACTTGTTTTTCTGCAACCTTGAAATGTGTCGTTATACATATTAATTTCATTGCAGATATTTGCTTACCGTGCTACACTACATTTTCACAATGTGCAGTATTTACCATTAAAGGTTAATGATTAAATGTCTGCGTTTCCCTAATATCTGTTACAAAATGAGTTTATTTTTGTATGTTAATATATCATTAAAATCTTAAAAACCACCCCATAGAAATATAATGTAAGCCACAAATAAATTAAAATTTTCTAGTTACCATGTGAAAAGGGGGAAAAATTAACATTCATGATATATTTTATTTAACCCAATAGATATCCAAAATATTATCATTTCAATCGGTATATATATACATAAAATATAAAAATTATTAAGGTTATTTTTTATAGTAAGTCTTCAAAATCAGAATTTTCTATTTATGGCACATCTCAGTTTAGATGCCAGGTATTCATCAGAAATATCTGATGTGTACTTAGATTTCTAAAGTTTACCAATGAAAAAGGAAATTTGCATACTCGAAACTTGAAAATGTTCCAAAAGCTGAGTCAAGTACTAAAGAATCATTTACCTGAATATTCACATCCACATTGACAAATAATTGACTTGAACTTGAAGTGAAAGCATTATCAATTCCAAAACTACATCTGTTTAAATTAAATGAACTCATTAATTCTTGCATCAACTCAGTATTAATAGCATTGACTTTAACAGGGTATTGCATAAATCAAAAAGCAACAACTCTAAGTTTATCAATATCAACAAAACCTTCCAATTTTTTGTACTTTTACAGCCAATTTACATAATGCTCTCAATAGCATTAAAATAACATCCATATTCATACATGTTACAAGAATCACTACTACTGATTTACTGATGGAACTTTTCTTTCTATAAAGATTTACATCCTTGGAAACCTTCTGGGATAGTTCTACTCTCCCCTACAAGGTCTCCATGACCTAGCGTCGATGTGATGGCACAGGGCTTAGCTAGCTTGACCCAGATAAGCAGTTCCTTTCGATGAACTTCAAAATTAGCATGTTAGTATGCGGTATGATATTGTTGAGGAGACGTGTTTGCTCTTTTTGGTGTCTTATAATTGGCGATTTGGCTAACACATCTTTTGTTTCAGAGAAATATTGCCACTGACAGTGCCATCAATATGTGAAAATTTTTCTCTGGCTTACCCAATTTGTTTGGTAGAGAACACATGACCATTATCTCATTGTTTTCAACATTTCCACATCCTGCTGGGGATTCAAAGTATTTCTCATATGGAGTAAATGGTTTTACGAACTCTATCCATAACACGTTTCATAGCAGCTTTGAAATCTGAGCACAAATATGGTGAATATGAGTAGTCTTCGAAAGAAGATTGTAAAGTTGATTATGGCAGATGTAGTTAGGTTATAATAGAACACCGAATCGTTTACCCATTTTAAAGCTGTTTCACTTTTCTAATATTTTCTACTTTCTTTTCTATTAAAGTTTTCCTCTATTTTGTTTTGTTGTTGTTGCTTCTTGTTTTTGTTTTGTATTACTTTCTGCATATGAAACCCAGGGTAGGTAAATCTATAGTCAGTAGCTGGATTAATAATCACCTAGGGGCATGCCACGGGGAGGTGGGGGGAAATGGGGAGTTAACAACAGTGAGGTGAGAAAGAAGAAAATGTTCTGAAATGGATTGTGGTGATGAGTGCACAACTCTTAATATGATTGAGCTATTAAATTGTATGATTTATGAATTATATGACAGTAAATCTAATTTTAAATGGAATTAAAACATAAGCTTTATTTCTCAAATTAAGCCCCATCAGGATCATTGTAAGCAATGATCTCAGGCATTCAGTCTAAACCTGAAAAACTAAGGATCCTGGGAATTTTGTCATATGTCAATGAAGTCTTTTTACATTATTGACTGAAGTAAAATGGATCTACTTTTAGAATTTTTTTAAGACTAGGAAACAAAATCCCCAAACACTTGTGAGGCTGGCGCAGGATGGGGCCGGGTCTCCTTCTGCTGGGCACCACTCGCTATAAGGGTCTGCAGGAGAACCGATTCAGCAGAACCTAACACCAACAACAACGGGAAAAGAAATCAGAAGAAGCCAAATTGGGCCAATTTGGTGGATACCTAGCAGTTTCCCATAGGAAGTCTTGCACATTTTCCCATGTTTGATGAGAGAAACGAGCAGGAGCATTGTCTGAATGGAGAAGAATTCTTTGGTCAAATTTTCCTTAATGTTTTTCTACTACAGCTGTGCTGGCTCTCTCAGAACACGCTCAGAAGAAGCAGATGTTGCCTCTCTGGCTCTCCTGAAAGTCAGCAAACAAACTGGCTTGACGGTCCATAAAAACCGTGACCTTTGCCCTTGACCAGTTCCACGTTTGCTTTCGCTAGACTACTTCCACCCCTTGGTAGCCATTGCTTTGGTTATGCTTTGTCGTCGGGATGATCCTGGTAAAGTCGTGTCTTATCGCCTCTTACAGTTCTTCCAAGAACTGCTGCAGAATCTTGCTCCCACTTGTTCGGAACTTCCATGGAGAGCTATGCTCTGCTCTGCAGCTGATCCCGGCCCAAGAGGTTGGGCCTCCTTCCAGCAGAAAGTCTGCTCAACTTTAATTTCTCAGTCATAATTGTGTCAACAGAGATGTCTACGGTGTTGGCTATTGTTTCTGCTACTCATTATCAGTCTTCTTCAAGAGTGTTTCCTCATTGATTGACGTGGATGACGTATCACTGCAGGCATCCTCTTCAACATCATCTTGTCCCTTCTTTTAAAACAGATTCTCCGTTGGCCAACTGTTGATGTCTTTGGGGCACTGTCCCCATAGAAAAGCATCAGTGATTTCATCATTTTTTCCACCCAGTCCTCACTGAATCCTTGATGTTTTTGTTTTAATTTTAGCAGTCTTCATGTTGCTCCGACAGGACTCTTTTCAAAGTGATGCCTTAGCCTTTGTACCTCAAGCTAGATCCTGTTCAGAAATGACATTATTATGTGTTCATTTGGTTAAAAATTATTGAAATCAATGAGTAGTTTTTTTCATAATACACATTTTCCATGAACTTTCTGAAGATCCTTCAGCTCACATATTAGAATAAGACAAACAGAAAAACTATTTCTCATTTAGAATGACCATAAATCTTGGATGTTAAAGATGGAATTCCCCCCCCCCCCTCAAAAGCATGTGTTGTATATCCTAACCTCAATGTTTGTGGTTATCATCCCATGGAGAAATGGGTTCTCTGATGTTAATGAAGCATGATTAATGTAAGTGAATCTTGAGTCAATCACTTTAGAGATATAAAAGAGATTAAACAAGCAGAAATGAGGACAAGAGATGCCAGGCTACGTGAAGACCCCTGAGGAGCAGATGATCATAGGAAATAAGGCCCTTCCACCAAAGCCAGCAGAGAGCAGAAGCAGGCTCCTTGAAATTGGAAGTCCAGCCTCCTAAACTGCGAGAAGACACATCTTTGCTTGTTGAAGCCATCTACTTGTGGTACAGTTGTCAAGCAGCTCTGGGGAGATCTGAGACACTGCGGTCGGGCCCTAACATACCTAGGGCACGGCCCTTCATGTGGTGGTGGCTTCAGGATGGCTTCATACACAGCTGAAATTTGTCTGAATGACATAAAATATTTTTAGTATTTATGTCAGGAATTTCCCCTTTGGGCCACAGATTGATGCAATTGACAAATTGCTTCAGAAACTTGGAAGTTCTTTGAGACAGAATATACCCCAAATATTAATTGGGCAGTATTCCTCGCATTGCACAAGTCATCTTAATCCAAAGTGCTTGACACTTTAAATTTTTTGACATTTGAAATTTTGAAATCTTTTAAATAAATTTTAATGTCAAAGTTATTATTTTTATATTCAGAATATTGTTATAAGAAAGTCTTGTATGCTATGGGCAATTATGTACTGACTTAATTGAAGTTATCTCACTGTTGCAAAATAATTATTTTTAGTATATTCCTCATAAATATTAAATGCACAGTTTTAATAACTGAAGTATTATTTTACCTTCTCATCCCTTCCCTTGTTTTTTTCACAGATCAGAGAAATGGCTGCCAGTAAGTAGTAGGAAAACTGAGACTTTAAATCTAGTTCTTAAGATGCTGAGCCTAGAGATGGTGAGGCCCCCTCCCATCCTATCATGAGATTAACATCATCCCATCTTTGAAGATCATAGCTTTGAGTGTCTAGCACTGTAGAACTTTTGAGAAAGCACTTAAAGTCCATTTGTCATTATCAGTAAATGAAAATACAGTCATACCTGCCTCACAATTAGCAAGAGAAATGAAGTTATTACACACTGACAAATATTTTAAATACTGTGGTTATAGATAAGCTTATCTCCTATCCCCTGGCCCCATTCGTTATATACTTTGAACTTAAAACAAGCTATCAAAGCAAACCGTTTATTTGAACAACACATAAAAAGTAAACCAGTTTTTCATACAAACTAATGTCCACAGCAGGGCTGGTTCTTGTCTGTCCCCAAGCCTCTCTTCCTGGGCGTCCGGCCAGGATGGAGGGAAGACGAGCGGGGCACATAGCACTCAGTAATGCACAACAGCAACAAACGTGAGCGTGTAATGGTTCCGGTTTGAGAGGTCAGCAGAGTGTCATATAACCAGTAACATTATCCTGCTTTAATGGGTCCGCTCTCCTGGTCTGCTTTCCAGATGAGAGCTGCCAGGACCCTGCAGAGAGGCATGCAGGTTATGACTTGCAGACAACTCCCACTCACCCTTTACTGCAGCGCTCCCCAACCTTCCTAATGCCGCAACCTCGTGTGGTGACCCCCAACCATAAAACCATTTTTGTTGCTACTTCATCACTGTAATTTTGCTACCGTTGTGAATCTGGCGACCCCCGTAAAAGGCTCGTTCAACCCCCAAAGGGGTCGTGACCCACGGGTTGAGAACCACTGCTTGAACGCTGCATAACTTTGCCTTCACTCTGAAAATGACTGAAACAGCCCCTGCTGGTAACACATCTTCCTCACCATCACCTTCTCCTACTGCATGCAGAGCTTAGGAATCAGGGAGAGCACTCCTGTACTCTTCCATTAAAACCAAAATTAAAAAACAAAGCACAACACTGTCCTGGAGTCGATGCAAACGCACAGCAACCCGACAGGACAAAATAGAAGTGGCCCTCGGAGGTCCTGAGACTGTAACTTTCTACAGGAACAGAAAGCTCATCAGTCTCCCACAAAGCAGCTGGTGGTTTTGAACTGCTGAGCTTGCAATTAGCCTCCCAACACGTAACCACTGTGCCACCAGGACTCCTTGAAGAGTTTCCAAGGTTACAGTTTTGCAGAGGAGGCTGCCACATTTCTCTCTCCTGGGTGGCCAGTGGTGCAACCCACGGACCTTTTGGTTGGCAGTGGAGCCCGTTAACCACTGTGCCACTGGGGCGCCTATTTCTTACACTCAAAAACCAACCACCATTCCTCGGGACCCTGTGGGACAGAATAGAACTATTTTGTAGGGTGTTTGTTACCGTACATCTTGACTGTAGCTGCCAGCCTCGTCTTTCTCCCACGGGGCCACTAGTGAGCCTGCATTGACAGCCTTCAGGTTAGTCGGCCAGCACCTAACCCACAGTACCACTAGGCTCTTGTCTTGAACTGCGTCACTAACTTTAGGGACAGCGCGGTAGTGGTTCCTCAGAGAGCTGGTGTACGAGGCTTACGACATCTGCCCAAAGACTTATTTGTTTCATTTTTAGTAGTTATGTTGATTTAAAAGTCACATCATATACTTCCATAGTTAAGTCACTTTTCAAAAGAGTGGTCCACACACCATCACAATCGGTTCTACTGCCCCCCACTCCTGCACTCATTATTTGCAACCTCCACTCCCACCATCCCTGATCAGCGATTACATCTGAAATTCTATGCCATTGTTGATGTTTTATTTTCAAACATTTAGGTTCACCCAAAGAGCTAACGAATTAGACCTAATTCCTAAAAACCAACCCTAGCGCAGTGCCACCAAGGCGACTCCAACTCAGAGTGACCCTACAGGACAAAGGAGAATTTCTCCTGTGAGTTTCCAGAACTTTACGTCTTCCTGGGAGCAGATAGCCTCATCTTTCTCCGGAGGGTGGTGGATTTGAAGCTCTGACCTTGCCGTTAGCAATTTGTGATCCAATGTGTAATCCACTGCACCACCCGGACTCCTAATAAACCCTTCCTAAGCACGCTCAGTATCACCAGGGATGATGAACCATCCAGAGGTAGTGAATCAAAGTATGTCGGGGCGCAAAAAAAATTTTTTTTTTAATCATTGCCATTAAGTGTTTGCAACTCGTCATGACCCAATCCGGCAGGGAAGAACTGCCCCTGTGGGTTTCAGAGGCTGTAGCTGTTAAGGAGAGTAGAAAGCCCCATCTTTCCATGAGGAGCACCTGGTGAATTTGAACTGCCGACCTTGCTAAATGCGGCCCAACTCATAAACACGCCACCAAGTCTCCAGACTACATCACCAGCGGGAAGCCATTTGTACAAGTGCAGCAGATGGTCCTGGTGCAAGTTATTTCAGTACCAAAATAGAGTATTTCCCAGTCTGCTCAGACCACAGCCATTTCTCTGAGGCTCTTAGACTTTCTGGTTCCTAGTGTCAATCCTCAGGAGACTCTTCACCTACAATTTCCGTGCTACAATAATCTATAATACTCACACTGTCCAAGAATAAAATGACATTTCTCACATTTTCATCTCTCTGGAATTAAGATCATTCCAGATGCTGATTCAGCAGCTCCAAGCTGGAGCCTGAAGCCTCTCCGTTTATAACTAGTGTCCGGCTACTGTCACCTAAGACTAGTATTTAAATAGTGAGGATCTTGTGAAAAATCATTAAGTATCCTTCCATCGGTTGTTTTTACTAACACTTAATGTTTCACTTAACCAATGTTTTGCTTCTTTTTCAGTCTCCCAACCTTTCTGTCAGGCACTTGAAGGCCCTGGGCTCAGTTTCCTGCCAACGGCAGATGATGTGTGAAGTATCCTCACATTTGCACCTTAGTTGTTCTTATTGTCATCAAGTGGGTTCTGCTCAGAGCGACCCTTTGTTCCCCAGAAGGAAGCGCTGCCCTGGGCCTGCCCATCCTCACAATTGTGATGGTGGAGCCCCTCCTTACAGCCAATGTGTCATCCATCTCAAGGCTCTTGACCAAGGAGCATGGGACTTTTCTCACCTTCTTCACTTCGAAGGTGTTTTCCTGCCGTGTTTCTTTGAAGACAAATCTGTTTGTTCTTATTTGCGGTCTGTGGAACGTCCAGGCTTGTTTGATTTTGCTAAAACAGTGCCCTCCGTGTAGCTTCCTTTCGCACTTTTGGCCCTTGCTCATATGCTACCTCTTGAGATGGTTCAATATCTATCTTGAAAGGCTGAAGTTCTTCTTGCTACACCGACTCTGTATTCTTGCCATCTTCTTTTGATGCTGCCTGCACCAGTCAATAGTATGTCTATAGCACCTTTCGATGTTGCAACCTGAGGCTTGCATTTTTTTTTTAATTTAGTTCTTTCAGTTTAAGACATGGTGACCAGGTCCTTCCTTTGTGGCTTTCTAACTCGAAAGTCTTTACACATTTCATTTCAATGCTTTACTTTGTCTTCCCGAGATGCCCTTTTGACATTCTCTGTTCAGCTCCTTGACTTCATCATTTCTTTCATCTGCCTTAGCTACTCTATGATGAAGAGCAAGCTTCAGTGTGTTTTTTGATATAAACTTTCATCATTTCCTTCAGCTCTGCTTAGTGACCTCTTTCTTCATGTATTATATCATCCCACACAGCTCGTCGAGTGTTCGATCATCGGTATTTAATGCATCAAATCCGTTCTGGAGATGTTCTCAAAATTTGTATTTGGCTCTCTTGGATTTGTGTTAGTTTCTTGAACTTCCGCCTGGTTCATTATGGTCCATTCCAGTCAGGCCCCCCCCCCCCCCCCCCGAGGCCTTCTGTTGGCCATTGATACTGAGCTTCTTCAGCATCTCTTCCCAAAGATGGAGTCACTTTGATTTCTCTGTATCTCTCGGGAAAGTCCATTGCATAGTTGTCGTCCATGTTGACGAAAGCAAAGGTATTGAGATGAAGAAGACGGTCTACTATCATGCAATCTCCAGCTTCATTTCTATCACCAAGGCTATATATTCCTACTATTGTTTCTTCCTCTTTGTTTCAAACTTGTGTATTCCAATCATGAATAATTATTAGTGCATCTTGATTGCCTGTTTGATCAATTTCAGACCGCAAATTTTGGTAGAATTCTTCAATTTCTTCAATACTAACTTTTGTTGTTATTGCACAAGTGTGAAAAATAGTTTTTTCTAAGTTTGTGAATACTGGTATAAGAATTAATGAGTAGGAAAACATGTTTGTACAAACATTGGTATATACATTTTCATAGAAACATTAGACATAAGAGCCCCAAACTGGAAGCAATTCAAATGTTCATCTCCTGATGACTAGATAAGCAAGAGGTAGTATCCTTGTGCCATGGAATATTACTTGGCCCTAAAAAGGAGTAGCATTCTGCCACATACCATCAAGTGAACTTGGAGTGCATTGCTGAATTTTTATCCAATCACAAAAGATTATATATTATATGATGCAGTTTATATAATATATCCAGAATAAGGAAATCCATCAACAAAACATGGATTAGTGGTATCCAGGTCCTGAAAGATGAGGATGGAAAGTGATTTCTTCAGAGAGGGTCTGAAGTATTTTGGGGGTGATGAAAATATGTTGGAATTAGATAGTGGTGATGGTTGTAGCACTCTTTTACACTTATACTCATGGAATTGTACACCTTAACTGGTGAGCTTTATATATGTTAAGAATTCTATTTTAATAAGTTTGTTATTAAATATATATAATTTGAGAAAGCAAGGATGATTTGCAGCTGTCTATGAAGTGTGTTTTCTATACCATTTTTAGTAGGCAAACCTCTTGTCACACCCCTTAGCAATGTTTTTTATCAATAATTACAGGTCTCTTTCATTAATTTGAGTGAAAATCATTTTGCACCTTGAAGGTTATAAATGGATTAAGAATCAAACAAGATCTGGTTTATCTATTCTGAGATCTGCCAATTATGAGTTGGGAACCAAGTCTGGCTCTTAATTTCCCCATCTATAAAAATGGAAATGGGTTTGATGACCTGGGTCTGGTACACTTAATAGATATTAGTTTCTCTCTAAAATTGAATAGAAGGGACCTGATGATATGGATGGAAGACTCCTCCAGTCCTCTTTCCCAGAGATAAACCAAGTATATCACTGGTGACAACCACAACCGGCCTCAAATGATCGCGTACCTCAAAGGGTGACCCAACACTGCCGAACAAGTACCGTGTTTCTTCCATCAACTCATTCTCCCATTCCTATGATTGCCATTTCAAGCCTTCTTCGTTGTCAAAAATCACTGCTCTGACCCCATTCCCACTTCTGTTTTTACTCTCAGCCTGTGACCCTGTTTTTTATTCACAGAGATAATACAAGCCAAGAGACAACCATTCTTATCTCCATATCCCAGTGCATAAAAGTGTGTACATTCCATTTTAGGGCTACAGGAGGTCTCTCGTGTAAGAGGCAATTTTTCCACCTGTGCTCTGGAGCCCGTCCCACTCCCCTCCTTGGGACCTAGCACCATGACCGTCTTTCTTCCACTCTCCCAAGTGGACCTTCCCAACAACTTCTTAACATAGTTTTATTGGCATGTACTTCACACATCATATAATTTAATCATCCGATCATATTAAGAAGAGTTGTGCAATCATCTCCACAACCCACCAATTTTAGAACCATTTCTTCTCATGCTCACTGTTAGTTCCCCATTTCCCATCATCCTCAACTTCTAATCTCCTACTACAATAGGAGTTACAGGCATTGAACCCAACAGTGTTGGTATTTCTAGTTACCAACTGAAGTATGGCTACCAAAATGTGGGAGTTTCAGACTCGCTGCTGAGAGAGAGTGAAGCAAGTGAGGAAAGTGATCCTGGATGGGGGCCTTTTCCTATAGGAGGCCAGGCTTGGTGCAAGCGCAGGAGCTGGATTCCTAGGCAGGTCCAGTGCCTCCTTATAGCACCTGCTGACCACTTCTGGGCCAATGTTGGAAATACTGAGGCCACACACAGGGTGCTGCCTCTGGTGTCTTTGGGTGAGTAGCTGAACCAACTAGAGATTCATTTCTGGACCAAAAACCTTAACACTATCTTAAATCTAGAAGCTTTCTCTGCACAACACGCATCTTTTCCAGTAAAATCTCGCTGGGGGTTATGCTACTGAAGAATGAACTAAGGCAAATATGTGGAGGCATTTTTATTGGCATAATAGACTACAAATAGGAAGACCTACAGCAGATTTTAAATTGCAACTCTTGTTAGAACTTTTTCAAAGAAGATGGAGTTATCAAAATGTACATACATGAATCAAGTTATGTATACTATATGACAGGCAGATTACACTGTCCATGGCCAGCTCTTTCTCTGAACTCACAGACTTGTTTTTGGCAATGGAAGGATGCTGTAACAATTAAAAATTAAATGATAAAAAGGAATATATGGAGGGAAAGTGTGGCCATTGGTTAGCAATAGTTGCGCCAAGGGGAGACTGACGGGCTTTTGAATGAATTGAATGAAATGAATTTTGAATATATTAATATATTTTTTAATTTTGGAAAGATTTGCATTAATTAAAATTTTATGCATTGATAAGTTATTCGTGCTTTTATGTTACACTTTCTCAAGCTTACATTGACCTTAACCATCTTTGTGTGATGATTTGCTTACTCGTTGCCTCTTCTCACTAAGGACTTGTTCTGAGTCTGTGTATCCCCAGCTGAACACATAATAAGAACTCAATAAATATTTATTTAATAAGTGAATGAAAGAATGAAATTCTATAAGATGAATCCAACAGAAGACTAACTATCAATTCATTTCATATTAGACTACTTTACAGATGCTAATATTTCTAAATGTATTGGGCATCATGAAAAATAGGATTAAAATATTTCCACCTTTTTTTTTTAGGCCATGGAAGCAGGACTGTCAGAGGTGAAAAGTGAGTTACAGTCCCGGGATGATCTCTTGAGAATTATAGAAATGGAAAGATTGCAGTTGCATAGAGAATTGTTAAAAATGGGGGAGTTCCAAAATGCTCAAGAACACAAAAAAAGGTAGATGCTTTCTATTTTACAGTCAGAGAGAAATTGTTAAAGCAAAGGGTTTTTTAGAATTCATATGTGAACTAGAATAAAAAGCATATTTGTTTTTATTTTGCATGCTGTTCATAGATAATTTTAGATACTAAAAATAAATTCAGTGGTTGATTATTTTATCTTACTAAGTATTATTTTTATTTAGAAAACGACATCAAGTTCTAATTTATGGATATTTATGTGTCGCAACTGCCAGTACATCTGTCGATTGGTTAGACCGTGGTGACTGTGTGCTGCTGTAAAGCTAGAAGTTATGTCACAGATATTTCAGATACCACCAGCAGGGTCACGCTGGTGGACAGGTTTCATCAGAGCGTCTACACTAGGAGAGACTAGTAGGAAACAATAGACGGGTCCAGTCAGGGTGCAGTATAGCATTGATGAAACAAACAACTTTCCTCTAGTTCCTTAATGCTTCCTCCCCCTCCCCCGCCCCCTCTATCATGATCCCAATTCTACCTTACAAATCCGGCTAGACCAGAGGATGGACACTGGTACAGATAGCAACTGGAAACACAGAGAATCCAGGACAGATGATCCCTCCAGGACCAGTTATGAGACTAGCGATACCCGGAGGGTGCAGGAAAGGTGGGGTAGAAAGGGGGAGTCAATTACAAGGATATACATACAATCTCCTCCCTGGGGGATGGACAACAGAAAAGTGGGTGAAGGGAGACAGTGTAAGATATGACAAAATAATAATTTATAAATTGTCAAGGGTTCGTGAGGGAGAGGGGAGCGGGCAGAGAGGGGAAAAATGAGAAGCTGGTGCCAGGGGCTTAAGTGGAGAGCAAATGTTTTGAGAATGATGATGGCAACAAATGTACAAATGTGCTTGACACAATGGAGGAATGGATGGATTGTGATAAGAGTTGTATGATCCCCCAATAAAATTATTTTTAAAAAGAATAGACTGGCCCACTTGACAGCCCTTAACAACAAAAACCCATCCCAATGATTCAGAAATGCTCCTTAAAACTTTGTCTTCAGAACATTGGGAAAACAATATTAGATATCATTTAACTATGTTGATAAATGTCATTTATTCCACATACCTTCTAATGCTTTTCTCTGATGGCCTAAAATCTGACAGTAACTTTATAACCCTTTAAGTGTTGTATTTAGTTAGGCCTCCACATTTGTCATCTTGCCAGTCTGTGAAGGATTTATTTTTTGAACAGAATTTTTTTTCTTCTTTTAAAGTCACACACATTTTATGCATTTGATAACCACAAGTGAAATAGATCTGCATAGGTCGATAAAGCATTCATCCTTGTGAAGAGCAGTTTGACAACTTTTAATAATTCTCTGGTGTTCTAATTGTTATCAGAACTGAGATCCATCTCAAAACCAGAGAGCTAATGCCAAACAAAGGATAGGGTTTTAAAAATTGAACAATTCAATGGTGTAGATTATTATATTGTTTAAAAGGAAGTGCTTATTCCCTCAAAATTGGGGAACTGCCAATATTCCTTTGTCTATAAAACACTGGCAAGTTAAGATCCCTAAAACTGATCTATTGTGCATCTCATGAACAGTGGTAGAATGCCTAGGAACCAGTCAGTGTTATTGAATGCTTTGTATACAAGCCATAGACAATTAGCATCAATCATTAACAAGCCCATTGGATATTTATTATGTGGAAGGCACCGCTCCAATGTGTGGTGAGAAATGTCTTCCTACAAAGAAAGAATTATGTGCCTCAAACCCTAAGAAATGTCATGAAAGAACAAATGACTGGGCCGCGTCTAAGTGGTGTTGGATGCTCTGAAGAGCACCATCAGTACCTTTTGTACTGTGGTAGCACCAGGCTAATGGTGGATTCCAAACAGGCCAAATTTCCCTCAGTATTGGATTTTCAATACATTTATTTATGTATTTGTTTTTGGTTCGACCTGACTACCATCCTTCACTTAAGCGTCTACTTATTTTGATCTCCCAAGTACATCATTCTCATTTGAAAGGACTCCTTCACTTCTAATATTCAGAAAGTTGATAAAGACATCGTTTTCCCACAATTCCCATTATATTTTACACTTAGCATAGTCTACTCCAGGTTTATTGTTCCCCCTAAAAGTTTCCATTCTTTGTGGTTTGAGCACAAATCTGTTCTGCCTGCCTTATTGTTCCAGCGTCTTTTCTGTGACTTCTTTGTCTTTTATAGCTGTGTTAAGTAGTAAGGTAAAGGCCCCAGACTGCCACCTATGGCTACTCCATGGTTTTATATATGATTCTTGTTCATTTTTCAGAACCTGTCTATATATGATCATCTATATAAGAGATTTTTCTTCTTCACTAGAAGTATTTTAGGCTGATGTGTTCTGTGGATTATTTAAAATAATTCCAAATCTTCTGTCCTACATGACAACTGAGAGTCCCTTTACATACTTATTGTAGCACGATCGGAGTGGTTTCCCTCGTAGGACTTGTCCACATTGGAGGCTTGACATTTGTCTCATTCATTCGTCAGACTTTGTGAGATTGATTAGCTTGCTGTTTCTACCATTCAGATCAGCATTCCGCTCCCTTTCAATGGCCGAGGAAGAATTTAAAAATGGGAAATTTCACTTTTTCATTTCTTTCAAAGCATAGCAAATAAAAATATGACGGATCCTGAAATGATGGGGATTTTTAAAAATAATGGCTCACAATATGCTTTGTGTAACAGTATCTTCTGTACAGTACCTATATAGCATATTCAGATTGTATGGAAAACATGCATTTGTTTATAATGTACATGCATAGAAGAAAAGATAACTGAGATGAGGACAAATTCTAAAGATTATTTTTTCCTGGATGATAAAATTACAACTATATGAGGGCTTCCAAATATTTGTGGAAAATTCCATTGTGTTTAAATTCCATTTTTGACAAAATTTTTGAAGTCCCATGCCCTCACAGAAGGGTCACGATGAAGGATGAGTCAACCTGGGGGCAGTAAAGCACCAATTAATCACAATATTCCTCTGGGAGACTTCCTCACCCCCCACTATCATGACCCCAGTCCTGCCTTTCAGTTCTGGCTAGACCGGAGTATGTACAAGATCCAGAGGAGAGCTCATGACACACAGAATCCAGGTCAGATAAACCCCTCAGGAAACAGAAATGGGAATAGTGATACAAGGAGGGCAGGAGAAGGCAGGTGGAGGACGGAAGGAAGGGGAAACTGATCACAAAGAACAATGCATAACCCCCACCCGAGGGGGACAAACTACTGAAATGGGGAGACAGCAGTTGGTGTAAGATATGAAAATAATAATAATTTATAATTTATCAAAGGGTGAAGAGGATGGGAGGGAGGGAAGGACGGGTAAAAAGAGGAGCTGATACCAAGGGCTCAAATAGAAAGTAAATATTTAGAAAATGATGATGGCCACATGTGTACAAATATGCTTGATACAAATGATGTATGGATTGTTATGAGTTGTAAGAGCCTCCAATAAAATGATTTAAAATTTTTCTGAAGTCCCACATATATTATACTGTTCTCTGTTTTCTACAGTTAAAAACCATTTTCCTTATATTTGACATTAAGAAAAAATCCAGTCTAAACATATATACTTAAGGTATATCACTCCTAATGTATACCTTTGAAAGTTCTTACTGTTCAATCTTGAAATTTATTCTTACTCTGAATCTGCTTAGATTTTTGTCATTGTAGGTTTGCATGGCTTGTTTAAATCTTTGATGTGTAGAACATTTTGAGAAATGCTTTCAAAATATGAAATTGAACTTGCTGAAATGTTATGGGATAAAACATCCTCAAAACATGGATTGCCTAGCTTTCTCTGCCTAGTTACTGTTGTGTATGTTAATGATTTTTATTTTACCCACTTGTGTGATCTGAAAGAGAACATTACTTCCCTATAGTTCTCCAAACTTCCTATGGGATCATACATTTTATACAAATGTCTGCTTTTCCCTTCTAGTCCCCTATACCTGAGGCTTTAGAACCTATAAATCCCCACCATGTGTCTAAATCCCCATCATGCATGTGTCAGTTTTTGGTCCTCTGGTGGACTGTATGTTGCTGTGATTCTATGGTAGGTTGCATTCCCTAGAGACGTCAAGCCTACCTATGACACTTATATGAGTTATATATAGAAAGAGATTGATATCAAGAAATGGTTTGCACAGTTGAGAAATAGGTAAGTCCAATTGATTCAACCAAAGCTTCTCCTGACTCAGGCAAGTTGGTGAGCAGGAAGCAGGACAGCCAAGCAGAGACAGCAGAGGGAACAGGCTGGTGGATGCAAAGGTTCAAAGTCAGCTGAATGAATTAACCATCAGTAGTTCGCTGATGGCACCTGGGATCAGCAGAAGATGCAACGGGAAGTCGAGGAACCAGACACAAGATCCAGCTCCAGCAGAAGATCAAGGGCCAAAGAGAACTTGACTTTGCTCATCTCTCTCTCATAAAAAAAAAAAAAAGGCTATGACACCAAGGAGGTGTCATCAAGCTGTGACGCGAGTGATAGTTGAGCTGTCCCTACCCTTGTTCAGGAGTGTCTAGTTGACATAATCCCTAACCATCACACGATGTCACTGGAATTTTCACATTTCATCATGGCCACCCTAAGTGAACAGATTTCAGCAGAGCTTCCAGACTAAGACCAGACTACAAAGAAGAATAAGCTGTTCACTTCAGATGAACGAGCCACTGAAAATCTTAGGAATCTTATCAGAACATTGTCAGTTACTGAAAACCTCATGAATAGCAGCAGAACATTAGCAGAGATAGTGCCAGGAGCTAAGTCTCTCAGGTCAGAAGGCACTCAATATGACTGAGGAGGAGCTGTCTTCTCAAATTAGAATCCACCACAATGATGTGGCTGGAGTAAAGCCTTCGGGAATCGAGCCTTTGGGACCTTCGTTTACTGATGGGACATGACCTAAAATAAGAATTAACAGCTGAAATATCTGTGAATAATCAGAAATTGGAATGTACAAAGTATGAATCTAGGAAACTGACAATTCTCAAAATGAAATAAAGATCGGGTACTCTAGGCACTCGGGAGCTGAAATGGGCTGACATTGACCATTTTTAATCAGAAAATCCTATGGATTGCTATGCTGGGAATGACAGATTCAAGAGGAATGGTGTCCCATTCATCATCCAAAAGGATATTTCAGAATCTGTCTTAAAGTACAATGCTGACTGTAATAGGATAACAGCTCTATGCATACAAAGAAAACCAGTCAATGTAACTATTATGCAAGTTTTGGCAATAACCACTAAAGCTAGTGATTCAAGAATTGGAGAATTTTACCCACATCGTTCGTCTGAATTTGATTAAACGTCTGTTCAAGATGCATCACTGATTATTGGTGATTGGAATGGGAAAATGGGAAACAGAGGTAGGTACCATATTTGGAAAATATGACCTTGGTGATAAACATGAGTCTAGAGATAGCATAATAGTTTTCAAGACCAACGACTTCTTCATCACTAATACTTTTTTTTCAACATAAATGACAGTTATACACTTGGACTTCTCCAAATAGAAATCAAATGGAGTACATCTGTGGGAAGAGACAACGGAGAAGGTCAGTATCAGTGACCAAAATGAGGCTAAGAGCTGACTGTGGAACAGAGTATATGGAAGTTCAGGTTGAATTCGAGTAAAATTAAAACAACTGCAAAATGAGAGCCAGCGTTTGACCTTTAGCATATCCCGCCTGAATCTCAAGGACAGATTTGACCCATTGACCACTAGCGACAGAAGCCCTGCTGGCCCTGGGATGACGTCAAGAGCACTGCATATGAAGACAGTAGAGGGGAGGCTTGTGGTCCTTCCTGTGCAGCAGTTCTCTTTCGCGCAGTCGCGGCCCTGCTAACATAGGCAAGTGCCAAAGTCTCAGACCACCAGGAAGCTCCTGGGTCACCAAAGGGAGCAGAAATGGCCAGGTAAACAGTACAAAAAAGCCTATTTGGTCACAGCTTGAAAGCCAACCTCTCTGGAGCACTTCCTGTTCAAAAGGAATTGAGTTGGAAAAAGTGGTGGTTGAAGCCAAACCGCCAAATCCTGCCATTTGAAAGTGTGCCTGGGTCCAGCCGACTAAGAATGGCAAGGAAACCACGGCCTTCATGCCCAGCGATGGCTGCTTGAACTTTATTGAGGAGAACGATGAAGTTCTGGTGGCTAGATTTGGTCTCAAAGGTCATGCGATCGGTAACATTCCTGGAGTCTGCTTAAAGGTTGTCAACGTAGCCAGTGTGTTACTTTGGGCCTTCTACAAAAGCAAGTAGGAAAGGCCAGGCTCATAAGTTGATGGTGAATTATGTGGTGATAAATTCTCTTTGCCAGAAAAAAATCAAGTAAGTGAAAGGTCATTAAAAAGACAGGAGAAAAAGAAAAAATCCAAGCTTATGTCAGAAGAGACTCTGAAACTTGCTCTTACGTACAGCGTAGCTCAGGCAAATGAAAGAAATGATGAAGCCAACGAGCTGAACAGGACATTTCAAAGGGCAGCTCCAGAAGACAAAGTAAAGTATTATAAGGAAACGTGGAAAAAACTACAGTTGGAAGACCATAAAGGAAGTACATGGTCAACCTGTCTTAAACTGAAAGAACTGAAAAAAAAATTGAAGCCTCGAGTTGCAATTTTGATTCTACAGACAGAATATTGAATGATGCATGAAACATCAAAAGAAGATAGAATACAGAGTCACTGTACCAAAAAGAACTAGTCAACATTCAACCATTTCAAGGGGTGGCCTATGAGCAAGAACCAGTGGGATGATGGAGGAAGTCCAGGCTATACTGAAGGCAGTAGCCAAAAACAAGGCTCCAGGAATTGATGGAATACCAATCGGCATGTTTCAATAAGCTGATGAAGCACTCACTCACCTACGCCAAGAAATTTGGAAGACAGCTATCTGGCTGGCTGACTGGAAGAGATCCATATTTGCATTATTCCAAAGAAAGATGACCCAGCAGAAAGCTTAAACTAGAGAGCAGTATCATTGATATCACATACCAGTGAAATGTTTCTGAGGATCATCCAACAATAGTTGCAGTAGTACATTGGCAGGAAGCTGTGATAGATCCAGGTCTGATCCAGAAGAAGATGGTGAGCAAAGGATAGCATTGCTGATGTCAGCTGAATCTTGGCTGAAAGCAGGGAATACCAGAAAGATGTTGCTTATGTTTCATTGACTAGACACGGCATTCAGTAGTGTGGGCCGTAACAAGCTATGGATAGCTTTGAGAAGAATGGGATTTCTAGAACACTTCGTTGTGTTCATGCAGGATCTGTACATGGATCAAGATGCAGCTTTGCAAATTGTACAAGGGAATATACTGCTTATCATCAAGAGAGGCTTATCATCAAGAGTGGAGTGTGTCAGGGTGGCATCCTCTCGCCATACTTGTTCAGTCCGCACACTAAGCAAATAATCAGAGAAGCGGGATTATGTGAAGAAGAATTTGGTATCAGGATTGCAGGAAGGCTTGGTAGCAACCTTCAATATACAGATGACACAACCTTACTTCCTGAAAGTGAGGAAGACTTGAAGCACTTGCTAATGAAGATCAAGGTTTATAACCTTCTATGTGGATTACAACTCAATACACAGAAAACCAAAATCCTCACAAATGGATCAGTAGGTAACATCATGATAAGTGGAGAAAAGGTTGACATTGTCGGGGATTTCCTCTTATCCACAATCAGCACTCATGGAAGCAGCAGTGAAGAGATCAACTGACGTATTGCATTGGATAGACACAAGAGTTCTTTAAAGCGTTGAAAAGCAAGGATGTCATTTAAAGAGTAAAACATTCCTGACCGAAGCCAAGGTACTTTTAATCACATCATATGCATGTGAAATTTGGACATTGAATAAAGAAGGCCCAAGAAAAATCAATTCATTTGAATTGTGGTGCCAGGCAAAGAAGATTGAAAGTACCACAGACTGCCAAAATTACAACCAGATCTGTCTTGGAAGAAAGACACCCAGACTGCTTCTTGGATACAAGAATGGTGAGACTTTTCCTCACCTACTTTGGACATGTCCTCGGCAGAGGCCAGTCCCTGGAGAAGGACATCATGCTTGGTGAAGTAGAAGGACAGCAAGAAAGAGGCAGCTCTTTAACCAGGTGGATTGACAGAGTGGCAGCAACAATGAGCTCAAACACAAGAAGCGAAACCAGGTGGTATTGTGTTCTGTTGTGCATTGGGTCTCTGAGTTGGAACCCAAACAGCACCTACCAGCACCTGGCATCCAGAAATCCAAACCCAACCCCGTGCCGCCGCGCCTATGCTGACTCATTGAGACTCATGGCCACCTAGATAGGGCTGAGGACAACTGGCCCAAATGGTTTCCAAGACTGCCAATCTTTCCGGAAGCGGACAATCACATCTTGGTCCTGGAACTGCCTGGGGGGTGGGGGGGTGGTTCAAACCACGTGGTGGTTAGTGGCCAACTTCTTGAATCACTGCCCCACCAGGGGTCCTTCTAATACCCACAACAGCCAACCCAAACCCACACCATGGGGACACTGCTGACTCATCACACTCCCGCAGCTCAGAGAGGAACTGTGCCCGGAGTCGCCAGGACGGCAGATCAGGAAGGGAACGGAGAGCCTCGTCTTCCTCCAGGGAGCAACTCGGGGGGGTGGGGAGGGGGTTTGAGCTGCCAGCCTTAAGCAGCTGAGTGCTTAACCCCCTGTGCCACGAGGGCTCCTTTAGTATCTCTGTATGGTTGCCATTCCATTTTATTAATTGAGCAGCCAAAGAGCGGATGTATTCGAGCTCCCTGTCAGATTTCATCATATTTTGACCCTTTTTCTGGAGCGATTGTTCCCCTGAACTTCTGTCACAACGCTTCACCACACAGAAGCAAGTCTGATCTATTCCCTTTTCTTTTGTAAAAATGAGTTTCCCAAGCTAGTTTATTATACAAAGCAGGCTTGTCTTCTCATCCAAAAAATCGTATGTACATATGCAATCTCTTATATTCCGCCCATTTTCAATGTACAATTGAAATTCCCTATTAATTACCACCTTTTAAATTCTGTCATTAACATCATTTGCATTCACTTAAAGATGTAACTACTAATGGGATCTGAATGTACTTATTAGAACTTGCAATTTCTGTAACCAGACAGGTGTCCAACAAACAAATGACAATGCGGAAGTTCTTAACTAACAGTGGAGTCATAACAATCTACAAGTTAACTACAGTTTTTATTTATTGTTTTATTTTCATTTATAGACTTGAATCATGTTACTCGCCTTGTATGAAAGAACCGGAAAGAAAAAAGAAAGAACTCTTTTCAGTGGCTCCAGATCAGTCAAATCATGAGAAGGAATTGAACAAGGTATGGTAAACAGTGAGCGCCATTGGTCCAGGAAGATGGGGAGTCTTTGAATCCATATTCTTAAGAGGAAATTCCAAACCGAACCCGCTGCCAGCCATCCAGTCCATTCCAACGAATGCCAGGCAACCCTATGTTGGGTCACCGAGACTGCCAATCTTCCAGTGGGGGCAGGCAGCCTTATTGTCCTCCCTCAGAGTGGCTGGTGGGTTTGAACTGGTGACCTTGCAATTAGTTGCCTGACACTAAACCCACAGCCCCACCAAGACTCTTTTTGAACATTTCCTCTCATCCTCTTTTCTTGCTTTTCGTAGTTTCTCCTAATAACTTAGCAAGCTATTCATTCGAATGTTCTTCTGTGCAATACTATGAAAAACACAAACTGGGTTAGGCTGTTAACCACAAGGTCAGTGGTTCAAACCCACCAGCTCTGCCGTTTCTCCCTAAAGACTTTGCAGACTTGGAAACCCTATTTAGGGTCACAGCGTCTAAATGAACTTGATGGCAATAGGTTTCATTTTCGTTTGTTTGTTTGTTTAAGTCATCAAGGGGACTGCTCAGATTTGGAAGGCCCACTGCCCCGTGAGAAGTGATTTCTGGCCAGGTGGCTGACAGCACAGGCATGTTTGGTACTTAAGCTTGGGGAAGTTGCTTTGCAAATAGCTTCTGATCCTCATTTTCAATGTCTCGGATGCTTACGGTGCGGAGTAAATGGGCTTTGAAGAGCTCTGTACCCACCTGCCCGAACAGTTCAAAGGCTGCAACGAATCCTAATTTATGCACTGCAATCATCTAGTGAGTTGGTCACTAAGATGAGCCCTTTTACATGTAAGAAAACGAAGGCATAGAGAGGTTCACTAACTCGCCCCGCATTGCAGGGAGGTGTTAGAGGTGAGATTGGAACTCGGGCAGTCTAGCACTAGCGTTCACACACCAAGTCCAACTCACTGCCACCGAGTCGACTCACTGCCACCAACTCACAGCAACCCTATAGGACAGAGGAGAACTACCCCCTCCTCCCTGTCCTTTGGAGACTGTAAATATTTACTGGAGCAGACAGCCTCACCTTTCTCCCTCAGAGTGGCGGCTGGGTTTAAGCTGCTGACCTTTGGGCCCAACACCTAACCCACAGTGCCGCCAGGGCTCCCAGAGTCCCTACTCCTTCCCTAAACTAAGATACAGATGCTGGGGCATAGAAAGTGCTCAGAGAAGCATCTAGTCGGCGCTGGCTGCTGTTGTTGATGATACCCACGTTTCTTCTTTGAGCACCTGGTGTGTTGAGCACTCTGCTTTGGAAGACGAGGAGGAAGTCATGGGCAACGTTCCTGAAGAGGAGCCTGTGGGTCTCTCTTCATGTATATCTATGCTTTTTGCTCCCAATTAAGCCCAGAAATGACTCACCACCCACCCCTTGAATTTATCATGGATTGTATTTACCTTTCTTACCTTTGGATTAAAGGATCAGAATATTCAATGCTACCTAATCAGAACACATGTCACAAGTTTTTTTAAAAAAGCAAAAACTGGGCATGCTTTGACCTGCGATCTGGTGCGGTGCCCAGCCCTGTCCCTGGCCCACAGGAAGTGAAAGCATGAAGGCTAGGTTCTCAGAATTGTATTGGATCAGGCATTGAGCTGTTGCATAAATCCAGCAAGCACTGATACTGAGGATCTAGTAGGACTGGAGCTATTCTGATCACTGCTGTAGGAGATACTCTGATCCTATCTCCCAAGGAATAGCTGCCAAGGAACTACTATCAGAGGTTGTGTGTGGAAAAGATGGTCGGAGGTAATGATTATTTGTTCACATTTTGAACACTTGATATTGTATATCCCCATGAAACTGATGTCACTGACATTTAAAAATACAACTTTAAAATATGGTTCTTTCTTGGCATCCCAGGTGAATGCATGATGACAAAAGATTGAATAAAGCGGCCTGAATCTCATAGAACTAGATGGGGTAATAAGACTCTGAAAACATCAAGAGTCTACTGTTTTGCATAGTTTCACTATGGAAGGGGAGACTCTGAGGCACAAATCTCCTTACAGGTTCTTGGAGATCACTAGATTGTGCAGGATTGTACAGAAAAATGAATTGTGTATAAATAGCTATAGCTTCCAAGAAGTGTTTATGAGAAAGCATTTTCATTCTCTTGTAATAAAACCAACAAGAGCCATGGATTATGAATCATGCAAGTGTTTTGACTTCTGTTCTCTTCCAGTATAAAGCTATTTTCAGTGATTCATTTTGTGATAAAGTAGGCATGTTTAATAAAGCCAAAAGTCGTTTGGAGCTCAGGTAAATTAATCTCATTTAGAAAGAAGCTTTGCGGTAAAGCATGCCGCTTTAATAGTGAGATGTTGTAAAAATAATAAAGTTTACTCCTCTTTCTTAATAGGATCAATTTGTTTTTTTATACTTTAAAAGTTCCTTCTTAAGAGGAACCTGTTAAATGATCTCACTGTCAGCGACCTACTAGAAGTTAAGTGTAGACAGGGTGCTTGGAATTCAGGAGGGCTTTCCTTCAGTTTGGACACAGTTTTATCTCATATGGGTGGCTTCTTTTTCTTCCTCCCTTCCTCCCTTCCTCTTTCCTCCCTTCCTCCTTCCTTCCTCCCTTCCTCCTTCCTCCCTTCCTCCTTCCTTCCTCCCTTCCTTCCTTCATTCTTCCTTCCTTCCTTCCCTCCTTCCTTTAGTTTTCATGCAACTGTACACAGCAGAATCGACACCCATTCAGTAATTTATTTATGTACAATTAATAGTGTTCGTTACACTCTTCATGTAGCTCCAACATACTCACAGCACATAATCCTATAAATCCAGTAGTCTGGGAGAAACTCTAATAAGCAAATAACCCCTGAGCATCATCAAATACATAATAAGGGAAGAAAACACTGGAGACAGATGGATAGATTATAAAACCAACAACCTAAACTCACTGCCACCGTGGCAATTGCTACTTGTAGAGACCCTAGCGGACAGAGTAGAGCTGTCCCTGTGGGTTTCCAAGGCTGTCGATGTTTATGGAGAAAGTTTGCTTTGCTTATAGGAGAGGTGAAACACTGTCCTGGAGGTTGGAATATTAGGCTCCAGGCTCCTCGCCTCTTCCTTTGCTCTCAGGGCTGGTCACCTTCCTTCTCTGTCTTTCTTGTTTCATCTGTGAAATGCTGGGGTTTGACCAGGTGATTCCTAAGGTCATGTCCAACCGTGGAACCATAGGAAATGAGGAGTAAGAATAGACTCCGATGAAATGAGGAGTAAGAATAGACTCCGATGAAAGCAATGGAGACCGTCTAAGACCCCACAGTGAATCAGAGCTGCCGACTGGATGCATGCACAGTCGTGTCAGGTCGTCCCACGCCAGGCGTCACGCCTAGAACCCAGTTTTGTTTTGGTTTCGAAGCATCAGCTACGTTCTAGGGACAGGAAGTGACATAGCTCAGTGTTCTGGAGCCAGACTACCTTTCGCCTGTAGCCTGTCCGTGTTGCGGGAAAAACCTCTGGGTACTTTTGTAATCTGCAAAATAGAGTGCTAATGGCCCTGACCTCGGGGAGCGGCTGTGAGAATTAAATGAAACGAGGCATGGGAAGCGCTTAGATGGCACACAGATAAACACAGACCAGAGAGACTGTAAAGATATGTGAGGCAGTCAGTGCATAAACCAAATTTAGATCTGTGTCAAATATACTTTTTTTAAAGTACTCTAGGAGCCAATTTTATTTTATAAAAAGTTTAAATATTTTCTCAGACATTTACCCCAATTTATTTCTAATTTTTAAGACTTTCATCTCAAAGTCACATATCCACACACTGCTTGCTTTTTGTGTTGTTTTTGCTTAAGCCTAACTGCATGGTTTGTTAAACAAAGGCCCTACACAAACACCATGTCTCTCCCACATGACACACAGAAAAGGCTTTTAAGAGAAATTCACCAACTCCCCCTACTTGTTGCATTTATAAACAGCTAAGAGAACTACTCTGAGCATATTTTTGAAACTAATGGGAAGTCAGCGCCCACACTGCTTCAAAATTTAACACCCCTGCACCAATATCCAGCGTGCCTACTACTCCAGACAATTTTAACTGCAGCCCTTTCATTACACACGACGGATAAAGCATGCCCTTGACGCTCTCCTGCCGGAGACGGGTTTTCAGAAGCACACGTCCTTCCACCGCAACCTGACGCGTCTCCAGCAGGCTTTCAGCTTGGGCACCTGGATTGTTTTCAGTACCCCATGTTCACGCTAAGAGACCGGACTGTGATAAGGGAGAAGGTGTACATACATTAAGGACATTCTTACCCGTGTCCAGGTCTTGCTTACCAGCTGCACTTCTCTGACTCAACGTGTGGGTAGTTTGCATGGTGATGCTTAGCACATTCACATGCGTGGAAGGTTGTTGATATAAGGCGAGTTTCAGGTCTACTCAGATTAGTTGTTGATGTTTGTCCTTCTGGTGCCTGGGGAAGCTTCATATTTTCTTTGGGCGTCGTGAGACGTCTTAGCTCTTGAAGTACCACTTTAATGCGATGGGAATTCGGCCCTTTTGCTAACACTGGCATGCTGCAGGCGCCCACTGGTCCCTTGGGATTCTGGCTTCCATTCATGTTCATTGTTACAATCTAACTGATGGAGGTGCTTCTGGAAAGTTAGGTCCACATTCTTCTTGCAGGCTCTGTAGTCTGCTTCCATCATTTGTCCCTGGTGGCCCACTAATCATGCTGTCTATCCAGCAAGTGTCATAGTGTCAGCATCCTCAAGGCCCCCGCACACTACTCCCTTTGTCCTTCTTCAAGTTCTGCCAACGAGTGAAAATTGCAAGGAACTTTATCTCCCGGGGAGACCTGCCACCTTCTCCTGCAGCCCCTGGGAGCCGATTTTAAATGTGAGCAGTGACTGAGTGTTATGTAATCCTGGGTAAATTTTTTAAGATATGATGGCATTCTGACTGTGTTTGAGATAATTTAGGTTGTTGGTGGTGGTATCATTGTTTCTAAGAGTGAAGTAAGTCAGTCACACAAGGACAATTAGTGTATGATCTTATTTATATGAAATGAACAAATGTAGAGAAACCCACGATCATATACTTATCATTACCAGAGGTGCGGGAGAGAGGGAAAGAGTGAGTTTTTGACTCTGGGGCATAGGGTTTATGTTATTCATGGTGGAGTGGTTGAAAAACAATGGTTAAAAAAATCATCTTTTTTTTTTTTTGACAGGACTTCAGCTCACTGACTGTATTTTTTTTTAATCATTTTATTAGGGGCTCAAAAATCATCTTTTTTAAAAAAACAAAGAGAAAGATTTGCACTGAAAGGCTTAAATATTTTCTATATATTATATATAATTATATTATATCATGATAATTATACATATGTATATGCTTAAGTAATTAAGTGCCCTCAGGAAGACTCAAATGAGCATCTCTTTGTGGATGAACCTCTACTTAACTCTCTAGCCTATGTCTGCCAACGCTTCCACGGCCCAGCCGCTCCCCACTCTGCCATTCACTCCTGTGCCCTGCTCTTTCTCACGACATCGCCCACTAGGCAGCCGGCTCCAGCCATCCCTGCTGACTTCCTCCACCATCAGCACACAGTTCTGATGTCCCCCCTCCTCGGGGAAGTCCGTCCTGACATCCTCTTGACTACATCAGGGGCCAATTGGGTCGTTTATCTTGAGTCCCTAAGACCATAGCCGTGACTAATGGGGAGAGCAGGAAGAGGGGTTGGCTGCAGTTCCAGAAAGGTGCTGGGGAGCTATGGACAAACACAGGCCAGAGGAAAGAACCCAGGCCAGACTGAAGAGGCTGAAATGGAATGGAAAGACGTTGCTGCCTGATCAGATTTGGGAGAATGAGGGTGGGGAGGAAGTCTAAGAGGGAGCAGGAATTCCTAAATGCGTCCACTTGGGCAAGATGCGGGGTCTGAAAGACCCCTTGTGCCCTTTCGAGGTTGCTGCAGCACTTTCAGAGGCTAACACAGAGGGGAAAGCAAGTCTCCATCAAACCCAGAGATGAGCTCGGTAGAACTCCTCTTTGGATCCTGTCTGGAGTCACAACTAAAAAGAAAGACTGCACTTGCTGTATGAAGCAGGACAGGAGGCGATGCATTTTTGTGGATACATGAAGTATAGATTTTTTAATGGCATGATTGTAAGAGGTATCATAAGTACTTAGTCATAACATGCAACGTGATTTAGTCAAAAAGCACTGAACTCAAGGCCAACAGTGCTACCCATGCTCTGTCTCCCAGCTCTGTGACCTTAGACCAGTCCCTTAACTTCTCTAAGCCAGACTTCTGTTCATAAAAAGGAGGGTTTGACCTGATGCAAAGGGCTTGGGTGGAGAGCGAATGCTTTGAGAATGATTGGGGCGGGGAATGTGCGGATGTGCTTTATACAATTGATGTATGTATATGCATGGATTGTGATAAGAGTTGTCCGAGCCCCTAATAAAATGTAAAAAAAGGAGTGTTTGATAATAATACTTGATCCGTGTTCCACGGAAGGGAGGTATGATATATAACATAGGTACATATGAACGTGACCAGCAAGCACGGTAAGGAAATGGATTGTTAATGTCTCCTGGAATGTCTCCCCAGATGAGAAGCCAGCTCTATCAGGAGGAAGAGTATCACAGCTCTGAGCAGGAAAGGATGAGGAACGAGATCTCTGACCTCACAGCCGAGCTCCATCAGAAGGAGATCACTATAGCAACAATCATGAAGAAAGCTGCCCTTCTGGAAAAACAGTTAAAAATGGAGCTAGAAATTAAAGAAAAAATGCTAGCCAAACAACAGGTACGCAAATGGGCAGGACAGCAATAAACTCACTGCTGTCCAGTCAGTTCTGACTCATAGCGACCTTCCAGGACAGGGGTTGAACTGCCCCTTGGGAAATGGGAGCAAAGAGTCCTATCTTTCTACCTCCGAGCAGCTGGTGCTTTTGAACTGCAGACCTTGCAGTTAGCAGCCCAGTGTGTAATCCACTCTGCCACCAGGGCTCGGGGCCTTTGGGGGCCTTCATTATTGACTAAGAATAGCGTCATAGAAATGCTTTGTGGCATCCCATACAATCTTTGTGACTCACTCACAAATAAGAGATGGCCAGGGCGAAGTGGAGGAGGTCTCATTCTAGCATTTCCCTGCAGTCAGGATTCTGAGCGCATCTGCCACGTCCTATGATCTAGTCAGAGATGTCTCCTGTCCACCTTTTCTTAGACACTTCCTGTCACCCCAGCCCACCCCTTTACGTCACGGTTTTTAAGAATGAATGTTGAACCATGAAAGGCCGTCCGTAGCTACTCAACATTTACTCAGGCCGAAGCACTCCCCACGGGGGGATGACTCACACATTCTGCTGCTGCTCGATACCCACGGAACTTCCAAATTCACCATCCAGCCACTGTTCCTCCCCTCTTCCCTCATGCCGGCCCTGACTCCTTTTCTTTCCCCTCCTTCTCCTCCCCTTCTTTCTTCCCTCTCTCTTCAGCTCCTTCCCTTCCCTTCTCATCAAATTTAAGCTGCTGGTAAAAGCACGGTGTTCATTCTCCGTTCCCTCGAATCTAGAGGGTCTCAGAGCTCCATTCTATGTCTAAGCACGTGAGGGTCCCTTTACAGACAATATCGCTATTTAAATCATACTCGTGATAAGAACAGAAAAGACCCTGCCTTTGTTCAATTAAAAGCTCTCCATTGTTGTTAAGTCACACACCGCAAAGGGCAACGGCACCGCAGCGTCTTGGTGATCCAGTGCTGATGTGACAGGAATGCAAGTGTGTGAATTCACAAACACATTCATTCTCTCACGTTGAGAAGCTAGAAGTTCAAGTCCCGAGAAGGGCTCTACGGGAAGCCGTGTTCTTTGCCATGGCTTTGGGGGTAGGGCCTTTGTTTGGCTCTTGAGTGAGCTTCGTGTGGCTGTTGGCTCTCTCCCCACCACACCTTTACTTGTCAGCTGCTGGCTTGATCTGCTTGCTTTAGCTCCAAAAGAGATCGGTTTCAGACATACCTTCCTCACAATATGATCTAAGATTTCTTCCTGAAGAGCTTCTCTTCGATGAACATTTTGCTCTTTAAAAAGTTCTATATTCCAGTTTTTATTAGACCCTGCCTCATTAACATAACAACAAAAACATTCCCCAATGCTATTGTGGTTGGCATCTGTAATGTGTATTTTTGTACCACACATACTTTGGGGGAACACAGGCCAAGCTGCCACAGACAGAGGGTGGTCCTGTGGGCTGTGCCTGCATTAGGAAGCATAGGTTACATCTGGTATCCACAGCATTCTGGGCAGTTGGGTTATGATTGATTGTTGTTTGCACCTTATCCTGCTGCTGTACTTTCTAAGGTTTTGTCTGTGAGTATGTATTTCATCATTTAGGAAAGTAGACTTTTTTAAAGGTAATGTTTTGATATAGAAATTAGTTTAGATAAATAAAAGAACAGATGCTATGTCTAAGTACCATCAGTTAGAAGAAATTCAGGAAAGAAAAACTAAATTAGAAAACAGAATGAAGTAGTCACTTTTTAAAAACGCAGAAACTGGGCCAAATATACTAGAGAGAACAAAATAGCATGAACATGATATATTGTATATTATAAAATTAGGTGGTGAAGAAGTAACTGACAGGGTTATTCAATCGTGCTTTTTTAATTGTGATTGTCTGGTGATAATTTGCATATAAGAAATTTGGGAATTGGAAGGCAGAACAGAACGGGGGTTGTTGTCAGTCCCTGTTTCTAAAATAGCATTGACAACAAAAGGAGAGCACAGTGGGAGCTGCCAGGGTTTGAAGACACGATCAGTCACACCCTCGCGCACAGCCGGCCATTCAATCCTGACTCTGAGCGGCCCTACGGTACATGGTAGAACTGCCCCTGTGCATCTCCGACACTGTACCTCTTTACGGGAGTGGAAAGTCTCGTCTTTCTCCGGTAGGGGGTGACTGGTGATTGGGTTAGCAACCCCCAAGCCCTCCAGGGCTCCTTTAAGATAGGAGAGGAGAGCTGCGGGAGACGTCCTGATTCATAATGCTCATCCGACGGAGAAAGTGTTTCTCTACGCCAGCACTTCAAAACTATTTGTGCTAACAAAAATGAGAACAATTTGAATAGAATTGTGTTTTCGAATGAATCCTGTACTCACCTCTTCCCTACTGATCTTTCAGGTCTCGGACATGAACTATAAAACTGTCAGAACCGAAAACGCGCATCTGAAAGGAATGATGGGAGATTTGGACCCTGGGCGATACGTGGTAATATGCTAAACTCATCTAATAAATTGAACTGAAATTCACTTAGCTGGTCAAGATTTACCCAGACATCCTTTGCTTCCCATCGGGTCCAGATGTCGAGGTGGTCAGTTATATCTCACTGTAGTTGAATTCGGTTTTCTCCTCAGCCTGGAACATGTGCATCTCTGGTGTGTGCCCCATGTCCTCTTTTTTTTTTTTTAAATTGAGCTCAATTCTCATTTATTCCCCAAAACAGCAAAACAAGCTGTTTCTTAGTTTTTGCTCTCGTGTTTATCTGAAATCTTGTATCCTGTGTATAGGATCCTATTCAAGTGTCACCTTTTCTGTCCATAAAACTTTCCCTGAAATCCCACTCAAAAATAATTCTCCCTTCTCTGCTTGATTTGTATTTCAGGCTGACCTGTTTTATAGATAGTCATGTTCCTCTGGATGGCAAGCGCCTCAGGGAGAGGGACTGTGTTCTGTCACCGCCGCCTCACAGCACGGGGTGGAGGAGGTGTTCTGTGCGTGTGGACTGATGAAAGAGAAGCGCATCCGTTAATGATGGAGGATTAGTTGCCCTCGTCTGAACTAGTGCTTCTGCAGGCTTTCACACGAGAACGCACACAGGCTCGATGCCTTTCACTCCCGTGTTGACATGATGCCAGGGATGGTTTTCCTATAAATAATGTGAGATGTTTTCCAATGCGTTTCACTACTGGTGTCTCATCGTTGGCCAGTTTGCATTTATTTCTGAGATAAAATAACTTTTTACCATTTGTGGAACGTAGCAGATAAGACATGAGTATATTAATTATTTTGCCTGGCTCTGAAATGAAGGAGTTCGGCTGGGCACTCCCCACAATCCCTTCGTCATCCAGGATACTATACAGAGAACAACAGTAGCAGTCAAGGCCTCCGGACCCACGGCCACGGCCTGTGTGTCAGGAGCGGAAGTGTGCTCCCAGGGCCTCAGTGGCTGATTTTGGCGAAGCAGATCATCGATGTGATAAGATAAATAGATAGACCTATATACTCATGCAAAAATACTATTTTAATCGATTGAATTATCACTTACATACCGGAAATAAAATGCTAATGCAGTCTTTTAAATATCATTGCTTGCTTCTCCTCTTCCCCTTTCCTCCATCCCTCTGTCAACATCAGGGACCAGAGCACCCATGTTTACTGCCAGGTATAGCAGTGTGTGTTTCAACACACACACACACACACACACACACAGACATACACACACACACCTATCTGGGGGTATTTTTTTAAGCTGGATCATATTATATACATATCTTTCTTTTGTTCACTCAACAGTGTCCTTTGGAAATCCTCCAAAGTTAATGTTCATTCTTTATAATGGTTTAATATCCCTCGGTGTCGCTGTTATCAAACTTTACTCAACTGTTTTTCATAATTAATTTGGTCATAACTTATTCAACTCTTTCCAGATTTATCCTGGATGAACAATGGCTTTTAAATTACCCATAGTCAAGGGGACTTCAATCTCGTGACCTTTCGATTCCATTCTCACACAGACTTTTTTAAGCCTTCTTGTATACACACACCCAACTCCACTCACTGCTCCTGAGGCGGTCCCCACTCGCAGTGGTGCCTGTGGTCCCTCTGAGTCTGTCGCTCTGTGTGAGAACAGATGGGCCCACCTTGCCCAGCAGAACAGCTGCCAGGCTTGACCTGCTGAATTTACAGTTAGCAATACAACGCTCGCCTAACAGCAACATATGCATTAGACAGACAAGCTCATTGTCACCGAGTCCACGTGGACTCAGTGACCCTATAGGACAGGGTAGAACAGCCCTTGTTTGTTTCTGCGACTGTAGATCTTTATGGGAATAGAAAACCCCATCTTTCTCCAACAGAGCAGCTGGTGGTTTCAAACTGCTGACCTTTCAGAGCTCAGCCCAACTTGGAACCACTTTGCTAACAGGGCTCCCTTTATGTATACATAGGGTGTTTCCAAAGGTTCGTGTAAAAAATGGAATTGAAGGATAATTCAATTTTCCCATGAACTTTTTAGCACCCCTTCGTGTGTGTGTGTGTGTGCGCGTGCGTGTGTTTTGAAAAGCTTTCTAGGAGTCAGATATGCAAAGGATATGTGTGTGTTTCCATTGTAATAACTCTTAAAATCAGATCATGTTTATACCATCTCTGTAGGAGAGCGCCTTTTCTTCCATCTCTGCCAGAAATAGGCGTGACTGTTCTTTCTACTATTTGTCAGACTGGGGAGTATAAAGTGACATCTCAGTAGGACTGCAATTTGTACTTGACTCCTGTCAAGAGTTGGTCTCTGAAACCCACAGGGGCAGTTCGCCCTTGTCCTATAGGGTCACGATGAGTCAAAAATGGACTCAATCGCAGTGAGTTAGGTTTGGTTTTGATTGATTGTTTCTTTTCTTATAGGCCACCCTACTTTTCTATATTTATTGTCAATGTGTACTAATGTGAATTAGTTATAATCTTTGCTCATTTTGTGTCGGATTGTGTGAGTTTTTTAAGTCAGTTGCTGGGTGGTTTTTTTATAACATTATTTTGCCATGCAGAAACTCTTTAACTCTTGTTTGTCAAACGTGTCCCTTTTGTTCATCGCTTCTTAATTTCTTTGAGTAATAAGGTTCCCTCCACTTCCAGATGGTATATATAATCACTTAGATCTACTGCAAAGATTTTTTTCACTTTTCGTCTAAGATTTTTCTCTCTTCCTTTTTTTTTGGCTTTTTCATCAGAGTTTTTAATCTATAAGAATTGTAGCTTAGCATATGCTGTACAATAGAAATCCAATTTAAATTTTTATCTGAACATTATACTCAAATTATATAGCTTCTCCTGATAACTTCCTGTTGGATTGTATTTGGAAATGAATTGAATTGATATATTACTTTAGAAAGAATTGACATTTTTATGATAGGAAGTTTTTCCCTCCAATAATATGATATTTCATTTCTTTAGATGTTGTTTTATGTTCTTCAATAAGATCTTATGATTCTCTTGTATATGATCGGTGTCTTCTTACATTTTTTCCCCTGATATATTGAGTCTTGTCACAATTGTGAATGAAATGTTTCCCTTTTCCTATATCTAGGAACATATTGCTAATACCCAAAAAAGAGAGAAATTATTAGCTCTGGCAGGCTTTCTACCACCGTTCTTTCAGGCTTTTGTGGGGGAAACAGGTGGGACAGATGATGCAGTCATAGCAACAAAGATAAATAGCTTTGTCTCTTCCCCTGTTGCTCGTTAGCTGTTATTTTTCATCATTATATTTGCTAACACTTCCAATAAATTATTAAATAGTAAGAGATTGCTGGTCACTCAGTTTAGTTTCTGCTTTTCATTCAAATGAATTTAGAATTTTCTCTCCAGGGTAATATTTCCTCTTGATAGTGGTTTTTATTACATTTAAGTTGTTCCCGCCTTAGTTTACTTTTTATTACGATTGACTGCTGAGTTTTGTCAAATGCCTTTTCAATATCTATGACATCATAGGGCTTTTCTCATTTGTTGATACATAATAGACGAAGGTCGACAAATTTCCTGGTATTGATCTACCTCTGAATTCGCAGAACAAACTTTCTTGTTCACACTCCAGCATATTACCAGATTCTAAGTAATGTTTTATTTAGAATACTTCTCTTCATACTCCATGGCTTCCTTAGCACACATGCC
The DNA here is from genome assembly GCF_050624435.1 of Tenrec ecaudatus. Classification (NCBI taxonomy): domain Eukaryota; kingdom Metazoa; phylum Chordata; class Mammalia; order Afrosoricida; family Tenrecidae; genus Tenrec; species Tenrec ecaudatus. The sequence continues at coordinate 90,648,981 of NC_134533.1, forward strand.
CCTCCCCCCACACACACACAAACTACCACCTGTTTCCCTTTAGTGACCTAAATAGACAAAGACCTGTCTTGGTCTCCTCTGCACACTAGATGCGCAGCCTAGGCGCTGCCTGGCTTCCAAGCTTCCACCCACACGTGCTGTTCCTTCTACCTTAAAAGGCCGTGTCCAATGACTTGGCTCTGCCAGAGCTTCAGAGAGCCTTGCAGTAGAAACTTTTGCATATTCTTTGAAAACTTCCCTGATTTATTGTTGTTGTTGTTTTCTGTTCTGAGTTTTCTCTGATAAGGGTCCCCTTGTTCAGTCACTCTAGTGTTCTTTGCTTGCCACTATCATGGCCTGGTGGTATAATGGCTAAGCTGCTATAGGAAAACTATTTGGCTTGGATCCACCAGTGGCTCTACAAGCTCAAAGACCTAGATGTCTGCTCCTAAAAATATGACAGCCTTAGAAGCTCCATGGGGTTCACTCTCATCCAAAACATGGAAATTACTTGTTTAGGGGTTGGCTTCCCAGCCCAGGGCAGCAGGCTCCTGGAGGGCAATTATGGCCCTGGGCTTACCAGGGAGTGTCAATCCTTCATACAGTACCTGAATCTAAAAGACCATGCACACTCACTCACTAGATGACCAAATGAATGAAGAATCTCCTCCACCTGAATCATTTCCTTGATTTCACCAAATCCTACTTGATTCTTCAGGTGATCTGGATTAGATTTTATCTCCTCCATGAATTCATCTCCAGTTACTCTAGGTCTGACTTCTCTATCCTTTCATTTAGTTTCTTTAGCACTGGTACCATGAATACTCTAGCACTGTTTCCTTTTCTTCTCTTTAAAAAATATTGTGTCTTAGGTGAAATTCGCACAACAAATGAGTTTCCCATTCAACAATTCATACACAAATTGTTCCATGACATTTGTTGCTATCTATCTATGTGTCAACACTCCCTTCATGTCCACACTCTCTTCCCCGGTTTATCCTTCAGTCTTTTCACCCCTCTTTGCCTTCTCATGTTTGTTTTGGGGGCAGATGTTGTCCATTTGGTCTATATAGTTGATTGTTCTGTGTCAAGGAGGTTTGGTGGATTGACCGATGAACCATGAATAAATTATCCATGGAAACCATTTACTAATGTTATTAAAGAGATTACCATTTAGGTATGTTTCATCATTGCTACCTCGCACCCTGACTGACTCATCTCCTCCCCGCGACCCTTCTGTAAGGGGATGTCCACTGGCCTACAGATGGGCTTTGGGTCTCCACTGCGCACTCCTCGCCTCATTCACAATGATATGGTTTTTTGTTCTGATGATACCTGAAACCTGATCCTTTCGACATCTCGTGATCTCACAGGCTGGTGTGCTTCTTCCATGTGGGCTTTGTTGCTTCTGAGCCAGATGGCTACTTGTTTACCTTCAAACCTTTAAGACCCCAGACGCTGTATCTTTTGACAGCCAGGCACCATCAGCTTTCTTCACCACACTTGCTTATGCACCCATTTATCTTCAGTGATCGTATCAGGGAGGTGAGCAAAAGAGATTACCAAAGCCTTTTTTTATCTCCTTCCCACCACTAATCTGTCAGTTGGTCTCATTGTGGTAGCTTGTGTATTGCAGGAAGATGTGTCCATGGAATTTCAAATGCCTTTTAGAACAGGTTTCAGGGGAGCTTCCAGACTAAGAAGTAATTGGCTGTCTACTTAGGAGAAAGTAGCTGCTAAAAACCGTATGCAATGAACCCAAATATTGCCAGATACTGAAGGTCTAACGAATGGAAGCAGGGTAGTGTCAGAGATAGTGCCACAAGGTGGGCTCCTTGGGTTGAAAGACACTCAGAATATGACTGAGAAGGAGCTACCTTCTCTAAGTAGAGTCAGCTCAGGTGGTGTGAACCGGGGGAGTAAAGCCTTCAGGATCTTCATTTGCTGATGAGGCCCAACCCAAACTGAGAAAAAACCACTGCAAACACCAATTAATAGTTAGAACTTGGAGTGTACAAGTAGGAATCTAGGAAAAATAGAAGTCAACAGAAATGGAATAGATTAATAATGATTAATATCCTAGGCATTAGTAAGCTGAAGTCAACTGGTATTGACCATTTTTAAGCAGACAATCATATGATTTTTCTATGCTTGGAATGACACAATCTAGGGCAGCGGTTCTCAACCTGTGGGTCACAACCCCTTTGGGGGTCGAACGACCCTTTCACAGGTGTCTCCTAATTCATAACAGTAGCAAAATTACAGGTATGAAATAGCAACGAAAATAATTTTATGTTGGGAGGGGGTGTCACCACCACATGAGGAACTGTCTTAGGAAGGTTGAGAACCACTGATCTAGAGGAATTGGGCTCCTCCATTCATCATCCAAAAAGACATTTCAAGGTCCTTCTTGAAGAACAGTGTTGTCTGTCATGGGATTATATCTATCATCATTCAAAAACATTGAATCAAACAATTATTATTCAAATTGATGCACCAACCACTAAAGCTAGTGAAGAAGAAATTAAATAATTCTACCAATATCTTCAGTCAGATATTGATCGAACATGCATTCAGACTACATTGGTAAATACTGGCAATTGGAATGCAAAAGTTGGAAACAAAGAGGAAGGAACAGTAGTTGGAAAATAAGGCTTTGGTGATAGTGATGAAGATTGATATTGAATGATAGGATTTTGTAAGACCAGTATCTTGTTCATAGAAAATACCTTTTTCCAACAACTCAAGCAGAAACTATCCACATAGACTTCTCCAGAAGAAATACACAGAAATCAAATGGACTATCTGTGAGAAGAGACAATGAAGACGTTCAATGTAAGCTGTTAAAACCAGGCCAGAGGCTGACAGTGAAACACACCATCAATTGCTCATACATAAGTTCAAGTTAAAGCTGAAGAAAATCAAAACAAGCCCACTAGAGCCAAACTACAACATTGAGTCTATCCCACTTGAATTTAGAGAACATCCCAAGAACCAATTTGCTGCATCGAACACTAATGACAGAAGATCCGATGAGCTCTGGTGGACATCACGAACATCGTTTACAAAGAAAGCAAAAAGTCAGCAGAGTGAAAGATCAGCTTAGCTGTCAGACGAGACTCTGAAACTTGCTCTTAATCATAGAGTAAAGGCAAATGAAAGAAATGGCGAAGTCAATGAACTGAACAGAAAATTTCAATGAAATCTGTAAAGATCTAGAGTTGGAAAAATAAAAAGGACGAACACAGCCTATCTTAAACTGAAAGAACTTAAGAAAATGTCAAGCCTTGAATTGCAAGATTGAAGATTGTTTGGGGAACACATTGAATGACACAGGAAGCATCAAAAAGGAGTGGAAAGAAGACTGCAATGAGTCACTGGACCATTCCGGGAGATAGCCTGAGGGCAAGAGCCAGTGGTACTAAAGGTAGATGCTCAGACTGCACTGAAAGCATTCATAACAACAAACAAACAAAGGCTGTAGGAATTGTTGAAATAGTTGAACAAGTACATGAAGCACTCATGTGTCTGTGCCAAGAAGTTTGGAAGACAGCTACCTGGTCAACTGACTGGAAGAGATACATATCTGTACCCATTCCAAAGAAAGGTGACCCAACATAAAGTGCAAACTATGGGACAATATCACTGCTATCACACGCAAGTAAAATTTTGCTGGAGACCATTCGACAATGGTTGCAGCAGCACATTGGCAGGGAGCAGCGCGAGGTACGACTGGATTCAGAAGAGGACATGGAACAAGGGATATCATTGCGATGTCAGATGCATCTATATTGAAAGCAGAAAATACCAGAGAGATGTTTACTTGTGTTTCATTGACTATGCAAATGCATTCAACTGTGTGGATCATAACAAACTCTGGACAGAAGAATGGGAATCCCAGAGCACTCTCTGAGCTCTTTCAGAACTTGTACATTCATGACAAGGCAGCTGTGTAAACACAAGGGAATGTGGAATGATTTAAAATCAGGACGGATGTTTCAGGGTTGTACCCTCACACCATACTTATTCAATCTGTATGCTGAGCACGTAGACCAAGAAGCTGGAGTCTATGAAGAAGAATGTGACGTCAGGATGAAGGGAAGGCTTATTAACAACCTGCAATATGCGGATAACACAGCCTTCTTCTTGAAAGTGCAGAGGACTTGAAGCACGTGCTGATAAAAGATCAAGGATTACAGCTTTCGGTATGGATGATAACTCAATTTCAAGAAGACCCAAATCCTGAAGTTGTCAAGAATTTCATCTTGCTCAGATCTATAATCACTGCTCATGGAAGTAGCAGTCAAGAGACCAGAAGACCCATTGTACTGGGAAAATCTGTTGCACACGGCCGCTTTAGAATATTGAAAAGTAGGGAGACTACTTTGAGGACTAAAATGTGCCTGACACAAGTCCGGGCATTTCCAATTGCCTCATATGCACGTGAAAGGTTAAAATTGAATAAGGAAGACCAAAGAAGAATCGATGCATTTGAATTGTGGTGCTGGAGAAGAATATTGAAAGTACCATGGTCGGCCAAAAGGACCAATAAGTCTGTCTTAGAAGAACTTCAGTCAGGGTGCTCCTTCCAGGCAAGGGTCAAGGCTGTGTCTCACGTGCTCTGGGCATGTTGTCAGGAGAGGCCAGTCCCTAGAGAAGACATCATGCTTGATACGGTAGCGGCAGTGCCAAAGTAGAAGGCCCTCCACAAGGTGGATTGACACAGTGGCCGCCACCATGGGCTCAAGCAGAGGAGCAATGATGAGCCTGGTTCAGGACTGGGCCATGCTTCTTTCCATTGTTCAGAGGGTTGCTATGAGTCAGAACATCACCGTTGTTTTTAACTGAGTTCATACCAGTTCCTATCAAGTCCATTCTGACTTGTAGTGACCCATGAGTGTCAGAACAGAACTGTGGTCCACAAGGCCTTACAATGATTGGTTTTTTGAAAGCAGATCCCCAGGCCTCCTTGCCAAGGTATGCCTAGGTGGGCTCAAGCCTCTAATACTGCCATCCGCATCTGTGGGCATAACCCAGGGTATGCTTTGAGTTCATACTGAGGGCAATATGATTTAACACATCATTATACTTTGTATTTTTGGTTGCTTTTCTTGCATGTTATTTTCTTTGTCCAATATTACTGTGTTTGCCCTGAAAGCGCACTCACTTTGTCTTTTCCCCCCACAACAGTTATATTGACATATAATTCACATATAAAATCAATAGGTCAATCATATCAAAAAGACTTGTACAATCATCACCACAATCATTTTGGGACATTTTCTTTCTTGTGCTCATCGTTGTTTAGCTCCATACCATACTGTCTCCATAGAGTTATCTATCCTGGATTTCATATACTGAAAAAATATTTTATTCTTTAAAACCATTATATTGGGAGCTCTTACAGATGTTGTAACAGTTCATAATTCAATTAGATCCTGCATGATTATACAATTGCTGCCACCATCGGTTTAAAGAAATCATTCTTCTTGAACTCCTTGATATCGGCTCTTCTTTATCTCCTCCCTCACCCACTCTACCCCCCTGCAGCCCTTATTGTTATGTTATATATGTTATAATTTATTATTATTATTATCCTTGTCTTACCCTGTCGATTCACTTACAATTCTGTTATTCATACTCCTTGAGTGGGATTATACAGTCATCGTTGCTATCAGCTCCCCTGCCCACCTTCCCACCCCCTTCCATCTATTCCCATGCCCTCAGGGAATCCTTACTCCCATTACTTGTTCTGAAGGGTTATCTATCTTGGCTTTACAGAAAAATATCTTTAAACCAAAACAAACCAAAATTAACAATAACAATGTAAAATAGATCAAATACAATCTAAGAGAAAGCAGAAAATATTAAAAACTAAAACAAATTTAAATGTACTGTAAGGAAGATCAAATGATAGGCTGCTAAATTTCTACCTAACTACATCTGCAACGATCCACATCTGTAGCCCTTACCACATACATGTCCATTATGTATTTATGCAAGAATTGGTTCATTGGGTTCCTACAAGTGTTATGCCTTCTAAATAGTGCTTATTAAAGTAGTATTTAATTATATATGTTTGGAGTAGGATTATACTTCATGTGGGAAAGCATGTTTATCATTGCTCCCTAATTTTTTGGTTGTGAAGGAAGAAATTGACTGATAATTTAAATAGTCAAGCAACATCTCAAGTGTCTATTGAAGAAATAAAAACATTTAAATATAATTATTTGCTCTTTCAGAATTTATGACCTATTATTTCAATTACTTAAGACTCATTTCTTTCAAAAATTCATAAAGAAAGCTCCATATCCTATTATATGTTAAATCCCATAATTAGGTAGTTAATTCTGAAGTAATTGGAATGGATAAATAAAATTAGAATTAAATAATTGATGCTGCAATGTGTCCTTTGGCAATTAAAAAATCATTACTTTTAGATCTTATAAAATAAGCAATATTTCAGATAATACTAAAATAATAACTTTTTCCTTTCTAGACAAGTAGAATTACTGGTCTTAAGATAAGTCACTTATAAATAACCAACTATAGCTTTGCAGGTTTTTTGACATGGCTGTGAAGCTGTCTGCTCACTCACCCTCAGGGAAAGTATTTTGGGGTTTTTTTTTTTTAAGCCTAGGCAGGCCCTGTGGTGGAAATAGCTGTCCTGTCCTGAATCACCCACCCATGCTTGGAGCTGTGGCTCTCCCAGTGTCTCCTGGGGAATAAGTCCTTTTGGGGGACATTTTTCTTCAGGTGCTGTGAGATCCCTAGAACAGGAACACAGGTTGCAAGAGGCTTCCGACTCTGAGAAAGATATGTGTTCTGGGCTTGTGCAGAAACCTGACGACAGGTAGAGAAGTGGGAGGTCTCCTCTGATTCTGCCCCCGAGGAGCGAAAGAAGAACTGAGTGGGTCATGATAGTTTTCTGTGATTCCTAATTTACTTCGTTCTGTATGTCATGTAAGGACGTTCTAATAAAACCAAGTGTGATCAGAACTCAGAGTTTGTGGTATACTAATTTACTAAATAAAATAACAGCACAGAAAATTTAGCCTAGAAAATGTTTAAAATGTCAATTTATATACAAAAAATTAGCATACATACACTCACTGCCATCAACTTAATGCCAGCATTAGCATACTAACCATATTTAAGACTACCCATTTTAATCATATACATTTGAGTGGGATTATAATTGATGGAGGAAAGCATCGTTATACTTGCTCACTATAGTTGTGTGTGTGGAATACATTGGAATTGACTGGTAATTTAAATAGCCTTTACCAAAACTAACCTTCTACACACATTTTGTTAGCCTATGTATTTTGAATATCCATAAATTTTAAAAGCACTGCATATACAAAAATGATTTTATTATTCATGTATTTCGGTAATTTAGGTGGCCTCATCATACTCTCCAATTTTCCATTTCAAGACTGAAGAGTAGAAACAGACCCTACAATTTTTAAAAGAAACAAGGAATTGAGATAATGGCCCTACAAAGAGACCCATTAGATATGTAGAAGTAGAATGTAGTCAGTGTGTATTTTCCCATAAGAAGCATCTAATGGGAGGCCATCTTCCTGAATTAACTAGAATAGTATCCAAGGAAAACATCAAAGAGACCCAAAACTGTTATTGCCAAGGGAAATTGAGTATGCTCTTAAATATCAGTCATGTAGGTATGTTACCTATGGGATTTTTCATGTCATGCTCATAGCCCTCATTTAATTATGGTGTACTGAGAAAAAAATTAATCATTGATATTTCCATAATTTCTTTAAACTAACAGTGAAAAATGTCACAGATGAAATCTAATTCTATAGAAAAAGCTTGAATACAATTTTAATTGATCAGCAGAATGTCACAAATTATGTATCTTGATTAATAGACATTAGTAGTCAGATTTTTTCATCTTCACCTGGACCTTTTTCAGCCAATAGTCCAAGATGGATTTCTTTTTCAGAAAGGCAGAATTTTGTGAGATTCGCGTCCTTTGTATGTACCACCAATCTGCTCTAATTTTAGACTACACAGGCCTTTCTCTTTTAAAACAGAAGGCTGCAGATTGCAGTTTTGTCTGCTACCGTGACTCATCAATAAGTAGATGTTGAGCGATGATAGAGGCAGGAGCCGAGCAAGCAGCAAAAAGCCTGCACTGGCTCTTTGTTCCCCAAGGGCACCTTGCTTCCATGCCTACAGACATAGGAGCATATTGGAAACGGTCTTCCGAAGTATTCATCAAAGGTCTATAATGTGTCAGGTAGTAAACAGAAAACATAGTAGATAGGTTTGGACTTGGAAGCAAAAAAAAAAAAAGAAAGGTATTTTTAATGCCTACTATGTTTAACCAGTATCTATCACTCACTCACTTGCTGCCACTGAGTCCATTTCAGCTCATAGCAAATCAATAGGACATGGAACTGCCCCTGTGGATATCCAAGACTGTAACTCCTTACAGGTATAAAAAGCCATGTCTTTCTTCCTTAGAGCAGCAGGTGGTTTTGAACCTTGGAGTTGGCAGCCCAATGAGTAACCATTATGCCACCAGGGCACCTACCAGATAGTAAATGTTATGATGTTACATTGGCCCCACTGTATTACAGTAGCACGATTTCAGCTGTAAGGTCAATAGTATACAGTTGTACAGAATTAGAAAACAAGTCCTGGTGACCTAGAGGTTACGCGTTGGGCTGCTTAACTACAATACAAGATCAGCAGTTTGAAACCACCAGCTGCTCCGTGGGAGAAAGAATGGGCTTTCTACTCCTGAAACTGAAAGGGACCATTCTAACCTGCCCTAAAAGGTCGCTATGAGCCAACATCACCTCGATGGTAGAGAGTAGGAAAGAAAATGGTTAAATAAGCTTGTTTGTGTCTCTAAAATTCAGTCGTTAGACAATAATATCATTTTCAAAGGAAAGGAAAAAACAGTTTCCAAAACTCAATGTGCAATTTTGTACATTAAAGTTTTGTAGTTGTTTAGATTGCTGATTATAATGTTGTAAGTTTTCCTGTTATATTTTATATTGATAATAGTAACTTTTCTGTTGATATTCACATTGGTAGAACAAAGATTAGAAAGATATCAATACACATTTGTGCAGTTTTCCCTGAGTTGTGTGAGTGTGGAAATACTGATTTTGTTCCAAATTCCTGTCCATATTTTCTAGAAGGATTATTTTCATAAGAAAGAAATCTATACTCTCTCAAGATTGAGATCTAGGTCACCTCTAGTTCTGTTATTAGTTGACACTACACGTAGTGTCAATAAACATGAAGCATTTTAAATCTAGCCACTATGGCATGAGGTGTACGGAGAACAACGATGCTTAGAGTACATCTTTTCTGCCCTGAAGCCTGGGGGTCTTATTGCAAATGCTTTCAATGGCAGCTGCGACCAGGTCTCAGCTGTGAGGAAGTGAGTTGTGTGGGGGGTGGGGGTAGGACTCTCTAGGAGCCTTGTCATTAGCCTTCAGTGAAAAGGCCTTTCTGACACACCTGTCCAGGTGCACAGAAAAGACATATTGCCTGTACGTAACAACTTATTCAATAATGTTTAAATTTCTCCTCTAGAATATAGACCTCACTGCCAAAGAGCACACAAGGTGCACATCTATTAACAAACTGGAATATGAGAATGAAAGGCTCCGAAATGATCTTGCAAAACTTCATGGCAATGGAAAATCGGCTTGGACGAATCAAAATACATATGCAGACACCGTGAGACACGGCTACCAAAGCCCAATGAAAATGAAAGAAAGTGAAGATAGGTAAGCAGACTCATTACATAAAAATCGACATTCATAGTGCTTTAATGGAAATGGATTGGAAAGCATTTAAATTATCATTTAATTCTCTTTAATCCTTTAGCGATTATTTCATAGCAATAATGCCTTTGTAATATCAGCTTAAGGTGGAAGATATTTTGAACTGATTTAAGAGACAATGCATTATCATCCCTATTATTTAAAAAGTCTTTCAAACTTGTCTGAGAAGCACAAATACATAACAATGAAATGGGTAGGGTGTTAGAATGGAGCTTATTTGCTACTTCAGACCCATCTTGGAATCTGGGTATATAAAATATGAAAATAAGTAACATTAACGTGCGATTTTGTGTCATGGGAGCAAAGAAAATCAGATTTCAGTGTATAATTTTTATATATTAAATACACATTTAATTGTAGTACCCAATAACTACATAAAATATGTATCTTAAATCCATATTTAATATATAGAGGTATAAATATAGCCACATAAGAAGTACAGGGTGCTGTCCTTTCTGATTTACTTTCAGCAGTAAACATTCCTCTATTGTTGACACTGTGGCAGTGGCCACAGGCTTCTGCTCATTCCACCTGCCAGCTCATCGGTGCTCGGGGAGGAACTGGGTGTGCAAACGGCTTTCTGTGAGTGAAGAGAGGACTGGGAAAATCCGTATCTGCGTCCACATCATCCCCATATTTTTTAGCTCTCTTAATTCAAAACTTAAGTCAATACGTCAATCCGAAGACCGGAATCATTTATTCCATTTTTAATTAAAGTTTGATGGGGTTGTCCTGTTTCTGGAGGTCTTTCACTGTTTTCCCAACCTTGAAAATGGTCCAGAAAAGCAAATGAAGCAAGTTTCCTATTGGCAAGGCTCCCCGGAGCCATTAATGTGCCAGTATGTCCGGTGGGCCCTCAGCAAGGGCCCGGGAGTACCGAACTCCCTAAACTCACCCGACAGCAGAGGCGCTCCCGACCCGGGGTCCTGAGAAGTGCTGAACCCATCGGTTCAGACCCAGCTTTTCTCAGAAACCTCACATTGTTAACCTGGAAAGACCTTAAGCATTGCTTTCATATCCCATAGCATTTAAAATCTTAGGAAATTAGCCTTCAGAAGCAACCTCAATGTGCCCCAATTTTCCATCTAACACATGGGATTTGGTGAGGCTTATGGGTGAAAATTCACAGAAAACAGCGTTTCATAAGTATTACCCACTATTACGATTACTGGTGATAACAAAAGTATTATTATAATAATTATACTTCCCTATTAATTCATAGTGCCGCTAAGTCTATTTTGATAGATATATAAATGCCTGGCTATGACACTTCCTCAAAGACAGTCGTGTAGGGTAGAGGCGACTCACGCCAAGGCTATCTTTGTAAGTGAGCGTGCCAGTTCTACAAACCCACTGCCACTGAGTCGATTCTGACTCAGAGCGACCCTCTATCGACTTTCTGAGGTTGGAAGTCTTTTATGGGAGCGTGTAGCCTCACTTTGCTCCTGGGTTTGAACCTCCAACTTTGTGGTTAGCAGTCTAAAGCTGATCCAAAAGTTCCACCAGATAAATTCATAGGACATTTTCTAAAATGTTGTTCGCCATTCTTCCGAGTGCTGTATAGCTCTGCCCTGCTTCCACGACCTCCGCCTGCTGTGTCTTAGGACATCGTCTGGTCCAAGGCAGGAACCGCAACCACTCAGAAGTGCTCCTCAGTAACCGCTACTTGGCAGTAAAGCGGAAGAGAACGAGGAGGGACTGGCTGCTACCCGCAGCCAGGTCCTGACGGTGGGAATGATGTTGCAGGTGGTGGCAGCACAGGGCAAAAAGAGAGTGAGGAGGATACAACAGGGCCCTGGGCCATGTGCCCACGCTGACTGGCCAATAAAATGGAAAACAGCCCAAAGGGGTCCAATCTTGATGTTGGTGGAAGAACATGATTTCTAATGGATATTCTTTATAAAGTATCTCCCAAATGCTCTCTGTGTGAAAGAAAATCAAGCCCAGGGAGACGAGAAGGAGTCTTGTGTGCGGTAGATGGGCTCTGCCCTGATCCAGTCACTGTGTGGCAGAATATGACGTCCTATTCTGGCTGGTTCGGAACAACCTGGCAAGCCTTCGTGGAGGGCACCAGGTGTTGCTAAGTAAACAAAAAGACCCCGCTTCCTTATTTTGTGTAAGTGTTTGTATTGTTTGGAATGCCCTCTTCGTTCTTGTTTTGTGAGGCGCAGCAGAACGTACTGAAAGTGCCTAACAAAAACAAGGCCGTCGGGGCGCCCGGCGCCAGCTTAGGAAGCAAAGTCCTCCGCGGGAGATCGTCTTAATAAGCAGTGTGAACGACGATTTCTGCCGCAGAGCCCTGTGTCCTGCCAGCTGCATTTGTTCAAAGTTTCATTAAATTTGTTTTAATGCCTTGTCTGATTTCAGTCTTCTCCAGTGACCTGGTTTTTTAAAAGAAACGGCATTTCAAATGTTCTGAATAAATTATTAGCACATAAAACCCCCGACAGGAAAGAGTTGTCAAGCTGCAAGGACACTGGGCTCGCCGGAGGGGCGAACGCTAAGGCAGCTCTCTATTAATTTTAACAAGTGAGAAATGAAATAGCCTTCCTCTCCCGCACACAGCAGCAGTCAAACTGGAAATGCGTTATCTATTTACTAGGCATAAATTAATCCAAAAATATAAATCAATATACGAGGGGGCTTGACAAAGTTTGTGGGAAAATGCCATTATATTTTAATTCCATTTTTCCCCGAACCTTTTGAAGCCCCACGTATAAGTTATTTCTACATAGTATGCAATTAGCTTCTTAATTAATAAGAGGAAAGAAAGCTTTCAGGAGCATGTATACTGAAGAGACTGTTCCATAAGCTTCTCAAGCCTATAGTGTAATTCTTAGCTGCCTCTTCTGAGGATTTGAACACCATATTATTCATATAATCTTCTATCCACTTTGAAGTAGTTTGATGTGTGTTGTTTTACATAGGTTAGAGTGAAGTTAAGAAGTGTTTAATGTCTGTCCCCTTATGCATTTTCAGATATCTCTTGAGATTTGTTTTCCAATAAGATAGTTACTTAACACTTTTTAAAAATTATGAGTGAGATACAATTGAATTTGGTGAGAATGTGTTGAAGGACTTTAGATTCTAATTTTCAAGTTTTAAGGATAATTTACGAACTAATTTGGACTAATGACATCCAGAGCTATTTATATGTAACTAATTGTAATGGTAAATCGATTTTATAATAATCACATTATCTATGTGAGCTACTCATACATACTTAAAACTGAATTTATGGTTTTAAAAGTTTTATCATTTTATATTGGTTAAGCTGTCAGCAAGCACAACCATTAATCATTAAAACAGCTTCAATTCTAGTTAATAAAGTTTCTGTTACTTGAAAAAAAGCACACAAAGTCAGCAAGTATGTCATAACCACTATGAGATCTCTTCTCTCTCCCCACCAGAAAAAAGAAAAGAAAGAAATGTCTTTGGGGAGCCACAAGCAAGTTGAGAAAAAAATGTACCATAGCTTTGCTTAATAAAGAACAAAAGATAGACGTTTGGACAGGTCTAGACCGGGGAACTACTGACAAAACTGGGAGAATTATATGGAGTGTTAAAGTCGAGGCTAGAAAAGGTAAATGAGCTTGGGCTGTGCTGGGCTCCTCTTCTGTGCTGAGGACATTGCCCTGTAGCCCAGGGGACATCCAAGCAAGGACAGGATTGGATGCGCACATCTGAAAACTCTGAAAACTGTTGGAGAGTCTACTCGAGTCTCAGAGGCAGAGAGTTCTGCGCCCCCATCAAGTAACTGGATCCTGCCCTTTGGGGAAGAATAGACGGATCAAGAAAGAGGCAGGTGTGCAAACAGAGCAAGGGAATGGTGCGTGTCTTAAAATCAGGAAAGGGGTATGTGTCAGAGCTGTATCCTCTCTTACCATAATTACTCAATCCGTATGCAGAGAAAATGATCAGAGAAGCTAGATTATATGAAGAATGTGGCACCAGGATTGGAAGAAGGCTTAACACCCTTTGATAGGCAGATGACACACCTTGCTTGCTGATGAAGATCACAGATTGTAGCCTTCCTGTAAAGAAGATCCAAATCCTCACAACTGGACCAATAGGTAACATCATGACAAATGGAGAAAAGATTGAAATTGTCAAGGATTTGGTCTTGCTTGAATCCCCAATACAAGTTCATGGAAGCAGCAGTCGAGAGAGCAAAAGAAGCGTTGCATTAGGTAAATCTGCTGCTCCAGACCTTTGTAGAGTATTAAAAAGCCAGAATGTGACTTTGAGGACTAAGGTGCACCTGACCCAAGCCGTGGTATTTTCCATTGCCTCAGAGGCATGTGAAAGTTGGACATTGAATAAGGAAGATTGAATTGTGATACTGGAGAAATATGTTGAAAATACTATGGACAAACAAATCTGTCGTGGAAGAAGTAACGGCTGGAGTGTTCCTTCGAGGCAAGGATGACAAGATTTCGCCTCCCATACTTTGAAAAGGTTGTTAGGAGAGACCAGTCCCTGGAGAAAGACATCATGCTGGGTACAATGGAGGGGCAGCAATCAAAAGGTGGAGGCTGTCAACCAAAGGATTGACACTCTGGCGCTACAGCAATGGACTTGGGCATGGGAATGACTGAGGATGATGTAGACTGGGCAGTGTGTCCTTCTGTTGTGCTTAGGGTCCCGATGGGTCAGAACTGACTCCATGGCGCCCAACAATACAGCAAACGGTGGAGACCTTGGAAAAAGGCCTGCCGAAAAGCACGGTGGACATGAGCTTATGACAAGATACTCCAAGCCTTCAGAAATAATCTTTTAGATAGCTTTTAAATTGATATACTTAGCATTTTATGCAAGGTGGTTTTATGAAGTATTTGAACAGCTGTAGTCTAGAATAAGAACTCGTCAGATATAAAGATGATTTAAAGCAAAGTGCTAATCTAGTCCTTTCTTTTCCATCTCTACTTTTTATTGATCTTATAATAAAAAGAATGTGCCTATATAAATTTTAGTAATTAACACCATAAAACTGGATCTATACATCCAAAGCAAAGTGGAAAATTGAGGTAATTATTTAGATAATTTAGAATAAATAATGCTTTGCCTGACATCTCTGTACAATTGAAATTATGAAGAGATATATATTTCTTTGAAATGTAGATGGGAGACTCATTGAAATGGAAAGGTTCAGCTACAGATTATTTGCAAGGCACCATACAATTGTTGTACTTCTATTTGAATTGTGGGATGTTTCATCTTATTGTGCACATCATAAACCATGTATTTCAATTTAATTTGCTGTTCTGTTTCCATGGTAATTATGGTTTGTGAGAATGAGTTTAAAAAAAAGATGTATTTTAAGATAAGTAAAAATGGAAACATGTTGTGTTTGTTTTATGTGCAAATTTACAGATGCCTCACTTAACTTTTATTGCTATTTGTATGCATAGCTCTGAAAATGTTTGCATAATAAGAAACCATGGTATATAGATAGTTTGGGGATAAGAACAGAAAAATAATATGATTTTCTTTAGCTGTCAAATTAAGATATAAAGAAAGGCTTTGTAAATGCTTGATATGTACTATGATGGAGAGTTTGATTATTAAAACTAGTAATTTACATTGATGGCATTTTATATGTCCTTGGTATGATTATTTTTATTAAATTTTTACCTATTTTCATGAATTAATATTCAGAAAATATAATTCTCAAACAGCCTACACTGTTAAGATCCTCATGTGCAAAAATTTAGGATACATTAATTTATTTGGTTTATTTTATTGAGTCTCACCTTCTAACCTATCGCTCTGCACAGGCAACCACTTCCATATCATGTCTTTCATCTAAATGACAGGATTTGAAGTCAAGAAAGTCTGGATTTGGTGCCAAAATCACTACTTCCTCATCATTTATATTGATTAATAAGCAATTAATTAGATCAGCAGCTTTAGTCTCCTCATCTGTGAATAATGTCCACGTTGTAAGGAGCTTTTGAGGATGCAATGAGCTTTAACCTATGTAATAATCACAATGCCCGATCTTTACTGAACCCTTACCGTGTGCCCGGGATTGTGTTTTGAATGCTACCCGTGTATGAAGCATTCTAGGCATATAGCAGTCACTTCATGCAGAGAAAAACAATCAAGATCACACAGACGGAAAGCAACCTGCTCACAGCTACACAGCGGAGAAGTGGAGGAGCCAAGAAATTAGATAAATTGAAACTGTGTTGTAAACGATGAAATCCTCTAGGGCTTGGAAAGGATAGTGGATTAAGCTCGGTTGCTAACCAGAAAGCCTCTCCTAAGGAGAATGAGGAAGCATCTACTCCCATAAAGATTCCCAATCTTAGAAACCCTAAAGGGGCAGGCCCACACTCCCCACAGGGTTGGTGGGAGTCGGGGTCAGCTCGAAGGGAGTGAGTTCGGGTTTCAGGTTCGGGTTGATTTGAGTTTTATAGAAATTAGAATTGATATTATACAAAGCCTTGTTCTGGCCTCAAAAACAAAATGTAATTCTTTCAAGAGAGCCAGTAAAGTTGTGTGCTGGGAAAAAGAAGAAGAGCGTGTGTTTAAACTGTCAAGAACATGATGGATGAATATATGGGTTGTGATAAGAGATGTAAGAGCCCCAATAAAAGTATTTAATTTAAAAAACTGTCAAGGACAGCTGTATTGGGTGTTTTGAGATTTTCACAAATTGGTTTTATGTTATTAAATGACAAAAAAATGAAAGACTCGAAGAGGTGTTATAGGAAATAATAGCAGGAGGGGTTTAAAAAAAACAATTATAAGGTTTTCTGAAGTGAAGAGGAGGGTATTCATCAGGAAAATTATTTTCAAAGAAATACCCAGATGCTCAGACGACTTTGTGATGTTGCCCTCCCTGGGGCCCCTCGGGAAGACAGCAGGAAAAGGGAAGGCCTTTGCTGCGTCCCCCACCCTGTGCCAGCAGAGCAGCCATAACCCTGCGTTCTCTTTCAGCCTGAGCCAAGACTGCGAGACAGCCAGGAGCACGCCTCCACTGCCGCCTTTGATTTTTCAAACCAAGGAAATGGCCAGCCCTTTGGTTAGTGACGACGAAGTATTCCCACTGGTGAGTGGCTGGTTGTTGGAATGTTTCCCCTCTAAAGAGTGATCGCTTCCCTCTTACCACTGATAGCAATATGCTGATGGACACGGTGATTGAAACTTGTAAAAGGTGCTCCTTCAGCAGCAGCCATGGGGCCATCCCTAGCTAGGAGGAAAAGATAGCATTTTCGTGAGTGGTTCTTAGTCTCTGGGGCTGACCACAAATCGCCGCTAATGTGCACATTCCTTGGACCCTCACAAGCCACACGTGATCTTCTGTGTCTTTTTAAAGAAATTTTTCTATTGCCAACAGATGCTCAGATGCTAAGTGGACCACTTGATGGCTTCCCAGGAGGGGAGCACATCAGTGTACGCAGATCCACAGAGCAAGGCCAGCACTCCGAAGGCCCCCCGCCCTCCCTTCTGCCTGCTCCCAAGTGGCCGCTGTGCTTACTTCGAACACCGTGAACGAGCTTTCTCCACTTGCGAATTTAAGCTAGTAGAAATAGAACCACACTGTATGAGTTCTTTTATGTCTGGCTTCTTTGATTCAACACGATGTGTGTGACATTCATCATCCACGTTGTTTCAGTTACTCATTTTCATTTCTCTGTGGTACTCCAAGATATGTAAATACCATGTAGGGGTACTACCACTTATTGAGCCATCCTACTGTGACGGGGGGTTGTGTTATTTCCACTTTGGAGCTAATACAAATATTGCTGCTAAAACAAACACTCTTGTGCCGTGCGTTTGATGCACATACGAGGGGACTTTAAAAAATCCGGGAAACAGTTCCTTTATCTTTTCATTCCTTTTTTTCGTGAACTTTTTGAAGCCCCTACTATGTACACATGTCCACTTAATATATACCTAAGAGTCGAATTGCTGTGCCATTGAGAGCAAATAGACAGACAGACAGGTATAGATGTAGACTTAGCTATAGATATGTATGTTCGGCTTTGGGAGGTACTGTCAAGCAGGTCTCCTAAATGTCTGCGTCAGTTACTACCCCATAAATATCATATAAGAGTCATCTTTGCTCTGTATGCTTTCCAACACTTGGTATTATCGGTCTTTTGAAGGTTACCCATTCTGGTTGCTATGTAATACCTATTGTGGTTTTAATTAGAAGTTATCAATTGCCTAATGTATACTTCAGCATTTTTTCACATGTAAAATATCATATGTTGATATCCTTCTGTTTAAAGTGCTTGTTCAATTTCCTTGATTAATTTTCTGTTGGATTATCTTTATTTTAAGTGCTTTGTAGGAGTTCTTTATATATTCTAGATATAAAACTTTTGCTGTTTTCATGAACTGCAAAGATCTTCTCCCACTCTTACTTGCTTCTTCACTTTCTTAGTGATTTTTTTATGAAGAGAAATTCCTAATTTCACTATAGTTCACTCAACAAATCATTTATTTTATTGTTAGTACATTTGGTGTCCTATTTTTGTTGTACATTTTCCTTCATTTGAGTGTTTATGATAAAGTAAGTGAAGGTTTATAGCACCGATCAGTTTTCCATTCAGCAATTCATACACATTTTGTTTCATCTCATTGGTTGCAATGGCTACAATGTAGCATCACTTATTCCTCTTCTTCCCTGTGTTTCCTGTCCTCATGTTCTAACCCTTCTGCACTTTGTCTTGGGTAAATGCTGCCTTTTGATCTGCAGTGATTGAGTACTCTAAGTTGTTCATAACTTCCCTAGTGCTATTGTTCCCTTTCAAGGCTTGCTTTACTGTCTATTAACAACACTTTCCCCGTTCTCACGTGTGTAAAGGCATTATCCCATGTCATCTTCTATAAATATGGGTTCTTTGCTTTTCATGTAGATCCTAAATCTACCTGGAATTCATTTTTTTGTATGGTCTGAGATAGAGACCTAGATCACCTTCTTCTATGTAAATATTCAATTGTCTCTGGACCACTTATTCCACTCTTGTAGATTATGTTGGATATTCCATATTCACAATCAAGATAATAATAGTTTGATTTCTTGTTTTAAAGTCTTGACACTTATTTTTTCTTCTTTTGCTTACTGTACTGACTAGGAGCTCCAATAAAGGTTGGATGCAAATGCTACTCCCAACATCCTCCTCTACTTCTCAGTCACAAGGCAAATCTTTCTGTTTTTCACCATTACATATGATATTTGCTATAAATATTTTATAAGTTGTTTGGATTACTTTTTACCCCCAAAATAGAGATTGAATTTTATCAAATGCTTTTCCTACATCTATTGAAATATATTGGGGGGGGGTTCTTTTGCTCTGCAAATGTGATACTTTATCTTGATTTTAAATTATTAAACCAACCTTGTATTCTTGGAATAGACCCCGCTTGGCCATTGGTTGTGGAATTTTTGCTTTATGCTTATGATAGAAAAAGCCGATAATTTGCCTTTGTTGTGCTTTTCAAATGTTGATCCATGCTTATCCTGACCTCATAAAACAAATTGGGAAGTGATCCTAATTTCAGTTTTTATATTTTTCATTTCTTGAATCTTTGTGAGTTTTAATTCTCTTGTGAACGCGATTCATTAAAGGGGCATTCTCAGAAGAAGGGGCGTCTGGGAAGCAGGCTAGGAGAGGGGTGAAAAACTGCAACTTCCCAAGTGAGACAGGAAGCTCCAGTTGAGTGTCAAGGGCGCTATTGGCAGCCAACAATAATGTCCAATGCAGGAAGGTCACAGGTCAGTGGGTGGAAAGTCTTGTGGATCAAGTGGCAGTGGAAGCACCTCAGTGCTGGCATGGGTCCCCATATAGCTCCTCCAGCTCCAGGGCTATGGCTCCATCAGTGTAGTTCCATGTGGCTTGTCAACAGGAAAGTAAAGCAGAGAGAGTGTGTGTCCTGCCTCCAGGGAGGAAGACAGGAATTCCCAGAATCCTTAAGAGAAAGCCATGCCCAGAGGCACCATTGAATATCACCTGATTGGTAGGCTCCAACTGCCAACCCTTCACTCAAGTTGACAGATTATGGAACTGCCCCACTTTCTTTGCTGTAAAGTAGGACCAAAAACTCAATGCCATTGAGTCAATTCAGACTCACTGCTACCCTATAGGACAGGGCAGCTCTGCCCCTGTGGGTTTCTGAGGCTGTAAATCTTTATGGGAGTAGAATGACTCATCATTCCCCTGTAGTCCATCTGGTGGTTTCAAACCTCTGACCTGGTGGTTAGCAGCCCAAAGCATAACTATGGCACCATGGCTCCTTATTGTAAACTGGGAAGGATCCTTAACATTAAGCCGGTTCCTGTGTCAATAGATGCATCTTTCTGTGAACTTTCTGGCATATCATATGCTTACCAAGGCTCCGTGTGCAGGAAAGGCAAATCCATACGTAAAATCCGTGTCAATCCTGACCAGGATAAATATTGACCTTTTCAAGGTATAAGGGAGATGATATCACCAAATTGCCACCAAAATGGTGGTTGGTGTCCTTGAGGGATGGTGCCATACTAGGCGCTCCACTGTAATCTTTGTTTTAAATAGGTTAGCCATTCAATAGGAAGAGTAGATCGATGATGGTCCTTGGTGAAAGGGAGACCATGCTATTGGACCCATGCGCAATCCTCACTGAGGTGGCCGGAAGCAGAGGCTGGATGACATCAGCTGATCCAGTCAACCTGCCTTTTAGGGCTCAGTGCAGGGCAGGAGCTGTTTTACAAATAATTTCGTTGTCGACTGCAGGTGTCATGGCCTTGTTCAGGGACCTTAAAGGTCTGTAACCCAGCTCGTCCACTGAACCTTGTCAGAAGCCCCACAGGGTATTTTTCTCCACTAGAGACCCCTCTAGTTAGGATGCTCCCAGGCCTTCTGGCCCCCGCAGAAATGCTGCTTGTGTACCCCATTCCGACCTTGCTACAGAGCCCGACTTTCTCTAAGCCTACCTCAAAAAACAGCCTCTGTGTCACCTGAAAAATAGACCAGGTGCCTCACTCTTCCCAAGTATGGGCCATATTCCCTTCAAATCCCAAAGGGGCCCACCCAGGGTGGGGCTGCTTTCCTCGTGATAGACGAGGGAAGTTGAATCAATTTGTGCTTCACTCAGAAGAGGGTGCTGTGCTAGGCCATGCTATGGCACCTCTAAAATTGCCACCAACGTGCCAAATGCTTACATCTTGATGGATTTTCTCTTACCCTCCGCAGTGTGTCTGCCTTCCCAAGGCCTCTATATACTTGCCACTTCTTGCCCATCAGTGTTCTCAACCTTATGTTCATGTTAATACAAGATGCCCAAACAGCTCACGCCCCGTGGAAATGTATTTTGGCAGTATAGCATTGGAGCAAGCCTGTGGGTGGATACTGTCGTCCATCCATGTGAATGCTGACTGCTTCTGACCAGGTATTAAACAGACTCTCTGAGTCAGATCAATAGCAGCCACATACCCAGGGCTGCAGTATTCTATGACAGTAAAGATGCCGTCTCTGGCCCAGCCGCTACAGCGGAGGTGACTATGTCTACAGCGATCCACTACCATCTGCCAGAATCCATACCAGGTTTTGGCAGGGGCCAGACTAGCAAACTGAGCCCTCCTCCAACAAGGCTCACTTGTTTACAGATTGGTCCTGCTTCAACACCGGGACTGAAGCAAACCCCAGGTCACAACGCTAAAAGAGAGCTTCCCATTGACATTTTAAAAGTGACCTAACATTTTGTTAGGTTTTGGAATGAACCAAACCCAACCCACTGCCATTGAGTTGATTTCCAGTCTCTGCGGCTGTGGAGGGCTTCCAGGGGGGAATGTCTCACAGGAGCAGGACGCATCATCTTCTCCCACAGAGCGCTACCAGGACTCTGGTTCGCAGTCCAACTCTCACCCTCCGGCACCACCAGCCCTCCTCTTTTGCAGTGAACCCTGTAAAGCCAACGAATATTTGCCTTTTCTTCAGCCGCAAGTGTTGCTGTGGTTGTTTTTGCAAACGAGCACTGGACAGCTCACACTTAAGACACAGCACATCCTGTTAGGTTGTGCAGGTGAGACACCCCACCCCCGAGACCCCCAGCATTAGGGCCCTCTAGGAGCCGGTGTCCCCCATGTGCCACATGCCAACTCCAGACATCAGTTCGATCAATTAGCATCCTTGTTAAACCAATTCTTCATTTTCCCCTTTTATAACTCTTCTTTGCCCTTTTCTATTAAAATCTTTAACTTATTGGAGTTGCTAATTTTCAGAGAAGAATCATTGACTTGGCAAATTAGTGGCGTGCTTTCCAGGCAGGCCTCAGGGCAATTACATGTTCCCTGCCTTTGCCCTTGGACACGGCGCCACTCATGCCTCGAGCCCTCCAATGCGGCGCTGCTGTGTGGTTTGCAGTTCCCCGTGGCTCGTCAGCCCTGGCTGCAGTGCGCTGGCACAGGGGTCAGTGCAAGGCGGCGGAGGTTTCATTCCGAGGGGCAGTGTGTGTCCGGGGAGGAGCAGGCTCTGTGTCTCTTCTCTAACCCGTCTTTCTTTCTCCCTTTAGTCTCCCCCAGATATGTCCATCCCAGCTGCTTTGGCTGCCCAGCATTTCCTTCTGGAAGAAGAGAAGCGAGCGAAAGAACTCGAAAAACTTCTAAATACACATATTGATGAGCTGCAAAGACACACAGAATTCACTCTTAATAAATACACCAAGCTGAAACAAAATAGACACATATAGCTTTTAAACTTTTTTTTTTCAATTTGTCTCCCCCATCCCAAGACGAAAGAAAAGAAGAAAGAGCCCTGGCAAAATATTTACAAAGCCCATTCACGAAACTGAGAAATTTTGTTCTGTATTCTTGAGTAAATCGTTTGTTAGGCAGCCAAAAAACAGTATTTTATTCCACAAAGCTGTTTGTTTTTCGGCATTAACATACTAAATTGTTCTACTGTCGAGTTACGATAAAATAAACATGACAACTCCAGCAGCGGTCTCTTCCCAATCTAAGGAGTATTTTGGAATTCACTGTGCCGTCTCCCCTGGAATCATGTGGACTAAAATCCCATTTCCTCTGGAACAACGCAAATACGGAATGAGAGGTGCCACGTCCCAAATACAATGAATCAAGTGCAGCCAGTTGCACTCGGTTTGAAAACTCAAGGATTCTTAAAAATAAAAAATATATATATTATTAAAGTATTTGGGGCTACCCACACACACTGTTACACAGTTTCTTTTTTTGTTATAAAGCTTGCTTTATTGTTTGTACAGTCATCTTTCTACTGCTTTTGTTTTTAACTCAATAAAGGACATAGAATGCGCTATTCACACATGTGAAATGCATGCGCCCAAGATGAAGGTGTTACTATTAGAACTAATTACTGCACGGACGTGAACATGATAAAGAAAATAGAAAGAATTATTGTTGCTACTTTCTCCTTTGTAATCACCTCTGTTTTTAATGCAATAAAGGGCATACAAAATTCTACGGACTATAACTTAAATGCCAAATATGTATAAAACTGGTAATAGCATAGTAATGAGCAATGCCATTGAGGTTGCAAATATACACCATGATAATTCAAGATTCTTTCTTTCAAAAAATAGGATCTTAGGATCAAGAGGTTCCATTTTGAAAAAGAATGCATATATATGATGTTGAAAAACTGATGCGTGATTCAAGGTAAAATCGTATAGCACCTATAGCCGCGAAGTCTTCAGGTAACAAGTGTCCCTTTCACAAGATGGAAGCGTAACCTCAGGTGATGGGACCACGTGTATCAGAAGGCTTCAAAAAGTTCATGGAAATAATGGACTGTTTTTTCAAAAATTGTTTGAAGCCTCCTCGGATTTGAATAGTTCTGGATATTTGCCATGTGCCTTCACACAGCATTATACACTTAACCCCCAAGCAAATCCATAAGTGAGCAGGGCTAGTACACTTGACCATGGGATACGTTAAGACACTGACTCGGAATCATGGTCAACAGAAGAGTCAGAGAAGGAGCCTGAGCCCCCATTCCTGGTTCGGTTCCTGTATCACCTCTTGGCAGCAAGCAGGTGGACAGGGCAAGGCATGTCTGATGGCAAAACATCACAAATGTGCAAAGCCTTTCGAGTACCCATCGAAAAACCTTATGAAGGACTACTAAAGGCTAGGGGCCTTGGTGTCCACAGTGCTTGAGCACTTGGCTGGCAAGCAGTAAGTCAGAATTCCTAAGCCACCAGTTGCTTCCGGGAAGCAAGACGGGGTTGTGTGCTGCCCTAAAGTTCATAGCCTTGGCAGCCCTGTGCAATGGTTTCAACACTGTCCTGAAGGGTGGCTGAGTCAGAATCCACGTGATGGCAATGTGTTACAGATCATGGTTTACCTCCCTTCTGTGTTGTGCTCCGTCACTCAAAAAACACTCTTGCGCTTTTATGTCTAGTTTCTGTTAATTCATTGCAATGGCCATGCAGAATTCACGGACAATATTCATGATTGGTTTATTGAGGAAGTTAATGGGGGGTGGGGAGAAGAAAGGCTTAGGATGTAGTTGTGTGTTCATCAGGACATATTACAGAGTTCTTTGAGGGTGGCTAGCAAACATCCAAAAGCGAGCCTCTCCGCTGTCAGCCTCGAGCCAAAAGCGTTCAGCTCCTTGGGTCAGTAATCACAGTTCCCCCAATTAAGTGCCCAGAAGCACCCCACTCCACAAGCCAGCCTCCAGCCCCAAAGCACTCAGCTTTACTTGCTCTGTGCCCTGGGACGTCCACTGCTCTCTTTCATGCTCTGGCCGCTGGTTCTGCTGTGGCTGCTCTTCTGGATGTCACAACTGTGCTCTGGATCACTGTACAAGGATCCCAGGGTCCATAAGACATGCTCCACTTTGGGCTCTGGCTTGCAGTAAGATCTCCTCTGATTCTCAGAGGGCTCATTTCATACCCAGAAGGATGGCATCCAATGAAGCCTGGTCACAATCGCAGATTAATCCCATCAGTATCTTCCCCAACCTCCATACCCAGACCCATGCAGACAAAGATTGATGGCAGCTAAAGACTGTGGCTAGAAGAGTGACATCAGATAATTCACTGCCCCTGCATTCAGTAATGTCTACCTAGACATGAAAGCGGTGGTGTAGTGGTTATGAGTTGGGTTGCTAACTCCAAGGTCAGCAGTTCAAAACCACCAGATAGCTCCATAAGAGAAAGGATTTTCTACTCCTGTAAAGAGTTGCAATCTTGGAGACCCACAGAGGCAGTTCTGCCGTGTCCCATGGGGTAACTATGTGGGTCAAATCAACTTGATGGCAGCGAGTTTTTTTTCAATTTGTAGAGAATTGTCATCTTAGTAACACTGACCCTTACAATCTCTGAACAAGAATCTCTTTCAATCTTCTTTCCTTTTTAAAATACTTTGTATTTTTTGATGTATAAGGCTTGTATTTATTTTGTTACATTTATTCCTAGATATTTTACTTTATTGTTATTTTAACGTTTAATTGCATTTCTTAATTTCATTTTCAGATGGTCTATTGTTAGTCTACAGAAATAGACTTTTAAATTTTGTTCTTGTATCCTTTGACCTTGCTAACCTTGTTTATGCTAGGTGTGTGTGTGTGTGTGTGTGTGTGTGTGTGTCCCATGGGCACACATTCCTTAGAATTTTCCACAAACAGAGCATTTTGTCTGTGAATAAAGACAGTTTTAATTTGTCTTTTACCATATGGGCACCTCATTTTTTCCTCCTCTCTGATTACACTAACTAGAAACTTCTAATACAATGGTGGGTAACAGTGGTAAGAGCAAACATTATTGCCTACTCCCTGATCTTAGGGGAAGCGTTCAGTCTTTGTATGAGTTTTTGAGCTGCCTTTAATCAGACTGAAGAAGCTCCCATGTGTGTCTAGTTAGAGTTGTTTTCATGACTAGGTGTTGGATTTAGCTCAATGGGCTTCTTGGACAGATTGAGATGATTATGTAGTTTTTGTACTTTATTGATATACCGTATATACTTGAATATAAGCCGACCAGAGTATAAGCCAAGGTACTTAATTATTACTTGGGAAACCAGAAAAACTGATTGACTCGAGTATAACCCTAGGGTGGAAAATGCAGAAGCTAGTGGTGAGTTTCAATAATCAAAACAAATGAAAATAAAATTACTAAAAATTGAGACATCAGTGGGGTAATGTATTTAAATTTTCTTAAATAAAAAACATAAATAAAAGGACAAGTCATTTAACATTAGTAAACCAGCACAGTAAGTGGAAAATAGGTTCAACAAAAACAATAAGGTTTCAACAATGATACCTTAAGAGTACTATTCCCTGAGCTCAATCAGCAACCAAGCTAAAATGCAAAGAGTTAGAATGCTTCAAAACTGGATTCCTCATCGTCATCCGTATCCCAATGCAGAGTTTCAGCTGGTGTGAGGTCATCATAGACACTGTCCTCACTGAGATCGCCGTCATCACCATCACTGCTGTCATTTTCATACAAAGCACAGTCTTCACTGCCATCCATAGCATTACTAATACTACATTTCTGGAAGGCACATCACACCATGTCTTCTGGAATGTCTTCCCATGCATCTTGAACCCACTTTGTTATTAACTCTATGTCAGGCATCATGAGATTTCCTCCTTTTGTTAGTGGGGCTTGATCAAATGATATCCATTCATGCCACATCCTTCGCACGCGGTCTTTAAAAGGCTTATTCAAATATACACGTCATAGGACGGCTCTGATTGGTTAGATGTGAGTAAACAAACATCCAAAGCCCTGTAGTGTCAGCTGGGCTTTAAATGAACAGCGGAGAAACGGCAATCACCCGCGAGATAATGGGCACTCATCCCGTTACCTGTGTGGGGGGGGGGGCGGGAGAGGGCAGCAAGATGTTACAGCTCGCTGGAATACCACTAACCCGTGTATAAGCCAAACCCCAGTTTTTCAGCACATTTTTTGTGCTGTAAAACTAGGCTTATACACGAGTATATATGGTAATACATTTATTTGTTTACTTATAGATGATAACCCAATCTTACATTACTGGAGTCAATTCTTTTTGGCCATGGTGCATAATTTTCCTTTTTTTCATGTTGTTGGATTTGGTAGGCAAATATTTTGTTGAAGATTTTTTGTATGTTCTAGACGTAGGATATCAGTCTATACTTGCCTTACTGAATGAATGGGTATGTTTTTCCTACTCTATTTCCTGGAAGAGCATGTGATGGATTGTTAACCATTATTTTTAAGAAAAAATATCTTATTGTGCTTTTGATGAAAATTTAGAGCCACCATTTTAAAACAGCATGCAATATTTAGGTATGTGCACAGCATTATGGGAACTAACCCAGGTTGGAGTTTGGATATTCTGGGGGAGAGAGAGAAAAAGACAGTCATGTAAGGAAGGCTTTCCAGAGGAAGTTGAGTCTTGGAAGATCAGTGGAGTTAGCACAGGCAGGGCCAGCAGCAGGGGCATGTTACACAGAGCCCTCTGCTCAGTACACTGTTGTTATCCTCTTGCAAGCCTCATCTTTCTCCACAGGAGTGGCTGGTGATTGCAAACTGTTAGCCTTGTGATCAGCATAGAAACTAAAATTTAAAATACCCATTAATTACTAAAAAATATTCAGTAGGAATACAACTGCTAAAAGCATTTTTAGGATTTATATGCTGGGGGAAAATTATAAAATGCTGATAAATAGATCAAAGATTAAATACATGTAGAGATATACTTAGTCAAGGACTTGAAGTCTCAGCATTGTAAAGATGCAGCTCTCCCCAATCTAACATACACATTAAAGATAATGCCTATCAAAGGGCATTTATAGAAGTCTAAATACAGGCAAGTACATATATATGTAAATATATTTATATATGACGATGGGGAAATAAATCTGTGTGCATATATTTATAGGTTTAGTATGAAGGTAGCAGAAGGACATTGAGCCTCCACTCAAGTACTCCCTCAATGCAAGAATACTTTCTTCTGTTAAAGTGGCATTCCATGATGCTCACCTTCCTGGCATGATCACTGAAGACAAATGTGTGCATAGGCAAATGTGGTGAAGAAAGCTGATGGTGCCCAGCTATCAAAAGATACAGCGTCTGGGGTCTTAAAGGCCTGAAGGTAAACAAGCAGTCATCTAGCTGAGAAACAACGCCCACATGGAGAAGCATACCAGCCTGTGTGATCACAAGGTGTCTGTTGATGGGATCAGGAATCAGGCATCAAAGGACAAAAAAATCATATCGTCGTGAATGAGGGGCAGAGTGGAGTGGAGATGCAAAGCCCATCTCTTGGCAACTGGACATCCCCTTACAGAAGGGTCGCAGGGAGGAGACGAGCCAGTCAGGGTGCATTATAACAATGATGAAACATATAATTTTCCTCTAGTTCTTTAATGCTTCTTCCCACTACTATCATGATCTCAATTCTACTGTTCAAATCTGGCTAGACTAGAGGGTGTACACTAGTACAGATAAGAATTGGAAACAGAGAATCCAGGACAGATGAACCCTTCAAGACCAAAATGAGAGTAGTGATACCAGGAGGGTAAGGGAAAAGTTGGGGAGAAAGGGAACTGATCACAATGATCTACATACAACCCCCTCCCTGGGGGATGGACAACAGAAAAGTGGGTAAGGGGAGACATCAGACAATACAAGACATGAAAAAATAATAATTTATAAATTAACAAAGGGTTGTGACAGGAAGAGGGTCCGGAAGGGAGAGGGAAAAAATGAGGAGCTGATACCAAGGACTCAAATAGAAAGAAAATGTTTTTAGAATGATGATGGCAACAAATGTACAAATGTGCTTGACACAATAGATGGATGGATGGGTTGTGATAAGAGTTGTAGGAGCCCCCAATAAAATGATTTAATAAATAAATAAAATTTTAGAAAAGATAATGCCTATTAAAATCCCAGTAAGATTGTTTTGATAGATATAGCAACGCACCACACTCCAAACTCACTGCCTCCAAGCCAATTCTAACCCATCATGACTCTACAGGACAGACTCGAACTGTCCCCGGGGGGTTCTGACTTTTTACATCTTTATGGGAGCAGACAGCTTCCTCTTCTTCCTGAGGAGTTACTGGTAGTTTCAAACTACTGACCTTGGGTAGGGTTAGCAGTTCAATGTGTAACCCACTAAGCTTCCAGGACTCCTACCGGAAGAGAGAGAGAAGATTACTCTACTCAGTAAATAAGAAGGTGAAGGAATTAGAACGGTTAAAACAGATATTGAAAGAAGACTTGAGTGGGGGAATTTCAAGACTTGCCATGCAGGGACGGTGATGACATCCTGATTAGGAATTTCGCTTTAACCCAACACAGCAGCCTTAGCTGTCACTTAGCGGGGGCTTCGTTTTCTTCCTTTTGTTTATGTTTATTTTTACCTCTGTCAACCCTATCGGGTAACTTTAAAATGTGTTCTGATCCTTAACTGTCTGCCTGTTTTTAACAAGGGTGCATTCCAATTACACTGCCTGTCAGAACCTTTCTAACTTCAGGGAGTGGGGATCCAACTACCCTAAGGCCGATCCCCATCACATGGTGCTTAGCCACACCTTCACCTTCTAAATTTTGACCCATTCTCACGCCAGACATCCTTTCCGCAGACCTCTCCGCTTCGCTTCTCAGTTCAACAACCCATAGCAATGGCTACACAGAACTCATAGACCATATTTATAGGTAAGTGCCTTGTGAAGGAATAGGGTCAATAGCTGCAACTCAGAATCCAGATAAGAAGCATGAAGGCAAATCTCCCTTTTAGTGCCGGATGTGCTTCAACTCCTCTAACGGTGCAGGCTCCCGTCTGCCCCTCAGGACAGGCTCTTCTTGGGCAAGCAGCCTGTCACTACCAGCTCTGCACTACCAGCACTACCCCTTGTACACCATATGCTGTTTTCAGCATTACAGCCCTTGACTTGGGTTTCAGCTCTCTTGCCATCTCTCTCTCTCCTGCCCCCAGCTTCTCTGTCTCTCCCTCCTCTGTTTCTTGTGCTTGCTTCTGTCTGTTTGACTAAGCTTTGGAGGGCTGACAGCTTAAGTACACAGCTTCTCATCAATTTCGAGGCATGCTGCTCCAGCCAGGAGTTCAACAAACCCTCTTGGTAGGCACTTCATTTGCATAGTAGGCTGGGCAGAGTGACAGCGCATTTCATTTGCAGACTCTATGGACCAATCCCTGCAAAGGGCATATGGATCACAGGACAGGCTGCAGTGCAGGTTGCAGACAAAAAGTATCAGATCAAGTTGTTTACAATTTACCCAGGAAATGTCAGTCAACCTGGCAAAAGTACTAGACTTCCTAGGGTAAACAACTAGGGTAAACTTAACGCCTTGGGCTTAGGGCGAAAATCGCTCAAGGGGGTTTTCTCAAGCACCAAAGCACAAGCCCACTAGTCTTAAGGGAGCACACACATCACTACAGGAAAGTTAGCTGAATTCACCGACCTAGGGCCTTACTG
This sequence comes from Tenrec ecaudatus, assembly GCF_050624435.1. NCBI lineage: Eukaryota > Metazoa > Chordata > Mammalia > Afrosoricida > Tenrecidae > Tenrec > Tenrec ecaudatus. The sequence goes on from NC_134533.1 coordinate 90,679,204, forward strand.
TGTGATCATCTGAATAAATCATCTCTTTGGCTAGCTTCCAGTGTTAGTATCTTTAGGCCTGTGCTCTTGAGCTTATTAAATCCCGAGGGAAATTTGTGTCTAAATTGCTGCTTGTAGAGTGTAATCCTCCTTGCCTGTTTTCTGAGGGCCAGACATGGGCAAAAGTCACAACACCTCAACATTTGCTATGTATTTGTTGACTTAACCCTCTATTTTTAGTATAAAATCTCCCACTTTAACTACACCCAGTGCCCTCAACCCAGAGCCCTGGCATTTTACTTTCTCCAAGAATAAAGTATCTTCCTTCCACCAAGTTTCTCATGACTACTTAAAACTGGATTTCAACCAATCTTTCCTTTTCAAGCTCCACTTTTACAACCACTTCCAGGAGGATTTGGCTACAACACTTTTTGAGTCTTCTGGGGCGCTGCAGTAAATGGAGGGGGGGGGTGTTGATTCTCAGCTGCTCCCATGGCCAGTTTACAAGTCAGCCTTCTTGTGGCTACTAAATCAGCTAACATTCCTCTATGCTTTACATTTTCCAAAATGTTACTCTGACTCTTCTCTCTGTCCTAGAGATGAATGTGCCCCAACCCTCTTGACTTTATGGCGGTTTTATCATCAAGAGGCACATAGATACGAGGGGGGACCAACAACCCCAAAAAGGGTGGGGGAAGCTCTGCTAAGTGGAGCTTCCTTGATTTTTAAGAACCATTTTATTGGGGGCTCGTACAGCTCATCACAACCCATCCACCCATCCATTCATCCATCCATGGGTCAAACACTGAAGATGGGCCGTTGAAGAGACGGGGAAGTCATCTGGACTATCTTGGAGCTCGCTTGAGCGAACTGTAATGGAAGATTTGGGAATGAGAAGGGTCACTGTGAAATGGGTGCCCCGGGTTCCGACTGACCAGGAAATAGAGCGTAGAGTGCACACATGCATGCTTTGAAAGAACAGCTCCGAAGCAACCCAGAATTTTTCCCAAGGTCATTACTGGTGACCAGACATGGTGCTGTTCTTAAAAACCCGAAAGCTAGCATCAATCAAGCCAGGGGAAGACACCATGGTCACCTCGACCAAAAAAAATCTCATCAAAGATCAAGAAGATGCTCATTTGTTTTTTTGATGTGAGGGGCATAGTGCATTTGAGGTTTGTTCCACCAGGTCAGACTGTTAATCAAGCTTTCTATTTAGAGGTTGTGAAAACATTGCGTAACAGTATGCAACAAAAAAGGCCTGATTTGTGGCTGACGGGAGACTGGTTTTGCCACTACGACATTGTGTTAGGCAGCTTAGCCCAGGGAATTGGGAAGACCAGGAGAGCCAGCATAGGACAAAGCTGGATTTTCCCGCCGGTGGGCTCAGATGGGCGTTGCACCTGGAGCAGCCCACCTGGGCCGGGTGATTGCAATTCAGCCAATGGGAGCGACCTGAGGTAGTTCACCACGCCTCCCCCGGGAACCCTTGAAAAGGCAGGGACTGGAAGGGAGAGGGGCTTGTCTGGTCTGGTCGTCTTCATGGGAGGAGAGAGATCCTTGCGTGACCTGGGGCAGTTTCTGCCAGGTCGCATGGTCAAAGGAATCCTAATGGGTGCTGGGTAAAACCTGAAGCTTCTTTTAACTCTCATTAAATTCACTTGGATCACGAGCCCAGCTCCAGCGTGAAATCTTTCTCGTGCAGAGCCAAGGACAGAGGCTGAAATCTAGTCCCGAAGAGAGAGACCTAACAATTGCACCTGCTCACACAGCCATCCCAGGGTGCCAATTTTTGGCCAAAAATAGCATGCCTCTCTTGCCCCATGCACCTTACTCACCTGACATTGCTCCATGTGACTTCTTTTTGTTTTGCAAATGAAGAGGGGCACAAAAGGACAGCGATTTGACTGAGGAGAAGTGAAGAAAAAAAAACAAGAAAGATGCTGTCCGCCATCCAAGCAGAGGAGTTTGAAAAATGTTTCCAAGAATGGAATCGCAGATTTGACAAATATACTAAGTGTAATGGAGAGTACTTTGAAGGTGATAAGGTTGTTTTGTTTTAAAAAAAACATTTTTAACATATAGCTTTGAAAAAAAATCCAGGGTTTTTTGGGGGGAGTACCCCCTCAAATGTTCAACTCGCCATTATCAACCATTATCAAAGGTGTTTATTGTCTTTCTCGGAAAGAGTCATAGTCTGAGCCAACACATCAGGAACAAGCATGGCTGTGACAGTGTATGATGGCATCTGGGCTTGCCATCACTCTACCTCAAGAAGACCTGGGATGTGGACAGTCCTGCCAGCCCGCCCGGTGACCTCAGTATCATTGTTGCTGAGAACAGTCTGACAACTGTATGCGGTCAGTCGAGAAATCTGAAGTCGAACCTTGAGCTCAACTTGATTGAGGAAGTATATCGAGTAAGGTAACTTGATTAGGATGCGGAAGAATCATCCTTTTCCTCCTGATTTTGTTTTGCTTTTTAATGCTGGCTTTGGGGCTCCATCTTCTGCAGTGGTAGACTCTCTTAAGACTAGATAATGACTTCATCTATCAGGGAGTTGTAGCGAGGGGGAAGATTGAACTAGGTAACCTCGGAGGACCTCTTCAACTCTAAGAAATTGTAATTCTAATGAAATTTGGGGGGTCTGGAAATCTAACCATGAAATTTACAGCTTCATTGCTATGTGAAAATGTGCTCTGAGTTCCATTGTAGCCAATTTACATGTCGGCAACAGGCTAAGAGCCAGCCTTGGGAGATGCTCCCTGGAGGAGCTGGTAGCAGCAGGGTAGGGGAGACCACCAGAGATCAGAAAGCAGTGTTCGCGAGTCTTGTGTGCGGCGCTGTCATGATTATATGCCATGCTATCCCATGGGAATGAAGGAGTGCTAGGCAGTGCCATAAGCCGACAGTGCATTTCCCCATGACTTTTCTTGGGTGTTTACACAGAACAACGGGAAACAGGAGGAGCTGTTTGTATTAAGTTCACTGTGGGTCGGAACCCACTCGATGGCTAACAACAGCAACACTCCTCTTGAAAGGGGTGCTGGTGGTGTAGTGATTACACACCGCACTAACTAAAAGGTCCGCAGTTTGAAACCATCAGCCACTCCATCTGAGAAAGCCAGACCTTTCGACTCCTGTAAAGAGTGACTCTCAGAAATTCACAAGGCCAGTTCTACCCTAGCTTAGGGTCACGATGATTCTACATCAACAGCCAGGGCAGGGAGTTTGACTCTTTGGTCTTATTCTTCTTGACAGTTTGCAGAGTTGAAAGATGATCTAGATATACATTTACAAAGCAAAGGAAGCAGAGCAATTTTTAAAAATCATTTTATTGGGGGCTCATACAACTCTTATCACAATCCATACATATATCCATTGTATCAAGCACATTTGTACATGTGTTGCCATCATCATTCTTAAAACATTTTCTTTCTATTTGAACCCTTGGTATCAGCTCATTTTCCCCTCTCCTTCTCCATCCCCCCCCTCACAAACTTATAAATTATAACTTATAACCAATAACTTATACATTGTTGTTATGTTTTCATATTTTACACTATCCAGTGTCTCCCTTCACCCACTTTTCTGTTGTCTGTCTCTCAGGGAGGGGGTTATATGTAGATCATTGTGATCAGTTCCCACTTTCCCCCCTACCTTCCTTCCCCCTCCTGGTATAGCTACTCTCATCTTTGGTCCTGAGGGGATCATCTGTCCTGGATTCTCTGTGTTTCCAGCTCTTATCTGTACCAGTGTACATCTTCTGGTCTAGCTGGATTTGAAAGGCAGCCAGATTTGAATTAGGATCATGATAGTGGGGGGGGGATCATTAAAGAACTAGAGGAAAGTTGTATGTTTCATCATTGTTATAATGCACCCTGACTGGCTCGTCTCCTCCCTGCGACCCTTCTGTAAGGGGATACACAGTTGCCTACAGATGGGCTTTGGGTCTCCACTCTGCACTCCCCCTTATTCACGACGATATTATATTTTTGTCTTTTGATGCCTGGTACCTGATCCCAATGACAGACTCCTCGTGATCGCACAGGCTGGTGTGCTTCTTCCATGTGGGCTTTGTTGCTTCTCAACTAGATGGCCACTTGTTTACCTTCAAGCCTTTAAGACCCCAGAGGCTATATCTTTTGATAGCTGGGCACCACCAGCTTTCTTCACCACATTTGCCTATGCACACATTTATCTTAAGTGATCATGTCGGGAAAGTAAGCATCATGGAATGCCAGTTAAATAGAATAAAGTATTCTTGCATTGAGGGAGTACTTGAGTGGATGCCCAATATCCATCTGCTACCTTAATACTAAACCTATAATTATATGCACATAGATCTATTTCCCCATCCTCATATATAAATATATTTACATATGTACATGCCTTTATTTAGACCTTTAAATGCCCTTTGCCTTCTAGTCTCTCCTCTATTTCCTTTGACTTTCCTCTTGTCCCACTATCATGTTCAGCCTTCATTTAGATTTTAGTAATTCCTCTCAGTTATATTGTCCTTGATCAAGCCCTACCAGGCCTCATATACCCTCCTCGCCATCAATTTTGGATACCTTATTGTTTCCTTGTCCCTGGGTTTAACACCCACTTCCTTTCCTCCACCTCCCCCTCTCCCATGCCCCCCCCCAAAACCGTGGGTCCCGTGTTTTCTCCTCCAGATTGTTTATCGCACCTATGTTATTTAGATAGACCTGCAGAGATAATAATATGCACAAAAAAACAAGACAGAGCAAAACAAAGCAACAATAGTAAACAAAACAACAACAGAAAACCAATGACAAAGAAAAGAAAAGCCTGTAAATAGTTCAAGGTCTGTTTGTTGATGAGAGCAATTTTTTAAAAGTGTTAACAATTTGATAGGTGAATTATTATTTTTAATAGAAAAGTGTTTATAAAGTTTCCCTTTTAATGACCTACTGAATATTTTTATTTCTCTTTTGTAAATGATCTGTTCTTTCATTTATTCAAATACATTTATCGATCCTACCCTTTAGTTTCCGGATAAATAGAGTGAGGGAGACAGACATATCCCCTCCCATTTCATGGAGCTCATGATGAAAAGGCTGCAGACAAACCCCAGACAAGGATTCACAGTGGTGCTGTGGATTAAATGCCAGGCTGTCAAACCCCTCAGCCACACTGTGGCAGGAAGATGAGGGTGTCTCTTCTCACAGATTAACACACCTTAGAAGAGTCATTATGAGTCAACCCTGACTCGATGGCAGTGTTTTGTTTTGGCTTTTGCTTTGGAGTTTTTTGTTGTTGTTTATGCCAAGGGTCTCTTACAACACAAGAGTTAAACCCTTAAAAGGTGGGCAGTTGAAGTTCACCAGCTGCTGCACAGGAGGCAAAGATGGCGGCCTACTTCTATAAAGATGACGGCCTTGGGAACTCTGAGGCCGTCCTGGGCCGTCCTAAAGGTCCTCGTGAGTCAGAATCTACTCAGTGGCATTTTTTAAGACACACGTTAAATATGTAAACAGATCAAGAACATAATGGCTGAGTGGGATGAAAAGACCATTCGCTGGGAGAAGAGGGAGCTCCTTCAAACGGAAAGTCAAGGACGCCTCACTGGCGTGCTGCCTTTTGAGCTGGAAAGGAAGAAGAGTAGCCGGCTCTGAAGTTCAGAGGGAGCACCAGTTGACAGGAGACTGGTATTTTAGCAGCGTTGCCACCAGTGGTTTGCATTTTTATTAATGTTACAAGATTTTAGCAAAGCTAGTCATATATGTTGCAAATATTTCCCGTAACTTTTTTGACTTTCAGTTGTGTACGGATTGTTTTAAGCAAAGGCGTTTAGTTGTGTGCATCAAATCTAATGACCTTTTCTTTAGTGGCGCCCCCTGGTGGTACGATCACGATAAGGCCTGAAGATGTTGCGGTCAGGTGCCTTTGGGCCACCTCTGGGTCAATGGCAAGCCTGTGAACAAGAGAATGAGACACAGCCTGGTCTTGTGCCCTCCTCACGATTGTGCTTATGTCCGAGTCCCTTGCTGCAGCCACCGTGTCCATCGGTCTCCTCAAGGGGCTTCCTCTGCTTCACAGCCCTGCCACTTCACCAGGCACAGTGTCCTTCTGCAGGGACTGGTCTCTCCTGATCACATGTCCAAAGTGTGTGAGACAAAGTTTTGCCATCCTTGCCTCTAAGGACATTCTGTACTTCTTCCATGACAGATGTACTTCTTCCATGACAGATGTGTTTCATTTGACAGTCCCTGGTGACTTCAATATTCTTCCCCAGCACCATATTTCTAATGCATTGATTTTCTTCAGTCTTCCTTATTCAATGTCCAGCTTACACAGGCGCATGAGGCAATGGAAAGTTCCATGGAATCGGTCAGGTGTGCCTTAGTCCTCAAGGTAACAGCCTTGCTTATTAACCTTCTAACGTGGTCTTCTGCAGTAGTTTTACCCAATGTCATTTGTCCTTTGATCTCATGACTGCTGCTTCCAGGAGCCTGGATCATGGATCTACGCAAGACAAAATCCTTGACAACTTAAACGTTTTTCTTATGAAGTTACCTTTGGGTCCAATTGTCAAGATCTTGGTTTCCTTCACATTGAGTTGTAATCCATCTGAAGGTTGCATTCCTTGATCTTCATCAGCAAGTGCTTAATGAAGTCCTCTTCACTTTCAGCAAGCAAGGTTGTGTCCTCTGCATATCACAGGTTGTTAACAAGACTTCCTCCAAGCCTGATGCCACATTCTTCTTCATATAATCCATCTTTCCTAATCATTTTCTCTGCTTACAGATCAAACAGGTATGGGAGAGGACACAACCCTAACACACATTTTCCTTTTAAACTATGTAGCATTCACTTGTTCTGTTTGGATAACTGCCCCTTGATCCATGTACATGTTCCGCATGAGCACAATACAGTGTTCTAGAATTTCCATTCTTCTCAGGGCTGTGCATAGTGTTTTATGATCCACACAGTCTAATATCTTTGCACAGTCAATGAAACACAAGTAAACATCTTTCTGGTATTCTGTTCTTTCAGCCAAGATCCATCTGACATCAGCAATGAATATACCCCTGTGTACTTATCAAATTTTTACTGCTTTCTATACCAACATGCATAATTTAACCACAATCGGGAATACAGTATAAATAATGAAAAGCTTATGTTTTTCTAAATAGTTATCCAATATCTTTAGATTTACCAATATCATCTAGGAAAGAAATCTATATTTGTTCTTAACTCAAAGCATCACCTTTATTATGTATTAAATGTATGTTACTCTCAACACACCTATGCTTTCCCACTGAGCTCTGATTATTCGCACTCCTTAAATTATTGTAGACTTGGAATGTGTTTCATCATCAGACTCCAGCCCCTACCACCAGCATCTCTCTCCTCTCTTCTTCTCTCTTCAATCCTTCCCTCCCTTTCTTTTCTCTCCCTTTCTCTGTATTCCCCATCCATCCTTTCATTAATCCATCCTATTTACTCTCCAACATTAAATCAGAATTTTCAATCAAGTTCCCACTTCCATAAACCCCAAAATTACTCTGCTATCTGACAATAGCATAATATGTTCCCATCTGAAGACATGCTTTCCCTATTCAAATATGCTGTCCCCAATAAAGTCTTCTACAATCTTTTCTATGTAGTCTAAGTAATTCGTGTTCAATCTTTTACCAAGTGTTTTAAAGTTCTGTGGGATTACCAATGAAATTTTCCCGTATTGCCTAGTTGATTTAACTAGCTAAATCCTATTATATGTCATAGTGTGCATAGCATTTCACAGTCTGATTTTACGCCGCCCCCCCACCCCCCATCGAACACTTTGTCCTTTGGTGCTCTCCTTTTTATTCTCTATAATTTGTTTTTGCTATTTGAAAGACGTGTCGTTTTTGTTACCAATTTATTGTATACAGTATATGGAGAGAGATCTATTTCAAGAAAATGCCTCAGTCGGTTGCAGAAAAGGGCAAGTTCCAAAACCATGAGTCAGCTGGTAGGCTGCAGGTTTCTCAAGTAGTTGGGGGTGTCAGGAAACCCAAGATTAGCAGGCAGACGGCAGCTTGTGGCTGCAGAAGTGAATTAACCCACAGTCAGCAGGTGAGACGGCTGCACTGTGATGACACCTAGGACTGGCAGGCAATATCGCAGTGTGTCGACTCGAGTCCAGAGAACTGAAGGTTGAACCAGATGCAGCACACAGAAGCAGCAAAAAGATGTTTCCACAGTGTCCATTTATATTCGAAGCAGGCCCCACCCTTGAGGAAACTTCCTTTCACTTGAATTGAGGATGTGACCTGGGTAAGGGTATTCGATCCCATCCCACCCTAATCTTCTTACAGCTGACTGTCATTTTATAGATCACATTCCATTCGGAAGTTGATTATGGAATGTGGCCTCGAACCATGTCATCAGCTCCGTGACAGTTGTCAGAAGTCAGTTCTCAGGGTGGGATGCCACACCCCTTACTCAGGTCACAGCTGACGCTAGGAATCCTCATCAGCCTCCATTGGATCTGCTGCCCAGGAGTCATCTTCTACAGCTGCTTGCATTGTGCTAGGTCACGGAGTATAGCAGGCCTGGCGGCATAGTGGGGTATGCAGGGGGTGGCTAATGACAAGGTCGGCAGTGTGAAACCACCAGCTGCTCAGTGGGAGAAACATGCCAGAAAGATTTACAAAGACAAACTCAAAATGGGTTGGAGATGAAACTGTAAACCCCAGATCTGTAAAGATCATCGATGAGAAGAGTGGGACAAACGTAAGGGCCCTATTGCCAGGCACGTACAAACAATATAGGAAGCACACATGGCGGACGACAAAATAGATGACCTTTAAAAACATGCTTCATCGGAAGGGTAAAGAAGAGCCCACAGACTGGAAAACAATCTTCAGCAATGACACAATGGGCTAAAATCTATAGTATTCTGCAAAAGCTCAATAAGAAAAAACAATTCAAATCAAAAGGTGGGCAAAGGACAGAAATGAACAATTCACAAGGGAAGACACTTGAATGTGTAACAAACATGGGGAAATGCTCAAAATCTCTAGCCATTTGGGAGAGGCAAATCAAAACAATGCTATTACCTTACACCCACAACAATAGTCCAATTAAAAAAATAAACAGAGAACAAGTGCAGGAGAGGGTGTGCATGGGGAAACAGGCTTGTACAAGTATAACCATTGAAGAAAGGGATGTCGCGCAAAATAAAACAGACTATAAAGACTAGCAATACCCCTGCAAGGCATATCTACCCCAAAGAAGTAAGAGACGAACACAAACAGATGTATGCTCTCCCAAGTTCACTGCAGCACAGTGCCAATAGCAAGAAGCTGTACAACCCCAAATGTCCATCAGGAAAAGAATAAACAAAGACTCTGGAACATACATACATACAGAAAAACAGTGATGAAAGCAGTACACCCCTCATGACATGCTGGACCTGGCAACCACCATGCTCCGTGAAATTAGTCAACACAAAAGAATAGCTATCGTAGGAGTGCACTACCATAGGGATAAACACCAAGACGCAGGCAGCTTCTGCTCCCAGACCGTGTCATCGCCTAACCCGGTTTCCCAGCAATGAGGTAGTGAGCCTGCTTGGTGCCCGTGAATCATATGGCTCCCCTTTCTTTGTACACCTTAAAAACCACGTGGACAAAGGAGGCCTCACCTCAGCTGGGGCTGGATGGCATTTAACAACAGTGGGAGCCCCAAATGCAATTAGCAACATCCCCACGTGAATTAAGCCTCCGGTGAATCCCCTCTGACCACAGTCCAGGGAGGGGAATAGTCTTGCTATAAGACAGAGTACTGTAACACTGAACGTGGCAGATGTAGTTAGGTAAAAACGTAAACCTTCTTACTTGATCTCCCATTTGACCCATTTTAAAGTTGCTTCAGTTTTTAATATTTTCTGCTGCTTTTCCATGGAAGTCCCCCCCCCTGTGTTATTGTTGTTGTTTTTTGCTTTTGTTTTATATGATCTTCTATATATGAGATCCAGGATAGCTAAAGCTATAAAGACAGTAACTGGATAACTGGATTAGTAATTACCTACAGGCGTGACAAGAGAGGTTGGGGGGGAAATGGTGACTAACAATGAGTACAAGAAAGAAGAAAATGTTCTGAAATTGATGTGGTAATGATTGCACAACTCTCTTTATATGACTGGACTATTAAATTGTATCGTATGTTAATTAGATGCCAGTAAAACTATTTGGAACAATTATTACATATACTGCATATACCCATGTATAAGCCGAGTTTTTCAGCACACAAAAAATGTGCTGAAAAACTGGGGTTCGGCTTATACACAGGTCAGTGGTACCCCAGCGAGGTATAACATCACGCTGCCCACCCCTAGGTAACTGGGATGAGCGCCCATTATCTCGTGGGTGATTGCCATTTCTCTGCTGTTCATTCAAAGCCCCACTGACACTGCAGGGCTTTGAATGTTTGTTTCCTCACATCTAACCAATCAGAGTCGTCCTATGATGTAGACGGCTCCAATTCGCAGAAGCACTCGAAGTGATTCACTTATGCCGGCAGCTGAACTGATAAGGATGTGTCTGTGACTATGCTCCATCTCTCCCCTCTGGTCTCTATGTTAATTCACATCCTGCATCCCCCACCCACATGGACTCCCCCCTCCCCCCCCCCAGCTAACATGTTGAGCGGGGCGGGGGGGGGGCATTACCATGAAAGTTCTTTTTCAAAGTCTTGGTTTTTTATCCTATTAGAAATGGATACACTTGAACCAAAACAAAAACGCAGGTCATATGAGGCTGGTTTCAAAATGAAGGTTGTGTCAAGAGCAGAAGAGAGCAATAACAGTATTGCAAGTAGGGAATTCTGTGTTGACGCAAAGCAAGTTAGGGAGTGGCAGAAAATGAAGGCTGACTTGGAACAGATTAAAAAAGCTCATCATAGTTTAACGTCTTTTTATGGGGCTCTAGAGAGTGAATTGCATAAATGGGTTATGGAGTGTCGTCAAAATGGTTACTGTGTAACACGCATGGGAATCCACATACGTCCTCTACAAATGGCTAAGGATGACAAATATAAAACACCAGGCATTGAAAAATTTGCTGCATCAGCAGGATGGTGCACCCGCTTCCTGAATAGGTTTGGCCTACTATGTTTGAGACAAAGAACAAAGATTTCCCAGAAATTGCCACAAGACCTTGAAGAAAACATTATGTCATTTCAGTCACTTATTATAAAACAAAGAAGGATTTATAATCATGACCTAACAGATATTGGGACTATGGATGAAACTGCCATGACTTTTGATCTTCCAAGTAACAGAATTGTGGCAACTTTAGGAGAAAAAAACATTTTTTCTCAAAACCACAGGAAATGAAAAAAACAAACAAACCACTTTACAGTTGTTCTATCATGTTTGGCTAATGGATCTAAGCTGTGCCCTGTCATTATTTTTAAAAGAAAGACCTTGCCTACAAAGATCAATTTCCCACCAAGAATTACTGTGTGTGCACATGTTAAAGGCTGGGTGGATGAAGATGGAACAAAAAAATTGCTGGAAGAAATTTGGAACCGCCGACCAGGAGCAGCCTTAAAGAAAAAGCCATTGTTACTTGTTTGGGATATGTTCAGAGCCCACCTATCGGATGACATAAAAAAATTGGCAAATTCTAGTAAAGTTACTTTAGCTGTTATTCCAGGTGGGCTTACATCTGTACTGCCGCCTCTGGATGTATCTTTGAATAAGCCTTTTAAAGACCGTGTGCAAAGGATGTGGCATGAATAGATGTCATCTGGTCAAGCCCGACTAACAAAAGGAGGAAATCTCATGAAGCCTGACATATAGTTAATAGCAAAGTGGGTTCAAGATGCATGGGAAGACATTCCAGAAGACATGGTGCGACGTGCCTTCCAGAAATGTAGTATTAGTAATGCTGTGGAGGGCAGTGAAGACTGCGCTTTGAATGAAAATGACAGCAGTGATGGTGATGACAGCGATCTCAGTGAGGACAGCGTCTATGATGACCTCACACCAGCTGAAGCTCTGCATTGGGATATGGATGATGATGAGGAATCCAGTTTTGAAGGATTTTAACTCTTTACGTTTTAGCTTGGTTGCTGATTGAGCTCAGGGAATAGTACTCTTAAGGTATCATTGTTGATATCTTATTGTTTTTGTTGAACCTACTTTCCACTTACTGTGCTGGTTTACTAATGTTAAATGACTTGTTGTCCTTTTATTTGTTTTTTATTTAAAATAAATATTTAAATACATTACCCCATTGATGTCTCAATTTTTAGTAATTTTATTTTCATTTGTTTTGATTATTGAAACTCATCATTAGCTTCTGAATTTTCTACCCTAGGCTTATACTCGAGTCAATCAGCTTTTCTGGTTTCCCAGGTAATGATTAGGTGCCTTGGCTTATACTCGGGTCAGCTTATATTCGAATATATATGGTATATCTATTAAGAAAGCTGTATAGTTTTGGAAACCCACAGCAGTAGTTCTACCCTGTCCTGTATGGGCACTCAGAATCTTAGTGGACTCGTTAGCAGTGAGTGTGGGAGTCTTGAGAGGTCACAGCTGCTTGTAACTGTCAAACCCCTGAGAATCCGGGTCCAGCCAAGTTGACACCAATTTAACTATTACACGTGATGTCCACCTATATTTTACTCAGGGCTTTAAGGCCTCCAAAAAGCAAACTAAACTCACTGCCATCGAGTCGATGCCGATTCATAGTGACCCCACTTGACAGGGTAGAACTGTCCCTGTGGGTTTCCAAGACTGTAACTCCTTATCTTTGTCTTTCTCCCATGGAGCAACTAGTGTTTCCAACAGCCTTTGCAGTAGCAGCCCAATGCGTAACCACTGCCCCAGATTTTATGACAGTTTACATAAGTAAAATGTGTCCAGGTTTTTGTTCTTCATCAGATTTCAGCATTTGGGGCTCCAATAGGATATTTCTCAAAGGTTTGATCTTTTTCTCCTCAACGGAAGTTTCAAAGGAGATCGCTCAGATTACCTACCACCAAAAGGCTGATAAGGCATGTGGTGGCTCTGTCAGGTTGAATACTCACTGCGAGGAGAAAGAAAATTCTCTTCTCTTCCTGGGAAGATTTACAACCTAGGAAACCTTCTGAAGGAAACACTGTAAGTGGAAATACTCTATGGTAAAAGAGATACAGAACTCATCGTGAGTGCAGAGTGGGGACCCAAAGCCCCTTACAAAAGGGTCGAGGGGAGGAGACGAGCAAGTCAGGGTGTAGGGTAGCAATGATGAAATATACAACTTTCCTCTAGTTCTTAAATGCTTCCTCCCACCTCCCCCCACCCCACTATCATGATCCCAATTCTACCTTACAAATCTGGCTAGACCAGAGGATGCACACTGGTACAGATAATTACTGGAAACACAGGGAATCCAGAACAGATGATCCTTTCAGGACCAGTGCTGAGAGGGGCAATAGATACCAGGAGAGTGGAGGGAAGGTGGGGTGGGAAGGGGGAACCGATTATAAGGATCTACATATAACCTCCTCCCTGGGGGATGGACAACAGAAAAGTGGGTGAGGGGAGACATTGGACAGTGTAAGGCATGACAAAATAATAATAATTTATAAATTCTCAAGGGTTCATGAGGGAGGGGGTGCAGGGAGGGAGGGGAAAATGAGGAGCTGATACCAAGGGCTCAAGTTGAAAGCAAATGTTTTGAGAATGATGATGGCAACAAATGTACATATGTGCTTGACATACAATGGATGGATGCATAGATTGTGATGAGTTGTACAAGCCCCCAATAAAATGATTTTTTTATTTTAAAAGCTATGTGCTCATCATTCAGTGAAAAGATCTACATTTAGTAGCTCAAGCTTTTTTAAGTAGTAATCTCCTCCAGCTTTGCTCCTCTCAGCAGCTTAATCTGTCTTAAAATCTCCAATTAAAATTATTGATCTATTTCTTCTCAGTTCCATCCATAGTTGCTTTATACAAAGAATCTTCAAAATGTTCATGGATGGAAAAATGGTATTAAAAGCTAATGGAATTTTTCTATGAATATTTTGGAGCTCCCTTATATATGTTGAAGCTTTATTATTAGCAACATATCCATGATCATTTTTAAAAATTCTTTTACTATGTCTCCTACCCTCACGCCCCACTTTGTGGCATCGTGGGTTATGCTTTGAGGTCCTAACAGCAAGTCCAGCAGTTGGAACCCATTCTATGAAAGAAGGATGAAGTGTTCTACTGCCCTAAGGAGTCACCATCTCAGAAACCGGCATGGGCGCTTCTACTCTGCCGTACAGCATCGCTCTGGGTCAGAGTGGAGTCACTGGCAGTGAGTGGAGATGGCATTTCCACCTTATGCTTGTTTCTCTGATTTTAAAATTGCTGCCAGGATTTCTGTTTCGATTTGCCATCTATATCTTTTCCTGTCTCTTAAAGAGTTCTTTATCTCATATACAAGTTTGTTTTTAAAGTCTTCTGTTGATATTGCTACATCCCTAAAACTCCATCTGTGACCCTATGGGCAGGAACTCCAGCAACTGGGAGGACTGTGGGTGGATGGACCGGTAGGTAGGCTAAGAGCAAGCCAAGGTCATGGGAGGCAGAGGCATTTCAAGGTGGAGAAGCCTGCAAATGCCGTTCAAAACGGGGTTCCTGAATTCCAGTCAGATGCGTTGATGGGAGTTAGGTCTGATCCTCAAGGGTTGCTCACTGGGCTTTCTGAAAGCGCTAAGGTCGTAGGTAGCTGTGCTTTGTTTCCGTTAGAAAAGGGACGTCAAAAGTTCATGCCAGGTTTCCTTCCTCGGTGAGTTCCAAGATATACAATCGTCATGTCACAGGTGGAAGTGAGTGCTGAGGGAGCGATCGAGAGACCCCGAGCATCCAAGTGCTTTCTCTGGTCTACATCCCTCATGTTATTACCCCGTCGCTCAAGAGGTTAAAAGCTTTTTGAAAAAGCTGGCTCCCTTCTAACGAACTGGCCGACCCAACTGAAACACATTAGTCAGAGCCATGAGCCTTATGAGAAAAGACCCAGAATAGGATAGACTTGCTTCGTGGGCTGCACAAAGACCCCCAAGGAAGAATTAGGACCTGATGGATTGGACAAGGCTAAGCAGATGGGCTCAAGTGCTCCGCCTTGATCTTGGAAACAGGGGTGAAAGTGGAGTAACGTTCAGAGGCGATGTATTCTAATCTAGACATCCTAGGAAGGCTTAGAGGACGTTACTCACACACTTCCTTGATTCAAAGATGTGTCTCCTTTTTGATGTGTGCGGACACCTAAAATCCGAGCTCCTTAGCCTATGTCCCCAGAGCAGCTCCAAGGTAAGCCCGAACGCCTTCAAGTCCTGACATGCGTGCAATCCTCGTTGAATGTCAAAGCCGTGCCTTTTCTGACAGCAGGCTCTGTAATCTTTGTGTGGCCTAACATATACCCCAAAGAAAACTTCTTGCTGGCCCCCATCCCCTTTCCTTCATGGCCTGGCAGATCCAGGATGTCACAACCTATTCCCCGCGAGCATTGACGGATGCAGGACGCATCTGCCCGAAGCAGCTTGACGGAAGGGTCTTGACGCAAGCATTATGGGTAGGTCTTTATAATGGACCCCCAGGAACAGAAACAGTAAAAGGTCCCCAGAAAAACTGTCCCACCATGGTCCTGTGACCATCCTGTCTTGAACCGAAGAGCAGGTACCTGTAAGCAGTCATGTACCCCACCTCCATTACCCACCAGACCTTGCTAGGTCCCCTTGCTACAGGGCCCACTTTTAATTCCTGTTTTTCAGCCAGTCAGGATTGTGTGGCTTTAGTGCCTGCATCAGCTGAATAAGCAAGCTTGCTTCATGATGGTCCAACAGAGGCTCATCTTCACTCTGAGAATTTGTTTTCCTTGTTCAGCCCATCTCTGGATTCTCTCTTAATAAACTTCTTAATTTTACTTTTATAGCATGTCCTTTATTCTAGGTCATGTGTAAGCACGTAACAATACGTGGTGACCTGTATTCTAGGTCATGTGCCAAACAGTATATAGTAGACAGAAACTAGAAATGATTCCTGGAGGGCCAAGTTGCAGTCAAAAGAGGATATTTTCAAGGGAGAGCTATGAAGAGCGCTCTCTCTCGCTCTCTCTCTCTCCCTCTCTCTCTCACACACACACACACACACACACACACACACACACCCATGCACATAGTGGTTCAGTGTAGAATTCTTGTTGTCCACATGGGAGATCCAGGTTCAATTCCAAAGAGTCACCACTGGTCTGTCAGTGAGACTTGTGTGTTGCTATGATGATCCACAGTTGTCAGTGCAGCTCCCAGACTAAGAAGGTAGGCCTGGAAAGTTACTTTTGAAATTAAGCCAATGGTCTGACTTACAACCAACTATGAGGATGATGCAGGATAGGGGTTAGAATGTTCCATTTTCCCTGTATTTCTTGATCTGGTAAATGAATCAGTAAACAATGATCCAAGATCCTTTGAGGGAAGGACACTCACCTGTTGCTTTTCCTAATCAACCCAAGGCAGGTGTCAGCATCTTCTCAATTGACTGATGAAGAAATGGTGTCCCAGAGGTTGACAACTGACGCTAGCCAACAGAGATGCTAAGTCTGAGACAGGCCGCTGGTTTCCTTCCCATTACCCCTGGGAGGAGGCAGGAAGGAAGAAGGAAAGCGTGCTGCTCCAGCTCTGAACTGAGCAGGAAGGAATGCTGGGGACCAGCAGCGTTAGGCTCACAGCCAGACAGAAGCAGCAGCCACTACAGTTGCTCCCTACGCAGACCCCCGGGGGGTTGCAGGCTCCAGGTGTCACCTTGACCGTCAGGGTACAGGTGCCCAGCTCTACGGCAATGTGCTGCTTCCTGTAGGTCCTCGTGAGCCGTGATGGTGCTGGTGGGCAAGTCTTCGACTACCAACACCTGCAGGTCCTGTTGGCACAACTAATCTGACCCCGGAGCAGATGGCTTCTTGGGAGAGTCTATGGCCTGACATGAGCATCGTATAGGAGGGGCCCTGGCCAGTGCCAGACTCTAAGGCAGCAGTTCACAACCTGTGGGTCACGACCCCTTTGGGGGTCAAACGACCTTTCACAGGGGTCACCTGATTCATAACAGTAGCAAAAGTACAGTTATGAAATAGCAACGAAAATGTTACGGTTTTGGGAGGGGTTCATCACAACATGAGAAACTGTATTAAAGGGTCGCGGCATTAGATATGGGTCTACCCACTTCCCTCTTGAGTCTCACACCCCCAGTATGCCATGATGAATCACCAATAATAAGCACTGGATTGCTAACTGCAAGGTCCAAGGTTCAAACCCAGCAGCCGCTCTGCAGAAGAAAGATGAGGCTGCCTGCTCCCATAAAGACTTACACAGCCTCAGAAACCCTGTAAACCAGTGGTTCTCAACCTTCCTAATGCTGTGACCTTTTAATACAGTTCCTCGCATTGTGGTGACCCCCCCAACCATAAAATTATCTTTGTTGCTACTTCATCACTGTAATTTTGCTTATGAATCGGGCGACCCCTGTGAAAGGTTTGTTCGACCCCCAAAGGGGTCATAACCCAATGCTGTAGAGGGTTGCTGTAAGTAGGAATCAACTCACTGGCAATGGCTGTGTGTAACACTATTGGTTAAGTGTTAGACTGCTGACTACAAGGTGGGCAGGTCAAACCCATTAGCTGCCTCATGGGAGAAAGAAGAGGCTGTGGCTCACTATGAGTGAGAATTGACTAGATGGCAGTTAGATTTCGTCTAGAGAAAGAGCTGGTATACACATTTGGTAACATTTGTTAAAATACATCTAACTTGATTCCCCTTGGATTTTAATCAAGCAACGCTAGACCAGATAATGAGGATTCTGAAAGCCAAGCGTCCCAGAACCCCCTGCAGAAACCCCAGCACGGCTTTCTGCTGAAACTCCTAATAAATCTTTCAGTGTTGCCTTGAAGCCACTGAAGAGCAGGGGATGATTTGGAAGCTGGTGGCTCAAATCATTACCCAGCACACTTGCACGAGAGAACTACTGACCCAGAGAACTGTCGTGATGCCACCTATCAAAGCCACAGTACACTGGTATCTCCTCCCTGCCAGGAGGGGGTCAGGTGGTTCACATCAAAGTTGCGTCAACCTGCAAAAGTCCATGGTCAGCCTGCCTTCACCGAGCCTGCATAGTAATCCCCTTGTGCTGAGAATCCAGTTCTGATGAGGGCCAGACGTACCTAAAGGATCTATTACATAGTGTGGTGAGCTATCAGTTGTCAACTGAAGCCTTGGGGGGCAGGTGGGGTGTGGGTAAGAGTCAGTTTTGATGTAAGCAGGGGCTTAGGTGATATTTTACTTTTAACCAGTTCATTTTGAGACATGTCCCCAAGAAGTTGTATTTTCACCCCTCAAAAAAAACCCAACCAAACACTCTTTAATTTTGACTCATAGCAACCCTATGGGCAGGGTAGAACTGCCTGAACTGCCTCTGTGGGTTTCTGAGACTGTGTGAATCTCTATGGGAGCAGCAAGTCTCATCTCTCTCTGTGGAGCGGCTGCTGGACTTGAAATGCCGGCTTTGTGGTTAGCAGCCCACAGCATCACCGCGATACTGAATCAAAATCCGCCTAACAGGATCCCCAGGTGAGTATGGTGAAACTGGACATCCTGACGGGAACCTTGGGTAGAAATGCAGATTTGAGGGGAGGGGGGTGTCAAGCCAGAATGAACTGGTTGGAAGCCTTGGAGTGATTTCTGGGAGGTTTTGAGCACATCGACAAGACAGGAGCTGGAAGTGGGCGTTTCAGAGCGTCTCCCTGTGCCACACACATTGCGCCCCTGTTGATATTTCTGTTGACACCCCCAACAGCGTCCTCTAGAGTGACCACACTCGATGTGTGCAGGCCGGCTGCACCTCCGGGATCGTGCTGCACGACCGAGGTCAGGGGCTCACAAACCGCTGCGCGAGGGAGGATTCGAGGCGGTTTCGTCCCCAGCTCAGGCTCTCCTGTGACACTGGGTCCTCGAGAGGAATGAATGCTGGGTCTTACTAGCAGGCCCCACCCCTATGTGTGCAAGGGGACAGGACAAGCTGTGGGCATGCGCACACACACACACACACACACACACACACACACACAAGTTAAGTCTAAGCATAGGGACACTTCAACAGAGATGAAGCAGGTCCCCCTCAGGATGTGAGAAGTACAGAGTAGTACCAGCCGCCCCCCTGCTAGAGAAGGGAAGCACGGGGGTCCCCTTCAGCAAGGAGAGAGAGGGTGCAGACACTGGTTACGGGAAGGCGTCGAGTTTTTAAAGGGCCCTTTCAAGGGGAGGGGACTGCAGCTCTGCTGATGGTCCGACTGCTTTCCAGTTAGTTACTAAGTCCGTCCTTGGGTCTCTTACGGTTTTCTTTCCAATTCATCTCAGGTGACAATTCTGTGTCGGGAAGTCCCGGGTCTCCTCTCGGGCTATAAATCCAGGTGAGGCCACTCAGCCTGACCTCAAGAGTTGAGACATTTGCCAGGCCTGCTTGCTCAGGGCCCTGTTCATTTTCCAAGCCTGCGGAATGCTTGTCCCCGTATCAAGTGGAACCGGCGTTCCTCGCAAGCAGAGTCCGTTCTCTGAGCAGGCGGAAGCCCCAGTTCTTCCCGGCAGCCACAATACTCCACATCCAAGCAAGAATATGGAAATGTTTTAACTCTGGAACAGATCTTTTATTTCTGATGGGCCCGAGGGCAAAGGTCCTCCTGCCCTTGGAGTAACAGGTCAGAGGCGGAGCAGCATGTGAGGGATGCAGTAAAAAGGGCTCAATCCAGTCTGTGGTCCATGACTGCTACATCAGCAGTTTGTGCACTCACCTGGGCGGTAAGGTTTCAGGCCAGCAGAGTGAAGGAAAGAATTCATGGAAAGCCACAGGCTAATGATGAAAAGCACAGTCTTTGAAGTCATACTGCCAAAGCTAAAACCCTACTTCCTGCTTCGAGTTAAACGGATCCAGTGCACAAGTGCACACGGTAGGGTTTGGGTGTGGGGACAGTGTAGACCACTGGGCAAGAGTGGTCCCATGTTGGAGTTTGCTGAAGGGGTCAATGGGTTCATGAGGAATACTGTATGCTTCGGTTTTTGTTTCGGCTTGTAATATGCCCTCACAATA
Source organism: Tenrec ecaudatus (assembly GCF_050624435.1). Taxonomy (NCBI): domain Eukaryota; kingdom Metazoa; phylum Chordata; class Mammalia; order Afrosoricida; family Tenrecidae; genus Tenrec; species Tenrec ecaudatus. The sequence goes on from NC_134533.1 coordinate 90,699,308, forward strand.
GGTTAAGTATAAGTGAATCCGTGCTCCTTCACTGACTGGTTGCATGACTTTGGACTAGTTTCCTGGCCTGCCTCAGTTTCCTCATCTATGCAACTGAGTACTAGTTGCACCCAGCGTAGGAGTTATATAAGAAATAAATGCAGTAATACATGCAATCTATTGAGCTATTATTATTTCTAGCCTAACCACTCTATCCCAGGCAGACTTGTCCTTATAAATGAACAATTTCAATTTAATCCTCTCAATCCTTCAATTTTGCCTCCCAGGAGACAAAAACATTTTTATAACAAAGAAAAGCACACCCCACGGGCAAACCTTTATGAAAAACCCAGGTTTGTTCGAAAAGCCTTGTTTTTTCCTAGATTGGCCAACTTCTATAAAAGTGACTTCTGGGTTTATGCGGAAACTGAGGCTCAGGGAGGTCAAGTAGTCCACAATTCTGCGAGGTAAGCACAGAGTTACACCTAGATCTGGTGATTACAAGGGTGGAACCGGCTCTTCCAGCCTGGCCGGGTGGCGCTCACCCTGCCCTGGGAGGAGGGGAACTCTGCTGCGACCGGCAGGTGGTGGCCAGTGTGAATGGGAAGGATGGCAGCCTGCCCCAACTCCACCCACAAAGCCTCCATGTGCAGTGGCCACTGTGAAGTGGGGCAGTGGCAGCAGAAGCCCCCTCATGCTGTCCCCCCAACACGCCACTCCTTGGCTTCCTTTTTCCCAAGACCCACACACCCTGCCAAGGAGGAGGAGAAAAACTGAACCCCCAAAGAAACTTTCATCCAGCAGTCTCTGCATTTGATAAATATTTTAGTCTGTCCCTTTCCAGAGCCACTGGCACATAAGCAAGCCTAAGAGGCACCATGTGTCCCCCAGAGAGATCTCACTGAGCGGCCGGCAGAGCCCTGATCCTCCCAGGGTCTCTGCACATCCACTGGAGTCCTTGCTATCCAAGCTGCTCCCCGTCCTCAGAGAGAGCCCCGGCCACAGCCTGCGCCCTCCGTGGGCATGTCAGGCTCCCCCCACAAATCTCTCAGCCATCAGCCATGGCGGGAGGGCCAACACATTCAGGGTCAACTTCCCCCAAGAGGGGGGGAAATCCACAGGAGTCTGCAGCCAAAGGTAGCAGGACTCCCTAACTGCGCCCGCAGAAGGGCCGCTTCGCGTTTAAAGCTCAACGGGGACGGCCAGCAACTGGCAACCTCGCCATGAAGTCTGCACTTCGCCTCCCGGGCCGCCTCGCTGTAGCTGTTTGCAAACCAGAGGAAACACACTTGTGGTCTCACTCCAATTAAAGCTCTCTTTTTGGTGCTAGAAACCAACCAATTAAAACACCCTTTCTGCCCCTCTCAAGAGTCACTGAGTCTTAAAGTGATCTCGGGGAAAGAGCCTAATTGTACTGCAAGCGATGGGCATCGGGGGATGGAGCCCAGTACCCCAGGGCGGCCCCACGCGCCAGGCCAACCCGAGCCAGAGGAGACAAGAAGCCAGGTTCGGCTGGGCCCCATCGATGCATGTTTACTGATCTCTAGCATGCAATTTACCTTCTTTTTCTTGTTTCACCGCCACGAGGATTCTGGTTCGTACCTGTTCACCTCCCAACCCCACAGCATCTGTCTCTTTCAGAATCAAGCCTCTTCACAGTTTCGAACTCTGACAGGGCCGGAATGCCTGCCTGTTTTTACCGAATGGTCCGCAGAGAACAATGTCACTCGGGGTTGCGTGTCAAGCCGTCCGTTACAGATGAGTAAGTAGGCGCAAGCCAGACCCTGCTTCCCTTGCTTTCTGGGCCCGCCGCCCCTGCCGCCTCCCGGCAAAACAAGATGCACACCCAGTTTAAGGCTATTATCTCCTTTATTCCAAAAATAAATATTTCACTTTTGAAGTCAGCATATTTCAAATCACATGAAGCACGGAGAAGAAATACAGTCCCTTTGGAAATCGTGAACACGTGTAGGAAAGGTTCATGTTCAAAACAACGGGGATGGGGGGCATGGATTCCAATTGACTCGTGACCCCGAGATGCCTCCTCTCACCAGGCGGGGCTACCGACCAATTTCCCGTGAGAAGACACCCCCACACTGCTCTGAACCCGGAAAGGCACATGGAGTGGACCCTAAGGTGTATGGCACGTTCGCTGATACAACGTTCCCTATTCCCTCCCAAGAAACGCAGAGAAACTTTAATCAAGTCAAAGACCAGAGAAGACAGGGAGCTCCCGCTGGGAGCTCAGCATCTTGGAAACCCCTGAATATGACAGCCATTTGCTTGCGCTTGCATCCCCCCCTCCCTCGCCGCCTCTCCCTGCAGGCGAGTCCCGGCGGGCTCACTCGGTGGTGGTGGGGCGCGTGGCCACGTACACAAACACCACGATCAGCAGCACGACCACGGCCAGCGTGGGCAGCACCACCGTGGTGATCTGCTGCCGGGCCTCCTGCATGGCCTGCTTCCGCTCCTTCTTGTCCCTGGACGTCTCCTTCTTGGGCTTCCCTTTGAGCTGCCGCATCTTGCCTTGGAGGAGGGGGGATGCTAGGACGGTGCGTCCGGAGGAGTGCTGAAGAACCGGCCACTCGGCTCTAGACGGAGCGTCCTGTTGAGAGAAGCAGCAGCGTGGTCAGGCTCCAACCAGACTCAAAGGATCATCATGAGGTTAAAAGAAAGGGCAAATGTGAAGTTAGGCAAACGCCAGCAACTAGAGGTCAAAGGCGGGAGGAAGACGGGGCTTTCTAGCCCCCAAGTCCTGGGAACCCACGGGGGCAGATCTACCCTGTCCTGTCCTTTAAGGTCGCTACGCGTTGGCATCACCTCGATGGCTGAGAGTCTGGTGTTGGTTTATGAGACCACGAGGTTGTGAACAGCTGAACTTACTAGGTTCTGAAACCCCGTGGGATCACTGGCGGGCCATGGGGACAAGTTAGCCCTTCCTGGCTTCCACAGTGGACAGGGGCTGGGAGGAGCTGAGGCAGCTGGGCAAGACATACATAAGAGAAATGTGTGTCCTGAGGGCAGCGTGGTTCAGGAGCAGGATTCAGCCTTCCAGGTGGCGACACCATTTTAATGCTTGGTCTACACACCCCATATACTGTCACCACCGATCTGTCTGCAAGGCTTGAGGTTTGCAGAGACCATTGGAAGGCCATTGAAAGTGCTGTAGCTCACGGGGATCCAGTCCACAACGTGGGGGTGGCCCACGGTCAGGCGACATTTCCTTCTGTTGTGCATAAGGCCCCCTCAGGTGGGGCCAGCGGGCTGTCAGCTGGCCACCTCTTTCTTGCCACTGCTCTTTGGACCCACCCAGGATGGGGCAGTTCCTTATGACACTGGAATCGCACACTGCCATTCGGATGAGACGGCGCACAATCACACACCAAGACCATGCAAATGCAGATACTGACAGATTCACATCCGGGTAGCTCTGTGGTAGGCAAACAGATGCCTTTCGGCTTTTAAAACTTACTCATTTCTACTTCCGCAAACGCTTGACAGAGCTAGCAACCTCTGCTTTCCTCGTTCTGTTCCAGAGCTTACAGCCTTTCTGACAGGCGAGGGTTCAGACCCAGCATGTGGCTACCACTCATTCACTGGCTGCGATGACTTTGGGAAGGTCACTGAGCTACTCTAGGCCTCAGTGTTGCGGTCCCTCAGAAGTCAATGTTTTGATTGGCTTAAAAAACCAAACACCACACCAAGGCACCCCCAGGAGACTGAGACAAGTGTATGACTGAGAGAATGTCTATGTAGCCTTCCACCGGTGGCGGAGATGTGCTTCCACGTGGTTTGTTTGGAACAAGCCCGTGCGTCTATGAACTGGGACTCTGGGAGCAGTGCTCTGTTGGATTATCCTTGAAGATTTTAGGGGTAACGTTAACAGATCTGATGGTGACGCACAGAGAAGAGGAAAATCAAGGATGAAACCACTGGATGGATGAGGATGATACTGGCTCACAAGATGAGGGAGCACGGATTTGAGAGAGAAAATTAATAGTTCAATTTCCCACCTACTTACATGTGAGGATGCTTAGTAGCCATGATCCTGGAATGTTGAGGAGGAAAGTGAACACATTAGTGCAGAGCTCGGCCTGGGCTCCAGAAGTACATTTGAAGGCAGTGGCTCCTGGACCGGGTGGGATCACTAAGATCAGGGTAGCCAGAGAAAGCACGCAACAGCCACGGGGCACCACGTCAGAGATCAGCTGGGGAAGGAAAGCAAGCTGTGATGACTGGGGAAGGAGCAAGTGAGGCAGGGAAACAAACCGCCTGGAGAGCCGTGGGGAGCGGGGTTCACAGAGGAGGCCAAGGCTTCACAGCACTGTCGGGAGACAATGAGGACGAAGATGAAGCAGCCCCTACTGGATGGGGCCGCGTGGAGCGAAGGCAGTGCACGAGAGGAGAGCTCCAGCCTCATGTCACTCAACGAGTCCGCAGATTAGGATGTGCCCACAGAAAGATGGAGGGCTTGCGACAGAGCACGCTGCTTCCTCCGCTGAGCGAGTTCTGGGGGGAAATGCCCGCTGAGGGACGGCATGCACGCAGCGGGTGCACGCTCCGCACAGGCCTCGTCATGTGTGCTGACCTGCGATAAATGCCTGGCCACTAGGAGTGCTGAGCACGAGGAGAGAGAGGGGGTTTGGAGTGATGCTGGATGAGAATGTGGGCCAACGGAGATTTGGGGGGAAAGAGGGGGACTCCCTCATCCAGCAACAGAAACGAGACGATGCCCGAGGGTACGACCGAATGGGAGAGAACTCTGAATGCTGAAGAGGGAGCGGCGTTTGCTGGAGTGAGGTCAAAGCTCAAGCAGGTGCAACCTGTCAAAGAAGCAAAGGCGCGGCTTCAAATTCAACGGGAGGCAGGGCAGCGGAGGAGGAGGAGGTCTGCCTGTATTCGGTGGCAGCAACTAGCAGCTTCTATTTTTCAGTGAAATGAGGAACAGCCTCCGTAAACTTAAAGTCTACAGAGTTGGGGGCCAGGTTTGAATTACGAGGAGGCACGAATGAAGTGAGTCCGGTAGAGAAAAACAAGAGCCGTTACAGCTGATGTTCTTGTACAAGCCGCTCTCTGCCATGCATGCCCACCTCCAGCTCTGAGCTGGCATCGACTGCCAGGCTCAGCTGGACTCCTGAGCCATCGCTGACTTGACCAGCCTCCGTCCACACCTTGGAAACCTGCCTCAAAGAGGGAGGCTCAGCCCCTCGGCCTCTCTTTCGAGAATCTCCAGTGAGAAACAGAAGGGATGTTCAAGGTGAGCAGTCCGCAGATGTGAGCATCGGGAGGCCGCAAGCAGGAGGGAGCAGGGGAAGTCGTGGGGGAAGAGGAGACAGAGCAGACTTGTTCTCTTTCTAGACCAGCCCCCGCAGGGCCCAGCTCTACAGAGGCTCCCTTCCCTCGGCACCCTGGCACCCTTCCCTCGAGCCGGCTCCGGGAGGTCTCTGCATCTCAACTGGGAGAAGGGCCTTGACGGATTCCCAGGAGTGGTCTCCTGTCACCATCTTCCTTGCAGCCACTCCACATCCTCCTCCCAGGCTGGTACTCACTTTGGGACTACTGAACCTCGCACAGGGGAGGATGTGAAAATGATGCTCACACGCAGTCTGGCTTCTTACCAACCAGCAAGTCCTGGCAGAAGAGAAGCTGAAGCCACCAGCCCACTTGCAGCTTTCAGACAGTGACTGCCACCCAGCCAGCCTGCTGCCTCCAGCTTCCCTCACCAGGGAAACCAAAGACTTCACAAACGCTAGGGTTCCACTGGATTCTAATAAGACCCCCTCCCCCACTGCTCAGCCCCCACCCCCACCCCCGCTCAAACCAATGCAAACCCACGGCAACTGGTCAGCATTCGAACATTGTAACGGGCTCTTCGAGAGTGTGGATAAACACCTGCCCACAGGAGATGGTGGTGGGGCCCCGTCTTTCAGGCAGAATTCAAGTTCAAATGCCTTTGATGATAGCATTCCAGTCTTGTTTTATTTATGTGTACTTATGTACAAGAGTCCTTGTGGCTCAGGTTACGCGTTGGGCTGCTAGCTGCATGGTCAGCATTTCAAAACCACCAGCTGCTCCTCGGGTGAAAGACGAGGCTTCCTACTTCTGTAAGGATCTACCATTAGGGAAATGCACAGGGGCAGTTGTACCCTGGGCTATAGGGTCACTCTGAATCGGCATTGAATCGATGGCAGTGAGTTTGGTTTGGTTTTGCCAAATCTAGTTAGGCAACCTTGGGCAAAGAACTGAATCCTTATGTGTAGCCTAGGATATGACCACCTACTCTGTAGAGCTAAGGAAAGAATTAGGAAGGCGGATCATCTCGCAGACCTACTACATTAGACCACAGCAGGTGCTCAGTAATCGCCAGGCAGTAACTTGCTATCCAGGGAGCTCTGTCCAGGAGGTGGGAAACACCAGCTCAGTCTGCCTGGAACCAGCAGCTGTCGGTTCTGACTTGCGGTGCAGAGGAGAACTGCCCTTCAGAGGGTCTTCAAGGCTGTGATCTTTGCAGAAGCAAGTGGTCAAGGTTTCTTCCCAAGAGTCTAACTGCCTTCCTTTCATGGTAAGCGGTCAGCACCTATTTTTTTTAACACCATGTAGTCCAAGAATGGTGGGATTCCCCCAACACTTGTCTTTTTACCTTGCTACCTGTTCATGATCAGCCTTACCCACCAGCTATTGACTGGGCAGGTGTGTTTGGAGGACTGATAAGAAAAGGGGGTCCAGGTGACCGAGGGAAGCTTCCCTGCACTACCAGGACTCCTTCCAAATCCAAACCAAGCTCACAGCCACTCAGTCGAGACTGACTCACAGCCACCCTACAGGACTGGGCAGCACTGCCCTGGTGGGCTTCCAACGTGGTACGGGAGCAGAAGGCCCAGAAACCAAGGGCAGAAAGAACCCATGGCCTGCGTCCGAGTAACACAGACCTAAAACACTGGGGCTCCCGGTGCAGTCACAAAACCACTGCTCTGTTCTTCGGCACACTGGGGTTCATAGAGCGCTCCCCTGGGCACTGTTCACTGCCTCATCCTCACAGTAAGCTTCACCTCACAGATGACTGTCCTGGTTGAACAAGGAAAGCGGGTCTGAGAGCGATAACACTCATGTCAGGATTCCAGCCCATGTCCTGGCACCCCCAAGAGTCTGTAGCCTGGGAAAGTAACTTTCTAAAGAGATTCAACGACTACATGTTGAACAAAGATTTTAAAACATCCATCTCGGCAGCATCCATTCAATTTTTCTTTGGGGGTGGTGGTGGTGGTGGTATCATGACATGTCGGGATAAAACTATGAACAAGACAGGCCAAACTGGTGCCCTTGGGTAGTTTATGGGGAATGTGGACGCCTGACAATAAACAGAGACGAGCTTGTGGGTCGGATGATGTTCTGAGCTGTGGAAGAATCCAAGAGTGGAGAAATGGTACATAGCAATCAACCTAGAAGTGGTACAGAGCAATCAACCTAGAATTCTTCATGGGACAGTGAGCCATGTACCTCCCAGGAAGACCTTCTAGTCAGAGGGCACAGCAGGTACAAAGTCCCTGGGGCAGGGCCTCCTGAGAGTCATAGGGGAGCATTCAAGGGGTGCGGTCCGAGTGAGAGCCAGTAGAGGGCGCAATGGGGACTGCCGAGACCACTTCCAACCATGGACCTTGACAAAGTCAGCGCATGGAGGAGGAGCATTCAAAGAAGGCTCCACCAAGGAAGGTCTCTTCCGTGGACCCTTTGAAATTATTGGCCTGATATCATTATTGATCATTGTAGCTGCTCTCTGGTTCTTGATAATCTTGATCACTTCCCCTTTTGGGAAACAACTGATGTCAACTGAGGACTATTCCCCAGAAGCTGAGGTTACTCGCCTTCCTAAGGCTTTGAAAGATCCATGTCCTGACTGCGTGCAAAGTTTATTGTATAATAAAACTAGAAATTGGAAGCCATAAACCCCCTTAAGGAATTTATGTTAGATCTTGAGCAGGCTGAGCTATTGCAACCAAAACCCATGGAAATTTCAGAGGCTCGTTTGGAAGCTTTTGTGCAAGACTCTAAAAACGTTTATCATCTTCTTCTTTTCCCCCTGCTTATATTGGTTACCGTATAGGGGGTAGAAATATGGCATCTCCCTCCAGGAAATAACCCAAAGAGAAATAGAGTTCCTGGCCCTGATTTACCTTATACGGGGGCTTGTAATGAAAATGGCCTAAGAATAGTTAACAAAGAAGGTGTGCGAGTTCCTTTTAGTAGTTCAAGTCTTATGGAACGGTTAGCAAGAAGAGGGCCTCCGTGATATTTGAAGTCCACTGAAGCAAAGCTACCTATTGTGAGGCAGCTCATGCCTTGGTACAGAAAGACTTTGGGGAGTTTAATTTATGGGAACTTAGTGATAAAGAAAGAATAAGAAATGAAAGCCCTAGAGGAACAGCCTAAGAAAGAACAGCCCAAGCTTGTCAAGTACTTTTTGATAACGAAATGTATTGCTTTATTGATTTCATAGTTAGAACAATGCACCCTAGTTGGATGAAGTGTACTCAGTTATTGTTAGAAGGATTATGTCTATCACCTTTGTAGTTGAGAAAGTTTTAGTTTCAAGATGTACTAATTTTTAACCAAGAATTATGATGTGATTTATGTAACTTGTGGCCTGAGAATTTCCTGATGTATGATCTCAGGCCATAAGCTTTAAGTGAAGAAAAAGAATATATAAGTTGAAGCTTTGCATGAATAAAATTGGAACAGTCACCCGCAACCTTTGAGTCGTGTGGTTTCTGTCTCCCACTCGCCGACGCCATGACCCACCTTGAGGGACCCCCCAGACCTTGCTGCAGCTGGACTGCGACAGAGGACCACTGGAAGCCTCTGCTCCCTTCCATTGTAGAAGGGCAAGGGCAAGGGCTGAGACTTCAGTGGGTTGTTCCTGTGGGACACAGTACTGTGGTCCAAGGTAGGGTCACATGTAGTGAAAAGTGGTCAGACACTGGGTGGATATGCTCAAGGCTGCGTCAGGGACAGACTGACAGATTGGATGGAGAGAGGAATTGGGATGCCAGTTGGAAGCTCCCGGACTGAGCAACTGGGAGGGCTGTAGATATCTAGGGAGGCAGCGAAGATGCCAGGGATGGGTTGGGGCGGGGGGACTCGCAAATGTCCAGTGTGAGGTCCTGTGAGACATCTTCATAGTGGGCTCCTGGGTGCATGAGTCTACAATGTGGGGAAGGGAACTGGGCTGGAGACAGGAATGTGGGAGATAGACTGGCACGAGGGACTGTGAGGCAGGTGAGTGGCACGGGCAGAGTGGGGCCGGGAGAGAAAAGGAAGGTCCACGACTGAGCCAGGTGCAGTCCGATGTTTGGAGGAGGGATGCTGAAGTAACAGGTAGAGTAACCAGTATCAAAGACCACAAAGGGTTACCGGAAGAAAGCAGGAAGAACACGGTGTCTTAGAAGCCACGTAAAGTTTTTTTTAAGGATAAGGGAGCCAACGATTCGATTTGACTGACCACATGTGGGTCCCAGCTGACTGAGAGCCGTTTTGGAGGCGGTGGCAAAGATCTGCTTAGGCCAAGAGATGCTGGAAGTACGGACCAGAGCCTCGGCAACCATTCTGCGGTCCTGTTCCATACATAGAGCACAGAGGGGTCTCCCAGGGCAGAGAGTTCTGCCCTTTATCTGGGGCAAGCTGATGACCCTCTCTGTGCCGCCTGGATTGCTCCCCTGAAAACAAATAACTGCACCAGCCGGTGAGATCAGTGCCTGGAACACACTACGTTCACGGTCTCTAATGTCATCACCGCTGTAAAAAAAGGGGCCATCAAAGTCCCAGAACAAAAAATCTTATCATTGAGAATGAGGGGGAGTGCAGAGCGGAGACTCAAAGCCCATCTGCAGACAACTAGACATCCCCTTACAGAAGGGTCACCAGGAAGAGACGAGCCACTCAGGGTACAGTATAGCACCAATGAAACATACAACTTTCCTCTAGTTCTTTAATGCTTCCTCCCCGCCACTAACATGATCCCAATTCTACCTTACAAATCCGCCTAGACCAGAGGAGGATGTACACTGGTACAGTTAAGAGCTGGAAACACAGGGAATTCAGGACAGATAAACCCCTCAGGGCCAATAATGAAAGTAGTGACCAGGAGGGGAAGGGGAAGGTGGGGGCAGAAAGGAGGAACCCATCACAATGATGGACATATCACCCACCACCACCACCACCACTGGGGTACAGACAATAGAAAAGTGGGTGAAGGGAGACACTGCTCAATGTCAGACATAGATTATCAAGGGTTCATGAGGGGTGGGGGATGAGCTGCTACCAAAGGCTCAAGTAGAAAGAAAATGTTTTGAAAATGATAATGGCAACTGTGTTCGTCCAGCTAAACCAGAGAAACAAGTCCAGGGAGACTTATATGTGTATAAAAAAAGAGCTTTATATACAAGAGCAGTTAAATATTGAGAAAACATCCCATTGCCCTTGATCAAGCCCTACCAGGCCTCCTACACCCTCCTTGCCATCGATTTTGGATCACTTGTTGTTCCCTTGTGCCTGGGTTTGTTAACACCCACTTCCTTTCCCTTGCCTCCCCCTCTCCCATGTCCCCCTGGAACCGTGGGTCCCGTGTTTTCTTCTCCAGATTGGTTATCCTGACTAGCTTATCTAGATAGACATGCAGAGACAATAATAAGCACAGAAACAAGACAGCAAAACAAAGCAACAAAGAAAACAAAACTACAACAACAACAAAAAAAACCCGAAACGCCTACAAATCATCCAGGATCTGTTTGTTCACCTTTAGGAGTGTTTTCTGGTCGAGTCTGATGGGCTGCCATCAGATGCCCTGGCCCCACAGTCTACTTTTGGTATTGCCCGGGGACTTCATTGCTCTGCTCCCCTTGCTGTTCTGTTGCACACCCTTAGTGTTTTGCCCTGGTGTGGTGGGGTCAGGAACTGTTTTTGTGACCACTGAAAATGCCCTAGAATCGGATTGTAGCGATGGCTGCACAGATGGGTTTGCACTAAAACCCACAAGACTGCACACTTTAACATGGTGACGTTCATGCTACGTGTACGTTACCGCAATCAAACATCACAATGCAATCAAGTTAGCAGGGCACCCCTGAGCAGATGCTGGGGCAAAAGAGGACCGAACCAAGGCTGGAGTTGTCAGGCCCATATGACAAAGTGAGGCAAGGACAAGGTGAAGTGAGACTGCAAGACACGCGCTAGGCACAGCACCTACTCACAAAACGCATTTTTGTTCACAGAGTGGAATTGGCCTCTGTCCATTACCTTGTCCCCCAAGCACGCAGAGATCAGAGACAACTCTAGATTTTCAGTGTGCGCTTCCCATCAACCTACAACCCTCACCTTTGATTGAGTTACAGTCGCAGCCCTGCAGCCACGCTGTGACAAGCTGTCACAGCTCCTGCTGGTGAGGCTGCTTCAAAGCTTAGCGCTGTCCTGGAAACTAAAGCCGCCCGTGTGAGGGAAACACACGATGGGCTGACATAACAGCCACAACCATGGTCTCAAACATGCAGAAGATGGCTGTGAAGATGGCCATGACTGGGCAACTGGCGCCCTGCCATAGGTAAGGTCCCCTCAGCAGGAGCCATTATGCCAAGAGCAACAATTCCAGAGGCTGGAGCCCTGCCTCTTCCCAATGAAGATGGGAGAGACGAGAGAAGGAAGCAGGGTTTTTGGAACCTTTGGACAGCCCTGGTTGGATGGCGCTGGGGAGTCCGGGCACTGCCCTTCCTGATGGAGAATTAGAAGAAGGAGCCACAACCTCACAAAAATGTTGCTTTTAACAAGTTAAACCTGAAACACATTCAACCATAGAAAGGATTCCGAGGAAGACTGAAGAAAAGAAGTAGCTGAAAATTCCTATCTGAACAAAAATGAAAATCAAGGTCACTGCCATCAATCCATCAATTCTGACTCATCACAACCCTGTAGGACAGAGTAGAAGTGCCCCTTCGGGTTTCCAAAGCTGTAAATCGTTTGTTTTTTTTAAATCATTTTATTGGGGGCCCATACAACTCTTATAAAAATCCAGACATACATTCATTATGTCGAGCACACTTGCACAATTGCTCCCATCACACACACACACAATGTTTTATAAAGCAACACATTTCCTTACTATGGGTAATGCACTGTTTTCTAGTAAAAAAAATTTTTTTTAACAAAAAGGTTTCATTGAAATCCTCTAAAAGATTTCACACATTAAAAATCCTCTCCTAAGAGCAATGGCTAGTAGGCGGTTAACTCTTCTGAAAGGTGAAGTGATAGAACAATAGGTCCAGAGAGCAGGGTATGAAAGTCTACCGGCTGTCCTGTGAAGCTAGCTTACTCACAGCTCTCGAACACAGAGGCTGAGAGTTGCTGTGGGAACTGCCACTGAGAAACTGACCGGACTCCTGGTCCCCTTATATCCAACAGAATGAGAAGGCTTCCGGTCCTGTATCCCGTCACAATTGCAAGCACGTGGAATCCCTTGAGGTGGTTGAACAAAGACGCCCCACTGAGGGGCTCCCATGCCGCTGCTACCCTCCCATGTCACCAAACATGGCGTCCGGCTCTCGTCACTGAGCCCTCTCAGGAACTGTCCTCCCCATTGCCACCCTACATGACAAAGTAGCACCACCCGTGTGTGTAGCTCTTCACAGGAGCAGAAAGCCTCGTCTTTCTCTCATGGAGAGACTTTGTGGTTAAGCAGCCACGACGTGGCCACTCTGCCACCACGTGGCTAGGAGGTGGAGTCCACTCAATGGCAGTGAACTTGGGAGTTTTTTTGAAATGAACTGACTGGCGCAAATGATTGACCAATGTCCCTTTGCCATCCATAAGGCTTGCACTGGCCAGTGTTTGGAAGGAGCTTGTCCGGCCTTTCTGAGCAGTCTGTCCCAGTCTGCATGCTCCACCGAAACCTGTCCACCATAGGTGGCCCCTCAGGTATTTGGAAAACTAGTAGCGTGCTCCCCAGCAGCACGTGACACAACAGGGATGGATGGGAGGGGTCCCTTCAGGTCGGGAGGTCCACTTCTCTGGTAACAACCAGGTCGGGGCTCGATATGTCTGGTGGAAACCAAGCAGAGTCAGGCCGACTAATGAGACACTGCCTCAGGGACCCAGCCATCAGATGAGGAGGGGGATCAAGAGTTACTGAAGGCTCCTTCCACTCTGACAGCCGCCTCTTCCTGATGAACAGGCAGCTGTGGGAAGGACATGGGAGAAATAGGGGAATAAGCCCTCAGGAAAGTTACAAGCTTCTCCTCAATGCTGTCATTCCGTCAATGGCAATGCTGCCTCCTGCCTCAACTTCGTCGGCTATTCAATTAGGCGCTTCGAGACAGAGCACTAATTTGTCACTTTGGTAATGGCAGCCCGGCTCTGTGACAGCTCTCGACTGAGGCAAGGTTGCGGGAAGGATCCGTGAATACATGCGTGCCTGCCAACTGCAGCACTGGTTGCATTGGCTGTGTGTGGAATCTTTCCGTCTGAAATGCGGCAGAGGTGAGTGAATGTCTATCCCTGGAGGCCAGCCTGTACACGAACTAAATTTCATGTGCCTCCTTTATCTTGAAATGTCGAGTGATTATATGGAGCTTCTGTGTCACTTAGCATGTGCACGGCCTGCTGCTAAAAGCCTGACGTGGTGCTTCGGCTCCCACCTGAGATGACAAACAAGCTTCCAAGGATTAGAAAACATGCCCAGGACCACAGAATAAGAAACAGCACGCAGATCTACAAAGCCACTCCATTGAATTCTCTTGTAACAAATACTTATTTAAAATTTTAAAATGTCATCCACCCCACTCATCCCCCAAAATCCAGAGGAAACGTGGCCCTCTGAGAAGCTACGCTGCACCCACGCCGTGGCTCTGAGGCCCACAGGCCACCTGACTGCACCCTGCAGACTTGCCAGCCTGTCCTCGTGGCTCTGTGGCCAGGTGTGGACCCACAGCCCCATCATTCCTGAAGTGTAACGAAGTTCTCTTGTTCTTGTAGGCACGAGCTTCATTAACAACCCAGCTATCACAAGAGCTGGTTGTTTATAGAATCTTTCAAATGAAAAATTCATCTCTAAGCTAAATTACAGAGAAGTAATTACAGCGCCGGGCTGACAGCAGACACACTGAGAGACCGACTGGATCTAGCTATTGAACAAGAACTCGGGGCTTTGTCACATAAACGTACTGGGAACTGACCCCATCTAGGGGGCGTGTCTTCAAAAGAGGCAGGAAGCACTCTCATCCATTTGCTTATTTAATAAGTACTGAACACCTAAGTGCTGGGGACTATCTAAACACACAGATAAACTCACTCAAGGATTCATGCATTCAAACACTTTCTGAACACTTCCTGCACTCCAGAGGCAGATTCATTGCGTTGTGAATCAGACACCGATTGTTGGCTGATGCATCTGATTGTTCACTGATTCACCAAGTACTGGGCACCCTCCATGGGCTAGGCACTACCTTATGGACAGGGGTACAAATCTAAACAAAACACAGTTCTATTCACACGGGACTCACATTCAACTTCAAGGAGACAGGCAATAAGACAGATAAACAGACCATTCATTAAAGAGTCAAGTTCTCGGAAGAAAGATAAAGCAGTCCAAGGTGACACAGAGTAGTGGGAGGCGGCTATAATGTACAGAAGGTTGGTTGTTTGAGACTGCCTTAGAGAAGCAGAAGTCTGAAGGTAACAGGGGAGAGAATGCCAGTAGACCTAGGGTTTTCACTGGCTGATTTTCAGAAGTTGAAGACCAGACCTTTCTTCCTACTCTGCATTAGTCAAGACACTCCACTGAAGCCTATCAACTATGTGTGCCTGTTGGTGTTTGAAAGGCTGGTGCCATAGTTTCTTAGGCATAGCTCAGTAGGAGCCTCAAGCACGTCAGTGCTGGGCTTGGTGAGGTAGCCATATGCCCAGTAAAATTGTTTAAGAGTCATCCAAGAACCCCAGTGGGACACCAATTCAACACCAATCACAGTGGAGGAACTTCTAAAATAATAAATGCCATTGTGACAGCTGTTGGCTAGCCTGTGCTCATACCTTAAACTTGGAAGTCAATGGGGTTTTGAATCAGATCACTGCCATTCAGGGGAAGCCTTAAAGATCCCCATCTGTGCACTGTCTGGAATGCCCTTGTATACCTTCTTCTCTCAATCGTACCTTCTGCTGGGTAAACTCCTTCAAAACCCATCTCAAGGATCACATGTTTGTGAAAGAAATTTTCTGACTTCCCAGTCTCCCAAATGAGTGAAGGAGACTTTGTGCCCCATGACACCTGGTAATAAACTCAACTGTACCACTCATCACATTGTACTAAGATCACCTTTTCTGAAAGCTCTACATCCGAATTTGGCGAGTAGCTCCTGGTGTCTTAAAAGCTCATAGAAGTCATCCAACATGCAACTATTGTCTCTCCCTACACAGAAGGGAAAAGGGATGAAAATTGAAATATACACGAGAACAATTAGTCCACTGGACTAATGGAACATGCAAACATCAAACTCCACAACCCTGAGACCAGAAGCACTAGACGGTAATCTGCTGCCAGTACTAATTGTTCTGAAAAGGATCCTATTAGAAGGTACTGCAGTTGGATAAAAGTGTACAAAATGAGTCCTCTTTGAATCTCAGGATGGGATCTCATTACCAGCAAGAGCCAAGAGTGGACTGTGTCTCGTGGGCCATGGGATCCCTATGAAGTGACCCTCCTGGATCCAGGAGACAGCTATGGCATCATAGGAGCAGCAGCAGAACCAGGAACAGAGCATGGAACACGGTGATGGTCTGGCTTGCGGAGCAGGATGCCTCTGGGCACTTAATTGGGGAAGCTGGATTTACTGATTCGTGGAAATGGAGCTGAGTGCCTCCAGACTGAGCCTTACTGGAGCGGGGTGTCTCTGAGCAGTTAACTCAGGGAGCTGGGTTTGCTGACTCGTGAAGCTTGAGCTGAATGCCTTTGGGTTGAAGCTTATAGCAGAGTAGTCAGATCTCTGAGCATTGTTTAGCAGACTTGACACAACTTTGTAACATGTCCTGATGAACAACTCCACCCTGAGCATTTCTCACTGGCATCACAACTTGTTACCTTCCTTAATAAACCCTTTAGTCATGAATTTTGTCTGAGTTCTGTGTGCCACTGCAATGCTATTAGAATATGAGAGAGAAAATCAAGACTAAATATTGTGTACCAATATTTAGCTCTTTCTCTCCCCCCTACATTATGTTAGTTTGTTCAGTGCTATGCTGCTGTGAGGTGTCATCATATCGATTTTCAACTCACAGTGACCCCACGTGACAGAAAAGAACTGCCCCTCAGGGTTGTTATACCCCAACCCTATGGCCACTCATTCCGACTCAGAGGAACCCTGCAGAGCAGAGAGGGCTCCTTAGGGCTTCCAGAACTACAAACCAATACAGGAGCACACAGCTTCACGTTTCGTCCATAGAGAAACAGGTAGATTTGAACTCCTGGCCTTGCAGTTAGCAGCCCAACTCCGAACCCACTCTACCACCTTGGGGTCGTTGTATAAGGTATATAATAAAGTGTTACAGAAAACAGAAAAGTCATGTGAACTGACGAGTGCCTGGGGCCTGCCCCACGTGCCTTCTTCCTGTGGGGGTGCTCGGTGCCCTGCCACTGTGCCAGCTCCAGTTTAGCTGCTGCCCAGCCAGGGCACAGCTTGGCTGCTTCTATGATGACTTTCAGGAATGCAGACACCAGCTCTGCAGGCAAGAACACACAAAACAGTGCTTCCGTCACACTGCAACGAGAGCAAAGTGTGCGGCCTGGTCTCTTCCTCCATGCCAGCGTCATGGCAGGCTTGCAGCTTTCTTTACACTGATGCTTTTCCAAGAGTCCCAAGGTATCTGGCCTGGAATGACTGCTGCTACGACCACTCTGCTAGGGGGGATGCCCTGCTACAGTCTCCCACAGGAAGCGTTCGCTGCAGGAAGGCCCATCCAAAAGACCAGCAAGGAAGGCTTATTTTCAGAAAATCACGCATGATGTGCCGACATTCCAGCCCACTCTTGTTAACATGCGTCCTTCTGTACACCAGCCTGGTTCTCAGGATGTCAGGGGCTATTTCCAATCTCCCCATCAGAGGACAAATCCAAATGTCATTCAACAATCTGCTTTCTAATGAAAAGTTAAGCCTTGAAAAAAACAAAAACAAAAAACAGATTTAACGGAACGACTCTACATGGCAATAAAGAACTGTGCTCCGCTGCCTGGACGGAGAGAAGCATTCGCAATTATTTAGAGGAGCCGGAAGGAAAGCGCGTCATTCGACACAGCCAGCTGAAGCTGGCCCAACCCCTGGTAATGTCACCCGTATCCTTCCATTTAACCCGGAGTTAGGCCGTACAGCATTAATGCAAACTAACTAAATTTCCTGCATTTAAATAAGCCTGACAGAAGTAAAGATGATTGGACTGGCTGTAAGGACTCCGCAGGGGATGACTGCTTTTCATGGAAGCTGCCAGGCTCGGGAAGAATGTAGAAGCCCCAGAGTCTGGCCACCTCTCTAGACAAGGTCAAGGCCCCTCCCCCGACAGAACACTATGGGTCCTGGTGGGAGGCAGAGCCTCCAGGCGGTGGCTTCCAGGAGGAATGCAGGGGGTCCGAAAGGGCCAACTTGGCCCACTATGGCTCCATGGCCTTAAGCAAGACCCAGCATTGGAAAATGGTTGTTATTGGCCCCTCTGCCCAAGGAACCCTGGGTCAGCAGTTCAAAACCTCCAGCCACTCCTTAGGAGAAAGACAGGGGCTTTCTATTCCTGTAAAAAGCTACAGTCGCTGAGACTCACAGGGGCAGGTCTACCCTGTCCTATAGGGTCACTATGAGGCGGCACAGACCCAGTGGTGGTGAGTTTGGTTTTCAGTGCTTACTGCCCAAGGCAGAGGTGGGGAGGGGACCCTCTGGGAGAAGCAGCCTGCGAAAGGAAACAGATTCTACAGACAGAGAGGATCACTGTGTTAACAACTGCTAGGCAGGAAGGGTGGGGGCAAGTCTCCCCCAATAAAATGAGTTGGGGAACGTCTCTGTAATATCCCCCCAAATCAATCTCACGACCAATCAGTCAAATTGGGCTCAGCCCTGCTGGTGGAGTGGGGCTGCTGACATCAACAGAGAGGTTTCTGACTTGCTAAGGATTTGGCATCTCGGGCACCATCCCAATCTGTCCTACAGGGTCGATGTGAAGTGGCATGTTTAGCAGGGGCAAAGACACAAAACAAGTGGAAAACAAGTTTTCAGAAAAGCAACTGCTGGCTGTCAGCACAGCCAGTTTAGAGCAGGGAGGTGGGTGAAGGGACAACTGACAGAAGGACTGCCGGATGACACAGCGGGGCAGGGGGTGCTGTCTGCCAGTCCCCTCCCCTCTTCCCATCCTCCGTTTCCAGCTTCAGCCCTGCTGCCCTTCATGGGCTCAGCTGCCCAGGAAGAGGCAGCATCCGACACCAACACAAAAGCGTTGCATCAGCTTCTTTCAGCCCAAAACCAAAAACAACAAAAAGGGACAATTTAGAGAAGGTAAGAAATTTCTGGTGGGTGGTCAAAGAACACATTTACTTAAAATTACTGATGGTACAGGCCTGTAAGGATGGAGTGGTAGGGGTACGAGTGAGTGCACACGGACGGAGCTGATGAGCTACACACACACACACACACACACACACCAAGTTGACTCAATTCCACAGTGACCTTGTATGTGACAGCCATCAGGTTTTCAGTGGCTGGTTTTGTCGAAGTCATCGCCAGATCTTTTTTTCTGAGCCACCGCTGGGTAGACTCAAACCTCCAGCCTTTGAGCTAACACCCAACCTTGTTAACCACATTCACCACCCAGGCACTCCCACGGGCTAGTGGGGGGCTGGGGAGTAGGGCGTGATGGACTTGTGCATTCCAGAAGAGCTCACAGAGCCTCCGGGATGCCCCAGTCACAGCTCAGGAAATCTGGAGACAAACTGACAACTGACAGAATGTGACAAAGGGGACATGGGACAGAACAGTGACGCAGGCAGAGGAGAGAGAAATGACAGCGGAGAGCCCATGAGCCGGTGAGGAGGAGCAAGGGTCACAAGAAAACCACTGCCCCCTGGGGCAGCCACTGGTAAGGCTTCCTTGCTGGGAGGCAGCGAGTGCTAAAGGCTTTGAGGATGAAGGGAGCCAGGCCGGTCACGGGAGGGACTGCAGAGTGCAGGGCATGCCTAAGGAGTGACAGGGGCAGCCACCCTCCCCAAACACAGGTGTCAGGGACTGTCCTGCATCCCCCTCGTGCCCTCCCCAAATATGTGCTGGACTCCTAACCCCGACAGTCTGGTGGATGGCAGCCCTGGTGGCATCCCGGTTCACCTCCCAGCTGCTCTATCACCGAAAGGTCAGTGGTTTGAACCCACCAGCTGCCAGGAAAAATCTGGTGAGTCTCAGAGCCTGGGAAATTCCACAGGGCAATTCTCCTGGGTCATAGAGAGTCTGAGTAAGAGGAGAGAATGTGCTTTGTTATGTTAATGTGGAGTCTCAGGAGGAGGAGGAGGAGGAGGAGGAGGAGGAGGAGGAGGAGGAGGAGGATTTACTTCCTTACCTTTTCTTCCACCAAGATCGCAGCTACTTCAAACGTTTTAAGCAAGCTGGTTACCAGTAAAGGTGCCTTGAGAGTCCTGCCTGCTGAGAAATTGAAGAAAAGGTGTGTAACAGGTGTTTGAAGAGCTGACCCCACCCACGACCCCTTTTTTACAACTGCTTGCACCCTCCACCTAAGCTGAAGGCAACTGTGTGTGTGTCCCAGGGCTTCTGTCCCCCTTCGCTGATTCAGGAATGGACACCTGTCACCAGCTGGCCACCCTGTTTCCCTCCTACCCTCTGTCTCATGGGAGGATTCAGACACACAAATGTAGGCAGGCAGTGGGGAACCAGGTTGGGGACAGACAGACAGACACAGACCAGACGGGAGACAAGCAGGGGCACACAGCAGTCCCTAGGAGTTCATGTGCGCCCTTCCCTCCAGCTCCCAGGAAGCCTGTCAGGCTTTTGTCCCTACTCTACTGCAGATCCGGACACCACGCCCTCCCTGAGCCTGAGCTGGCATCTCTGTCCCTTGCAACCCAAAGCAGCTCTGACTTAAACCTGAGAGCAAGGGCCAGGGTTGGGACAAACATGGAGTGTGGAGAAATCAAGGTTTCTGAAATAAAGCTTTGAAGAAAAATAGAGAAGTAGTGGCCTGGGCCTCTGACCCATAATACGTGAGAAGAAAGGAAGAGGGAGCTGTGAAACCAGAGCAGCCCCAGCAGGTGATTCATAAATCCCCGGCGGCATTAAATATGAAGAGGGAGGTCCAGATACTAGGGGGGTGGGGGGCCTCTTAGCAAGGGCGCTATCCATAACAAATAAGAATGTCACTGAAAACACCCAGGCGGGGGGACTTGGAAACATGCTGCCTGCAGCATATAAAGACTCCTAGCTGGTACATCTGTTGTCATTAAGTGCCACGCTGGCTCACAGGGACCCTATGGACAACGGAATGAAACACTGCCTGGCACGGTCCTGCCCATGCTCACAATGGTTCTCATGCAGCCACGGCTGGGGCCCTAGCACAGAAAAATACCAAGTGCACTGAGTCCCTGGGAAGCCTGGCTTTACTCTGCCCCCGCAGGTTCTGGTTCAATGAAGGCAAGCACTCCCCTGCCTCGCCCCAAGAGCTTCCTGTGTTCCCACATTCTTTTCTATTGACTGCAGGGACAGGAGGAGCCGATTGTGTAGAGTGTACTCCTTAGGCTGCTAACCACCAGGTCAGCTGTTCAAAACCACCAGCTTTCTCTAAAGAGAGAAAGACCAGGCTTTCCACTTGATAAAGAATGAGTCTCAGAAACCCACGGGGGCAGTTCTCGCCTGTCCTAAAAGGTTGCTCTGAGTCAGAATAACGAGTTTGTTTGGAGTGGCGACCTGGCCAAACCACTGAGCTCACCCCCTGTGGAAACCTCAGGGCCCTAGCCTCTTCCAGCAGCTTTTTCTCAGTAGCAGTGATCTTGGTGAGTTGTGTGACTGGGAAGGTTATAGGGGCAGGGCTACAACAGAGAGCAGCACCGATTCCTGAGGGGAATCCTGCTCGGCAGGGAGCGTCAGGAGTCTGGACTTTATTCAAGAGTCAAGATGTCGACAGTGTATCTGATTATTGCCATCACACATTTTGGAAAGATAAAATTGGGCTGCAGAGGGAAAGTATGGCCCAAACCACGAGGCCTGAAGCGGTCAGCAGGAAACAGAGTCAACAGGAAGCCCGGGCCTTCAGCCTTGCGGGGTCCTCGGCCCACTCCTGCTGGTTTCCTGGCTGCCGCAGCAGAGATCTGCAAGTTCCTCCAGAGCCCTCTGTGCAGCTCAGCATCCGAAGAGCTCACTGGGCCATTCGCTTGCCCAGAGCAGGGGGCAGAACAGTGGCCTGGGTTCCAACGGGTCTGCAGACCAGGCCACAGGGTGGTTCTCCTGACCCTTGGCCTGGGCTGAAGCCACGCCCCAGCGATCCAATGCCAGCATCAGAGACCAGCTGCTTCTAATGCCAACTCAGCCCGTCCCCTGTCTGGGTCTCAGTTTCCTTACAGAAAGGGAGGTAGAGTTGACTAGCGCCAGCCAGCCGTTCTGTGCTGCCAATCGGTCTCAAGAGAAGTACAGAACTTTACAATGTTTAGGAACTTTTGTAACCGTGAGAAAACACTAGTCACCGGTGGGTTTGTCTTACGAGCAGGGTGCAGCCTCGACGGACTGACACTGAATTTGGACGGCAAGTTGCGCACACGGTACGGTCACTTCAGTCCACCAACTAAACCCCAAACCAAACCCACCAGTGGATTCCAACTCGCAGCGACCCCACCGGACAGGGGAGAACTGCCCCATGAGGCCTCCAGGAGCAGACGGTCTAATCTGCCACCCCCGGAGCACCTGGCAGGTGCAAACCACAGGCCTTCCGGTGAGACGCTGAGCACTTGCCCCCTCCCCACCAAGGCATCTGGGCATGTGGTTGTCACCACTCGTTTGGACAGGACGCTCGGAGGACCCTCAGAGCAGCCAGCCCAGCTTCCGGCCTCCAACAGTCAGGTAGGCAGGCTGAGCCAGCAGTCACAGGAGACGAACGCCTGTCCCCAGGCTTTGCTGAGGACGCTGCTTAGGACACACAATCAGGGCATGTTTAGTGAAGTGGGGGGTCGGCGAGGGTGACAGCGAGATTGGCAGGCGTGGGAGCCGCGATTGTGTTTCGGTCTGCTGTACCCTAAGTCGCTGTGAGTCAGAGCTGATGAGCCAGCCGCCGCCAACCACAGGGACAACGCGCGGCGCCTCTCAGCGAGGGCGGGCGGAGACAGCAGCACTGATGCACAGTGATCTGAACTGCGGGTATGAAAACACACGGAGACAACAGAGCGTCTGCGGTGATTATCTCTGAATAGTGCAATTACGGGTGCTTTCCAGCATGATGCCTTTCTATATTTCCCCCCAAATTTATCTAATTAGTGCGAGTTACTTTTACAGAGAAAATAATGGTCTTTTTCCTTTTCTTTATTTTTTAATTAGCAGCTCATGCTATTCCGCAGCTCTTAGTCACAAAGAAGCGCGATCAAGAGCGTTTTCTGAATTTCCTCTCCAAGCAACACCTGAAGGCCCGGGAACCCTGACTCTGACCGTCGTCCTCGGAGCGGCTCCACTCCACCCCAGGCCCACCGGCTCATGGGTCTGTGGCCTCCGGAAGGAACCCAGCAAGGCTGAAGGTGTCTCAGGCTTTGAGACAAGATGCCCGTGAGATGGAGGATGTTCCCTTGTCCCTCCAATCATACATATTCCCCAAGCTCACCCAGCCCAGGCTGTGTGGCTGGCTGCAAGCCAAGGACCAAACATACCGCTAACACCACGTACACACGTACACACGGGAGTTCTCCGAGGGTGACCACGCGGGCCTGATGGTCTAGTTTCAAAGCCCTGAGCTCCAAGCTACCCTTTCACAAACGCTTCTTGCGATCACCTGTCCAGGTAGTCACGAGACCAAAGTCTAATCTTACTGTTATCAGCATCACAGCCTCTGATTAAAGAAATTAAGACAAATAGTCTACTAACATTTTAAGGCACCCTGGTGGTTTCAGAGACTAAGCAACAGGCTGCTAACCACAAGGTCTGCGGTTCAAACTCATCTGCCCTGATGTAGAAGATGAGGTTCTCTATTCCAGAGAAATCCAAAATTTAGCTAACTATAAATGTGCTTTCCTGCTTAATACTTACTGATACCACAGAGAACCAACGTTCTATAAGAACACGGATAAACAGGCACCAAAGAACAAAAAATCATATCATTGTGAATGAGGGGGAGTGGGGACCCAAAGCCCATCTGTAGGCAACTGGACATCCCCTTACATAAGAGTAGTGGGTAGGAGATGAGTCACTCAGGGTGCAGGGTAGCAATGATGAAACATACAACCTTCCTCTAGTTCCTAAATGCTTCCTCCATCCCCCCCACCCCCCTATCATGATCCCAATTCTACCTTACAAATCTGACTAAACCAGAGGATGTACACTGGCACAGATAGGAACTGGAAACACAGGGAATCAGGGCAGATGATCCCTTCAGGACCAGTGGTGAGAGTGGCAATACCAGGAGGGTAGAGGGAGGGTGGGGTGGAAAGGGGGGGACCAATTACAGGAATCTACATATAATCTTCTCCCTGGGGGATGGACAACAAAAAAGTGGGTGAAGGGAGACATCAGACAGTGTAAGATATGACAAAATAATAATTTATAAATTATCAAGGGTTCATGAGGGGGAGTGGAGAGGGAGGGGGGAAAATAAGCTGATGCCAAGGACTTAAGTGGAGAGCAAATGTTTTGAGAATGATGAGGGCAACGAATGTACAAATGTACTTTACACAATTCTTGTATGTATGGATTGTGATAAGAGTTGTATGAGCAACCTAATAAAATGATTTTTTTTAAAAGAACAGAGATAAAATACAAACCCAAATTCTTCATTCATTCAAAAAGATGTATTACACCCTTCTAATAATAGGTAGGGGGTAGGGCTGACATGTTGATGAAGATAGCTAACATTTATCAAGTGTTCACTGGCACTTGGTGCTTCCACTACCGAGATAAATGTAAACCCTTGTACAGACGGCAATCTATTGGAAGACACAAGCCATGCACAATTATTATGCACATAAATGCCCACACAGGTATATAAACCACACACACACACACACACACACACACACACAGGATCAGAAGGCAGAAAAGACACGGAGCCTGGATACAGCAAGCAAGAGTCCAGTATATTCAAATGAGCTATGGGCAACTTTGGTCTTACCTCAGTGGTTTTCAAAATGACCTTCTGGGGGGGCGTGTCCTAGAAGCGCCAAACCTCTTTCAACCGGGTTGACATCTGCAGTGAGTGTGCCAAAGCATGATGGGTGAAACTACTGGCACTTCAGCATGAATCAAAACAATGGCCCCAAACTACGGTATATTAGCAGCCACTGAAGTTTCACAAACATGTGTTGTTGTTTTTGAAAAGTCAAATTTCACCTAGGAATGTCCTTGAATAGCTAGAACTACTAATTTTTATTAAATACTGATCCTCAAGTACACATCTTGTTAACAGCCAGTGTGATGGACAGACAGAGCAGGGAGCACCCCTAAAGCACCCCGGCTAACGGCCGGAGCATGCTGCTTAACTGGAAGAGAAAACACTGTGTGGCTGACTTGCAAGCTGAAACTAACCTTTCTTTTTTCCCTCAGAATACCATCTTTACAAGAGAGCCTGACAAAAAAATCATGATTAGTCATTTGCTATTTGTAGCCATTTTCTCAAAAATGACTAAGGCAAGCCAGTCATCTCAAAGAAAGTTAACAGTGCTTGTTGATGGTAGATTTTAAGTTTTCAAGCAAAACATCAAAAGTTTGGAAAATTTGTATCTGCCACGGTAAACCTTACAGCAGTGGTTCTCAACCTTCCTAATGCCGCGACCCTTTAAAACAGCGCCTCATATTGTGGTGAACCAACCACAAAATTATTTTCATTGCTACTTCATCACTGTAATTTTGCTACGGTTATGAATCAGGCAACCCCTGTGAAAGGTTTGTCCGACCCCCAAAAGGGGTTGCGACCCACTGGTTGAGCGAGCATTCTAAAACTTAAAGAGATTTTTCAGATAGGATCGGGAGGGACAAGAACAAACACTTGAAGATATTAACAAATGTCGTATTTTGCTATTTTGCCGCTGACCCCTGTACGGTGTTGGAAAATGATGTGTGCGTCCAAGGCCCGTTCACAGTGCAACGCTGAGCATTGAATGATAATGGATGATGCCGCTATGAGAGGAGTCCCAGGTGGCACAATGATTAAGCATTCAGTTGCTAACCTAAAGGTCAGCGGTCTGAACTCACCATCCGCTCCACAGGACCAAGGCGCAGCCATCTGCTTCCGGGAAGATTAAAGCTTTGGAAACCCTGTGGTGTAGGGTTGCTATGAGCCAGACCTTCGAGCCAACGTTGGTTTTCTTTTGGCTTACCGTGTGAAGAGTTCATTGGAATCGCGTAAGATTCCACATGGCAATGAACCTTTACGGAAGCCACGTGTCACGTTCGGATACAGTTCCACAGTGCCCACAACACACTGAAAAGGCTATGAAAATACGCCTCCATTTTCCAGCTGCAGCCTCTTTGTGAGGCTCCTCTTCCCTACCCTTCGACCCACAGGGCACATTGCGACAGAATGAACGAGAGAACACACAGGAGAAGCCAGCTGTCGTCTACACCGCAGACACCAAAAAGATCTGCAGAGAGAAGTGGCACTTTCTCACTAGCTGCCTGGGAGAACAGTTATCGTTCATGGGGGGAAAAAAGTTATGATGTGATAGGTTGATTATCGCTCTATTTAAACAAAGTTAATAAGCACTTTTTGGTTTTCTCAGTTTCAAGTTCTCTTTGCACCCCATGTCCTCCACGAACTTTGGGCAGCCCCAAGACAGGCAAGGGAGCCTGCAGGGCACGGGGGTGCCCAGGATTGCAAGCTAGACGAAGAAAGAAACAGAAATGTCTATAACAGGACAAGGAGAGATAAGCAATGCCATCTAAACACAGCAGGAGAGGGGCAGGGGCCTGGCAAAAGACACCGGCGCCCAAGTGCAATTCCGCCATCCAAGGGAAACCATCGGTAACAGTGCCGGCAGTCGATATCGAAGATCCTAAAATCAAGGTGCATTTCAGGCGCATCTGGAAATACAAATTCAGGCTCCAGCAAAGAGCAATAAACTGCAGCAGTTGAGCAAGAGAAACAAAGGCATGTCAGAGAAAACGAGCAGAGCCTTTAGCACTAAAAACCCTGAGGAGAGGGATGCAGCTACAATTCCGAGCGGGCAGCCTCTGTCCCATCAATCTGCGGCGCCCCCACCCCACCCCACCTGCCTCCTCAAGGTGGGAACAGAAGGTGCAGGGCACACCTCTAGACCAGAGGAGAACCTGCAGAGCCCCGCAGCACCCGACCACCAGACCTCCTGAGTGAGCATCTCATCAGGGAGGAGTAGCGTTGCGCCCATCAAAAACAGACCACACAAAACAAACCCAAGGCAACTATTACAATTGGGGCTCAAGGGGCTTGGTCATTATTTTCTAAGTCAAACAACAAAACAAGACCACAAGCCACCTGCTGGGTCACTCACTGTAACTACAGTGAAAACAGGAGGGGAGCTTAGCCGTGTTCTCAAAATCCCTGGGCCTCCTCTCCTGCCAACGGAGGAGGCTCCCTGGTACTTGTCCAGGCTGGTGGGAAGAGGCAGCTAGGCACTGAGCACAGGGCGGCTTGAGCTCAGTACAACTGTGCTCATCGATGGGGCAAGAGGAGTTGAGTGAAAGAAGTCTCTCCTCCCATGTGTGGGGCATGGGCTCAAGTCCCAGACAGCGATCCTCACGCATAACCCCACCCGTGTGTCAACAGTGGAGGCGTGCATGATGCTCTGAGACTGAACGGATTTCAGTTGAGCATCTAGACGAAAATAGACTAGGAAGAAAGGCCTGCGACCTACTACTCAGCCAATAAAAGCTTTCTGGAGCTCGGCGGTTTGATACACAGGACCCTGCAGAGCTGAGTTCCACTGTGCATGGGGCTGCCATGGGTCGGGCCAACTCGCGGCAGTTAAGAATGGCCGGCACAGTGATTACATCGGGCCCAGTGCAGAATCTGGAGTTGCTACCACACCAACCTAGGTTAGCGAGCTCCCCAGTCAAATGTTAAGGTTTTAAAATCACCAATACAAGAACGTAGATTAAGAATCTGCCTGCCTGTAGCCCAGGAGGACACACAGGCTCGGCAGTTGAGAGAACAGCCCTGGACGCCTCCAGGCCTGCTTGCTCAGCCCACCTGATCCCTCCTTTGTAGCTGGGGGTGCACAGTCAAGCACAAGAAGGTTCAGAGGGAGTTGGGTGGACACACGACAAAGAACCAACACTGCTGTGCCTGATCCCTCCCAGCCAAACGGAAATTATAAGGCCGCTATACATCAGAACTGACATGGTGGTGGTGGGTCTGGTTTTTGGTTTAATTCTCAGGATCGAAGTTTCTGGGTGGCATACATGATGAATACACTTGGCTATTCTCGGAAAGACTGGCGGTCTGAGTGCACGTGACAGCATCTCATAGGAAAGGAACCGCGATCTGTATTGACGCCCGTACAGGCACGGTCCTGCCAACACTCAGAGTCACCGCGAGCTGCAATCTACCCGGTGGCAATCAAAACAAGATAGCCAACAGGATCAGCTAGACAGACGTCGTGTGGTGTTATCACCCCATCTCCTGGCTGAACTGCAGAGCCGGGGTGCAGCCAAGATCCCCACCTTAGATCTGAAGTCCAGGACTCTTCACTAAACCACACTGCCCACTCCCACAAGGATTTGAAGGATGAGAGCCAGCAAGTCTGCCTGCAGTTAATAAAGTATTCTGAAAATCCACTAGACACACACACACACACACACACACACACACACACACACACACACACTCATACTCGCAATGCTTTGACTACCCTGAGAAACGAATACAGCCAATTAAAGACATCCTTTCGGGAAAGGCTAAGCAGAAGAAGGGATTATGGAATACTTTGACAGAGAGAAGTCCATTCAGCCAAAAGTGACCCTCCTCCCTCCTCTCCTCAAGCTCCCAAAGCTAACCCAACACTCAGACACAGTCACTGATTTGCCATGTCTGACGATGCCCTCGGGGCTGGGGAGGCAAGCCTATGTCGGTGCAGGCCCTCGGAGCCAACAAAGAGCCCCTTCTTACGGCTGTAGCTCGTGCGGGGAGCTCGCCACACGGCGCTGTGGGCAGGTACACGGTCTGGTGGCAGCACACTAAGTCCCCACGGAGTTTCAGAGGCTGGCGCATCTGGGTGCTGAGAGGCCAGGGTCGCTCTGAGTCAGAAGTGACTCGATGGCAATGAGTTTGGTTTTCTGGTTTTAAGAGCTTGGGCATTAAATGTGACGCATCATGCAGTCTGCATTTGAAGAGGCGACTGACTGGCCGCCGGTCTGGAGGGAGGTCAGCACGCAGTGGCTTGTCCAACACCATTCCCAACTTTTTTTTTTAAATCAACCACCTATGGAGTTAGACATTTCATACTGTAACCCATCCTATACCCACATGCTACTTATACACACACACTCATAATCTATGAGGGACAGGATGTCACCAGCATCCTCATCTGTAAATCAGGACCGGAGCAATGATGTCACCGCCTAAGTCATGGGGGATAAGGACATCAATACAAGAGCCCTGGCCCGAAACCAAACCCACTGCCCTCGAGTTGATTCCAATTCAGAGACCCCATGGAGGGCTTCCAAAACTGTAACTCTAAGAGCAGACAACCTTATCATTCGTCCTTCCAGTGTTGGTGGACTTGAACTGTTGACCTTAGCCATCCAACAGTACAACCAAAGCTCTTAAACCAAACTCCCTGCCATCAAGTCAACTCCAACTTAGAGCGGCCGTATGGGACAGGACAGAGGTGCCCCTGTGAGGTTCCCGGACTTCAACTATTTACAGGAATAGGAAGCCCCGCCTATTCTTTCTCCCTGGGCGACTAGGTTTGGAACTGTTGACCTTGTGGAGAGCAGCCTCTAAGCCCCCAGGCTGCCTTCACTCCAGCCCTATCAGAGTGAACAAGTGTGTCCAACCTGACTCCATGGAACCCCTCTGTTTTCTTCTCTACATCTTTTTCTTTCTATTTCTTAAAAAATCATTTTATGGGGAGCTCATACAACTCTTGACACATTTTTTTCCTTTTTAAATGCTTGCTCTTGTGCATTGTCAAGGTGTCTCTGATTCAGAGCGGCCTTGTACAGGTAACCTTAGAGACAAACAGATCGGCGTGCCGCCTGGGCTGTGCCTCCTTCAGTGGCCGGGGTGCTCACGTCCATCACGGCAGCCACCACTGTGGCTTCCCAGTGCCTTCCTTCCGGCCCCCCATTCTGCTGGGATCCAGCGGACTTCCCTGAGCTCATTTCTCAACATATCTACCAGGCCTTTCTTCCTTCCCTCCAAGCCCGTCTAAAAGCTTGGTTAACACTTGTTCACCACGGGCGACCCTGCTGATATTCGAAACACTGGCAGGATAGCGTCCAACGCCACACCAACCCTCAAGTGACCGCAGACAGACAGACTGACGGGGGAGGGAAACGCTATTCTCATTCACACACCACACGCCCTGCCATGAAGTCAATGCCAACTCAGAGCGACCCTATAGGACAGCAGAGGTCTGCAACTCTTCATGGGAGTAGAAAGCCTGGCATTTCTCCCGTGGAGTGGCCGGCGGTTTTAAACTATTTCCTTGCAGTTAGCAGCCCAGCGTAACCATGGCTTGTTGGGGGAGAAGCTGTTGAAGACCCTTAAATTAACTTCCAAACCCAGTGATGGGTCACAGCCACAGCTGGAGATGGTGGCTTAGACTCGGGTGCTGACCATGGAGAGTGGGTGCCGGGAAGATCAATCAGCAGAACCTGTAGTTTGATGAAGGAGCCATTTTGAGACAGGGACCCCCCAGGGGGGGAGGAAGGTGATGCAGTCAGTTTACACTTCCTGGCTGGGGGAGGGTTTGGGGGGGGGAGGATGACAAAGGGAACCTTCCATGCAATGAGATTTCGGATCAGAACCGCAGTTACCAATAAGGAAAGTGTTTTCCCAGACAGTGCTTGCGAGACAGACAGCCTTCATGAACTGGATGCAGCAGCCAAGTGGCTGATGGAGAACCAGGGGATTTGGGGCTCCTGCCAAATGTCTTTCCTTATCCGATCAACATAAAGCACTAATCACATTTAATTAGAGTCCGTGTGCCCATCTGTTTCCTCCACAACCGAGCTGCTTCAGGGCTGGGCCCACCCCGTCTCATCCATCTTCTAGTCCCCAGCCCTCCCCTGCTCGATGCCCTGCCCGTAGTAGGTGTTCGGCAAACATCTGCTGTGCGCGTGGCCACAATTCAACAAGATGTCGCTCCGACGAGGCCATTCCCAGTGCAGAAAGTAGAGCACAAGAGAGGGCGAGAGGGAGGGAGACAGAAATCTGTCAGAGGAATTCTGATCATTTAAAGGCGAGGGACAACAAAAGGGCAACAGTTGTTGGTGACAATGTCTCTGCAAGAAAATGTAATCCCTGGAATGCACAGCAGGTGTGGGCCTTTGTCCTAAGGATCAGAAACTCAAGCAGGTCTGCGGGGGGCATTAGGCAGACGAAGGATAAGGAAATCGAGAGGGGGGTGGGGGAAACGACACTTACAACATGAGCTATCCTATTTGGCCTGTTCCGAAGAGGACTCTTTGGGACTAGGGCCTTCTGTGTGCATCTGCTTTTACTTACTGTGTGTGCATGGCTCACGTCCCCAGTAAGGAGGAATGCTGTCCCTTATTCCTTACCCATTCCACACCCACCCATCGCCCTTCAGGGAGGCACCCAACAGCCAGTTGATGAACTAGCTGATTTTTATATGGATCAATAAATTCATATTCATCATTTCTAGCCCTGCTGCCTTTCGCTACAGCTGTTATGCACGCCACCACGTTTTAAAGGACTGGCTGCCTTTATTCAGCACCTACCACATACCAGCCACTGCTAAGAACTTTTCCAGCTAAAGGGTGGAGATGACTCATTCTCAATTTACAAATGACAAGACGGAGCAGCCCCAAAAGCAAAGTCTCACCAGCAGTGGCAGCACCATGGTCCCTGGCAGAGGCTGGAGGACACCCTGTGTGGTGAGGATGCAGGACTCTCTCTGCTCACTGAGTCCGTTATGAATTTCCTACAAAGATGTAGTCAACCTCTCAGGCCTATTGTAACTAGAATTCTTTTTACAAAGTAGAATGCGCTCACGGTATTGTCCATGTTTGAAAGAATGTCTAGCCTGCACTTGAAAAACACTCCAATCACCAGGGTCAGGCAGTTAGTAGAATCCTGAACCGAGCTGTAGTTTCTGTAACTCTGCTCAAGGTTGCCTCGGCGCGTTTGTAAAGTATGTGTGGACCCCAAAGAGTTCACGGGAAAACTGAACTGCCAGAATGATTTCTGAAAACTTCATCTGTCATGTAAGGGCCCTGACCACGCCGTGGAGGGCTCACGGTGCTGCTAACCACAAGTCAGCAGTTTGAAACCACCAGCCGCTCGGAGGGACAAAGATGAGGCTTTCGACTTCCGTGAAGTGTTAGACTCGGAAACCCAAAGGTGCAGTTCTACCCCGTCAACCTACAGTCACTATGAGTTGGAATGAGTGTGAATCTGTTAAGTAGATTTTCACTGAAACAAAAGATGTTAAAAAACAGAATGTCTCCATGAGCTTTGACGTCTCCCCCCCACCCCCGTATCACACCTGACCCCTCCCAGTACCTCCGTGAAGCAATTATCACCCCCCCAAACCCCCCCCCACACACACACAGGGGAGGGGGAATGAGATCACGAGATATTCCGTGAGCTGCTGGAAGAGCCTGGGTGACAAGCACCAGAGCACCTCCACCTAGCTTAGGGCTCCGGTAGTGAGGGAGGGCAGGGCAGCTGATGATGCCCACAGGGCAGCAGCACACCACACTTCCTCTCAGGGCTTCCCCACACAGGGACAGGTAGTTCTTGAGCCTCAGCTTCTAACTCTCAAGGAGGTTGACTGGCCCTTTAGTGTCACCAGTCCAGCTAGGGCCCCAGGGTCTGGGGACCACGAGACACCAGCCCCAAGTCCCCAGACCCAAGGAGCCAGGGAGCAGCTCTCTGAAGGGAAGTGCTGGTGCCCTCCAAAAGGGGGGGTACCCGGTGGGAATGGAAATGTGTGCACCACAGTAAAGCCAGAGGCCACTGCCGACCAGCTCTCCGGACCCCCCAAACAGTGCCCTTTCTTCCTTCTGCCCTGCAGCTGGCATGTGGCCGCCCTACACTGTGAAGCACTTGCAGTGAAGAACCGCCAGGACATAAACGAGCGCTAATAGCGCAATAGGGACATTTCGCACAAACCAAATGAGGAAATACGGAGATCGATGTATCCATTCCATCCAAGTAATGCCCTGGCATTAGAGAACATCTCTTGCCACCCCTCGACCTCATGCCAACGAGGAAGACCCAGGCAGCCTTGATCAATGGTCTGAAAGCCAGACAGACCAGCCTGCCCTTCTTAGTGCCTCCCCTCCTCCCCTGCCAGGTGAATAACATGCCTCGTCACACGGGGCGGTACACAGTCGGGCTGTTCACCCGAAGGTGTGTGATCCACACCCACCTGCCGCTCTGTGGGAGAAAGATGGGGCAGTCCGCTTCCCCAAGGATCTACGGCCTTGGAAACCCTAGGGGCGTGCTCCTGTGATGATGAGCCTGCGATGGGTCAGAACGGTCCCGACAGCCGAGGTTGCTTCTATCGCTTTCATTAGGTCAGGTTTTCTCCGTCCTCATTCGACCCCAGGTCAAACTAAAGCCTCTTCGCTGGCAAGCAAACAGGTGCTTCTTGTTCCATTCCTCCCCCTTCCTAACCCTCCAAACTTGGTAAAAGCTGCCCTTCTAATCTTACACAGCTGGTTCGTCTAACATTGGGGGGCCAGCGGGGGCGTCCTATTTCTAAAATGCTACCTTTTCTAGTTACCACTGAATGGAGTCCAACTCCTGGAGACCTCGGGGGTTGCAGAGTAGAATGCCGCCCCTTAGGATTTCCAGGGCAAAGTGGTTATGCATTGGGCTGCTAACTACGAGGTCAGCAGTTCAAATCCAACAGCTGATCTCTGGGAGAAGGATGAGGCTTTCTATTCCCGTAAAGATTTACAGTTTCAGAAACCCAGAAGGGCAGTTCTCCACTGTCCTCTGGCGTCGCTATGAGTCAGTCAAGGTGATGGCAGCGAGTTTGAGTTTTCTGTGATCTTTCAGCAGCCGACTGTCAGGTCTTTCTCAGGAGGCACTGCTGGGTGGATAAGAACCACCAACCTATGGTTCAGTCGGGAAGCGCATTACTGTTAGTGCCAACCAAGGACTCATGCAAGAAGTATTGTACGACTGCTGACATCATTTTTTACCCTAAGGACTTATATCTTTCCAAAGATACAACTAACTGGTTTCACTAAAAATGAATTGCAAGCAGGGAGTCACGTCTACTGAACACAGAGAGCCATTTCTGGTTCGTGGCCAGCGTTCGGCACGATTTTCTCTGGTTGAAAAATGTCACAGCTGCATAGTTCCCAGGTGAGCCCCAAGTCAGGTGTGATTTTGTCCTTAAAAGCATCCTTCAGGTTCAGCCACCCTTGTTAATTACTTGGAAGGAGTGTGTGTCTGTCTGTCTCGCTCCCCACCCCCTTTGCAGAGTTCTTTTAAAAAGGTACACGTGTCCTTGCTAGACACTTTACTTGGGCCCAAGGGCAGAGTAGTTAGCAGGCCAACCAGCCGCGGCACACATAGCCCTCTTTCTGCACCTGGTCTTTTCTGCAGCGTTTGTGAGGCCGGCCGTCACTGAAGACCTTAGCTGGGAGGGCAGAAGTGAGATGCAGTGCCAAGGAGCTGCCCCTGAGGAGCGAGCACCAGCGCCTACAAACTGAGGAAGAGAAGGCCGTTCTGCCCATGACAAAGCGGACTCTTCTGATGCACGGGGGACACCAACATGACACACTGGCTGGCGCAGCAGGTAGCCGGCAGGTGGGCTGGCAGCGCTTGCCGGGCAGGTGTTCAATTAGGCAGAAAGTGGGTTACAAACGGCTCAATTAATTCATCGTGCACACCTGTCCTGGAGAGACAGACGACAAAGCGGAAGCAGCGGTGGAGGGCCAGAGATGAATGCAGCAGCTCTGCTCTGTGGGCAAGTCAGGGACCCGCAAGCAGGAGACAAACGCCACCGAGGAGAGCTCTGCTGAGCCCTCCCACGTTCACACTACAACTGAAGGCCGGGGGGAGCGGAGCAAGAGGCAGCTTGCCGCTGCTGCTCTTTTCAGGTTCCGGCGAATGGGTCTGACCACAGCCACCGTATGCACAGCAGCACGCAATGCTGCGCCGTCCCGCGGCAGCCCCACGATTGAGCCTGCGTCTGAGCCCACGGCTGCACCTGCTTACTGCAGGTCGGAAAGAGCCAGCCCGTCCATGTCCCTAGATGGTACGTGCAGAAACCGTTGAACGAGGACAAGTAAAGCAAAGGGGGGTTGGGGGGACATGGCAAGCTGTCATTCTCTTTCAGGAGTGGCTCTCCCCAGTCACCCAAGACACAGGCAGCCCTGCCCTCGTGCACAGGTATGGATCGGGATTGACAATCATGGGACTTTCAAAAGCATGGGACTCGTCCTTCTTTGCGACACCTCCTGAGAGCAAGGCTAGGCCTAGCCGAGCGTAACTCACCCTCCAGGCCTTCCAACGCATGAACACACTGGAAGAAAAAAATCAAAAGCACGAGGAGTCAATTGTCCAAGGCTAAGGGAAAAGAGAGACAGCAAGAATACAAAACCTAGACACAACAGCAGCTGGATCAATAGATTCAAAGGGACATGACAGGGGGCTGGCAGGAAGTTGGAGAGCTAGAAACAATGAGTGCAAGGAAGGAGGAATGTGCTAGAATTGATTGTGGTGATGGCTACACAACTCCTAGGGATGGTATATGGCTGTGTGTCTGTGAAATTGTTAAAAAAAAAAAAAAACAACTAATTTTAAACAGAACATAAAGCCAAGGAAAGAAGAACAAAGGTTATCAGGGACAAAGTCTGGCCAGCAGGGCTACAGGCTCTTAACAGAAAATGGGATTTTTTTAAATCGTGGCGGCTGGCGTCACATCACTGGGGCTGAAGAGAAACAAGATACTCTGCGTGCGTGTCAGAATGTTCCAGGTGAGAGGCTGGCACACCTGGGCAGCTCCTTTGTTTACAGAGGAAAGGGGCCAGGTTCAGAAGGTCCTGAACCAAACCCGGAGCCAACTGTTAGCCACTGCAATTCCCAGCCTACGATCCTGGTTGTCCAGAACACCACCACCTAAAAGTACAAGCATCAGAGGTTTGTGGGGGAAATGCCCCGGGCTTTGGGAAGCCCCCTTGTAGTTTCCCGTCCAACCTTGCCAGGCAGCGGGGCTATTTGTTGTCTGGCTCCATCACACACTTTCACTCAAAGCAGCCTCACGGGCTGCCGTAGACCTGCCCCATGGGGTTTTCTGGGCTGCAACCCTTATGGGAGTGGAGTCAGGTCTTTTCCTGCAGAGTCACCAAGTGGGACTGAACGGCCACCCTCTCAGTCGGCAGCTGAGCACTCAGCTGTTGTGCCACTGAGACCACCACCCCCACCCCCACACACACA
Organism: Tenrec ecaudatus; assembly: GCF_050624435.1. Classification (NCBI taxonomy): domain Eukaryota; kingdom Metazoa; phylum Chordata; class Mammalia; order Afrosoricida; family Tenrecidae; genus Tenrec; species Tenrec ecaudatus. The sequence goes on from NC_134533.1 coordinate 90,735,101, forward strand.
CACCCGCAGCACTGTTACTAGTTCAACTCTAACCACGGTGTGCAAAGCTTGGAGCTCTAGCTGCAGGCACTGAGCTGTGGACTGAGGACAGGAGTCTCACTGAAAGCATGCGAAACCATTGCACGGGACCGTCCCTAAACTGTTGCTTCCAAACAAGGGCAGTGACTTATTTTCCACAGGCATTTAAGCCAGAAATTTCCCATTATTAAAAAACAAAACCCTGGCTGCTTACATACAACCAAACAGCTCATGGGATTTGGTTCCTTGGTTTGGAGGATTTGGCTCAGTGGTTCTCAACCTATGGGTCACGACCCCTTTGGGAGGTTGAAAGGCCCTTTCACAGGGGTCGCCCAATTGATAACAGCAGCAACAGTACAGTTTTGAAGTAGCAACGAAAATAATTTGATGGTTTGGGGGTCACCACAACATGAGCAACTGTATTTCACGGCTTTAGGAAGGTTGAAAACCACTGATTTGGCTCATGGTATCCCAGCTAACTGGTCTCATAATGCATTCAGTGCTTCTTTTTCCACCTTCTATCTTGCAGTATAATACTTGTCTTAAAAGCTCCTAAGAGGCCATCCAATTCCAAATCGGTGTCTATTCATCCAAAGCAATGGGAGCGGGAGAAGGAGGCCATGTTGCCAATCGCCTCCATGAATTCTGCCTTTGTCATGAGACCAGAAGAACTGGATGGTGCCCAGCTACTACTACTGAACGCTCAGATCAAAGACTCCATATAATAAACCTGATCTACAGCGGGAAAATATAGAACAGATTTCAAATTCTCCTGGAGTCTACACTTTCTATAGCCATGAGGGTGGATGAACCCCTAAACCAGTTGCCCTGAGATCTTTAAATCCATAAAGCAGAAGGCTCCCCTGAAGCAATTTTAAACCCAAATAAAGACCAACAACCAAACTCATTGTCATCCAGATGATTCCAACTCATAGTGTAACTCGTGAAAAACAGAAGGTCTGCTTTGAGCATTCCGCTCTGTTAAAGACCCTGTAAATTGAGAGCAGCCACTGGGGCGATCAGATGGGAACCTCATGGGGGCGGTGAGTGTATATGAACGTGGGACAACATGGAAAGGGAGGTTAGGAATGTTTGCACAACTGGAATGCAATCAGCGTCACCAAACTGGACATGTCGAAACAGAAACTCTTGGATTGGTAGATTTTGCCGTGTATCTTGCCAACAACAAAATTAATAAAATTCATTGAAAAACATTTTAGTATTTGCCACCTTTTCCTCGCAAGATACTAAAGTAATCAGCACACAGGGATGCGAGTAACAAAAAACAATTTTAATTTTAGGTGCAGTGGTTACGTGTTGGGCCACTCATTGCAAGGTCAGCAGTTCAAAACTACCAGCCGCTCCTCTGGAGAAAGATGGGAGTGAGTCTTTAGAAAAACTCGGGCAGTTCTACCCTGTCCTACAAGGTCGCTATGAGTCAACGTCCACTCGATGGGAGTCAGTTCAGTTTTTGGTTTTAGTGATGACGTTCAAGAATCCCCAGCCTGGACCCCAGACATGAACAGACGCGGATCTGAAAAAGTGCCACTTCCAGGTAAGCGTTGGGCTGTTCACCTCAAAGTCAGCAGTTCAAATCCACCAGCCACTCCACGGGAGACAGATGAGGCGGTCTGCTCTCTTACTACAGCCCTGGAGACCCTATACAGGATGGCCACGAGTCAGAATCAACTCCATGGCGGTGGATCTGGTTTGGGGTCTGTCTCCTGTCTGACCCATCAGCATAGCTATCAGCACATAGTTAATGCTGAGTGAGAACGTTGCTGCTAGACCCAGAAATCAGTATTTGCCAGATCTGGGAGCTTCAACTAAACCCCACACTGTGCAGAGCACAAAGTTGCCAGCTTAATCACACACAATATTTTCATTTCGGAAAAATGTTCTTTGATTACATAGAAAAGCACCTGGCTTTCCTAAAAAAAAAAAAATAAATCATTTGCATTCTCAGATTCTATCAAAGCAACCCCACCTCATGGCCTATGGATGACGCTTTGTTTTTTCTATAAACTATAAAAACCGAAACATCTCCCTGCCTACACACACCTGGGGCACTATGGCATCCTCTTCCTGTTTCCTCCACACCAAGTCACAGGTCAGGGCTCCTGCTTCCACTCAAGCCTTGCAAGGAAGACAGAGGGTTCAGGAGAGACCTCCTGAAGTGGTACCCAGGTTTGGGGGGGAGGGAGAATTGGTTTGTTGGGGGGCTGGGGGGGCAGCATGACTCGGTTAATCTCTCAACATTACCCCTGAAAACGTAAGGGGCAGACGGTGCTTCCTGGCTGGTTATCAAGTGGAGAAGAGGAAACTTACGTAGTTCAAACTCCCTGCTATTGTGTCAATGCTGATTCAGAGTGACTAGCGACCCCGTAGGACAGGGCACAACAGTCCCTGTGGGTTTCAGAGACTGCACCTCTTTGCAGACACTGAGAGCCTCGTCTTTCTGCTGCAGAGCGGATTGGTGGTGCCAAAGTGCTGAGCTCCCAGTTAGCAGCCAACATGTAACTCACTCCGCCACCAGGGTTCCTTTGGCTCAGGAACAGAAGACAAACTCAATGTTGACTCATAGTGACCCACTGTGGGTTTCTGAGACTGTAACTGGTGGTTTCGAACGGCCGGCCATGGGGATCACAGTGGAACACGTAACAGGATGTTACTCAACGCATACAACTATCACACACGCCGAGTTCAAATGCAAGCGCTTGTATTCCAGACTCCAATGTACTGGTCTAAGCTAAGTGTGGAAGAGAAATACATCCCTGATCACAAGGACTTCACAAGCTAACCGACATGGATTGAAAATATTATCAGTGGTTTTCAGTTGTTTTTCTTTTTTAAATCAGACATTTATTTCCATCATAACCAGGACACACTGTCTTAGCAGGTATCACGTGCTATTTTAAAGCCTTCTAGTTCCTTTTCGGTGGTAGCCCACGAAATAGAGTCCCAACTATGATGGCAAAGCACAACTTGAAAAGCACCACACTGGAATGCCCCGTTTTAGTGCTAATTTGAAAGAAAAAAAAAAAGAGTCAGGAAGTTCTTCCTCCGATCTACATTAGGTTTCTTGAACTATATCAGGTTAATTACAGTAGTTGTTTCTCAGGATGTAGACTCAAGGCAGGTGCAGAAATCCCTCAGAGAAGCTGACAGCCAGGGAATCTCAGTCAGCCCCTGACAGCTACTTGACTCCCCCAGCCTGGTCCTATTAAGCTGGAGATGATACTACTCATTCTTTGGGTTTATTGGAAAGTACATACTTGGCATCTGGTTCTGTTTCTAACAGGCACTTGGGACAAGGTCAAGTGTGGTTACAGGGGAGCAGCCCGCTCTGGAGAACTTTTGGTCCCCACACAGTTCCCAACGCCCCCTGGTGGCTGTTGACACGAGGATCAGCCCCATCTGTCCGTCATGTCTGTCACACCTTTAATGTAAGCATCAGTTATGTTCTACATCCAAATTCAAAACATATAACAGGGCAGAAGGCCAAGTCCCTGCCCAAGCTGGTCACCTGGCCAGGTAAACAGGAGTCACAATTGAACACACCAGGTGATGACAGAAGTCTGGAGCCACCTACACTGGGAAGGCTAGTCCACAATCCTATTTGCAGTTCTTTTAAATAAGAAAAAACAGTTCCCAATGTCTAGCTCACCCGGCATGAAGATGTGGACACCCCAGGCACATGTCTCTCAACTCCTAAAGAAAAGCATTGTGGTCCAGGACCAGAGCTGTGTTAGAAATACCATACCTCCTGAGTTACAAGCCCCCCTGAGAGAGGCTAAGCCTGCCGGGAAGTAAGATGTCCTGCCCAAAGGCACGTGCAGAGAGGCACAAAATAGGAACCCCAAAGATCAAGAATCACGGGCTACTTTCCTGCTTCCTCTAAACTTCCCCATCGAGACTTAACTTTACCGCCCACCCATTCCCCTACCACACACATACTCACGGGACAGGACAGGACAGGACAGGAAGGAGGGGGAAAGGGAAGGCCAGGAGCAGTAGATCTCTCCCCTCCCTCAGGAATCGAATATGTTAAGGCTGCAATTGCAAAGGAATGAAGAAGGGTCTTTCTACTGGTAAGGTAAGAAGGCTTCACATTTAGACTGTTAAAGTTTCCTCAAAGTACTTATAGTCATTGGGCTTGTGGGTGCTAAAATATCGATGTGTCCAACATGCACATGTATGATATTTAAAATATACTCGAGTATAAATAAGCTGACCTGAATATCAGCTGAGGCACCTAATTTTACCACAAAAACTACATTAAAAATGTGCTGGAAAACTCAGCTTCTACACGCGTATATACGGTACTTGAGCTTCTGAAATCCTCTTTGAGCGTGTCCTTTGTTTGTGGTACAGCTCAGATATCTCAGAGCCGCCCCATGGCTACCCTGACTTCCCAAGGCTTTAACTCACTGCCATTGTACCAATCCAGACTCATGCGGCCCTAGAGAGGGCTTTCTGAGGGTTATAGAGGAAAAACTGCCATGGGAGCTGTCTTAGTCTGGATTGACTAGAGAAACAAATCTACGGAGGCACACGTGTGTATAAGAAAGAACTTTATATACAACAGCAGTTGAATATTGAGAAAACATCCCAGCCCGGTCCAGATCAAGTTCTTAAGTCTGATATTAGCCCATATGTCTGATACCGATCTATAAAGTCCTCTTCAGACTCACAAAACACATGCAATGATGCCGAATGCAGGAAGATCACCGGTCAATGGGCGGGAGTCTTGTGGATCCAGTGGCGTTGTAAGTATCTCAGCGCTGCCAGGGGTCTCCACGTGGCTTCTCCGGCTGCGAGGCTCTAGTGTAGTTCGTGTCTTGTCAGCAGAGTGTCTCTCAGGGAGTCAGCCTGGAGTGTCTCCTACCTCCAAGGAGTTCCCAGAATCCTCAGGAGAAGGCCATGCCCACACAGAGGCCTCATGGGCTGTATCCTAATTGACAGGCCAGACTCCACCCCTATACTTTTAATCCTCAAACAGACACCAGATTACATAACCACCACAGGAGCTGACAGCTCAGAGTGGTGGCTGGCAGATCTGAACCACGATCCTATGGTTATCAATTCAACACTCCAGAGCCTCGGCTCTCAGCAAAAGAAAAAAACCAAACCACCCAACCACCAATGTTCTACCTCCACTGCCAAACCCCCAGAACCCAATGGTGGGGGGCGGTTCAAACCCACCCACAGCAAAGAAAGATGGGTCATCTGCTCCAGGTCAACCATTCTGTCGTGGGGGGGGGGGCAAGTGCACCACCTGCAGGGAGGACAAGGACTTCAAGGACCGCCTGATGCTCACCTCCAAGACCCTTTGCAGCAGCACTTCCATCATCTGAAACATCTACAGCCCTGTGGTGCCAAAGCGCAAAAGCCGGAGCTCAGGGCCTCCCTCTACCCAGGCTGGGATGCCTCGGGGCTTTATTTGCTAAGGGGCGGGTTCCTGTGCTGCACATGCCCCCCAGAGGCACCCCAGTGCATCTGCCCCCCACGGCAAGTCTCGGTAGCCCTAGGAATACCCAACCAAGAATTATATCTGATAGGGGGGCCTCCTTCTCTTTTCATCCCCTTCCCGCCACCCGGACCTCCCAGAGCTGGAGCCAACCTGGCGGCACAGTGGCACTTTGCAGATTTGGGTTTCTTTGCGATTCCTGTGTCCTCAGGGAGCCTTTTTGGAATCCACTTGGATACCTGAGTCAGGAGATGGCCCATCCACCCGGTCTCTGCTGCTGGTGGCTCTTCCTCACCTGTCCTGACCAGTCAGGAGATAAGTCTTAGCCACACCCCCAGTCCAGGAGCTGGGGCTGTGTGGGTGGCTGCTCTAACAACAGAATGGTCTGTCCCCAAGAAGAGCTGCTGTCAGCACTACCTCCGGCACCTCCGCCACTGCCACCACCACCACCTAATGAGAAAGGGGTCATGGACTTACAAGGGCACAGGAAGGTCACGGACAAGTAACCAAAGACTCTCCACCTCCAACTTTTGTGACCTGGAGCTGTAACCACATTCCCTTCCCATCTTCAGCTTCTACCCGGTGCTCACCACTTGCTAAAAAAATAAATAAATAAAGCCAGGCTCTGGTTGGACAGAAGCCCTGGTAGCATAGTGGTGATATGTCTGGCTCAGAACCCCAAGGTCAGCAGTCCGAAACCACCAGACGCTCCATGGGGGAAAGACGCGGCTTTCCACTCCTGTAAGGAGTTACCATTTCTGAAGCCCACCGCGGCGGTTCTACAGGGTGACTGGGAGTAGCAGCCAACTCGGTGGCAGGCAGTTTTCGATTTCTAGTTGGAAGGACCTGCTTTGAATCGCATGCCCTGCTACTTCCACGCTGGTTCTGCGGGCAGGCTACCACAGCACGACCCCAGTTTCTTCCCCGGTAAACTCCAAGGAGGTTGTGCGAATTACTGACACAGCTGAGCATGCACGAAGTCAGTAACCAAAGCGACGCGATTACCAACAGAGAGCAGAGGAGAGGGAAAGATTAAGTTAGATCCCTGGAAACGTATGAAAGGAGTCACGCTGTAAGGCTCAAACATTTTCTGAAGACTCAAGAAGCAAGGCGGAAAAACAATACTCCCACTCCTTCCCCACTTCCTGAGGGCTTTTGAAGCCTCTCCACCACGAGCTGCCCCTCCTGGGACAGCGGCCTGGAGGGGCTCCTTACCTGCAGACCCCTCACACGCTCTAAACACACCCCATGGCCAGCCTTCTGGGCAAACAAGTCCAACAGGGTCTGATCCAGAAATGAAATGTCCACGCGGCCCAGCCGCACTCGGTTCAAAATAGATCCCTGTGACCTACTTAGTGTCCGAGCACCACTCTCTGCGCCAAGGCACGGTGGACAGGAGACGGGTGCGCTGACTTCCACAGGGCCCCGGCGCAGACCCCCTGGCGCTCCTTGTCGGAAGATGCTGCGCTGAGAGGTGACAGCTCAGAAAAGTAACAGGGAGGGCAGCCAGAAACAGCCGAGGCAGCAACAATGCTGTGCAGTCCCCAAGAATGCTCTCCTGTTCGTTTTCACAGGCTGGCCAGTTCTCAAGCCAACCATCCCTGCCTCCGAGGCCCCGGGTGCTAAGAGCTAACAGGCTTGTAAGTATGAGCCTGGGAAGAAAGGCTTGAGGATCCATTGAAGAAAAGCAGGCATTGAAAAGAAAACCAACTTGGGCACAGGCCGGGAACAGGCAGCAACTTGAGAGTAACGTGTTTGTTTAACCAGTGGTTCTCAACCTGTGGGTCGCGACCCCTTTGGGGATTGAATGACCCTTTTCATTGGCTTTGCCCGACTTATAACAATAACAACATTACAGTGATGAAGTAGCAACAAAAATAATTTTATGGTTTGCGGGTCACCACACCCGAGGAACTTTGTGAAAGGGTCGCGGTCTTAAGAAGGTTGAGAAGCAATGGTTCAATCCCTACTCCAACCCTGACCCTGACCCTCGTATTTGTTTTTCTACGTGCGAGAGGCCTTCAACACATGCATCCTGGGAACCCTGAATGAAAAGAGCAGGGCATGTTCTCAGGAATTTTTCAAAGCCCTGAACACAGTCCTCCATGTTCCCACCCACTCACACTCATGGGCAGTGGCTCAAGATTAGAGGGGAACCATCGAAAACCCCAAACCCACGTCCTTGAGTCAGAGCAACCCCCCAGGACAGAGTAGAACGGCCCCCTGCCAGTTTCCGAGACTGTAGTTCTTTACGGGAATAGAAAGTCCCCATCTTTTTTCCCAAGAAGCGGCTGGTGGTTTCAAACTGCAAATTTCATGGTTAGCAGGCAACCTCGTAGCCACTAGGCCACCAGGGCTCCTCAGAGAGCAGAGCCATATTTTTACTGTTAAGACAACGAAGAGAGACAACTCCTGGGACAAACGCTGCATATTCTTAAGCACCCACATAGCTATAAAGTGATCTTCTATGTTATAATTCACTCACCAGGAAGACGGGAGCCTGAGGGAACGTGAGCCTAAGAAAAGCAGGCAGGACAAACTGTAGAAATCCCAGAGTGTTCCAATCTAGAGTTCTAGGGAGACAATGGGACACAAGTCCGTACCAGTCAAGTGACGGCAGCAGAGACAAGCTGGCGGCAAAAGAGAGAACCGTAACACGATGTAGTGGAGCACCAAATCCTGCATGTCTAAGACCACGCTTCTGAACTCTCTGAGCTCAAACGAGACACTTTACCACCATGGCCACCACGAAACTCTCACAATCCCCAACACAGAAACATGCTTAGCACATTCTCCCCGTATCATGGGTGGCAGGTAGGGGGAACAGGCGTAATTATAATGAGCCACTTAAACCAAAAGCCAAACTCACTGCCATCAAGCCAATTCGGACTCATATTGACCCAAAGGGCAGGGACGAACAGTGCCTTTGAGTTTCTCTTTACGGTATCTCTTTGTGGGAGTACAAAGTCCCATCTTTCTCCCCCAGACAGGCGGGTGGTTCCCAACTGCTGACCCTGTGGATCGCAGCCCAACGCAGGCCTGCTATGCCTCCGGGGCTCCTTGGAGAAGAGCTTGAGGTATGGGCTTCAGGACCTTTGAACTTAAAAGTCAGTGCTTTCTCCAAACTCACTGAATACGCACTGCCCACATCGAAGCTCCGAGCTGCCACTCTTCCTACCACATCCCACTCAGTGTACCTTCCAAACAGTTCTACAGCACAACCTCTCCTACATGACCACCTCACACATCAGCAGGAGTGCCTACGTCACTGACCTTGGCAATGGAGTAGATTATGAGCTGGGCTGCTAACTTCAAGGTCAGCAGTTCAACTCCGCCACCCCCACCACCCCCAGTTGCTCCACTGAAGATGAGGCTTTCTGTTACCGTAGAGATTTACAGTCTCTGGAAGGAGAGGCAGCTCTAACTCTGTCCTATATGGTCGCTATGAATTGAATCAGCTCAATGGCAGGGAATTTGGGAGTTTTGGGGGTGGGGGTGCTGGTGTCCACCTACAGACAACATTTGTGTCAAGCATGCATCCACCCTCCCTAGGCCAGATTCAGCAACTACTAGACCTTTCTTTCAGTAAGAAATAACTCAATCTCACTCATTACCTTTGAGTTGATGCCAATTCATAGCGACCTCGTAAGGCCGAGTTAGGCCAGGGCCCGTGAGTTTCTGAGACTGTAACTCTCTACAGGAGTAGAAAGCCCTGTCTTCTCCCGAAGAGTGGGTGGTGTTTCTAGACTGCAGACCTTTAAGATCACAGCCCAACGCGTAACCACTATGCCACTTCTTCAGAGAGAAATGCACACAAGCAAAAGGCCTTTCTACAATTAAGTGGTCAGCACAGAGCAGGAAAAGAAACCCTGCTCTCCGAGAGCCGAGACCCAGAATCCCCAGAAACCCGAGCCTCCCCTGAATGCCAGTCAGTCCTGGGGCCAAGTCCTGCCTGTGACCCGACAGCTCTGAGAGCTCAGGCCGGCAATTAGCCTTTCTAAGCCTTGGCGCCAACAAGGAGCTCAACACTAGAAAGAATTACAAGTACAAAATGAAAACGCCGTGACGGTAAGTTCGTGCAGTGGCTGGCCCCATGGAATTCTAATGAAGAGGTGTTTATTATTCAGAGCGACTTTTTTTTTTAGCAATTTTGTTTTAAAACCCATGGTTTATGTAGAAAGTGCCAGGTGATCGTGGAATGGCAGAATCCAGAGAGCCACTGAAATAAAATGCCTTGCAGTACTTTTCGCATGCAGAAGTAACTCCAATCCGGGTGGTTCTCACTGGCAGGGGTAACCCAATCTTTGCTGACGTCCTCCTATCTGCAAAAGCAATTCTCACACCATCATCCAGAAACAAAGGGGCTTTTGTCCAGGCAAGGATTTAAAATGTTTTTAAGAAGCAGGTGAAACTTGAGACAAGCGCCCGGCAAACATGCTGAGCAAATGGAGAAACAGGCCTTGGGGGCCAGGACCACCTGCTCCCCCTTGTCCCAGTGAAGGAAACCCAAAGTCTCAAACCTTGGAGTTTGGTTAAACAGCGGAACAAGTGAGCTGTCAGGGCGGGAGTGTTAATGGCCAACAGAGTTCAGGAGCCCTTACCCTCCGAGAACACCCATTGTGACAGGAGGAAGCAGGAATCACAGCCTGTGGTGCAAAGTTAAAGGGGGAAGGGACACGAAGAGTGGGGGGCATTCATGCCAATCATTTTATTGGTGCCTCAAATTCCACTGGGGAACAACAGAGCCCAGGGAGGTGAGTGGCTCGCAACCACCCTCCGCCCCCTCCCTGCCCCTGAGGCAGCAGACCAATGCAAGGGCCAGCATGTGAACCACTTGGAACCCAGCACGGGCGGCCAGGGCCTGCACCATGGTGCACACACTTAAGTGCCGGGGGCTCAGACCACCGCCTGAAACCAGGGAGGGACAAATCTCACTGCCAGAGTTACTTCCAACCCACAGAGACCTGGTGGTTTCTAACTGCTGACCCTGTGGTTGGAAGGCCACCAGGGCTCCTAGAAGGGACGGCATAGTAAATACGAAAGCTCTCTTCCGAGATCCTGGCGTGGGAGAGGGAGAGCGAGCTTGTCATCTGGCAAGGTCTCCTCTGTACTTCCCTCCCCCACCCCACCCCCAGGCCTGCAGTGTCTCTGCCTGGAAGCAGGGCTTGGACTTCTGGAGGCACAACTTCCTGGAGAGTTCTGGCACAGGACAGGCTGTGTCATGGAACGGGCTCCGGACAAGCGCTCCATAAATAACAATCACACAAAGCACGTTTTTAGTACTCATTTGCAGTCTTCACAACTTCCGGTTTGCATGGCGTGTGTTTTCTCTGGGGGGTAGGAAGGGGCGCGTAGCATCCCCAAAGCAAGCCCTGAAACACTGCAGCCCAGCAGCCGCTCTGGGAAGTTCTATTTCTAACCCCACTTACACATAATTATCTCCCCAAGTGGGGGTCCCAAGAGAAGCCACTGTGTCAGAGGCCTCCTAGATACCTCCCCCACCCCCCAAAAATGGGCTGCTTCTAGAACTTCCCATGTAGTCAGGTCCACCCATGGCCTACTTCTTGGTGTCCGGGCCCTTTCCTTCTGAGGCTCAAGGAGGAAATTGTCAGCCACATAAGGAGATTCCCCATCAGCTCTGACCCCAGGCCTCAGGCCACCAGGCCAGGCAGACCTGGAATTTCTTCTTTATCTTTTGGTGACTGACTTCAGAGTTTAGAGTGTTCACTAGTTGTATGATAGAAAGAAAGAAAAAAGTCAGTGAACACTGTAGGCCAGTTACAAAACCGGGTGGTAGAGAGGGACTCCGGGCCCACAGATGACGACCACCTGGACACATCCCTTCCTGCCCTGTACTTCAAGGCCAAACACGGCCCCCTGACCCAGGGAGCTGAATCGACTTTATTCACAGAAGGATGGGGAAGCTGAAGACATAGAGCTTACACACCGATCTCAGCATTTTCTAAATCTGGCCGGGTGATGAATCCCTTCAATGCGGGGTGCCCGGGGGCTGGCTCACGCAAAACTGTCACATGCAGTTTCCTGACAGGGCCGGCCCCTAGGTGTGGGTGAAAGGGCTGCGAGGAGGAGAGAGAACAAACAGAAAAGGCCTGGGGAGCCATGGCAGCAGAGCACCAACACTAACAAAGTCCCACTGTAAGCAGGCAAAGGGGAGGGACGACCACAGGGCACAGACAGTGCGGACAGACGATTCTTTCTACATATGACATACTTACAATGTGCTGCAAAAATATTCATGAATACAGCACCCCTGGGAAAAGCTAGGAAAACTTTGTAACAAACAACTTGAGGGAATGAGTTGTTAAATTTGGGGGTTCAGGACCATCCATAGTCTTGGGGTTCACCAGGGTCAACTGGCATCACAGGCCTAGGGGGTTGTAAATTGGGATACTAGTCAGAAGATTGGTAGTTCAAACCCACCAGCCACTCTGCAGGAGAAAGACATGGTTTTCAACGTCTGTAAAGAGCTACAGTCTCAGAAATTCAAAGGCAGCTCTACCCTGTGCTACAGGGTCGCTATGAGCAGGAATTGACTTCACGCTAATGGGTTTGAGTTGAGTTCGTAAAGACAAGGTTCTGCACTACACTAATGAGTGGTGACTGGGGTCCTAAAAGTTTATGCGTGGCCATCTGAGGTGCAACTGTCAGTCTCTCTCCACCTTGAGCAAGAATGAGTGAAGAAAAATCAAGGCAGCAAGGAAGTAATTAATGCAAAAGATTAACGGACCAAAGGATTAACAGCCCACTGTGGTAATTACATAATCTGGTGTCCATTTATGGAGGGGTGGAGTCTAGACTGTCCATCAGCTAGCAGCTTGATGACCTCATTTGGAAGTCCTAAGGAGATAAATAGCTTGCTGGAAGTGGGACACAGACTCTGCTTTATCTTCCTATGGACAAGACACATGGAGCTATGCTAGAGTCCTGGAGTTGGAGGACTCACACGGAGACCCCTGCCAGCACTGAGATGCTTCCACTGTCACTGGACCCACAAGACTTCCCACCCGGATCACAAGAGGATGTTAAAAAATAAGAAAGTGTTGGCTAAACCCACACAGAAAAAACATACCAGCCTGTGTGATCCAAAGATTGTAAAAAATAAAATCCAAGTCCAGAGGAGGGAATTGTAATAAGAGCTTAAATTCTGAGCACTCAGTTTGGAGAAGTGAAAGCCCAAAGTCCATCTGCAGAGTCTCCACAGGAATTAAGCTTCCAATGGATACCCTCGGGCCATTGATCAGGGGTATGAACAGCCTTGCCCTCGGAGTGCATCAGAAAGTAGATTAGTGCAGACATAGGTAGGTTATGTTTTAACATTTTATTATTGGATTTTCCCTTTTAACCAATTTTTAATTTGTCCTAATTCTTATTATTTCCTGCTTTTATTTTTAAGATGGAGGTTTTTCTGTGTTTTATTTAGCTATTGTTGAAAAAGTTGTATGAGGTGGTTTTTTTGGTATGAGCTTCTTTTGTGATATCTAGATAGGTAAATCTATAGAGACAGTAACTTGATTAAAAGTTTCTAAGGGTAATGACAGGGAAGTTGGGGGGAAATGGGGAGCTAATAACAATGAGCACAAAAAAATGAAGAAAATGTTCTGAAATTGATTGTGGTGATGATTTCACATTTCTTTTCATATATCCAAACCACTGAATTGTATGGCCACATGAATTACAGGCCCATGAAACGGTTTTAAAAAGTAAAAGAACTGCCGACTGTTAAACCATATCTCAAAAGCTCTCCTACAATAGTTTCTTTAAACCAAACAACAATCGAGCCTCGATAGTAAAGAATATCTGCTATCAACTCCGTGTTCTCCTAAGTAACTTACTTTGATCCAAAGGGATCAAACCGTTAGCAGCAATTCCAAAAGTTAAAGGGGAAGCCGAGGGGAAATGCGGTCACGGTGAAAGGAGAACAGCCGGAAAAGGAGGGTGGGATGGCTGCACTGTTGGAAGGACGTATCGATGGCTCCACATTGAACACACACCCGCTGTTGAATTTTGTGTATATTGTCAACAATTAAAAAACAAAACAGTTTTGTTTAAAGTCTAGTCCGCTGCCATAAACCACCCAGGTGGCAGGGACCCTGTACAGGGCACACATACAGACGACCAAGAGGCAACTAAGGCTGGCGGAGCTCCTAGATGAAGTGGTCCACGCACACCCTCCTCTTGTTCCCAGCAGTCCAGACTTAGAACCATTCGTGTTGTAAGGTTTCAGTGCTGCTAAGTCAGCCCCCAACTAACGGGGACCCGATGGAACTGAACAAAAGCTGTCTGGTCCTGTGCCATGCCCACGAAAGGTGTGGACTGGATCTTTGTGACTGATAGTGTTTCTATGGGCTGATTTTTGCCAGATCTTTCTTTCTAGTCCATGTTAGTCTGGAGGCTCCACTGACACCTATTCAGCATCATAGCTCCACACAGGCCTCCACCGAAAAATGGCCTGCGGCTGAGCATGAGGTGGGCTACCTGGGAAGGGAACCTGGGTCTCCCACAAGGAGGGCGAGGATTAGGCCAATGACCACGGATGCTTTCCCTCCCTCTCAGAGTAAACCATTCAAAATGCCGCCACCACCACCCAGCCAGCAGCACTGCCCGGACCTGCTTCTCCACAGCCACTCATTCCATCACACATCCCACGCCCTGTGATCGGTGTCTGTCAACCCACACAGCAGAGCAATGCCCCAGGAGGACAGGATTCTAGCTCCTGCTGTCCGATGCATGGTCCCCAACACCGACAGCAGTGCCCAGGGTGGAGCAGGCACCCACCAAACATTTGCTGAACGGATGTGAGTGGAGACACGGTTGGAAGGGGCGGCGGGGCTGCTACGTCCCTCCTGGAGCGGGTACAACTAAGAGGCCAGTTTCGAACTTCACTCAAGATGCGTCACAATCACTGCCCTGAGATCTCATTCCCTCGCTCGATGACCCTGAGTTGCTACCAGGACCTGAGTGAGTGAGCCTGGCGCTTCCCAGACTTCACCACCTTTCGAACGCTACAAGCCACGGCTACGGTGCTGGTTCATTTTCATGCACACCGTCCAAGCTGCGCCGCTCTAGCTGGCGTTCCACAAGCCAGGGAGTTCGTCCAGGGCCCACCTGCATCCTCCCTCACAGAGGCTCTGCCCCTCAGAACTCTGGGCAGAGAGCTCCAACCAACACTGCCTGGGCTTCAAGGAGCGAGGGTGTCAACTTGGCTCCCTGGGCGGCCTGGGCTGCTGTGGAAGGCTGGGGACCATCCCTGCCCGCCGAGGCCCGCAGGCTCAAACTTCTGGTTTGGGTGAGCCATTCGCAAGCAGATGGGTACTTCAAACGAACCTGCCGCCGTACAACGAATACGCATGCGCGTGCCTCCCAGAAGGGTGGCATAACAGGTAGTTGCGGTGTAAGCCGGAGTCCCATCAACAAACAGGTAATGCACTCAGCTGCCAACCAGGCTCATGAGAAAGGCTTCATGATCCATGTCTGAAAAACTGTCGCTGAAAACTCTGGGGTACGGCTCTACACTGGCACCCACAGGGTCGCCCTACGACAGGCTGACGAAAGGACGACTACTTTGGGGGTAGGAAACCAGCACCGCCATCAACACGGTGCCAGCCCCGCCAGGAAGGCAGCCAAGTAGGAGATGAGAGCCCAGGCTTGGGGCCCGGGGAGACTGGGACCTGAGTGGCAGCTGCCTCGCCTTGGCGGTAATTTACCGCTGTCCTTTGCAAGTTGGTGGCCTCGTCTCACAAGCCGGCAGGAATACTAGGTGGCACACTTTTGTACAGTGCCCAGCGCCACGGAGTCCACTCTCCTGCACTCGGCAAGTGGGCGGTGTGGAGAAGAAAGTAAAGAATCTCAACTCCTCAGAACAAGGAGCCTGGGAGCCCATGTCCCAGGTCTTTTGCTGACCTCGGATGACTTTGGAGAAAGCATTTCACCTTTCAGGACCTCACTCAGCCTCCTCAAAAACAAAAGCAAGAGGTGAAATCAAGTGGTTTCCCAGGACTTGCGGTTAGGTGTGCTCGAGGCTCCGCTGACTCACCGTGACTCTGAAGTACCACAGAAGGCCACTGCCCGCCTGTTCCCAGGCTCCTCACCCACAAGGGTGAGCCCCCCTTCCTCTCGCTCACTGGCCCTCTATCTACCAAGCATGACTTCCTCTTCCAGAGACTGGACCCCTAGCACTCGGTTCATCCCAAACGTGGAAGCTTGTGGTGAGAAGAGCGAAGTGGGATTTCTAAGACAGTGAGGTCTTTGCCCCGAGGGCTTCGGTGTGTAAGGAAGGGTTTCCCAATCTGAGCATAGTCCACTTGTGGTCAGCTTTAACCTCCTGACCGCCTCTCTTTCACGTCACTCCATAATGTGCACTTCATATTTAACAAGTGTTATTCGGGCTGATTCGCTGAAAAGCGTGGAATCACGGAGCACGCACCTAACCGTTCATGAAAATTACTGAGTAGTTAGGAATATGCTTAGCGCTTTAGAAACCTGCCATGTGAGGTCCTTATCACAGTCCGGTGAAGTACTAGTTATATGCCCAGTTTACAGACATGGAAACTGAGGCCTGGAGGATAGCATAACTTTGTAGAGGTCCAATCAGCTTGGCCTGACTCCAGCATCTCTCCACCACCCCAGCCACCCCTTCCATCACTCTTTCTTTCTGGGCTCCACGGAGGAGCAGGTACCGTCCAATGTACCCCAAGTCCAATGTGTCCACCGGGAGCTAGCCCTGCAGGGCCTCCCCATGTCTGGTCTACCACACTGCAGTGTCAGCCATTGAAACGCCTTTCAAGAAACCTCGGATTCCCCCTGAAACACCCTCCTGAGGGCCAGAGCCCAGCAGAGGCAGGAAGGGAAGACAGGCCACCCCCAGAATCCTGCTCGCTGCACTTCTAGGAGCTTGTCCAGCAGTGGCGGCAGCACTTGATTTCCCAGGAGCATGCCATCCCAGCTAATGCTCCCCTCCCGGAGCCCACAGTGCTCCCCTCCCCGAGCCCACAAGTGCTCAGCTCTGAGCCCAGCAGCATTCCAGCCTTGAGGCATTCTCTCTTGGCAGCTGCAGGACAGGCTGGTGACACTTACATCTGCTTGGCTCCTCAGGGAAGAGTTCGGAGAAATAGGTTACACCAGAATTAAAGGGTTCTATTACTGCGCACGGCCTCCGGAAGAAGCAGGGGGCAGGAGCAGCCACCAGCACAGGCTTCCAGGTGTCCCTGTGCCGGGAGGGGGGCATGACCCTCACTGCTCACTATGACCTGCCCTCTCTGACCATCCAAGATCGCACCACTCCAAAGGCAGCGACCCATCCCACCACCTCACCAGGGACCAGTGAATGACAATGCGCGTCTTTCCCCCAGAAGCACCCAGTGCAGGAGTGAGGACGAGGTCACCCTTGCAGCTGAGATGAGTCATTTACACTAGGACACCCCTTGAGAACTGATTGGGTGAAGCTACCACATTTTAAAAACATTCCCGGCTCTACTTCCGGAGAAATACTGCACAGGTGCCCCGTGCATGGCATAAATGTATGAAAGTCTCACAGCAAACCTGATGAAAAGGCCTATGTGTCTATCAATAGGAGACTCACAAACTATGATATATTAATACTAGAAACTATTTTATGGACACTGGAGGATAGAGGAGAGCTAGGTCAAAGAGTACTGCTACAAAGTCATAGAAGCCTAAATTTTAAAAATATTAAAATGCGAAGCTCTTGCTTCATGCCAGTCTCCATGTAGGCTCATACACTTCTGAAGGACGGGTTTCCCTCTCCACCCTTCCCCAAGGAACAGAGCCATCAGTGACGGCCACTGGGTCAAAACGGCAGTTCGGGCATCTGTGAGGGATTCAGATCATGCTCTTTTCCAATGTTCTTCGAGTTTGGGGACTGAAAAGGAGTCTGCAGGGGCCAGATCAGGACTACAGGAAGGGTACAATAGGGTTCCCCGATGAAATCTCAGAGGAGAGCTCCCGCTGGCCCCCCAGAACGAGCACGTGCACTATCGTGAGGGAAAGAATGTCACAGCCCCACGTTCCTGGTTTGTCTCTCACCAAAGCAGTTTCCTATTTACTTAAAACTTCTTTATAGTAAGCCCCGTGAGCCTCCTGTGTCCTTTGAGACAATCTATCAAGATTACCCCTTTGGCATCCCCCCAAATCCGTCACCGTCACCTTCCGAGCAGACCTCTCGGCCTTGAATTGAGCTGGTCCAGCAGATGCCCTCAGAAGTCACTATTCCGACGCCACCTGGTATTCGGGGAAGCGCCTGAAAGAGCTGAGACACACGCCTCTGAGGGGCTTCAAACCTTTTCATTCCATTTTCCCACAAACTTCCCTGAAGCCTCCGAGGATCAGTGAGAAAACTAGTTCTGCAGCCAGCCACTGACCAGAGAAGCACATTTTGTCCATAATAAACTGTGTGTATGAACTGAAACTCTAATAGCAGTACCTTTCCATTGACCTTTGTACATGCATAGAGCTCGATCGCCAACAAGGCGACGTCTGACACACGCTACAAAGCATGGAAGAACCTTGAAAACATTATGCCGAATGAGATAAAAGTCGGTCACAAACAGGTAAAAGTCGTATAAGACCCCGTATTGGAACTATCCAGAATAGACACAAAATGTAGAGACCAAACTTCACTGCGTAGGGGCTCTGAGTCCCTGCTGACGCCGCCGCAATGATGTGGAAACAGGGAGCGGGAAAGACAGCACAACATGATGAACATAACCAACGTCACTGGACTGCACGTGTAAAAATGTCCTGACACACGCTTGCTCACATATATGTATTTCCACTGAAATAAAACAATAGAAATTTGAAAGCTCTCCAATACAGAGGAATAAAGCAAAGACTGCAATAATATAAACGGTGTGACCAGACGCAGTCTTTAAAAAGAAACAAACCCACAAGCATGTGTGTCTACATAGGGGGACAGTCTCGGGATACAAGTCAAGTTGCTAAAATGGGTTGACGTCTGAGGCCTGAGCAGAGAGTGCTGTTATAAACTTCGACGCCTCTGAAAGGGAGGCTAGGGTGCAGTACCATAATATATTTGTGGATTATAGAATTCGGGGGAGGGGGGAGCAATCAAATTGACTGGCAAGAAACAAAACTACCACCACCCAAGTGGGGTTCTTATTTTAAGGTGAAATTGCACTGATGTAGGCCTGGTTTTCCTGACTCAACCTCCACATGGGAGCACCAGCCATACTGCCAGGTGGGAGCACAGGTGAGCACCAACCGTGCTAGCCAGGCAGGAATACTGGTTGTAAGAGAGAACATTTTCCAGGGTCTTCCCAGGAGTAAGGGGTTAAGGTTCTGGTCCAATTTCTAAGCCAGAAATAGCAGGCTAGGTTTGGATCAAGCAGAGGAAGAGGGAAAAGTGGGTTATATGGTAAATTTTTCGTAGACAGTCTGTGGAAACTATAAACCCCATCCTTCCCATAGTATCTGCCCGTTTTCAAAGGACACCTTCCTCCCTCTCATCCACACAGGATGAAGAAAGAAAGGAAAAAGGAAACAAAAAACAAACTGGATGAAGGGCTAACTCCCTTTCCCACAGGCCAAGGGAGGCATCCCACTGTCACCAAGAGAGCAGCTCCCAGGCACAGCCTGAGCAGTGGCCTGGCCGAGCTCCATCTTCCAGACAAAGAGCCATGTGCCGGGCGCCCGAGATCATCGGGAGAGCCAACCCCGGCCGTGCCAAGCGAAGCCCACTGATTCACATCCATGCACTTGGGCCAACAGTCCAGGAATCTTTTCACACTCGCTAGGGAAATGCAATCTGAGACCAGTATACAAATCAGAGATTCTGCCAACAAAACAGCAACAGTGTGGCGCGGCAGGGGGGCTAAATCAATGGGACCTTGGCTAAAAATGTGTGGTCTGTCTGCTTACCAGAACAGTGGCACCACGAAAGCTTTAAACTTGGATAAATATCTCTTTTGCCTCCCTGTAATAATTAAACACATACCCCACACACACACAACAAATAAACACAAAGGAAAATAGGATACACAGACCGGAGCTTCGATTAGGACATAGGTAGGACATAGGACAGCTAATGTCCTCGGGCAAAAACTCTCTGCTCACATTGAACCACATCACAGCCTGCCTGGGAGAGCAGTGTATACACACGGCAAACGTACTGAATGCTTGAACGGCCCCTGGTTAGAAGGGGACTGGGCCCTGGCAGTCCTAGGGGAGCATCAGGTTCAATCCCCAGCCCAGGCCACCAGGCACGTCCACCACCCCTCTCTCAGTGGAGGCCTGAATGCTGCCGTGAAGCTGAACAGTGGGGCTGCCATTAACAAATTTTAAAATCACAGCCATCGAGGCCATGCGAGTCACAGTGACCCTACAGGACAGGGTAGAACTCCCCTTGTGGGTTTCCGAGACTGCAACTGTTTTACGGGAGTAGAAAGTCTTTTCTTCCCCAAAGGAGCAGCTGGTGACTTCAAACTCCTGACCTTGTGGTTAGCAGCCCCATGTGTGACCACTTTGTCCCTGGGGCTCCTCTGGAGCTTCCAGACTACAATGGAATAGGGAAGAAACACCCAGTGATCTACTTCTTAGAATCAGCCCATGGAAAAGACTGCGTCCGATCAGGTGGATGGTGTAAAACCAGGCAATCTTCGGTCCGGTTGCACGTGAGGTGCCCACGAAGTGGAGACGGACTAGTTCGAGAGCAGCTATCAACAAACACAGGGGCTGCCAAGAGGCACGGTGGCAACTAGCACCAGGGATCCCGCCTGCAGAGAAGAAACATCAAGGAGGCTGAGGGTGAGCTACATCTTCTGCAGAGTGGCTCCCAAGCAGAGAAAGTTTGTGACTGATGAGGCTGGAGCAGTCACGACCAAGAGAGCCAGAACCTGCCTCAACTACAGCCTGACCAGGGCAGGAAGACGACAGCATCTGGAAAAATGGAAGCCTCACAGCCAA
Organism: Tenrec ecaudatus; assembly: GCF_050624435.1. NCBI lineage: Eukaryota > Metazoa > Chordata > Mammalia > Afrosoricida > Tenrecidae > Tenrec > Tenrec ecaudatus. The sequence continues at coordinate 90,755,547 of NC_134533.1, forward strand.
GTTCACCACTGGGGGTGGCCCTGTCGAGTGAAGAAGCCAAAAAGCCAGTCCACTCCTGACGTGGTCATGGTGCGCCCCCAGGTGGGGATGCCAGCCAATGGGATCAACCCCTTGCTGTGACTGTGGGTTCACCCCAGATGTGCTGGCTCCCCAGAGAGACGGCATTCTTCAGGGAAGTGGCCAGGATGTTCACACAGGGAGCTCAACATCTGAGAGTCCCACGGGCACACAGCCCAGCCAACCCTTCCTCCAGAGGTCAATTCTTAGACTAGCCCAAACGGAAGCCCACACTCCCAGTCCCCAGGGGCCACCGAGGAACTGCCTGTCGGGAGACTGTAGGGTTTGAATGGCCAAACCAGCATTTCCTTGAATGGGGTCCAAGGAACAGAGATGCCATCTTCTAAGATGAGCCTAAAAAGGCAGAAACAGGAAGGCCTGGAGGTGAGGCCAGCAAAGGGAAGGTGCATGCAGGTTTTTCTGAGACTCTCCTCTCTCCAGCTGTCAGTCAGAGGCTACAAGAAGCATTCTGGGGTTCTGTGGTGACTGCTTTTGGTCTACACAGGGTTAGTGTCTCCAGTAACCAGCCCTGGGCGATCGCAACTACAGTGGGTTGGGGCAAGCCAAGCAAAGACTCAGACTCATTCCCTCCCTCCTTCAACTCCCCCTTTCAAAGGGACTCATCGACACTGCCACCCCATTCTCCATCACCATTGCCAGTCTTAAAACCAAGCCCCATCCTCTCTGGCAGTTCACTCTGTTGTACACAGAACCAACCCGACGACATCTAACAGCAGAGCCGCGTGAATGTGCCTATTTGCCGACCTGTTTCTTCATCCAAGCATTTGGAACGACATGATCTGATGCCCATTGGGCATGTAAAATGTAAATGAAAACTGTAGGGTTCATCTCTCTCCAAGAGAATCACAACTCTCTGAACACCACCACCCCCCATTCTCGCACCTATGCATGTACAAAGTGCCCCCATCTTTGATGAGGCTCAAAAACCACTCGTTGGCCAAGCCTCCAGGCTGCCTTAGACAACTCTTCAGTCCTCTGTGCTTCTGAATATATTCGCTTGATTTACTAACCTAATATGGATGTGTTACTGTCACTAACAGTAAGCAATTAATCCCCGACCAAACATACTCAGGCTATCTTCAGAGGAGATGAAAGCGAGTGCGTACTGAACACCTACTATTTGACAATCCCTGCTCTGCACACACCATCTCATTCAATATTAAGGACAGCTTTATTACTCTGTAGTAAGAAAATTGAAGCTCAGAGAAGTAACTTCCGAGGCTCACGTGATAAACAGCAAAGCCAAGATTCAAATTCAAGTTGACATAAACCTTTCTACCAACATGTAGGAAAGGATCTTAGAGAGTAGTCCCTCAAATAATTAATGAATGCTTTAAATAATACCATAACCATAAATAACACTCATATTGCTAACTGCAAGGTCAGTAGTTCAAAGCCACCAGCTGTTCCATGGGAGAAAGATGGGGCTTTCTACTCCAGAAAAGATTTACACTCTCAGAAACCCACAGGGGCAGTTCCACCCTGTTCTACAGGGTGGCTGTGAGTCAGAATGGACTCCATGGCGGTGAGCTGTTTTGCTGTATGTGTCAGGCAAAGGAACCCTAGTGGCAGTACTGGCCTGATGGTTGGCGGATCAAACCCATCAGTCACCCTCTGGGAAAAAGATGAGACTGTGCACCTGTCAAGATCTACAGCCTCAGAAACCCTCGTCAGGGCTATTATGAAATGGAAAAGATTTAATGACAGTAGAATGTACCACACGCAGTTCAATAAATTTTATACACAGATTGCCTCATTTCACAGGCACAATAACCCCCGAAAATATGTAGACTACAATGACCATCAGATTACTGTTCAATACAACGTTGCACAAAATTGGAAATGTCCTATATTTGCACTGTCCAGCCTCGGAGCCACCAGGTCTCCATGGCTATTGTAACTGAGAAACTGAATTTCCTATTTCATTTCACTGTAATTGCTTTAAAAAGTAAACGTAAGCAGCCAAAGGTGACTAGCAGCTCCCACACTGAGCAGCGCAGCCGCGGTGAGTGGGACAACTGGAACCTGAACCCAGACACGCTGGCAGGAGGGTTTGTGCTCTTAACCAACCTGCAAGTGACTCCATGCATAGTGAGATGAAGACAATGGGAGAGGAAAGAAGAAATTCGGGGCAAGGGAAAACAGTCCTTAGGGGGAGGAAATGCTTTTCAAAATGTAAATCTCTATGATCTTTGGGTGGCAACTGCTTTAAAGATTGTGGACGTTTATACTTCGAAAGCTCACAAAGGAGACGTTTCTATTTTTTAACTATTTCTTAATTAATCTCGTCAGAGAGCGAAGGAGAACTTTAGCAGGAGACTGACTGAATCGGCAATAAAATTCTCAGAGAGATTCTGGCACCAGTCACAACAAACACCCTCTTGGAATTGAATTTCCTTTTCAGCATACAAGCTCACTGTGGAAACTCGTCTACATTGCCGCCACCAGTCACAATTTGCCCGGAGCGCGAAACTTCAAAGCCCCACCAGACAGCCTGGGAGAACTAGATGGCACTCTGTCCCATTTGTGGCCAAGTGCAAAGACTGACAATGGCTTCTCCCAGGTGACACTTCCCAACATTCCGCAGGGCCACACTCAACCCCTCCAGCCCCTATTTGCTCTGCCCCTCCAGTGGTTATGAATTGGGCTGTGATGTACAGAAAAAGTCTCAGAAACCCACAGGGGCAATTCTACCCTGTCCTGGAGGGTCGCTAGGAGTCAGGATTGACTCGATGGCAGTGTGTTTGGTTTGGGTTCACCTGCCTTACACGACAGATCATCCTACGACTACATAGAAACCCCTCCAAAACTACCATCGCTCTTCTCCCAGCCCAACAGGGTGGGTTTTTCAAAAGAGGGAGAAAAACCACAAAATGAGTAAGGAGATAGGGATCATAGCTGTCTCCCTTCAAAGTCCTGCCACTTCCTGCTTCTGGTTTTGTTCCGGTCTTGGATCAATTATCCCAATTGCCTCAATTGCCTTGGGGCAACGGCAAGGTAGATGTCAAACTTTTAGTGAGCACCTACTTCAAATCACAAGTTCATCTCCAAACCAAACCCAAACCCACTGCCCTTGGGCCAAATTCAGACTGGAAATAACACTAAAGCTCAGAGCAGAACTGCCCCCACAGGGCTTCTAAGACTGTAAATCATTAAGAACAGACTGCACTTTCTCCCGAGGAGCAGCTGGGAGGCTGGAACCCCTGGCCTTGCCTTGAGCAGTCAACAAGCACTAAGTCGTGTGTGACCAGGTTCTTCACTCAGGACAAGGCAGGCAACCGCATGCTGAAAACAGGCTCAGAAAGGGGAGACGGTGGACTCAGGGGCCACCGCAGCGCCACGGGACTCCAAGACGTGTAGACTTGCCATTTCACCCTGTTTATTCCACACCGGTCCTGGGCTAACAACACGACTCCCCTCAGAAAGCACTGTACAGTTGACACCTTGCTTTCCCATGCATTAACTCATTGAAGGGTCACCTCGACCCCATGAGGAGGGCTCCTTTCCTCGTCTGCACAAGGCTACTGGGATTCAAAGCAAGCCCTGGTGGCCCACCAGGTAGGCCCTCAGCTGCTACTGAAAGGCTGTTGGTTCGAATCCAACAGCCACCCAGTGGGAGAATGATGTGGCAGTCTGTCCGTGTAACAATTACAAGCCTCAGAAACCCTGTGGGGAATTATACTTTGTCCTTTAGGGTCGCGGTAAGTTGGAACTGATTCGACTGCAAATGGTTACAGAGCTGGACTCAAAGATCGCCAGTCATTTGACAAATCAGATGTAACATTTCGACCTGTGCCCCACTGTTTGTTTGCTCACCTGTAAAAGGACTCTACTTCCTAGCAATGCCTGGTTTACGGGGTAAAGCCGGTCCAAATGCGTTACCAATGAGTCCATCCGGATGCACAGCGGTTCTGAGACTGTCGACCTCAGAGCAGAGAGCCTCACCTTTCTCCCGAGGTGGAGCTGATGGGTTGGAATCATGGGCCCCGTTGTGAATAGCCCAGCGCCTAACCCACAGTGCCACCAGGGCTCCGATGATAAGTAGTAAGGACTCAAATAATACCTGCAGAGTTGTGACTCTTACTGATTTAATTTATTTGCATATATAAGATACTATAAATAGTTTGAAGACTAAACTCAATTAGCCAGGCCTTCTATTTGTGGCGCTGTGGTTAGGCACTGGGCTGGAAACCCCAAAGTCGGCCATTTGAAACCAGTCATGGCTCCTTGGGATAAGACAAGGATGTCGCCTCCTGTCAGGAGTTACAGCGGCAGAACCCACGTGGGCAGTGCTAGCTGCCCTATGGGTCGTGGTGAGTCGGAATCAACCTGAGGGCAGTGAGTCTGGATAATTTGGGGTTTAGTTGCTGCAGAAGTTATTTTACCACTGCTCAAACTCAGAGATCACCGCGAACTGCAGTTTCCAAGAAACTGACAAGGATTATTGCAAATGATATGCTCAAACTTTATATAGGTCTTGAAAGCTACGAACAGAAGTGAGCAGAACAGCAGGTGAGTTCAGGTATGGATTCCAAAGACAAAACACCGAGGCAAAGAAGAGGGGGCAAAGTAGAGACCCAGAGCCCATCCGTGGACAATTAGACATTCCCGCACAGACGGGCTGCATGGAAGAGAAGATACATCCAGGGGGCAGTTTACCACCAACACGCCTCTCGTTCTTTAATCCTTCCTCCCCCTCATTATTCTGATCTCAGTCCTACCTTGAAAATCTTGCTAGACCCATGTGCATACATTGGTACAGACGAGAGCTTTGAATATGTGGAATTCAGGATAGACAAACCCCTCAGAAAGAGCATGGGAGTAATAATTCCAGGAGGGTGGAGGAAGGGAAGGGCAGTTAGGGAGCACGGATAGCAACAATGGTGAAGTAACACCCATCAAGGGGACAAACACCAGGACAGCAGGTGTAGGGATAGCATGGGCGGTGCAAGGTATGTATAAATAATAACAACGCATGATATATTAAGGGCTTGCAGGGTGGCAGGGTGGGCGAAGGAGGGAATAAAGAGGAGCTAATAACAAAGGGCAAGAAGAAAGATAATATTTAGAAATTGTTGATAGCAACATTTGCACATGTCCGCTTGATATAATGGATGTATGGCTGTAATAATAGATGTAAGAGCCCCCAGTAAAATGACTTAGCTAAAAAGCAAACATAACCTTCCCTCCTTCCAGCAGCATGGCTCTATCATTAGTGTGCTATCGTACTCCGGCAGGAAGATCTCAACTCGGTCAGGGTCCAAAATGATATGGCCAGTAGACAACCCAGAAATGCCACTAACAGATTAACCGAAGAGGCAGGCTGGTGAAGATGCTCATTGCTGTCTCAAGCAATTTCTGCTGTACTCAGCCTTAATGACCTAGTTGGTTAGGCTGGTGCCCATAAGGTCGGCAGTTCGAAACTACTAGAGCTTCAGAAGACAACGATGAGGTTTTTCATTCCCATGAAGAGCTCGTCTCAGAAACCCACAGTGGTAGTTCTACCCTGTCCTCTAGGATTGCTATGAGTCAGGTCAACTTGCTGGCAGTTAGCGTGCTGTTGGATTTTAATTGGCACATTTATTATGCTCCTTTGAAAAGAAAAACCTAGGAAGTTCAGATATGCAAGACGCCCTAAGAATCAGCTCACCGCTTCTCAGGCCGGAAGGGAAGAGATGACAGGATGCCAGACATGTAGTGCTACAAGGATCCCAGCATCAGTCAGACAGGAGGAAGCCTGTGGTATTATGGCAATTTGAGATCCTGGGGACGTCCTTGACGTGAGGCCTCACCAAGATCAGGCCAACTGAGTAGCCACGCCAGGGGTGATGGAATACAGACCCACGGGTAATTTTCAAGGCGCAGTTATGGGTTTTATGGTAACGACAGCTGGAGAGCCATGTAGCCATTGCCTGCAGAGGCACAGTATTCAGGCTTGGAATCTCGTGCCAAGTCTTACTAGTTTGCTGGTGTTTGGGTTTGGACTTTGCGCTCTTCTAAAACCTGTGTTCTTTTAAGTCCACCCCGATTTCTTCAAAAGAACAAGATGGGGTTTCTGTTGCAATCTAGTCTCAAAAGGCAAAGATCTCACAGTCTCTCTCAAAAGCCTCCCCCAACCCCTTCCCATCAGATTTCTTCCCTGGCTCTTTATGACCCCGTTTCACAGATAAGATAACTGAGGTCCAGAGAGGACAAGGGACACATCCAAGGGTCACGCTGCTCGCCAACTTATCTTGAACAAGACCTCAAGTGACCCAGAGTCTGGGTCTCCAGCTGTATTACTGTTGGCAATAACTTAGCAATCCGGTGTCTTGAATACAAAGTTTGCTTGAAAAAGAGCCAGCATGAGTCATCTTCCTTTTCCAGGCCCACCACCACGCAGGTGCTTCTAACAAAGCATCCGGCAGCGCCAGCACCACTTGTTTCTGCAACAACCAATCTCAGCCAGAGAAGAGAAAGTCATGCCTGTCACCCCTTGAGGATCCCCACAAAGCTGTGAGCACACGTGCTGCTGGGCGTTGGGGGCCCTCTAACCTCCCCCAGAGAAGCCTTCCTCAAAGAGCGAAAAGTCTGGCTATTGGCTATACCGCAGAAGGAACGGGGTGGGTGTGTATGAGAGGACTGGACCTGGGCTTGTTTGTTTGTTTGTAGACAGCTCCGGGTCATAGGTTTGATGTCAGGCAGCCCAGTCCTGCCAACCTCAGAAGCTTACCTAAAACACTCCTCCGCTCAGCTCCCCTCAACTTCCTCCGGACAAAAGCCCAGCAGTCGGGGAGGTGAATCTGGCAGAAGGGGAGGAGGGAGGGGAGAGGGGAAAGGGGAGGACAGGACAGGAGGGGCGGCGCTTTACAGTGGCGGCAAAGGAAGCACGCTCCGCTCCCTCCTCCACCTTTTACTGGAACTCCCCTTCGGGTCCGCGGGCGCCACAGGCGTCCCCAACTCGGAACCAGAGCCCTCTCCCGTGCTCTACATCTGGCAGAGCGAGGAAGCAGCTAAGCGCCCTCCCCATGTGCCACCCCAAGCCGGCGCCTCTGGCCCCCGGTCCCCACTGCTCGCCTGCCCCTGGGGCTTCCCCGCCGCCTTTATCCGCAGGGACCGGCCGCACCTCGATGACCCGGGTCTGCCCACTGCCCCCGGGGACCCTGAGCGCACCCTTTCCTCCCCGCCGCACTGGACCAGGGATCCGCGCTCCCGCCTTCCCAAACGGGGTCCCCTCGGGGGTCCCGCCTCCCGCCCGGGACCCTCTGGCACCGCATCCCCCGCCCCGAGCCCGCACTTCCCGCCCGGTCCACGCGGGCTCGCCGTCCGCCCCAACTTTTCCCAGCCGGGCCCGAGGGCGGCGGCGGGAATCCCGCAGCCGGATCCCGGGGAGGCCGGCTGGGTCGCGCGCCCCGGCCCCCAGCCCGCCGGGGAGAGTTGCGCGCGGGACGCGCGCGGCGCCCGGGCCTCGGCTGGCTGCCCGGCGCGGGGCGGAGCCGGCGTGGCGGGAACCGCGCAGTCCCGGCGCCCGCACCCCGGCTCGTGCCCCGCGCCGCCCGCGCCCCGCAGCTTCGTGACCGCGTCCCCGCCGCTCGCGACCCACCTGCCCGCGGGCGCCGCCGCCGCTCACCTCCTCCCGCGCCGCCGCCGCCGCCGCCACTGCCGGGAATACGTGGCAGTGGCCGCCGCCGCTCGCGCTCCCCGCCTCGCCTCTGCGCGCAGCGGCGGCTCGGGCGCGCCGGACCGCGGCCCCCAGCGCCCTCTGCCGCCGGGAAGCCGAATCCCCTGCCCTAACCCTAACGCGCGCCCGGCACGGCCCGTCCGGCCCACCTCCGCGCCCCCGGCGCTGGGCAAGGAGCCGGGCTCCTTCCTGTCCACCAGCTGGACGCCACTGCCCGGGGGGACCTACCGCGGCTGCTCCGGCGGCTCGGAACAGTTCCTACGGCTCCGGCGCGGCAGATGCCCAAGTCATTCACCCCCACCCCCACCCCTGTGGATCCAGTTCCTGCTTCTTTGAATGCCTGGTCCAGTAGGATCAGGGGGGGAGGAGCAAAGATCACATTTATCTTGTTCACCTCTCCCTCCCCGAGGTTAGCCTGGGGCCCAGAATACCCAAAACTCCCAAACTGCGCGGAGGATTTCCGACACATCTTTACAGGCGGAAACAAGTGAGCGATAAATAGAAGTTCAGGGAGCAAACCAGTGAATGGATTTGTAGGGGTTCTTACCACTCTCTACCCCAAGGTAGGCTTTTACACCTCATACCAGGCCTGGGTATGTTTTGTTTTGGTCTGCATATTTTGTTTTGTTTTGTAATAAGATTCACAATTCCCCACTTCATCAGCACCACAATGGAACAAGACCCACAGCTAAACGTTTTTCAGGCCTTTTAGCCAAATAGACAACTTTTAGATTCACCACTTAAAAGCTGGGACATCTCCCTGGGCCATGGTTAATTTATGCATTAATTAAGAATAATAAAACTGAGCTCATGAGATTGAGGACTAATTGAAAACATATGCTGTAAAGAAATTTAGTAGTAGCTATTGTTAGGATTATTGCTGGCCTAATTGTGTTGGACTGTGTGGATCATAACAAACTATTGATAGCCTTGAGAAGAATGGGAATTCCAAAACGTCCTGGTTCTGTCTTGTCCCTCTGGCAACATCTTGAAGTCATCCTTTCACTTACTTTCAGAAACAAAAAGGAAGCAGCTGTGCTGTGAAGGGTGTAGACTCAGATTGGAACTGGGATGGGATTCCTACCCTTCCACCTTGGGCTTTCTGTACCTACATCCTTATGCAGTTACATAATCTGTCGATTTGCAAAAGGGTGGAGTTTAGCCTGTCAGTCAGGTCACAGCCAAAGAGACCTCTGTGTGCACATGGGATTCTGGGAACTCCTGTCTTCCTCCCTGGAGGCCAGACACAGACTGCTATGCATTCCTGTTGATAAACCTGATGGAGCTGGAGCTCTGGAGCTAGATGAGCCACCTGGAGATCCCTGCCACTAGATCCACAAGACTTTCCACTCGCTGATCTGTGATTTTCCTGCATTCAGCATCATTGCATGTGTTGCATGAGTCTGAAGAGGAATTTATAGACTGGTATTGGACATGAGGACTAATATCAGACTTATGGACTTGATCTGGACTGGGCTGGGATGTTTTCAATTACTCTTTGATAGGAAGTTCTCTATTACACAAATATGAGGGTCTCTGGATTTGTTTCTCTAGTCCACCCTGACTAACACAGTTCTCTTAATGGTAAAATGTGGCAAATAGCAGGGTACTCTATGTCACCATCAAGTCCCTTCTGACTCCCGGCGACCCTATATGTGGTGTCTGAGACTGGGGGTCTTTATTAAAGTGGATCGCCTCTTTCTCAAGTAGCTGGTAGGCTTGAACTGGTGACACTGCAGTTAACAGCCCAATGCCTACCCCACAGCACCTACAAGGCTCTCTGGGGAGAGAGTTGGTGACCCGGTTTGTGAGTGAAGTCCCTGGAACACAGTGGGAGTTTAATAAGAAACTCCCGATTCGTTTAAGAAGCATTTAGGAAGCATCTACTTATGTTAATTGAGGCAGTGGTATATAACTTCCCAAGGCCACTGCTAAAAAATAAATCTTGGTAGGCAAACATTTGATGTAGGATTCTGCACATTACCAAATGCTTCCATGTTCTAGCAATCACATGGCTTCTGACACTCTCGTGTTGAAGGAAGAACACTGCCACACCATTCTTCCACAGAGCAGCTGGTTGGGTTCAAACCAAAGACCTTTGGGATAGCAGTCGAGTGCTTTAAGCACTGTGCCACCAGTACTTTGTAAAAGAGCCAGCCTTCAGAAGTTGGAGTCCTGTCTACGAGGGTACGTTTACACACAGTGGGAGACTGTGACATGCACGGTCTACACTGATTCACACCTCAGGATCCAGGCCCTCGCAGCGCCCCCACCCACAGTGACCCAAGGCTTGACCATGTGACTTGCCTCGACAAATTCCATTATCTTTCCATTCCATTTTCCCATGAACTTTTTGAAGCCCCCTGGTAACAATCCATAAGAAAGTTTGTGTAAAAATGGAGTTAACAAGACTAATAATGTGAGTAGTGATACCAAGAGGGTAGGTGGAAGGTGGGGGGAGAAAGGGGGAAATGACCACAATGATAGACATATAACAACCCCTCCAAGTGGGTGAAGAAGATAGCAAACTATGTAAGATATGAAAATAACAACCATTTATCATTTATCAAGGGTTCTTGAGGGCAGGGGGAAATGAGCTAATACCAAGGACTCAAGTAGAAAGAAAATATTTTGAAAATGATGATGATAACATGTATAAAAGTGCTTGACACAATGGATGGATGGATTGTGATAAGAGCTGTAAGAGCTCCCAATAAAATGATTTTTTTAATTTTTAAAAAGGAGTTGAAAGATGATGGCATTTTCCCACAAACTTTTTGAAGCCCCCTTGTATTCAACAATAGAAAACTGATAGACTTCACATGCAGCCATTTCTGTCTTTACCGAGTCTTGATAAAAGCCACCCAAGAATACGCTGACTCGTGTTTTCTGTCATGAAGTATTCCGTTGAAAGTGCTGTTGTCTACACTTACCAAAGTGTCACACTTTACACAAAATTCCCTCTTCATTGACTTGGTTACTAAACTTACTGCTGATTTTTTATACATAGCAACCACAGGAGACTGTGGGACCACCACACTGGGTTTTTTAAGTTGTATCTTTTTGAGAGGAACCCAGTGGCATAGTGGGTAAACACCTGGCTACCAACCACCGTCAGCAGTTTGAATCCCACAGCAACTCTGTGGGAGAAAGACATAGCAGACCTTACAGCTATGGAACCCCTTTGGGGATGCTCTACTCTGTCCCAGAGGGGCACGGTGAGCTAGCATTGACTTGACAGAAAAGGGGCTCTTCATGGGAGCAGATCACAAGGCCTTCCTCCCTCAGAGCTGACTGGGTGGGATTCAAATAGCCAGCCTTTCAGTCCGTAGCTGTGCCCTGAACCGTGTGCCACCATTGAAACTCCTCCTGGACCGGCCACCATAGCAGTGGCCTACAAAACTAGCCGATGGTTTTCCCGAGGCTTTACACAAACTCCCTGGATACGTGTGAAAGAAGTAGGCTCTGTCTACCGTTCGGGTTTGCTTGTCAGTCAATTCCTTAGTAGAGGCACTGTGTCTGGGGTGATAAGGTTTCAGGGTCGGTCAGGAAACAGCAGAAGAGAAAAAGATGCTATAGCTCATCTAACCCACCGTCGCATTTGATGGGAGAGTAGACTGGGGCCAAGGGCAGTCAAAGGAACATCACAAATCCTACAGGCAAGGAAGTTGGCTCAGAGCCGAACTCAGATGACTGATCCCAAAATCTTTACAGTATCTGTTGGTTCACTCTGTTCTTTTCTTGAGTGACATTTGGTGCCATTTAAGATATCTTTTCCATGTCCAAATACTTAATAAGGCTCTCTTACCCCGGGAGATCTGGGGCAGCCTCCCCAGAACTGTTGGCTGCACCACTGCGCCTGCTGCTCACTGCACACACTCCAGCCTGGCTTGCTTTCTGTTCCTCAAACCAGCAAGCACTTTTCTCCCGCAAGCTCTTTGCACACCCTGTTCCCTCTCCTGATACACTGTTCCCCCAAGTCTTCACCCTGCTAAAACGTATTTACCAGAACCCAGTGGAGATCTTGAAGTCTCCAGTGGTACAAAGGGGGAATATGCTTGGCTGAAAACCAAAAGACTGGGGGTCCATCCACCCAGCAGAACCTCGGAAGAAAGGCCTGGCAGTCTGCTTTTGAGAAACCCGCCATTGAAAATCTGCTCTGACACATGGGTCGCCCTGAGTTGGAGTGATGCCATGGAAACTGGTCCTGGGCATTGCTATTAGAGTTCATGGGTTGTAGACGATCCTGAGGATAATGGCACGGGGTGGGTGGGGGTGGGAATCTGGTTGGCAGATGGGCAGTTCACTGTCTTGTAACTAAAAGAAAATTTCAGAAAGAAGAACAAGGGCAGGCACCTTCCTTGTCTGGGAGCAGCATCCAGAACCATCAGCTCCTTTTTGCTTCCTTTCGCTCCTCCACGGGAGCCCTAGAAGACCGTCCACTTGCTCTCGTGACACCCGTTGACCAGAGGAAATCAGGAGGACAGTCAGTAGAAAACCCCGAAAGAAAATCGTCAGGAGGCTGTTAGCAGAGGCGTGAATCTGCAAGTTATGTCTGCCACATAATCTCTCAGACATTACCTTAAAAGCTGTTCCTTCAGGGAAGCTTAGCCAATCTATCTATTACCTTATCTCACAACACACTAACTGTTTCCTCACATCTGTGGATGGTATTTTACAATGTAGTTGCTAACTTGTCTGTTTGGTTACGTCATGTTTTTTCTCGTACTAGGTTGCAAGGCTCTGGGCGGGCAGGGCTGTGCATGTTGGTCCCTGCTGTCTCTTCCTCGAGGGCCCTGGTGGGATGGTGGTCATGCGGTGGGCATCTGATTGCAAAGGCAGCAGTTCGAAACCACCAGCTGCTCCTCGGGGAAAGATGGGCTTTCTACTCCAGTAAGAAATTAGTCTTGCTTTCTGATCCACCATCTGCGGTGGAGCCGCCGCCAGGATGCAGATCTTCGTGAAGACCCTCATGGGGAAGACCATCCCTCTCCAGGTCGAACCCTCGGATACGATGGAGAATGTGAAGGCCGAGATCCAGGGCGAGGAGGGAGTGCCTCCTGATCAGCAGAGGCTGATCTTTGCGGAGAAGCCGCCGGAAGAGGGTTGCACCTTGTCTGATTGCAGCATTCCAAAGGAGTCCACTCTGCATCTTGTGCTGAAACTTCGTGGTGGTGCTAAGGAAAGGAAGCAGTCTTACACCGCTTCCAAGAAGAAGCAGAGGAGAAAGTTGACCAGAGGTTAAGTTGACCTACTGAAAACACTCTGAGGTATATGGAAATGGCAAAACCCTGCAGACGAGTGTGGCCGAGTGTTGGTGCTGGGGTTGTCACGGCCAGCCACTTTGACAGGCATGACTGCGACAGGTGCCATCTGACCTACTGCCTCAACAAACCAGAAGACAGTAACTGTGCCCTGGTGAATAAAGGACATGAACATTAAAGATATATATATTACAGTCTTGCAACCCCACAGGGGCAGTTCTATCTACACGGACTGTCGCTCCTAGTTGGAATCGAATGGAATCAATGGCAGTGAGTTTGGATTCTGATTTTCATATCTCCCTTGCCTAGCACAGGGCCTGGTGAGTAAGCAGCTCTCCGTGACTTTGTTGAATAAATGGGCAAGCGAATGAACAGTGAATGAATGAGCAAAAGTCAGCCTGGAGATTCTACTGACTGAGCCCATTTGTCATTCACGCAGTCAGAAGGGGTGAGAACCGACAAAGAGGAAATGGTGAGCACTGGCTGTAGATGATAAGCAATGCTGGCTCCCTCGTGATGCTGTGATTGAGAAAAGGACAAAGACTCACCCCGGGATAAATAAAGAGGCACTACCTGGTGCGTTAGAGATGAGGCGCCCTGCACTGGGCCAGAGTGCCCTGTGCCATTCTTTGAGCTAAAGTCTATACGCAGTGGGGCCAAGGGGGCCGGGTGTAGAATTGAAAGTCTGGATGCCCCAGAGTGTCTGCAGAAATGGGACTCTTCAAGACCGATGTTGAGTCGGTGGCCTGGCTGCAGCGTCCAGGAGCCGAGTCAGCAATGTGTGCTCATCAGCCTGCTCCCTGGGCCTCAGCGGTATCCCTGTGGGTGTCCCTGTTGGTGGCAGAGGTCCCACACTCACACCTGCTGCAGCCACAAGTCCATGGAAAGGTTTCCACAACCCAGCCACAAAAATGAGAGCAACGGGACTAACAAGTGAAGTGACGTGCATTTAGGTTCCATTTCAATAAATGTGTATTTGTGATGGCATGTTTGCTTCCTGGTGTATTGTCGTTGGCGATGGTACTGGTGGTGGTTGTTTGTTTGTTTAGTTATTAAAAAGCTAAAACTTTTGTTTGCACAAAATTTGTGTGTGTGTGTGTATTGTTACTGGTCTGTGAAATCTGAAAACCTACACATAACTACTTTCTTTTTAACAGTTTTATTGGCATATACTTCACATAGCATACACTCTAATTGTTCGATCATATTAAGAACATTCATGCAATTGTCACCATGATCAATTTCAGAACATTTTCTTCTTGTACTCATTTTTGTATGAAATAGTCCCTATTTCCCCCATCTTTCCCTGCCATGTCCTTAGGCAATTAACAATCCCATTACAGTTACTGTCTCTGTAGATCGACCTATCCTGGATTTCATGTAAAGAAGACATTGAAAACACAAACAGAAGCAAGCAAACAAAAAACAACAACGATTAGACAAAATATAGAAACCGCCATGTACATGCAAATATATACAGGAAGATGGGGAAATAGATCTGTGTGTCTATATTTATAGGTCAAGTATTAAGGTGGCGGAAGGACCTTGGGCCTCTACTCAAACACTCCCTCAATGCATGAATACCTTCTTTTATTAAATTGGAACTCTATGATGCTCACTCTCCCGACACAACGGCTGGAGCCAAAGTGGGTGAACAAGTAAATGTGGTGAAGAAAGCTGATGGTGCCCGGCTATCAAAAGAGATAGTGACTGGGGTCTTAAAGGCTTGAAGATAAACAAGCGGCCATCTAGCTCAGAAGCAACAAAGTCCACATGGAAGAACACACCAGCCTGTGTGATCGAGTGGTCCCAAAGGGATCAGTTACCAGGCATCAAAGAACAAAAAATCATTATCATTGACTGCACACCTCCATGATAGGATCGCTGAAGACAAATGGGTGCATAAGCAAATGTGGTGAAGAAAGCTGATGGTGCCCGGCTATCAAAAGAGATAGTGTCTGGGGTCTTAAAGGCTTGAAGGTGAACAAGCGGCCATCTAGCTCAGAAGCAAAAAAGCCCACATGGAAGAAGCACACCGGCCAGTGCGATCACGAGGTGCCAAGGGACCAGGTATAAGGCATCATGCAAAAAAAAAAACAACAACGATATAAGTGTGTGTATATATGTGTATATGTATATGTATATATATACCATATTAAATGAAGGGGGAAGTGCAGAGTGGAGACCCAAGGCCCAAGTGTCGGCCAATGGAGATCCCCTCATAGAGGGGTTTAGGAGAGGAGATGGGTTAATTAGGGTGCGAGGTAGTACCGATGAAGAACACAGCTTTCCCCCAGATCCTGGATGCTTCCTCCCCCCAACTACCATGATCCGAATTCTACCTTGCAGGACTGGATAGGGCAGAGGCTGTACACTGGTACATATGAGGGCTGGAGGTACAGGGAATCCAGGGTGGATGATACCTTCAGGACCAAGGGTGTGAGGGGCGATGCTGGGAGAGTGGAGGGTGAGTGGGTTGGAAAGGGGGAACTGATTACAAGGATCCACATGTGACCTCTTCCCTGGGAGAGGGACAGCAGAGAAGGGGGGAAGGGAGACTCCGGATAGGGCAAGATATGACAAAATAACGAGGTATAAATTACCAAGGGCACATGAGGGAGGGGGAAAAGGGCAGGGAGGGGGGGAAAAAAAAGAGGACCTGATGCAAGGGGCTTAAGTGGAGAGCAAATGCTTTAAGAATGATTGGGGCAGGGAATGTATGGATGTGCTTTATACAATTGATGTATGTATATGTATGGATGGTGATAAGAGTTGTATGGGTCCCTAATAAAATGTAAAAAAAGAAAAGAGGAGAATAAAATGATTAGGGCAGGGACTGTACAGATGTGCTTTATACAATTGATGTATGTATATGTATGAACTGTGAAAAGAATTGTATGAGCCCCAATAAATTGTTAAAATAAAAATAAATAAATAAAAAGAAACATAAAAAAAAGAATTGTATGAGCCCCTAATAAATTGTTAAAATTTTAAAAAATTAAAAAAGAAAATGATTAGGGCAAAGAATGTACAGATGGGTTTTATACAATTGATGTATGTATATGTATGGATTGTGATAAGAGTTGTATGAGCCCCTAATAAAATGTTTTTTAATTTAAAAAAAAAAAGAAAGACCAAAAAATATATATATATAGAAACCGCCATCAAAAATGAGAAAATCTAAAAAGGAAGTGAAAACTGAAACACTTAAAATGGGACAAAAGGAAGATCAAATGATAAGGTGTTACATTTTTTTAAGGTGTTACATTTTAACATCACTACATCTGCCACATTCCGCTTTCCAAGGCGGGGCTTAACCCCTGTGGGGACCCTGCATATGGATTGTGGACTTCCATTGACATCCATGGCCCTCGGCAAACCTGGTGAATTACCACTTTGTGTTCTCGGAGACCTGGGCAATTCTTACAAGGACTTGGGAGGCTCCGCAAAGCTCTCACTCATTGTGATCTTGTTATGGTTTTAACCAGGTGGACCTGGTCTTCGTTTCATTTTCTGCCACAGACCTATTACCCTGCGACTTCTGAGCTCCACTGGCTAAAAAGTGGGGCCAAGGGCACTTTGCTTTTGGAACTGCATCTGGGCCTCTGTTCTGGAGGGGCCCTTCAAGCACAGGGCCCTGAATTGGAAGCCCAGTCAATGACTGGGAGCCCGCGCGCACGCGCACACGCACGCACGCACGCACACACAGGCATGCTGACGTGTGTGAGGTAGGGTCTTCCATTGGTCCCAACCCTGCTTCACTTGAGGAGAGCTACTTAACCCCCAACGAGAGGCATTACTGTTTTTACTCTCTGTGTTACCAAGAGGGTAGCGGAAATTGGGAGCAATTAAGAAACGTACCTAGGGCTTGTTTGACTGCAGAAGTCAAGCCCTTGGCTTCCGTAGCTAGATATTCCCTCTACAGGTGCTCCGTGGAAGTTAAATCTTTAAAATGAACCCGCACAGGCCGGTAAGATGGAAAGACTCTGAGAAGTAGACAGCTTGCCTCCTCTAAGCTGACAGGGGAAGATATTGAGCTTCTTGCACAGCAAAGGAGCCGAGCTTTAAGTTCTTAGATCTACATTTGCACTTCCACCACAAGCTGTTCTCCCCATTTCATCCACTCAGGTGGAATTTGAATTCCTGCAAGGAAACAGATGCGTTTGTATCAAGGTTTATGATTTTTTTTTAATGTCTTTTTCTCACTGGTAGTAATAGCATATATATGCGCATATAAAAATTTTAAAACAAAGAGTTTGAATGCGATCGTACTGATTCAGTTTTACAGTAAAGGTGGTATGCCCGTTTTCACAAAGTTACTTAAATGAATACCCTATAAGGGGGAATTGAAGAGCCCTGCTCTCATTTGGACAAAGGCACTGCAGCGCCCATGAAAAGGCCAGCCAAGCTCTTCTTGCTCCCGACCTCTGGCTTTCTGAAATTTAAATCTTCAGCCGAAGGATGGGAAGGGGTCCCTTCCCCACCCCGACTGTCCTCCACCAAATCGAGCTCTCACGTCAAGGACACCAGTGGAGTCTTTAAATTTAATTTCTGCACAACTTTCTCCCTGCTGGCAAATGTTAGGTTTCTATTTCAGGAGAAATAAGAGCTTCATTAACTTGCCTGTCTTCATGCTCATCTAACTCCTTTCAGGGTTTAGCTTTTTGCTTCGGAGAGCAAGACCACATGAAAACTACAGCTCCCCAGAGTCCCATTAAAGGAACAATATCCTGCAGGCTGGAAACAGAGCCGGGAAGCACCACCATACCCCCACCACCACCATGCTCAAGGTTGTAAATAATCAACTGCAATTTTAAAACTCCCAACTGGAAAGCACCACTTCCTATCGCCTGAACTCTTAGACCTACAACTCTGAAGATTCCCCCAATGACTCCTAGCTCCGGGGTCCCTTTTGCTCTGGCACATTTTTAACTTCAAAAAGGATTTCCTGTGCACAGTGTCCTTGTCTCCAGCTGAACTTCACCATTATGAGGAGTATTGATAAAGTTCTAGCTGCACTTGGCTATGGAGTCGCCCCAGGCGTGCTTACTGAGCACCTTGGAGGTGCAGGCACTCTATGGGATCTTAGCAAGCAAAACACAAAAACAGTTTTTTCACTTCCTTAGGGAAGCTTACAGACTAGTGGAGAGAAAAACGAATGTATCTGCAAACTACGTTAAGTGTTCTGTGGAGCGGGAAGGGGAGGTGGAGAAGAACAGCAAGGTACTATGAGCAAGTTTAAGTACGAGGCCTAATTTTAAATCAAAGGGCGGGTACTCCGGTGGTGGGATTCTGGCTTTCCATGTAGCAGACCAGGGTTCATTTACCCTCCAACGCACCTCGGGCTCAGCCCCCACCCACCCTGCTCTCAGAGGAGGCCGTAGGGCTGCTCGGACTGCTGAACAGGTTTCCGTTGAGATTCCTGACTACGGTGGAGTAGTATAAAAGCCCCAGAGATCAGCTCCTGAAAATCCGCCAATGAAAACCTGATGAACCACAAAGGTCCAATCCGTGGCTGTGTGAGTCGGGGTACTTGAGAGAAACCAATCCATAGAAACTCATGTAGAAGAGAGAGTTTTATATAAAGGTTAAGTGTGCATCAAGAAAACATCCCAACCCAGTGCTGCCCAAGCCCACAAGTCCAACATTAACCCATATGTCCAACACCAATCCACAAAGTCCTCCTCCATCTCACAAAACATTCGCAATGATGCCGACTGCAGGAGGAAAGCCAAGTCAGTGAATGTATAAACATCTCAGCACTGGCAGGGGTCTCCACAAGGCTGCTCCAGCACCCAGGGCTGCATCCAGGTATGTCCATGTGGCTTCTCCTCAGGGACGTCTTGCAGGAAGTGAGCCTTGCCAGCTAAAGCAGGGAACTGGCCAAGGCAGCTGCACCCTGGTCCGACCATCACAAAGCAAGAGACCCAAGAACTCGAAAGGCGAGGCTCACGGAGCCATTTAGCCCTTCACCCTTCAATTAGCCCCACATGTGTTTATCGGTCAGGTTGGCACAGTAAACTAGCTACCTCAGTGGCCAATCATGCATGGGTGGGAGTGGCGCTGAACCAGACACCATTTCATCCCGCTGTGCAGGAGACACCATGAACGGGGAGCTGGCTTAACAGCAGCTAACTCTAGCATCACTTTTCAATTAACAGGTCAGGGAAGAGCTTTCTGGCAGTCACAGGAAAGCTGAGACCTGAGAGAGAAATGAGTATTGGCCTGGTTAGGAGCCTGCTGTCTTCCATATCTCTGGCCCAGCTCTGCCGTACAAATCGGGCTAGACTGGTGAACACACATTGGTACAGATAAGAGCTCTCGACACATGGAATTTAGACAGACAAACCCCTCAGGAACAGTAGTGGGAGTAGCAATATCATAAGAACAGGGGGATGGTCAGATAGGGGGAAGGGGTAGAAAGGGAGAACCCATCACAAGGTTGGATAGATAGCCCCCCCTTCCCAAAGGGGATGAATAACAGAAATGTGGGTAAAGGGAGACAACAGACAGTGTAAGATAAGGAATAATAATAACAATAGATAACTGAGAAAGGATTCATGAGGGTGGGGGGAGAGGAACTTATACCAAGGGCTCAAGTAGAAAATGTTTTGGAAATGATGATGGCAGCCTATGTACAAATATGCTGGATACAACTGCTGTATGGAATGTTCTAAGAGCTGTAAGAGCCCCCAATAAAATGATTCAAACGAACAAGCAAACATAGCTCTGGGCTGGTGACCACGACACAGTGTACAACCTCTCCTTGCAGTGTGACCTTGAAGAGGAGCCGCAGGGTGGGGCAGTGGGCAGACATTTCCATGGCGGCTCCCTTCACCTCTCAACCACCCTCTGCCAGATGAACTCCCGGTTCCCCTTAACTGCAGTGCCGAGGCTAGCCCTCCACCATCAGCTATTTTACCTGCTCCCCACATCTCTGCTGTCTCTGCATCCATAGGGAGCCGGTGGCTCTGCCTTCTCCTCCACGACGGGACCTGGAAGAGAAAGAACATGGCTGTTCAGTAAGCCCCTGTTTCATGGAAACGTACTTCACCTCAGCATTCGGTAGTATGTCAAATATCTGGTGTGAAATAAGAGTCCCACTCGACAGTAAATCCGCCTCTTTACAAAGAGCGGGGAGCGCCTTTCATGAGCAGCAGTTGTGGGAGCACTTCCGGTCACATCGAGGAATCTACTTGTATGTCTTGGACGGGCCCTCTAATGCCTCGCCTCAGGTTCTTGCTTCTAAGATCCATATGCTAATTCAGAATCATTAAAAAATGGTCAACATGAAGGAGATGAGTCAGTCAGGATGCAGTGTAGCAACGATGAAGCATACAACTTTCCTCTAGTTCTTTAGTGCTTCCTCTCCCCCACTATCATGATCCCAATTCTACCTTACAAATCCAGCTAGACCACAGGATGTACACTGGTACATATAGGAACTGGAAACACAGGGAATCCAGAACAGGACCAGTGGTGAGAGTGGCGATACTGGGAGGGTGGAGGGAAGGTGGGGGGGGGAGGGGAAACTGATCACAATGATCTACATATAATCCCCACCCTTGGGTTGGACAACAGAAAAGTGGGTGTAGGGAGATGTCGGACAGTGTAAGATATGACAAAATAATAATAATTTATAAACTATCAAGGGTTCATGAGGGAAGGGGAGTTGGGGAGGGAAGGGAAAAAATGAGGATCTTATCAAGGGTTCAAGTAGAAAGCAAATCTTTTGAGAATGATGGCAACAAATGTACAAATGTGCTTGACACAATGGATGTATATATGAATTGTGATAAGAGTTGTATAAGACCCCAATAAAATGATTTTTAAAAATAAAAAGAGAAATAACAATGTAAAAAATCAACATACATAAATCAGTTGGATTCTTATATATTAAAGATGATGATACCAAAAAAATATATTAAAAGAACAATACCATTTACAATAGCTATACAACAGACAAAATATTTAGGAATAATTCTTACTAGAGAAACTAAACACTTATACAGGAAAACTAAAAAAAAAACTCCTACAATGAATTAAAATAAACTCACACAAATGGAACAAGTTACCATGTTTCTGGATAAGCAGACTAAACATTGTGAAAATGTCAATATTATCAAAAATATAAATTCAACATAACTCCCTTCCAAATTCCACCACAGTGCTTAAAAGAAATAGAAAAACTAATCACCAACTTTATGTAGAAAGGAAAGAAATCCAAGATAAATAAAACATTATTAAAAAAATAACAAAGTAGAAGGCTTTTCTCTGCCAGACTTTCAGTGATATTGTATAGCCTGTTACTGTACAATGATGCTATGAAGACCAATAGATTAGAATCGAGAATCCAGAAGTACAAACATTACATAGAGACACGTAATCTTTATTAAGGACTAAAACACATTAATTGGGGAGTTGGAAAAACTGGAGTGTCACCCTGCAAAAAAGTAAGACAGGACCCATAATGCACACCATGTACAAAAATGAGCTCAAAAAAGGATCAAAGACCGAAATAAAAACCACACAGTCATAAAGACCATCAATGGAAGAATAGTGGCAAACTTAAGGACCCTAATACAACGAATAAACATACTACTGAACATAATGAAAACTCCACACTGTAGAAGACAAAGTAGAGAAATGAACCTGCTAAGAATACAACATTTATACACATCAAAAGACTATCAAAAAGAATTAACATAGAACCCTCAGATTTGAAAAATATTCAGTAATAATACATCAAATACAAGGCTAATCCGCAAATCTATAGAAAACTTTACCTGAACATGAAAAT
This sequence comes from Tenrec ecaudatus, assembly GCF_050624435.1. Lineage (NCBI taxonomy): Eukaryota > Metazoa > Chordata > Mammalia > Afrosoricida > Tenrecidae > Tenrec > Tenrec ecaudatus. The sequence goes on from NC_134533.1 coordinate 90,777,349, forward strand.
AAAAATAACCCAGTAAAAAAATAACCCAATAATAAAGGGCACAAGACATGGATAGACTATTTACCAAGATGACAGCCAAGTGACCAACAACCATATGAAGAAATATTCAAGTTCATTAGTAAGAAGAGAAGTACAAATTAAAACAACAATGAGATACCACGTCACACGAACACTTTTAACATAATTCAGTAAAAGAGAAAATAATAAATGCTGGAGAGGATGCAGAGAGATCAGAACGCTTTTACACTGCTGGTGGGATCATAGAATTGCACAGCCGCTACCAAAAATAGTATGGCGCTTCCTTTACAACATGCAAATACAAGTACCTTGTGATCTAGCAACCTCTCTACTGTGCATATACCCTAAAGAAATCAAGGCTACCGCACAGTACCTGTGCACACCTATGCTTAATGCAGCAATTTCCACAATTGCAAAAACATGGGAACAACCAGATTATAGAGGAATGGATAAACAAACGTTGGTACATTCACACAATGGAAACATAGGTGTGTTAGGCAGGGTTCTCTAGAGAAACAAAACCAGGACACTTATGACTAGATAGATAGATAGATGATAGATAGACAGATAGATTTATACAGGGAGAAGGAATGCAACAGCTAACTCGTCCACACAGCAGTACAGAGGTTCCGTTCAACTCACTTCTGTGGAACAGTTAATATACTGGAAGTGCTTCAACTCAAGTGGGCTGCCGGGTCCAAGGTCAAGGAAACAGACAGCAGTCTGCCCACAGGAGGCAAGCAGCATGGTGGGTCACCAACAGTCAGCAGCGCAGGAGCTTAGTGAAACAGGCCAGGGTGGGATATAGAACACAAGCAATGCAAGGCGTGAGGGTCCACAAGCCTCAAGCTCAAGCGATGAACACACCAGCAGCGTGGCGAAGCAAGTTTCCAAAGACCCTCAAGCTCTAGCGACACTATCCATGGATGGCCTGGCCCACAGGCAATGTAACTCACAGATTGAGGCAGAGAACTAGCTAAAGCAGGAGCTCATTCCAATGTGCTCCGATCCCCAAAGAGAGAGAGAGAGAGAGAGAGAGAGAGAGAGAGAGAGAGAGAGAGAGAGAGAGAGAGGGGCAGGCCTTGCAGAGCCATTTATCTCTTCACCCTGCACTCAAACTGCGACCTGATTAATCCCACATGCTCCTATTGGCCAGGTTGACACAATAAACCGACCTATCACACTATGCATCAATAAAAAACAATGACAACTCAAACACCACAAGAGAGGGACAAAACTAGAGAACACTATGCTTAGCAAACGGTCAATCTGTGACAAAGATAAATATTTAATAATATCATTATGATAAGGAAAAATAAAGACAAAGAAATGTGGTTTATATACCAAAAGACAAGGATTTGATGACTATGAGGAGGCCAGGGATTGGGGCCAAGAACAGGGAGAAGGGCAGGATAGGATATTGGGGAGGGAATTAAGAAAAATGAGGGGGGAGAAAACCACATTTATGGGTAGAATGGTATATTGTTTATTTAATTTTTTGAGATGGCCTGTGTTGCTATATAAAAAGTGTGCTTCCTTTAAAATAAACAGAAAAATCTTACAAATTCCTTATTCCTGGGACGTAAATATCAGTCCCAGGAGCCAGGTTGGTGTAGTGATTACTCAACAGCCTGCACTCTGAAGAGCCAACCGCTGGAAACCACCTGCAGCTCCTCGGGAGAAAGACAGCCTTCTACTCCCGTCTGTAGTTATCGTTGTGGAAACTCACGGGGTTGCAATGAGTCAGCACTGACTTGATGGCGTTGAGGTTGGTTTCCTTGAAATACTGGTCTGAGTGGCTAAAAACAAAGGAAGAAAAGTAAAACTGAAATGGACTTGGAGTTTTCGGTGGCAAATATGTTCTTTTCAAACATATGGGGGGTGGAGGGAAGTGCATTTTCTGTTGGTATCATGTAGCTTTGTCAGATGCTCAGTGGGGTCCCTGACTGGACAGAGCCTAGAAACTATTGATCCCAAAGGGGGTTCTTCACCAGTCTGAGGGTAAACTCGGATGGAGAACTCCTCTGTCTTGATTTCACTAACTTCCACTCACACTTCATTCCCTCAGGAATGACCCGTAGTATTATTAGAGGACCGGTGACTTTGCCACCATAGAAATGAGATATTTTCACATGACATTGCTCTCGTGCCAGATAGCTCATGATATCATCTACCCCTGTGACTACTTCCAAATGACAGCGGTTAGGAGCTACTGCTAGATCTTGTTACTCAGTGTGTTCATAACAAACCATCCTATTACTTAACCACCAATTTCTTTAATGCTTTATAATAGCACATCAATATAATCGGCTTCCTTTATAATCTTATGGTTTGTTTTATTCAAAACATTTCTGAAATAAGCCCAAGAACTTCGTCAGTCAGCCAAGAGATCTGTGGTACAACAAGCAGCTGAGTTTGTTTTGGTTTGGTTTTTAAGTTTAAAAAAAACCTCTGGTTTAGGAAAATCTTGATAGGACTCAGTTCTCGGTTTACTCATGTTGGTTCTACAAAGCTAGGTCCTGCTAGTCATGTTCCTTCTCCCAACACCATGTCCGGGCATTTCTTGGCAGCCTCATCTGGGGTCCAGAGAACCACACAAGCTTACATGGAGCCATAGCAAAGGCACAAAAGGGAAAAGAGGCTCAGAATGGGCAAACCCATCCAGACAGAAAGCGGGTTAGCGGTTGTCAGCAACTGGTGACCGGAGAGTCCGGGGCAGGTGTTCTCACAGGTATTTCCTTTGGGGCAGGTGAAAGTGCCTCGCCACTGCCATAGAAGTGCTGGCTTCTCAACACTGTGGCTCGACCAAATGCCACTGACGGGCCGCCGGAAAGGAGCTCATTTTATGTGATGTGAAGTCTACCTCCATAAAAATTATGTTTTAAAAAAGCAGTAAGAGAGCCTACTACAGACAAAAAGATTGTGAAGTTTCTGGTATTTTGGCTCCCTCGCTCCCCCCATTGCCACCCCACCCCACCCTCCCCTCCAGTTGCTCATGTACTCTGCAATTTTAGAGCACTTATGAAATTGCTAATGTGTACTTTAGCCTACGTATTAAATTCTGCTTTGCACTTATGCATATTAAAGCACCCAACTAAATAGTCATCTGAGAAGCTGTATTTTAAACCTCGAACTAGGTTTTATTGTGCCTGGATGCATTTTAATGTGCCTACTAAAATGTTAGCAGCAGTGAAGGATGGCTGGCGTGGGTGACTGATAAGAGGGGAGGGGGGCTCTCACTCTCCATTCCACTGGGGAGCCTGGGGCTTGGCAGACCTTTTAGAGGATTCAACACAATCTGACTCTCACAGCCTCAAGCAGGGTTAAGAGATCACTCACAGCACCTTACTTCAGCGCTTCAGTTCTTGTCATCCTCAGAGCCTGTCCACTTCAGGCCACCGAGTCGAGTCTGCCAGCGGGTGGCCCTGTATCTGTCAATGAAAACTGCGTTCCATGGAATTTTCCATGGCTGGTTTATCTAAAAGGTCAAACCTTTCTTCCAAGGTACCCCTGGCTAGGCTAAAGCTATCTATCTGCCTTTCAATTAGCAACCACATGCATTAACCATCTGCACTGACCAGGGACTCTTTCATGAAGCAGACTTGCATTAACCTCCCACAGGCCCTCTCACATCCTGCTCCTCAATTCCCTCTCTGTGAAGGTTTTGGGGGGAGCCTTGGCATTGGGTTGCTAACCACCAGGTCAGCAGTTTGAACCCACCCTCGGCTCCACGGGAGAAAGCTCTGGAGTGCACTTGGAAGGTGCTGGAGCTCCTTCCCTGCTCAGTTTGGCACGTATCAGTTTGACTTGACTTGCTAAATCAAAAACACCAGCTGTGGCAGTTAGCTTCGGTAAAGATTGAGAGCCTTAGAAATCCTGTGGGGCAAGTTTGACTCTTTCCCAGGAGTTGGAGCGAACTACATGACAACGGGTTTGTTAGGTTATTCGTTTGTCTTCCTGTCCACATCTCCAGCAGTCCCACAGAGCCCGTGAAGAAGGTAGAATCAACATTTGTTGAGGGCCTGGGCAACACAAGCGCTTTCATAGCAAATATTTCATTTAATTTTATACAGGAAGGGGGGAGAAAGATGGGGCTGCCACTCCAGTAAAGATCCACAGCTTTGGAAACCCGGAGGGGCAGCGCTACTCTGTCCTGCAGGGTCACTGTGAGATGGAATCAGCTCGATGGCAGTGAATGTGGCTTTTGGCTTGTGCAGTAAAGAATTTGACCCTTGCCCACACACTGTGGGAGGTGATCTTTGGGATCTTGGAATTCTGCACCTGAGATAAGTGTTTTTGTTTGCCTGGGGACTGGCAAGGCTAACTGGGTGATTTGTGGTGGGGACTTTGAGACCTGCAATATCAGCGCAAGCAGTAGAGGAGTTGGGACTGAGGTCAGTCACATTGTCAGCCAAGGACAGACCACTCAATAAGATTCTGAATCCCAAGGCTCAAGTGAGCTTCCTCTGCTGGCAGTACTCCAGGTGTATGGCCACACACTGATACGACAAAAGTACCATTCTCCAGGATTCCATGGGAAAGGACAGCTGAAAGCAGCTCTGGGCTTGGAACTTTCCTGGATGCTTCGCTGCGTGCCTCCACCCTGGGTCAGTCTTAACCTGTTACCTTCACATGAAGTAAACCGTAACCATGACTGGAACAGCTTTCTAGTGAAGTAGCGAATGGAGGGGCAGTCTTGGGGACCACTGAAGTTCCAGCTGTGCCAGACGAAGCATCGTTTTGTGAATGGTCCCTCCAACTTCACAACAGCATTTCTGGGTTTTATTACGTCCCTGGGGGCTGGGGTGAAGAAAGTAGGCGCAGAGTCGGACAAAGTCCCACCACACTGGGGCCTTCATCACGTGTCCCTTCCACCTTCCTTTTCCAGCCCTTTCACTCCACATCTGCCATCTGCTTCGGACACCCTACTCTCCCTGTCCCCTGACACACCTAATCACCAGGCTTGCCACCTTCTAAAGTCCTACCCATTCCTCAAGGTTCGGATCAAGTTTCACCTTCCGCAAGAAGTGTTCCCTGACCCCATTCTTTGGTTCTCTGCTGAGCTGTGGTTTCCCATGCCATCCAGTGCCTGGCTTGGCACTTGCGTGCTGCCTTCCAATGAAACACTGCGCTCCCGGAGGACGAGGAAATGTTCTGGTTCTCCGTTGTACTTCCTGCAGCACCAAGCAGGATGGCGAGATGGAAACTGCCTGTTTCTCTCCGTCAACAGCAGATTGATTTTCGCAGACCCAAACACCGAGCTTGTTTTCCAGCGTGTGTACTTCTCTTTGCCCCCGGGGACGTCCGAGGAGGCTCGGAGCTGTTCTAGCCAGCCTGCCCTGCGCTGGGAGCATAGCCTCTCTCTGGGCTTCTTCCCGGCGCCACCAGCTCTCCTGGACACAGCTCACTTCCTTTGGCGCTGGAAGATGAAAGGCACTCTTTTTCTTGACATGTCCTATGGCTTCACCTTTGGCAGACAGGTGTCATTGCCAATGAACTATGGCCACTTATTCAGAGAAGGAGCGGTCTTCGGAGAGTGCTGAGGGGTTGGTATTGCGCATGGTGCTCGCTGGAACAAAGGGTCCCGCAGCATTAAGAAGTCACAGAGGAGGATGGGGGCCTGGGGTGAAGGGCTGTGGGTGGAAGGCACAGCTTCTGGCGTCCTGCGATTTCAGACTCCACAGAGCCCACCCAGTGCCTTTGCACTGATCCCTCCTTCTGTCCTCCTTTGTTCAAAATGTCCACTGTCAATTCTGCTTGATTTGGGGCCATGCGGCCCCCTAATATTTTACAGTTTCAGTTATGGTTTTCCTTCTTTCTACCCCCCCCCTTCCTCACATACAAACACGAACAAACAAACAAAAGCCTGACTAGTGAGAGTCCATTCTGATTCTAAGTGACTCTATAGGACAGAACCGCCCCGTGGGGTTTCCAAGACTGTCATGTTTCCAGAAACAGAATGCCCATCTTCTCCTGCCTCGTCTGCTGAGTCGGCCCGCCACTCGCTCTCATTCACAGTCGTGCATTTCACCACTGCACACCCAGAGTTCCTTCCTTCCATTAGGAGGCAATGCCTCTTTACCTTATTTTTTCAGGAAACATATGTGAGAGAGCAGAAAACAGGATAATTCTGTAATTGTTCTAGTCTTGGTTTTCCAAAGACTTTGTTTTTCCCATCTCTTGAAGACGGAGGTGGGTCTTTGAGAAGATGAAAGGACTCAAGGGTTTTCCGGAAGAACCTGTGCTCTGAGGCAAAGCACTAGAGAAAGGGGGTGTCCCCCCAAGATCAGACCCAGCTTCCCCAGGGGAAGCCGGGAAAGAGGAAGGCAGTGAGACACCCCAGAGGACCACTAAGCACAGAGTCATGTGTGTGCTTCTGCAAGTCACGGCTGCTAATAACAACGACAGTCCAAGAACGATGGACAGGGACAGACTGCATGGTCAGGCCCGACAGTTGTTTTTCTTTAATCATTTTCTTAGGGGCTCATACAACTCTTATCACAATCCGTACATACATCCATTGTGTGAAGCACATTTGTAGATTCATTCCCCTCATCATTCTGAAAATGTTTGCTCTCCACCTAAATCCCTGGCATCAGCTCCTCATTTTTCCCCTCCCTCCCCACTCCCTTCTCCCTCATGAACCCTTGATAATTTTTGTCATATCTTGCTCTGTCCCACGTCTCCCTTCACCCACTTTTCTGTTATCTGTCCCCGAGGGAGGAGGTCACATTTGGACCTTTGAAATCGGTTCCCCCTTTCCAACCCACCCTCCCTATGCCCTCCCAGTATCACCACTCACACCACTGGTCCTGAGGGGATCATCCGCCCTGGCTTCCCTGTGTTTCCAGTTCCTATCTGCACCAGTGTACATCCTCTAGTCTGGCCAGACTTGCAAGGTAGGATTCGGATCATGACAGGGGGAAGTGGGGGAAGCATTTAGGAACTAGAGGAAATTTGTATTTTTCATCATTGCTACATCACATCCTGACTGGCTCTTCTCCTCCCCAAGACCCTTCTGTAAGGGGATGTCCAGTGCAGGCTGGACAGTTTAAGTATGTGGGATCCTTCTGGTTCAGAGCGAACACACTTCAGAGGTAATGTAAATGAAAACATGGGTAAGCTTGGTGGGAAATGAGGTAACAGGGAATGACAGGGATCAATAAAGACATCCCCAGGCTTCATCTGGAGGAACCCTGGTGGCGCAGTGGTTCCAGTTTGGGCTGATAACCACAAGGTCAGCAATTGGAAACCACTAGCTGCTCCAAAGCAGAAAGACCGGGGTTTCTACTCCTGTAAATAATCACGGTCTGGGCCGCCCACAGGGCCACTTCTATCCTGTCAGATAGGGTCCCTCTGAGTCAGAACTGACACGGTGGCAGTGACTGAGTTGAGGCTTAATTTCATGCAGATTTCGGTGCCTCAAGCTGTAGGGACACTAGGGCCAAAGGGCTTGTGTAGATAGTGGGAAACTATTAAACTCTACAAACCAATGACTTAGTGATGAGGAAAGGTGGTTCCTACCTTGGATTCCAAGATAATGTGAAAGATGATGGAACCTTAGTCCAATTCCTGGGTTTATGAGGAGGCAGAGAAAACTCAGAATGGTTTAGGTCAATGGTTCTCAACCTGTGGGTCTTGAGCCTTTTGGGCTTGAATGACCCTTTCCCAGGGGTTGCCCGATTCATAACAGTAGCAAAATTAGTTCTGAGGTAGCAACTAAAATAATTTTATGGTTGGGGGTGGGTCACCACAACACGAGGAACTGTATTAAAGGGTCATGGCATTTGGAAGGTTGAGACCCACTGGTTTAGGCTGTCAAGCAGTCTATCCAAATTTTATAGAGAAAATTGGTTTATAAAAATTTGGTTTAGTTTTGGATGATGGTGGAAGCCCAAAATCCTTTTTCAGCGCCTGTAGTTGGATTGAGTCTATAGTTAGTCACCATCGACCACTGTCCAGGAATGTGAATAGCCTTAATATCAGACAAAACCAAACCAAATTCGCTTTTATTGAGTCAATTCTGGCTCATAGTGACCCTCTAGGCCAAGGTAGAACACCCCTGTGGGTCTCCAACACTGAAACTCTTCAAGGGGTAGAAGGTCTCACTTTCTTCCATGGAGCTGGCTGGTGGTTTTGAACTGCCGACCTTGCTGGTAGCAGCTCAACTTGTAACCACTATGCCACCAGTGCTCCATTATCGGATAAAAAACATTTTAAGGTGGATTTTAGCAGCTCGAGTTAGTCTGAAATGTAACACTTTGTCCCAAAAAAATTCCTTTGGATCCATTTTGAAGTAATTCTGATTTTTAAAATACATTCTGCTTTCTTTTCAATTGGGCTTTTTCTTTGTTTTATGTGGTCATTATTACTGGGTCCTTTTACAGATTTTGTCTTTGTTTTGTATATTTTCTTTATAGGGAAACCAAGAGGATGGATCTGTGAAGACGGCAACTGGATTAATACTGGCCTAGGGGCATAGCAGGGGAAATGGCAGGGGAGTGGGGAGTCGGCACCAAAGGGCACAAGGAGGAAAGAATTGTTGAAAAGTTGATAGTGATGATGACTGAACAACTCTCCTAAATATGACTGAACAACTGACTTTTGTGACGTGTTCATTAGACCTCAATAGCCTTCTTTGTGTTCAAGTCTAACCAACGCAGCGACTTCCTAGGGATTATGCTGAGCCAGTTACATTCAAGGCAGAAAGGTCAGCTCAGACAGCAAAAGGGACCTCGCACAACCTCGTCTCCAAGATGACAACGAAAAGGAGAAATAGCGGTCAGGCCCCAAAGGGCTGATGCCACGCGCAGCCTATTCGATGCACAAACTGTGCCAGCCGCGTGCCCAAAGACAAGGGTCTTAAGAAGGTCGCCATTCGAAACGCAGCGGAGGTTGCCACCCTCAGAGGTCTTTCTGAAGTAGCTTAGACGGATTCGTGCTTCCCCGGCTGTAAATGAAACTGCGTCATTGCGTGTGTTGTGCCGTTCACAGCACGGTGGTCACCTGAAGCCCCAGGGATGGAACCCTTCCATCCTGATGTAGCCCTGCCGGTGCTCCCCCACGACCTAAGTAAAGATTAGAAGCTGAAGAAAACCAGACCTAAACGAAAATGACACGAGAGTTATATTTTTATTTTTAGAAGAGCGTTACAATTCTCTTAAAACTTCTTCATAGTAAAAATAAACACGCCCTGCCATCGAGTCAATACTGACTCATGGTCACCCTGGAGGACAGGGGAGACTGGCCCTGTGAGTCTCTGTGGCTGTAACTATGGGAGGAGAAAGCCAGGTCTTTCTCCCACTGGGTGGCTGGTGGTTTCCATCTGTCGAGTTTTTCGACAGCAGCCCCATGCATAATGATTACATCACCAGGGCTCCTACTAGGCCCCTCGAATGGCTCTGTGTCCCTGGGAATTCAGAAAGCTATATTGGTGAAAAAGTAGACAGGAAAGTCACACCAAGAATTTTAGAATCATCATTGTATTGGGAGCTCTTACAGATAGCTTACCATTCTGTAGCTGAGTCACAACAAGCATTTTCAAATCGCTACCATAATCCGTTTCCAAGCATGTCCTTCCTTCTTGAACTGTTTAATGACCACAACCACCCGCTCAGTCTCGGAGGGCAGCAAGAGCTACCCTCTGAGAATCTCACTGGGTCACCTAGCCCAACCAGCCATCCTGCGGTCCTGCCCCGCCCCTTCAGACTTACTTTCCTTCAAACCCCAAAGAACACGAAAAAGAAACACAATGGGGAGTCCTACAACGTTGCACTGGCGGCTGTGATTCAAAGAGCACAGGAGTATTTTAGGGACGAATTTGCAAAATCTCACTGCTATCAAGTCGATTCCAGCTCCGAGCGACCCCATAGGTCTGGGGTGTCTGAGACAGTAACTCTTCAGCAGCATAGAAAGCCTGATCTTCTCCCACAGAGCGCCTGGTGGTTTTGTGCAATTCCTATCCCAGCAGCACTGCTGTGGGGATGGATTAGAGAGATAGAAGTACCACTTATATGTCGGCTATGCCAAGGAACTTTGCATTCTGATATTTCTGGTTAATAAATGGTTCTATGATTTTGTAGCAATATTGTTTACCTTTTCTCATAAACACTATAAACTAAGACAAACATTTGATGAAATGATATTCAATATGAGCCACACTTAACTGTTTCAATTTACTTACAAATCTGACTTAAGACAGACATAGTAATGTCACTCATTAATAATCCAGGTACAGCATAGATTCTGTCATTGAATCTCTAGGAAACTAAGACAATGCCCAGCGCGTCACTCTTAGCTATAACTTGTGTGGACTACTATTTCTGCTAGCCCTCTTTCCCCCAGCATGGGCCACCACTAATCAACTTGTGTCTTTAGGCTCTTAAAAAAGTGGTTTATAAAAAATTAAAGAGGTGCGATATTTGTGGATAGAGTTACAACTGTTGTACTACAAAACGTGAAGGGTGTGTTTGTGTAGCTTCGGCACTCCATGCATTTACTGTCCTTGTCTCTCTGCTACACATGTGTGTCTCTTACAGTGGACTGCACATTGACCTGCTAACTGCAAGGTCAGTGGTTCAAAGCCAGCAGTTGCTCCAAGAACGAAAGATGCAACTATCCACTCCTATAAAGATTTTGTTTGTTTTGTCTTTTAAATTTATTATTAAGTGGAGTTAATACATATATCATATAGTTTCATAGTTTAATTACATCAACCAGAGTTGTACCACTGCTACCACAATCAGACATTCTTTTCTTTCCGGACTCCTTGACATCGTCTCCCTTTTACCCCCTACCGCCACTGCACCGCCCACCCTACTTGTTGTCCTTATAGGTTCATCAAGCCTCGGTTTCATATACCGAAAACCAGAAAAACATATAGCACAACTTCAAGAGGGTGACCCCCTTAAGAAGCGGGAGGCAGGGCATAGAAAAGGCAAGCGTGTCTTCCTTTCTCTGGGTGTGGTCCTACTGAGCTCAGGCTCCTGAGAACGTGATGAAGCCTGCCTGTCCTTCCAAAGGGTGGGGAGAAAAGTGCTCTTGCCATCGGAGCTGGACAGATCTAGAGGGATGGCACATGTGTGGGCCGACGCAAGACATCCACCAGCAGTCTATGTATGGCTCATTCTATTAGTGCAAGGCCTTCACATAAGCAGTTGGTCCGGAAGACATTTAGGGGAAAGCCCCTGTTACGTGCTTCAGTCAAATCTGATCCATAACAACCCCTCTGATCGAAGGAAGCTGCCCCAGTGGGTTTCCTAGACTGCCATCTCTTCAGGAGCTCGTCTCTTGGCCTTTTCTTCCCTGGGGCTCCTGCTGGATATGAAACGACCTCTTCACCTGGCAGCCTAGCGCCTGAACCACTGCACCACCAGGCCACCAAAGATAATGAGTTCAGTGAGGAACCCAAACCCAACACCAAACTCCCTGCCATTGAGTTCATTCTGCCTCTTAATGAACCTGTAGGACAGCATAGAACTGGCCCCTGTGAGTTTTCAAGACAATAATTCTTTACAGGAGTAGAAAGCCTGGTCTTTCCCTCTTCGAGAGGCTAGTGGTTTCCAACTGCTGAACTTGAGGCTTGCAGTCCAACTCCTACCCGCTGTGCCAGCAGGGCTCCTGACAGCAGTGACTGACGTCCCTCAGTAGAAGATGAGCCTGGAGGAGTAAGTTTGAAGGGCATAGCAGGGATCCTTCCTCAACTACCCATCATCCCAAGGTATCCCTTTGGGAATCAGCTGGTGCGTGCCTCAAGGTCACACATTCTACTAAGGCAGAAACGCTGGCCATCAGGAAAATGAGCACAATTGTGGGATGAGGGAGCTAAAGTATGATGTGGCTTCAAAGAAATGCAGTGTTTCCCAAGAACAAGAATCGCAACGTGTGGGAGCAATTGGAGACAATCTGCGTCCTACAGGACGAGTTGAATATTATCCAGAAAGGCACCGCTGGAGAGACGTTTCTGGTGGAGAAGACAATGGGAACAGAGACCCGTGCTGAGGAGAGTACACCTAGGGCCGAGGAAAGCAAGAACCGGCCCTGGGGCTGGAGTAGAGGCCCATGAGCACACAGCCAGGACCAGGGCCAGCCATCACCAGTATGGCTGCCCTGCCTGCCAGGAAGGAATGTGCTTTTCGTCAGAGACATTAGCGGGCTCTGTAGTTGCGATTTCTCAGTCAACCAGCAACCATCCCGAGGCATCTGAAACCCCGAATCAAACCTGCTGCAACCCTCCATGGGGCTTCTGAGGAGGTAAGCTAGCATGGGAGCAGTGACCGCCCCTTTCTCCAGCACAGTGGCTGATGGGTTTGGACAGCCGCCCGGTGCTTCTCTGACAGTCTCCCACGGTAATTTAAAGGGTGAGTAAACTGTCGACAAGACAGCAGGTTATGAAGAAGTGGGCAAAGGGCAAGAGTAGGAGGCTGAGCAGCCTTATGAGCTGGCCAGGTGTTGGCATCAACGTGACAGCCAGTGGTTGTAAAATGCACAATTAATTCAATGCCATTAAGAACACGCTCAACGCTGCAACTGTCACCATAACCCACTTCCAGAACTACGTTCACCACCTCAGCCTGAAACCCTGCACCCGCTAGGCACCTATGCCCCCAGCTACCTGGAAACCGCCAATCTGCTTCCTGTCTTTCTGGAAAAACAAAACCCCCCACGCACTGAGTCGCTGCTGACTCCTAGCGACCCTACAGGACAGTGGAGAACTGCTCCTGTGGGTTTATGAGATTGCAAATCTTTGCAGAAATAGAAAACCGCCTCTTTCTCCTGAAAAGTGGCTGGTGATTTCAGATTGTTGCCCTTGATGTTAGCAGCCTACACCACCAGGTTTGTCTCTAGATCTGCTGATCGAGAGTTTCATATAAGTGGACGCATACTGTGTACGGCCTATTGTGTCTGATTTCTTTCACTCAGCATAATGCTTAGAACTTCCTTGCTTCTCCATGACGGAATAATACCACATTACATGGATATACCACATGCTGTTATTCCTTCATTAGCTGATGGAGATTTGAATTCTTCCCACCATGAATTAGATCGGAATCCTGGCTCCCTGGCTTATAAAGTGGGGTGACTTGATTAGTCATTTAAGGTGTCTGGGTCTCTGTTCCGTCTGGTGTGAATTTCTTCTGAAATGAAATTAGGTAAGGGATGTGAAGGACTTGGCATGGTGAGGGAAAGCAGTAGGCAATGGCTCCCTTAACTGGAAGCAGGACCCAAGTCAGTGTACTCATATCCATCAGCACAGAGCTAGCTTGCAAATGGGTCCCAGACCAAAAGCTCCAAACCCACTGCAGTCAAGTTCAATTCCAAATCATGGTGACTCCGTGTGCGATGGAGTAGAACTATTCCTTAAGATTTTCTTGGCTGTTGTCGTCTTTTAAAAAAAAAACAGTTTTATTGGCATATTATTCACACATCATACAATTCAATAATTCAGTCATATTCAAAAGAATTGTACAATCGCTGCCACAATCAATTTTAGAATATTGTCTTCTCTCGTGTACTCATAGTAATTAGCTCCCTTTTCCCCTCCAGTCTCCCTTGCCATACCCCCAAGACACCATTAATTCAGTTACTGAGTACATAGATTTATCTATCTTGGATCTCATATGTGAAAAGACATACAAAACAACAACAAAAGTCAACAACATAACAAAGGAAGACTAAAAAATCACAATGGAAAAAAAAGCACACAAATTAAAAACTAGAATAAATTTTAAACGGGTCAAAGGGGAGATCAAACAAAAAGATGTGATTTTTTAACCTAACTGCTGCTGCAATAATTGACTTTCTGGTGCCCTCTGCATGACAGCCAGACTGTTCACACCCCTGGTCCATGCTCAGAGGGGATTCGCCAGGGACTTAATTCATGTGTGGACAGTGCAAATGGAGTTTGGATTGCCATCCATCGCCTTCTGTAAACCAGGTGTTAAACACTTAAGCTCTGATCCTATTCCCTCCACCTAATTTGGATTTTATTATTTATAACCCGTGGTTCACAGGATCGGTGTGCTTCTTCCATGCAGACTTAGTTGACACCTCACTTAGGTGGCTGCTTATTTGAAGGCAACTTGGCTTTATCTCAATGGAAGCCAGGCCTTTGTTGTGTAGTACTGATGGATGAGTTCTAGCCATCAACCTTCAGCCTCGTCGTTCAGATCAAATGGTTTGTGCTGCCCAGGTACCTTTGCAGTGGAACGACGCTCCTTAAATGTCCCCTCAGATCAGAACGGAGTCTAGCATCAGGGGAGGGTGGAGAACTGCAGATGAAAGACAAAAGGTCTTGAGTTTCAGGAAAAAGAATTTCGACCCCTCCTGCCCTCACACCTCTCTCTAGCACACATGCTTGGGGACTTCAGGGTTCTCAGTCAGAGACCCCAAGCAAGGTGATATCTCAGTTTCATAGTTTTAGGTCAACAGACATTGCGAGGGAATGGCTCACATTCCAACCATTAGAAATACCTTTGCATTTTGCATGCACCACCCTCGTGCTTCATCTTCAAAGTAAGCATGCATCTATAGTTACAACTTTTGTTCAGATTCGTCCATAGCATGCACTCACCTAATATAAAACCTGCGAAAAAATAACACCCATCGTTCCCTAAATCAGTCATTTTAGACATTTACCCTTGCATTCCTTGTTTTTATGTTGTCTACCTATAAATGTCCAGCTGCTAGGTGCCATAAAAGCAACCTGGAAAAAAATGAATTTAAATAAACCGAACCCTCCTGACCTAAGGCACACAAATTGAATAGCTTACTCTAGGCTCAGAGGTGACCATTTCAGTGGCCACTCCATGGGCACTGGCCTGGGGGACAGGAAGCCTTGAAGAAAGAATCACTAACAGGACAAGCTCCTACTCAAGTCCCTAAGCATGTGCACATCCTTCTAGGTGCTCTTAGTGGCACTCCACAAGGACGCCTTGGGCCAGGCCTCTGTTTACCTTAAAGCACTCAGCCCATGAAAGTGAAATCCTGTCTGTGGTGGAGTGTACTATAGACTCTGTCTTCGGAAACTCATTTAATGAGGGACAAATGTTCATTGCTCTTCCTAGAATCTCACCATTGAATTAAGTATCTTGTCTGAAAATACCAACGCTAATTGTGTTTAGAATGAAACCATCTGGAAAAATAAACAAAATATGTTAATAGTACTTAGTCCATAGGCTAAACTAGGCAGAAAGGCCTGAGAAGCTTCTGTCAATACCTCAGCCAGGGAAGACCCTGTCGATCACAGTGGTCTAATGCACATCCAGTCGTGGATTGGAGGACTACAGGGCTGCATTTTGTCCCACTGCGTCAGGGTCCAGCTCTCCAGCAACTGACAACAATAGGTTAAAGCATTGGCTATTACATCGGGTAATGAGAAACAGAAGTGAGAACGCACTGATAGAAAACCTGTGTCATATGACATCCTATGAGCCTTGGGAGCTTAACCTCAGCCAGCAGAGAGGTGTCTGGGCTACAAAAGAGTGACTCACATTGGCAGCCCCTGCTGCGACCCACGACTTTGCCTGAGTGCTCCTGGGTCCCTGCTGCTGAGAGTCAGCTTGGGAACCATCCAGGGCAGGACTGTGACTAAACCATCTCCAAGAAGCCCGCTTGTCTGCTTTGGGCTAGAGGGCAGTTGGGCTGCCACTGTCGATTGCAGCTGGGCGCCAGCCGTGTGTTGGCAGCAAGCCTCCGGGGAGCATGGCCTCTTGTTTCCTATCTTCTGCACAGACCCTTCTGGGGGAGGCGGGGGGGGAGGGAGGGAGGCTGGTTTTGGCCTCTGCATTAGCCTGCACTCCACCAAGCAGACTTAGAGGCAAGCGAGCGACCCCTGCCGGCCTGACCTCTCCCACATACTCCAATCAAAATATAGTGCTCTCTGGAAAAACCACGTGTTTGTTGTGCTGAAAATGGAACTCGAGACTGACATTAACCTTTCCCCTGAGGCAACCCCACCACCTCTTTCACCCGGCATGCCACATTTCAGAAAACCCAACTAGGCCCGGCTACCACTACCTAGGGACCACGTCAGAAAGCCCTGGGTGGAGTGGGAGAAAAACATGGAGCAAAGCTCAAAATTATAGAAAACCAGAGTTACTGGTCAGACAGAGTCTGATGGAACCAAGAAGACTAGGACCCTCAGTCACCCAACAGGTCTGGAGCTGAACTCGCCTCCATGTTAAAAGAATCACCCATTGAAGACCCAACTCATTGGTGCCCAGTCAGTGCTGACTCATAGCGACCCCTGTGGGCTTCCCAGACGGTCTCTATTCACAGGAGTAGAAAATCCAGTCTTTCTCCTGAGGAGCTGGCTGGAGGTTTTGAATTGCCAACCATGTGCGCCCGAGGGCAGCATTTACCCAAAGACAAAGTTCAGAGGGCGAGGAAAGGAAACCAGGAATGCAGGGACGCGTGATGGGCATTGAGGGGCCTGCAGTGGATGCGCCAGAACAACATGTGCATGAGTCGTTGAATGGAAAACGGAAGAGCTGCTCTGTACCCTTCACCGGATTCACAAGAAAAAGTCAACAGCACAACAGGAGGGAAACCCAGCAGTTTTTTTCAAGGTGGCAGGTGTGTGTGGAGGTGCACAAGGGCTGTCTGTGCACCTTGACCCATCCAAGTCGAGAACATGGCGTTGGTGTGGCAAATGGGATATGCTTAGGGGGTTCTCAGCTCCGTGATAGGAAACGTCCTTGCTGTTTGTCCTCTGCTGTCCCATGTCTCCTTCAGACACACAACGTGCAGTGCTTCCCCTCTGTGCTCTCTCACTTCTTGCAGCTGTCTGCTTGGGTGGCCGTGTGGGCTCTGGAATCAGTTCTGGCTCATGGAGCAGAACTGCCTCTGAGGAGGCTCTAGCTTCGACTGGCGACGAAAGTAGATCTTCAAGTCTTTCCACGCAGGGAGCCACTGCGTGAACTCAAACTTCTGACCTTTCCTGATAGCTGGAGGCTTAGCTTGTGAATCCCCTGGACCCTTTCTACAAGATGCTCTTTTAAAATAAATGTCATCATATCCAAGGGGGCTTTCACTCGTTTGTGGAAAAGAAAGAGGTGGGCCAAAAAGAGGCGGGAGGGAGAAAACAGAAATAGGGCAGACCACTGGTGGCCGGGGGTGGGGCTAGGGGTTTGGTAAGTTGTTTAAGTTGTATAATGTAAAAAAATGATGATCTGATAAAATATTTTCAAACTTAAACATAAACTATGTGAAGTTTTTTTTTAAGTTTGTGGAAAAATGCAAGTATAAGATCATGGAAATTTTCCATGAAGTTTTTGAAGTGCCCTTCTGAGTCAGAATCCACTGGATTGCAGTGGGTTTTATTTTCATTAATTATAGAGAGGAAGACTATCATGATGTCAGGGTTTGAATTGTGTCTGCCAATTTGGCTAGGCCATAATTCCCAGTATTGTGTGAATATTTTCCAGCTTAGGATCAGGTGGACTTCTTCTCCACTGTATGTACTGTAACTCCTAACCTCTATATGTTAATGAGGCAGGATCAGTGCCAGGTGTCACAGCTTTACAAGGGTGCGTGACTCCAGTGAGTGGGGGAGGGGAAAAAGAGGAGTTGGTACCAAGGGTTCAAGTAGAAAGAAAATGCTTTGAAAATGATGATGGCAACATATGTAAAAATGTTCTTGACACAATGGATGTATGGATTGTGATAAAAGCTGTGAGAGCTCCCAATAAATTGATTTATATACAGAGAGTGTGTGTGACTTAAGCAACACCTTTATGCAAGTCCCACCTTTACTCCCCTCCCACCCTGACCCGTCACCTCTCTTACCTTTGGGTTGTTGTTCAGTGTCATCCAGTTGATGCCAGCTCCCGGTTACCCAATGCACAACACAAACAAACGCGGCCTGCTTGGGCACAGTCCCCATCATCATTGCTCTGTCTGTGGATCAGTCCAACTCAGGGACTTCCTCCTTTATGACTGCTTTCTGTTTTACCAAGCACAGTAGACTTCTCTAAGGACTGGTCCTTCTGAATAACATGTCCAAAGTACATAAGACAAAGTGCCAGCATCCTCACTTTTAGGGAGTATTCTGACTACACTTCTTCCTAGAGAGAGAGAGAGAGACTGCACTGCTACCAAGAAAGAAGAGACCGGAGGGGAAGAAAGACACATGGAAATCTCCCAGGCACACCAAGCCCACAGATATGGAAAGTAAACAAAGCCTTCTCCTAGACCTGATGCCCTGAATGCAGGCTTCTAGCCTCCTAAACTCTAAGAGAATAACTTCGGTTGTCAAAACCATCCACTTCGGTACTTCGGTTGTAGAAATTTATATAACTAAAACAGCTGGTGATGAAAGGTCAGGTGATGGAATCTAACTGCGTGGGTTGAATCTATTTGTTAACTTGGAGTGGCAGTTAAAAATGTAAACTGTCTTCTTGGCATATCATTCCCATAACATACCGTTCAATAGTTCCATCACATCAAGAAGCGTGTACGATCATCACCACAATTAGTTTCCGGACCTTTGCTTCACTCTTGTACTCATCATTATTAGCTCCCATTTCCCTACCATGCCCCCAAGGATCCATTCATGAATCCAGGTACTGTCTCTATAGATTTACCTAGCCTGGATTTCATATACAGAAAAACATTAAGAAAACAAAAACTAACAACAATTACAAAGTAAAACAGATCAATTTTTTTAAAATAATTTTATTGGGGGCTCTTACAACTCTTGTTACAAACCATACATCAATTGTATCGGACATATTCATACATATATTCCATCAATCTTTTCTAGATATTTACTTTCCATTGAACTCTTGGGATCATCTCCTTTTTTCCCTCGCTCCTCCTCCCCCCACCCTTGTGTGCCCCCTGATAGATTGTACATTGTGAATTATTCTCAAATCTCACTCTCACCGCCGTCTCCCTCTCTGGTTTCTGTTATCCTGGGCAGGGGGGTGGGGTGTGTGGTTATGTGCTATGCATTGCAATCGGTGCTCCCCACCCTCCCCAATTCTCCCTCTGCCTACCGCCTCCCCCTTTTGGTATCTCTATTCCCATTCCTGTTCCTGGGTTCCATGTTTTGTGAGTTTTATCTCTTGCCTATACCTGTGTACGTGCTTCCGTCTAGTATAGATTGGGAGGCAGCACTGAGGTCGTGATAGCGGGGGGTCAGGAGGCCTCCTGGAAGCAGAGGTACATTGTGTGACCCATTAGTGCTGTACTGCACCCTGATTGACTCACCTCCTCCCTGCAACCCCTCTGTGGGGGGAGGCCCCACTGTCCATAGATGGGCTTTGGGTCTCCACTCCAACCCCCTTCCATTCTCACCAATGCATTTTCGTTTGTTTGTTTACTGCTTGTTGTGAATCTTCTGATGCCTGTTGCCCAGCCTTGGCACCTCACGATCGCACCAGCTGGTGTACTTCTTCCATGTGGGCTTGTTGCTTCACTGTTGGATGGCCTCTTGTTTAACTTCAAGCCTTTAAGACCCCAGACACTATACCTTTAATAGCCAAGCACCATCCTCTGTCTTCACTACATCTGCTTATGCACCCATTTTGTCTTCAGCGATCGTGTGGGGTGGGGGTGGGGGTATTGAACATCACAGAAGGCCAATTTGTTAGAACAAAGTGTTCTTGTATTGAGGTACATGGCCTGTCTGCTGCTTCAGTGTACTGCCTTATAAATATAGGTACATAGGCCAATACCACTATTGTTATGGATTAATGAATTTACATAAGTGCACACCTCTGTTAATCTCCCCATCCATGTCTTTGCTTCCTGTTTCCTAGAGCTTGCCTGTTTCCTTTTGCCTCCTCCTGCCCCACCATCACTTTCCCCCTTCTTCCTCCTCTTAGTGCTTCCTCTCCAGTAGCTTGGCATTGCTCTAATACTCACAGGATCTCTACCCTCTCCTAGATTCTGCTTCTGTTTCCTTAGTTGTTCCCCTGTCCATGATGCCGTCCACTTACCACACCCTTCTCTCCTCCTCCTTCTTCCCCATCTACCTTCCTGGGACATTGTCCCCATTGCCTTCTCTCTGGGCTACCCTCCCATGGTCCAATCCATATAATTAGGCAAACCACCCATGTCCTAGTCTGGACAATAAGAAAACCTACAGTTGAAGAAAGAAAAGGGAAGAAAAAAAGACGAGGGAAAAGAAAAAAAGAGAAAAGACCCTAGATAGGTCCAGGTCTAAAACAGATCAATTTTATGTCCACTTGCCAGCTATGTGCAAGTGTAGGAGTGGAGTCCAAGCTATCAATCAGGTCACAGCCTGACGATGCCACCTTTTTATCAGAGAGATATGGATGACTTCCCTGGCCCTCTCTCGTCCTTTTCCTTCATCCTCGATGGGACTCTGTGTCTGCCTCCAGAGGTGGCCCTATGGGAACCGCCAACCCTGGGAGCCAACATGGGAGCTATCAGCTTCCTGCAAGGTTTCTAGCGACCTTGGATCCATGTGATTTCACCCACTCACAGGCCTGTGGTTTTCCTGCATCCCATTTCCTCTTTCGGCCATAATTGGCCTGCAGTTACCCAAGTCTGAAGAGGGTTCCAGCCATTATCTGACCCATGAACTTGAGTTGGACTGGGCTGGGATGCCTTCTGGATATAAGATGACCTCTTCCTAGAAAGCTCTTGCTTATACATACATGAGCATCACTGGTTTTGTTCCTCTAGACAACCCAGCCTAACACGCTGGGAGACTTGCAGAAAAATGTGTAACTTCTCTGTGCTTCCCTTGCCTGATCTGTAAAAAAGGATTGAGTGGGGGTTTTCATGAAGCTTAAAAATGATATATTTAAACAAGAATGAAAACAACTCTAGTTCTCGCTTGTGGCTCTCCCTGGTTTTGCAGAGTAGACCGGGAAAGATTGTCATGGCTCTGGCCTTTAGAAGCATGGCAAGCTCAAGCCTTCCCTCTAAGATGCCTCTGGGTGGGTTCCAGTCACCAATATTTCCGTTAGTAGCCACAACTTTCAGATAGCAAAATCCTTCAGGGAACACCTAAAACATAAAAAGCCCTCAGTGGATACATGCTGAGAACAATTTTAGTCCCAAAGCCGCTGGTCAGTTACTCACCTCTTTTAATTCTCTAGTTCCACTGAATACAAACACGACAGGCAGGTGTTGATCCATACTTCAAACTTCTTAATCAAAACGTTAAGTGCTATAATTTATAACGATGGCAGAGTTTGTTTTCTGTGTGCCAGGCTCTGTGATTACCTATTGACACACATGATCTCATTTTCTCCTTATTATTAATGATTTCTGAAGCCCGTGCGTAGACAAGTGCAGGTGGAAGAACTATCGTTTCCCTCAGTCTAAAGCAGACAGCTGCTTTTAAAGGAATTTGCCTTTCCTGTATTTTCAGTGCTAAACTAGTCTGTCTTTCATGGTGATGGTGGACGATGACTTCTTTTTTGGAACATTCTCACCCAAAATAAAGGCTGGCAACCCTGTGCCAATCACTAGACTCGTTTGTATGCCCATTAAGTCCAAAACTCTAAAGTCTATGTCTCACCACAACTCTGAGGGTTAAATATCATCATTCCCATCCTACAGATGAGGAATCAAGGTTCAGGGAGGTTATATGACTTACCCAAGGTCAAACAGCTAGCAAAAGACTGAGCTCAGGTGTGACTTCAGGGTCCTTAAGTTCTTGATAATAACATTTATTGAGTATCCACTGTATGCAAACTGCACATTCCATCACTTTCATACAGCTCCCCTGGGAGTTGGGGCTCCTCCCCCATTTTACCAAATAATAGGTCTCCAGGAGAGGAATTCTTTTTCAAGGTCCTAATGTCTGACAATATGAGATCAGGATTGGGTCTCAAAGTGCTCTGCTTCCTTCCTGATCTGTTTGCATCCACCATTGGCATAAATAAGAAATGTGCCCTGGCCCCAAGGGCTCACAAGCTCAGCAAAGAGACACTCATGCAACTTATCATCAAGATGCCCCGGCCAGGCTGTACTGACATGTGTCACATGTACCGTGAGGGCATCCACGAGGGGGGTTAATCCTGAAAACTCTGCCAACAGGCTTGACAAGGTGGTAGGACCGAATTATAACATTTTATGAAGCACCCCATTTGATATGATGACTTTTTCTTTAATGGGGTGAAGGTTTAATGAGTAAAATCATCGCTTTCACCCCACACCATCTGTACGCTTCTGGTTTCATCTCATTGATTGCAAGTCTCTCAATGTAGTGTCTCTGATCCCACTTCCTTCCTGTTTCCTGTTTCTAGTCTTCCTTCTTTCCTAATCCTCTAAATGCCATCCTTGTGTCAGGAAAATCTTCTCCACTAAAGGCATTATAAAGTGATGGACGGATTTAGTGAGAATTTGCTGGGCTTTTGCAGCCAAGATGATTTCTTTTTAAGGCCTAGAAAGATTCTTAATACTAGAAAAGACATACCAGTTACCAGCTGCCAGTGAGTCAATGATCACTCATGGACTCTTAATGCGTGCAGAACAGAATGGCTGTGCATTTCTGACAGCCTGATCTTTCTCCCTTGGAGCATCTGGTGGCATTGAACTACTGACCCTTCCTATTGCAGCCTAACCCAGGAGCACTACACCACCAGGCTGGCGGTACCCCTAGGTAGGTTCAAACCACCAACCTTTTGGCTAGTAATTGAGTGATTAACCATTTGAATGCTAAGCTACCTCCTTTAACTGCTGCAGCTTCTATCATATCCCAAAATGACAAAAACAGTTCTCTTGTGTGCCTTTAACTGTGTCACCTTGAACTTTGACATAATCACCCATTCTGAGCCCCATAGCAGGATTTTTAAAATGCTCCATAGAAGCTCCATAGCAGGATTTTTAAAAAGCAATAACCAATGAAGGTTGAACTACATCAGGGTCAACTTAAAATAATAACTAAAGGCCAAATTTCACTTGCAGCTTTAGAATGGACAGCAAAGGTAATATCTTCAGACCAAGCTGTTCTCCCTGTTTGCACCGGCGAGGCTGAGCCAGCTGGGATAATGACAAGGAACTCCCAGTGACATCAGGCAATTTGGAGAGTGAGCCACTGAAGCTGCAGCCAGGCAGACAGCCCTTACAGCAAAGGCATGCCCTTGGACCTTGCCTTTCAGGGTTAATGTATGACCATGTTTTCAAAAGTGGAGGCAGCCAGCTGGCGTCCAACATAGGATATCAGGCCCTGCCAAGTCCTAACCTTTGGGGAGCAATACATCTCCTGGCCAGCAGGGCACAGGCCTCTGCAATAGTGTCCTTGAGTACAGTTCACTCAAAGTAAATGATTCACTGACCCTCAAAGTACAGGCCACGCCGGCATCATGCATTTCCCAGGAGTCCATTTCTCTTTAGCAGATATTTCATGAGGCCCGGCTTAGAGCCAGGTACAGGTCCATGGAAAAGCAGGCACAGATATGGCACAAACCTACATGGTTTAGAGTCTAGTTCAGAGCCGAATAGGAATCAATCACATTGATCCCACTCCTGAATGTATCAGGCCAAATAGAGATCAATAGATTTTTAGAAAGTACATACGATTTTTTAAAAGCACGATTCATAGGAACTTGAACTACATGAAGACGTCACGAGTGAGGAGAATATGGAAGATGATTTTCAGGCAGAGGCTGGGATTCAGGGAGAGACTGAAAGAAAGGTATCGTGGCTAGAGGGTGGTGGTTTGGGGGCTGTGGTGGGCATGGTAAGAACTGAGCCAGAGACTTAGACAGGGTCAGACCAGGCCTAGCTAAGGATTTTGTCCTTGCTGCTCACTGACATTTTGTCCTTGACTCACTGGCATTGAGCCAACTCTGACTCACTGGTAAGGTGACCAGATGTCCCGCTTTTGGCAGGACAGTTCTGATTTTTAACAATTTTTCCCACGTCCCGCAGTGTTTTATAAAAGTTCCAGTTTTGGGAAAGAATGCACAACAAGCTACGTTATATGGTTTTGGGCTGCCATGTGGCTATTTCGCCAGGATATGAGTTTTATCAATGGTGTCCCGCTTTACCAATGTTAAAATCTGGTCAACTTAAAGGGACTCTACAGGACAGGATAGAATGGCCCTTTTGGGTTTCTGAGACTTTCAATCTGTACAGGGAGAGATAGTTTCATCTTTTCGCTGGAAGATTAATGAGTTTAAATTGCTGACCTTGTGATGAGTATTTCAGTGCATAACCCACAGTGCCATCAGGGTTCCTTATCCAAAGAAAAACGGAGCCCTTTGTAGGGCTCGAAGGAGCCCTGGTGGCACTATGGGCTAGGTATGGGGCTGCTAAGAGCAATCGGCTGTTCAAACATCCCTGCTGCTCCATGGGCGAAAGAAGAGGCTCTCGGCTTCTGTAAAAGACTTAGAGCCTTGGCAGTCTTACATAGAATAAGTTCACTCTAAGAACCAATTTGATGGCAGTGGGTTTCTTCTTCTTTTTTTAATTTTAAAAAATCACTTTATTGGGGGCTCTTACACCTCTTATAACAATCCATCTTACCACAGTGGAGGCTAGCTAGGGCTTGATCTTAGCCTTGCCACTGTTTTGGCTGTAGCTGGGTCCATTTGAAGCCCGCACGGGGGCTTTTTCTCAACACAGCCACAGCTTGCAGCCCCCACAGGGAGGTACCGGGGCTCAGCTACATTGTTACTTTTGTTTCCCTCTCTTCTCTCTATCCTGGACAGTCTCAACAGGCTTACTTTTTAATTTTTTTCTCCTCTTTGTCTGGTTCCTGTTCTCTCACACTCCACTGCTGACCTCCAGACCACTCTCCTTAGCCTAGGGCATTTACACCTGCCCCACAACCAGCTAGGTGAGCGCCACCCTGTGCAGCTAGCCCAAGGCTGGGAAATCCCTGCCGACCTCCATCAGGGAATACTCTGCCCAACTTACTACCAGGGAATTCCTGTCTGTGTCCCTTGGGACCTATGGCAGATTGGTCAACATCAACATTCCAAGCTGCTACAACACCAAAGCAGGCAACCTTTGAGCCTTCTGGGGCACTCCCCTGAGAGGGAAGCCACAGGAGGCTAAAGTGGTAGGTTAATTCCATAGTGAAATTAGCTGTAGGCAGTTCGAAGAAGCATTCCTACAAGTCTCCCAGAGAGCCAGTGCTCTTCAAATCCCTGGAAAATGGCACCTGGCTCCTTTAAAACAATGCAATACAAACAACCATCAGCCCCAACGACCTCAACGAAAAAACAGGAGAAATAAAAGGTAATGGCAGAAGATGTCCTGAACATAACAACATACATAGAAGAAGCAGACATTGTGCTGCCACAAAAAGAAGTCATACAGATATGAAGGAAACAATACAGAAATAGGATGAAATGATAGAGGATATAAAGTCCATACGCCAAAGGGAAATACAAGAGCTTAGGGAGGAGATAACAAAACCCAATAGCAGATACATGGACCTCGAGAATTGACTGGACAAAGCCAAGAACCGCATCAGTGACTTGGAGGACAGCCTAGCAGACTTTAACAAACATGAACAAAAATCTAATGAGATCATCAGAGAAGCTGAAGCAAACCTAAGAGCTATGTCTGATGCTATGAAGAGGAACAACCTTAGAATCATTGGCTCCGCGGAGGAAGACACTACAAAGAAGTCAGCTGCAACAATAGTGAGAGAATTCTTGGAGGAAAACTTCCCCAGCTTAATGAATGAAAACCAGGCAACCATTCAGGAGTCTGAAAGAACACCAGCTAGACTAAACCCGAAGAAGAAGTCACCAAGGCACATAATAGTGAAACTATCCAACTTTGAGGAAAAGGAGAAAATCATGAGAGTAGCTAGGGAAAAACAAGCAACCACATAAGAATATGCTCAGACCTATCAGAAGAAACGATGAAGAAGAGGAGAGAGTGAAGTAACAGATTCCAAAATTTAAAGGAAAACAACGCCAACCCAAGAATACTCTACCCAGCCAAATTATTGATCAAGATAGATGGAGAAGTGAGACTCTTCCAAGACAAGGAAAACTCAAAGAATATGTTAGAAGAAACCCAGCCCTACAATAGATCCTTGTCAACACAGTATGGCCAGAAAAACAATACTCATCAAGCATAAATAAGAGACCACCACATAGAACAACCTCACCCAGAGGGAAACAAAGAGAAAACAGACCCCAAGATAGCATTGACTTAAGGGTGGAAAGAATGACACACACACGCACACGCACGCACAACAAACTAATGAGAAAGACAGTTAGGAAAATACCCAATACAAAAGGTATAAGATGACATCATAGAGTCTGCAAATGGAGATAATAACCCTGAACATCAATGGCCTGAACTCAGGCATCAAAAGACCGAGGCTAGCAGATTGGCTTAGAAAACACAACCCAGTAATCTGCTGCCTACGGGGAAACACATACACATCTCAAGGCTACAGACAAAAATAGGCTGAGAATCAAAGGCTGGAAAAAGGTATACCAAGCAAACAACAATTCAAAAGAAGCAGGAGTTGCAGTCCTAATCATCGGATAAAATTGACCTCAAAGTGCAAACCATAAAAAGAGATAAGGAGGGACACTATATAATGTTCAAGGGAATGGTAGACAAAGAACCGCTAACCATTGTAAACATATTCCCCAAATGAGAGACCCGCTGAAGACAACAACCAAACACTCCAAAAGATGAAAAAAGAATTCACAGCCTCAATAATTATAGTGGGTGACTTCAATACACCACTCTGAGAACGAGAGATCACAGGGAGAGAAACTCAACAAGGAGGTAGAGATCTAAACACTACAATTTTACAATCTGACCTGATAGATATTTACAGAGCTTTTCATCCAAATACAAAAGAATTCACATTCTTTTCAAGCCCGCATGGCACATACTCTAAGATAGACCACATGCTGGGGCATAAGACGAGACTACATAAATTTACGCACATTGATATACAGACCGTTCTCTGTGACCATTGTGCCCTAAGGCTGGAAATCAGCAAAAGGAAGACAGGCTAAACTCAATCCCTTCACTCTCATAAGTCCAATAGTCACTGTGACTTAGAATTCACTCTGGAAAAAATCTGCTCTGCCCGTTGACCAGGGATGTGGATAGCCTTGCTATCCAACAGAGTGCATTGGGAAGTGGACTAATGCCGGTGCTGTTACTTTAAAATTTAACACCTTATCATTTGTTCTCCTTTTTGAATCATTTTAACTTTGTTCTAGTTTTTATTATTTACTGATGTCTTTTCCACTGAGGTTTTTCTCTGTTTTAGTTATTGCTGTTGAGGTTTTATTGTTTTGTTTGGTAATTTTAAAATATGAATTCTTGGGGGTTCAACTAGAAAGAAAATGTTTTGAAAATGATGATGGAAATATGTACAAATGTGCTTGACACAATGTATGGATGTATGGATTGTGATAAGAGCTGTAAGAGCCCCCAATAAAATTATATATAAATGTATATTCTAGGATAGGTAAATTTATAGAGACAATAACTGAATGAATAGTTTCTTAGGGTTATGGCAAGGGAGGTTGGTGGGAAATGGGGAGCTAATAATAATGAGCACATGAATGAAGGAAATATTCTAAAATTGATTGTGGTGACAATTGCACACATCTTTCAGCCATACCCTCATCTTGTTTTAAGGATGGCCCCAATACTGGAAATCCTTCCTGTGCCACACAATCTGGTTGCACCCTCGCATGCTTAGAGGGAGAAGAAAATTTAGAAATATAGGGCAACACAGAAAATCAGCAGCCCCGGTGGTGTAATAGGTTATTCATTGGACTGCTAACCCAAAGGTCAGCAGTTTGAAACCACCAACCATTTTTCAGGAGAAATATGATGTTGTCTGCATCTGTCAAGATGTTCAGCCTCAGAAACTCTAGGAGCACTTCTACTCTGTCCTATAGGGTCACTATGATTCGGAACCCACTCAGTGGCAGTAGGGTTTTGGGGTCAAGCTATCAAAGGCTGCTGAGAAATTAAGATGATGGTAACAATGTAGACCTGAAAGAATGTGCAGGCTGTCAGATGTAGCCAATGAAAGGCTGTGAGAGAGGATGTGAGGTTTGTAGTTTAGGAAGCAGTGCTTAGGGAGGAATTCAAGAAGAGAGGATCAGCTCAGCTCTCTCTCGGGGTCATACAGAATTCCCTTCTGAGTATTGAAATCCACCCTCAAAATTCGACCTAGCTTCCATTTCTTGTGTTGAAGTGAAACGTTGTTTTTGCTTTCCACCATTCTGGTTGCTTTGCTCTGATAAAGCTCCATGTTCAGAAAGTGAAGGTTCTTGTCCGGGTGCAATCCAAGCAACCACCAAGAGGCCATGCACTCCATCGCCCCTTCCTCTCTCTCAAAACTCTTTCCTGGTGGTGCTCTACTGAGCTTCCTTCACAGCCATGGTTTGTTCATGTGCAGAGACAGAACCAGGTCTCCCCCATCCTGCAGGTATCTACCTTCCTTCCTTCCTTCCTTCCTTCCTCATTTCATCCCTCCCTTCCCTCCTTTTAAATACAAATTCAGTGGCTTACATTTTTCCTTCTTAAATTTCAAATTGGTAGCCTATAACCTAAGACCTCTGTAGCCTATTAAAGTTGTTTTCCAAACTCTGATGCTTAATGTACTGTCTCTTCAGTGTGGTCACCACTATACTGCGCCAGCCAAAAGAAGGCAGGCTAATGATGGAATGCCATGTGTTGTGGCAGGTGAGTTATCAGAATAATGACCACATTATGCACCATCTCTGCTTAGACAAAGCTGTATCGTATCTCATTGAGCATTCAGGTTTGCATGCCTGCCTTATCTAACTCATTCGTTTAAATTAGAGGAACAGGTATCAACATGGACAAATCTAAACATACAATGTTGGGCTAAAACAAAAATCAAATTTCCAAATGCCATGTGCAGCACAACAGTATTTGCATCTGGTTTTAAAATATGCAAAACAATACCATGAGTTGTTTATTAATTACACAGCACAAAATATGGAAATAAAAGACAAACACCAAATTGAGGAGGGTGATTGCCTTTGGGAAGAAAGAAAGGGGATGGCAGGAGGGAGAGTCACCCAGCAGGCTTCAACTGCACTCATTAAGACTTTATTTACTTAAGGAAAAATCTAAAGCAAACAGTACAAAAATGTCCAGGTTAACAAGAATGGGTGCCTTGCAGTGGATTTTATTATTCTGTGTAATTTTTAGATGCTCAAGATAGTTCTCTCTCTTTTTTAAAGCTCACAATCTAGTGGAGGAATAATACAGGAGAAAAGAAAGGCATTGGTAAAAGGTTAAAAGAGTATAGCAGTGGAAGAAATTAATTCTATCAGCAGACGTTATGTTGCTAACTTCATCAATAGTAATATGACCAGTGTATGTGTTTGGTTCTGCTAATTCAATAAGCATTGTGTATTCCATCTTGTCCACTGTGATAGACACATGACAATGTCTGTATCTTCTCCATAGGGTTTTCAAGGCTGTGACCGCTCAGAACTAGATCACCGGACCTTACTGGCACGCTGCCTTTGGGGTGAGTTTGACCCACAGCCCTTAGCCATGTGCCCCATCCAGGAATGTTTTAAACTCTGATTCCCATCCAGTCCATTCTGACTCATCGCCACCAACTCTGTACGGCAGAGCATTTATTACTGGTCCAGTGAACTGCTTGCAGTGGTTGTTGCTGTTGGTTTGACATTTATTTCTTTCAGGTGGCACAACATGGGCTACACGTTGGGCAGCTAATGTAAGGTCAGCAGTTTGAAACCACCAGCCACTCTGGAGGAAATAGATGAGGCTTTCTACTCCTGTAAAGATTTACGGTCTTGGAAATCCACAGGAACAGTTCTTCTCAGCCCTATAGACCCACTGTGAATCAGGATTGATAGAATGGCATTGGATTCGGTTTTTGGTTAAATATCTTTCAGCAATGTTTTATAATTTTCAGGGTACAAGGCTTTTATCTCCACGATTTCCTCCAGTTCTAGATGTTTTCTTCTTTTACCTGCTACTGTAAATATAGTTGCTTTATTCAATATATTTCTGTCC
Source organism: Tenrec ecaudatus (assembly GCF_050624435.1). Taxonomy (NCBI): domain Eukaryota; kingdom Metazoa; phylum Chordata; class Mammalia; order Afrosoricida; family Tenrecidae; genus Tenrec; species Tenrec ecaudatus. The sequence goes on from NC_134533.1 coordinate 90,807,322, forward strand.
ATTGATCTTGGATCCGGCAACCTTGCTGAGCTTGTTGATTCATTCTAATAGTTTTTACTGCTTTTCTAAAAGTTGACTCCTTGGGGTTTTTATAGGCATTGGACTTGAACTGCAAGGTCAATTGCTCAAAATCATGGGAGAAAGAGGAGGCAGGCTGCTTCCTCCCATAAACAATCACAGCCTCAGAAATCTTGTATAGAGTCACTAGGAGTTCCAATTTGCTCGATTGCAATGCTTTAAAGTGTTTTCTATATACAAGTTGGGCATTGAATAAAGAAGACCGAAGAAGAATCGATGCATTTGAATTATGGCACTGGCAGAGACTGTGTGAAGGGCCATTGACTACCAATATAACCAGCCAATCTGTCCTGGAGGAAGGCCAGACTGCTCCTTGCAGGCAAGGATGGCAAGACGTCATTTCACGTACTTAGAACAGGTGGTCAGGAGAGACCAGTCCCTGGAGAAGGACATCATGCTTGGTAACGTCGAGGGGCAGTCACAAGATGGACTGACACGGGGGTTGCAACAATGGACTCGTGCATGAGGACAATGGTGAGGCTGGAGCGGGACGGGGCAATGTTTCCTTCTGAAGTCCAGGGGTTTGCTGTGAGTTGAAGCCAACTGGACAGCATCTGACAACATACACAAGATCATTTACAAGTTGAGAGAGGTCTACATCTGGCCACGTCTTTGTTTCTTTGTCTAGCCTAATCTCCCTGTCTGAAACTTCCAGGATAATGATGACTAGAAATGGTGACAGCGGCCATCCTTGTCTTACTCCTGATCTTAGGAGGGCACACTCTGGATTTCATTTTCGTTTAGCTGATGACTGGAACAACTGAGCATTTTTTTTCATGGACTTGTGAGCTTGTATAAATATTTTTTAAAGGGTTTGTCCAATATTTTGAGTTGTAAGAGCTCTGAAGCTTAATATGGAGCAGTAGAGAAAGACACAAGAGCCCTGCTAATGTAGTGGTTAAGTGCTTGATTCTGAACTCAAAGGTCAATGCTTCAAACCCACCAGCCACTCCATGAGAGGCAGATGAGAGTCTGGTTCCGCCTAAAAATATTGCCTCCTCAGAGACCTTCTGGAGCACTCCAGCCTGATTTGTTTTGTCGGTTGGTAGAGAGAGATGTTTTAAAGGGGTACAGAGCAAAGCACAAATGATGAGTTCTGTTTTGAACTAGTTACGCGTGAAGTGCTTATAAAGGGCTTAGGTGAAGATGCAAAGAGGGAGCCTGAAACAAGGCTCTCGAGTCTAAGACAAAGTGATCCACAGACAGACTGAGTTACAAGAATCAGAGGCCCACGTACATTGCTAGATGCCTCCAAAAGGTCGCATAAACTAAAGACTGCAAAAAATGGACGGTTGGATTTTAGCAGTGGTTTTTCAGCTGTGGATGACCATGTGTTAGAAATCAACTTAAAAAAAATCAACTTAGAGGAGTTTTACCTGCATTTAAAAAGAATGAAATAAATGAGATGAAAATAAATACAACAGAAAAATTCAGCACAAGTGTTGTTAGGTGTCATTGAGGTGGCTACCACCCACAGCAAGTCCATGCACTGCAGAGCAGAGCCCTGCACGGCCCTGCACCATCCTTACAATCATGCCTGGGCCTGAGGCTGTTGCTGCCATGGTGACGATCCAGCTCATTGAGGGCCTTCCTTAACTTTCACTACCGCTCCCCTTCACCACGCATCATGTCCTTCTCCAGGGACTGGTCTCTCCTGACAATCTGTCCAAAGTATGTGAGACCTAGACCAGGAGCACGCTGGCTGTGCTTTCGTACAGGTGCTAAGGTCTTAGTAGTCCTCGGAAACTGTTTCTTGCTAGACATGTGTGTCCTGCGCTGTGCCGTTACAGTGTAAAACGAATCTTTTCTTCTGGCGATGGTAAAGGGAGAGCTTGAGAGAATCCTGCCCTGTGGTAAGGTCTTGGTGTGGAGCCGTGACTGTGAATGTGGACACAATCAGCTCAAGCCCCAGCCGCTTCCTCGTCAGCAGATGAGTCGTTTTAATAAGCTTTAGAAACTCTCCGATCCTCATTTTCCTGAACTATAGATTGAGAATCATGATGATATTCCTAAATATAAAAGTAGTATCGGTCATATGCTTCAAGGGGCTGTTGACACCAAGCCCTTAGGGCACCCTGGAACACTAAGGGCAGACACAGCCTGAGACAGGGTAAGGTGGTGGGCTGGGCTGAGTAGATGGAGTTTGAGCTGAATTTCAATGCCTTGTCCCTTTGGCAGACAGTCTGGGGTAAAGTCCATCTACACAAACTTCTGGCCTGTGAGCATTACCCGGATGCTTGTTTGTAAAGGGCTCTGCACGTGGCTGGAGTGTGGCACGTTTTCCATAACCACTGGCTGTGTCCATATTGGTTGCTGCTCTTGTCGGTAGAGCAGGAACTGGGTCCCCTTAGATGACGTGGAGCGAAGGCCTGCTGCTGCCTTGACAAGACTGGACGTTAGCACAAAGGGCAGAAGGAGAAATGCTGAAGGGAAGCTTTCTTGGGAATGAGGATACTTGAGGGGAGAAAGGAGCCAGGAGAAGGGAACCTACCTGGGGAGAGGGGAGTAACTGCACAGAAGGCTCGTGGCAGTCAGAGATGTGTGCAGTTCTCTAGGATTCTTACGAGCTCTCTGTTACCTGCTGAACAGTTTTTGGTGCCCACACAAGACAACCTCTCTGTAAGAAGAACCCCCGGTGGTGGGGCAGGCCTGGGTAGATTCCTCTTCCTCACGTTGGATATGGCGCATCCAGGGGAGCTGTTCCTCAAAAGGTGAGAAATAACTGGGGGAGAATTCATAATAATCTCCCAGGATTGCCTCTGACAAGCACATGGCTGGGATGCCAGGATCTTGGAAGCTAACTAGTGAGCTTTTTATTAGAAAGTGATTTTTCAGTGAATGGTACTATTGATATTAATAATTAGAGTCAATTTTCTATTAGATACACTATTGAGTGGGGCCACAATGTGTATAATCTGGAACTCGGGAGGATTTTTTAAAATGTCTTACGTTGCATTACAAGTATTTGAGTCCCTTCAGTATGTTTACTTTCTTGATTATGTCTGCCTTGGGATCATTTTTAAATCATGTTGCATTCCTCCCAGTGGCCATCCTTCTCCTGCCTGCTTTCCTACATGCTCCCCTCGCTGAGAAATCCTGCTCTAAGACTAAACTCGGTTTGTGCTTATTTGTTTGTTTTAACCTCTAAATAAAATCATTGAGAGTAGGCAATATGAGAAATGAGTGTGCCAGTAATTGATGCATCTCAGTCAAATCGACCTTAACACATTTTGGCAATAGTCACTGGTCAATAGTATTTAAATCTCCTTGTTAGTCATTGATCAATTAAACAATCTGGGAAGGCCACGCAGCAGGTGCAGGAGATGCTGACATAAATAAGATGTGATGACTGCTCTCAAGGGATCACAATAGAGCTGCGGAACCAAGCAAAGACACAACTGCTTGCTTACAAATAGAGTGAACGTAATAGCCCATGACACAAAGAAGCAATGCGCTCAATGTGGGACGAGGCCTTCAATGACAAGGAAAACTCTGTCCACCAACACTATCCTCTATCACCTTAAGATAACTTAGATCAACTCAACCTAAGAGTGTAGTCCACAGGCCTCCAGGGAGCCTGTTAAACTGTCACTAATATTCCTACAATCTTATCTTCATTACTTTTATTTCATTATTGTTCTCACTTCGGTCCACCCATGCCAGGATCTTTCCACCACCCTAAAGGAATTACATAAATTAGGAAGATTAGCTGCTCATATTGTCCTTGTAAATGACTCAGTCCAAAGTTCATAAATGGCAGTGTTTAACTCTCGGCAAGGAGCCTTGGTGGCGTATGAGTTGGGCTGCCATCGACAAGGTGAGCAGTTTGAGACCACCAGCTGCTCCCCAGAGAAAGACATATCTTTCTACTCCCATAAACAGTTACAGTCTTGGAAACTCATGGGGACAGTTCTACGCTGCCCTATTGGGTCGCTCGCTAGTGGTCGGCATTGACTCAATGGCAGTGAGTTAGACTGTGCAAGAAGGCTGATGACCATATCTGATTTCAGTTGAAGGCCTGCCCAAACTCATTGCAGGACTCTAGACCTCATGAGTAGAGCGCAGGATTTGATCTTCACTGATTAAATGCTTCTCTATGTCCGGGACCTATCAGCTTAGTAGTACAATGCAGGCATTCTAGGTCCAGGACACTGTGAATGCACTGGCAATTAAGACATTGGTAGAATGTTAAGCAAGCATAGCTTTTCCCTTTCCCTGGTTTCTAAATATCAAAGGAGCTCTGGTAGCACCGTGGCTTAAGTGCTTCACTGCTGACCAACTATTAGGCTCATCAGTTCAAACCCAGCAGTTGCTCTCCAGGAGAAAGATGTGGCAGTCTGCTGCCAAGAATATTTAGTCTTAGAAATCTATGGGGCATGTCTACTTTGCCCCAGAGCGTCACTGGGAGTCAGGATCGATTCTACGGTAATGGATTTGGGGGCGGTGATTGTGAGATATCAAGGGGGCCTAGTAGCACAATGGTTAAGTACTTGGTTGCTATGCAAAAGGTTGCCAGTTTGAACCCCACAGCGGCTCCAGAGTAGAAAAAGTCTGGTGGTCTGCTCCCATAAATATGTCAGCCTAAGAGAGAGTCCCCCTCCATTATACAGAGCTGTCACGAGGCGGAGTCCTCTCTATGGACACAACCACAAGCTTCAACACTCTAAATCTCTTTTTCCCTCCAGCTGAGAGATGATTCCTGAACAATATCCTAATGGAAGAGCAAAGAGGGAGAAAACTTAGAGACCTCTAGGGTTGAATGGATTTTAAAAGTTATCACAACTTACCTCATTTATGCTTTCATTTACTAGTTCATCAATGTGCTTACTCAGTGGTGGGATTCAAATAACTTAACATTGCCCTAAGGACCATGTTAAGTACAAAATGTGATATACTGAGAGGTTGTTTACCATTTCATAAAATTAATACTAAAATAAGAACCATAAAAGAGTGACAATCCAATTTCTGTGGTGTGTATGCAAGTCCTTCTGTGACTGTATTCTCTCCAGTTCCTCAGAATTGGCAGGGTATAAGCAGAAAAAAACAGCATGGTCCAAAGACTCTTTTTGAGTGAGTTATAAAGTCATCCCACTGGAAGGAGACTGTTCAGAGAAGAGGATACATTCTGAGAAGGGAGATAAAGAATGTTTAGCCTACACACAGACCAAAAGCAGTCATTCTAACAGAACAAGGGGGTTCTGTATGGTTTCAAGTCAGGAAAGACATCTGTCAAGGTTGAAACCTTTCCACTGATATACCGAGCAAGTAATCCGAGAAACTGGATGGTATGAAAAGGCAACATCAGGATTAGAGGAAACTTCATTAATCTGCATTAATAAGCAATTGCTTGCAGAAGGCAAAGAGGACTTAAAGTACTTACTGATGAAGATCAAAGACTGCAGACCTCAGGATGGCTTAATCCAACAACAAAATCCTCACAAGTGGACCTGTAAGCAATATTACAATAAACAATGAAAATCTGAAGGGAAAAAAAGGTACACAAAACTAGATTGTTATTAAAGTTTTAAAACAATGAAAATTAATTAAATAACTGACCCAAAACAACAAACTGTTTGTTTACTTATTTAAGATATTTCCATATTTGTTTACTTATTTAAGATATTTCCATATTGCTTCTTGATTGGTGTCCTCGCTTGCAATAGACTTCGCTTTTCTCCAAGTACCATTGGCTGGGTGATTTATCCTTAACTAAGCTCTTCACTGTAGGAATAGGATCCTGTGCCTTTAGAGTTGGGCCAGTTAGCTAACAGTCACTGTGTTTGATATATATATTGTTGAGAATGAGATGGCTCAGAACAGAAACCCCAAGCCTATCTGTAGACAATTGGACATCCCCTCACAGAAGGGTCACAAAGAAGGATGAGTCAACCAGGGCACAATATAGCACTGATGAAACACACAATATTCCTCTGGTTCTTTCAGGCTTCCTCACCCCCCACTATCATGACCCCAGTCCTGCCTTTCAGTTCTGGCTAGACCAGAGCATGTACTCTGCTACAGATAAGAGCTCAGGACACACGGAATCCAGGTCAGATAAACTCTTCAGGAACAGAATTAGGAGTAGTGATACCAGGAGGGTAGAGAGAAGGTTGGGGAAGGAGGTTCCAGAGGAAAGGGGAACCGATCCCAATGATTGATGCATAATCCGCAACAATGGATGAACAAGGGAGACTGTGGTCGGTGTAAGATATGAAAACAATAATCATTTATCATTTATCAAGGGATCATGAGGCAGGGAGGGGGGAGGGAACAAAGAGGAGCTGATACCAAGGGCTCAAATAGAAAATAAATGTTTAGAAAATGATGATGGCAACATATGTACAAATATGCTTGATACAATTGGGGTATGGAATGTTCTAAGAGCTGAAAGAGTCCCCAATAAAATGATTTTTAAAAGAAAGAAATGGTTAAACAACTTCTCTCCTCTGAACATGTCATCTTTCAAAAAACCCTTGTTGAATTAAAGCCATGATTATGACAATATTTCTAGCTCTTTGAACTTTCAGGTATTTAATAACTCACTCATAATATCTAGTAGAAATTTGGGGATGTAACACAAATGAGAGCATGTCACCCTCTGGTTTTTCGACACTTTTCCTCTTTATATTATATGTTTGTTTACTCAAGTAACAAATGCAAGAGAATTAAAGTGTAGTATTTCATCAAAAAATAACAAATTTTATTAAATAAATGAATAACGATTGCAAGCATAGTTCTGTCTAACTTTTTAACCTGTGGGCCAAATTGCTACAGGTACTTAGAATATACTGTTGCGCAGACAAACCTTTCAAAGAGTAAGGAGTTTAAATTTGTGATTTCCACATTGGACAGCTGCCCAGACACCCACCCTAGAGAGAGCCCTGATTCCAGGGGCCATTTGAACAGCCAGTTCACCCAACACAACAAAAATGTAGGTATCAGGATCTGTCCTAGCGGACCAGTAGGAACCGCTGAATCCCACCAATGTGCCAACTGCATGCTAGGTGCTGGGAACAAAACCACGCAGAAGAGGTTGAAGAGCCCAAGGACTTCCCACTCTGGCCAAGGAGACAGACGGGAACCAGATAAGCACTGCAATCACAGACACAAAATCAATGCAGGGGTTGGGACAGGAGATGGTGCTCATGTCAATTAGTGCCATTAAGCAGATTAAGGCCAGATGTCATCAGACTAAGGTTGGGAATTTGGGCTGAAGGAGTGCAACAATGGGACTTGGCTATTGTAGGATAGTTCTAAAGAAGACACACGAAGAGGCTGAACCTGGAAAGAGAGGTGATCTAACATGGTGTCATAGAATTTGAGACTTTGTTTAGCCAAGGACCATCTGCATCAAATACTATTAAAATACAGGTTTCACTCAAAACCAAATGAATTAAAATTGGAGGTGGGAGTGAGGGTGGGGGTGGCCTGGTGGCGCGCAAAGGCTATCTATAAGAATAATATCTGGGGTTTTAAAGGCACACAAGCAGCCATCTAAGTGAGGTGTCAACTACGTCCACATGGAAGAAGCACAACAGCTGTGTGACCCAGAAATGACAAAGAACAAAATCCAAATACGATGGAAGAAAAGGTATCAGATTGTGAGCGTCTGATTTGTACAAGGCTATGGAGTACTCGTGGTGATCAAGCCTCGGGCAGATCCCCTTGGACCACAATCGAGGGATGTAAATAGCCTACTATCAGACAGAGATTACTGTGCACGTGCCTATGGTCGATGGAACTACATTATAAGGGGTACCTGGTCAGCTGATCATCTCCTTCTTGGCCCATCCTGGATTTGTTCGAGGTATAAACATTTCTCGGCAGAGGTTTTCTCTCTGGCTTATTTTAATATTGCCTGTGGTCGCTTCTTTCCTTTCCTGATTTTGGCTTTGATATGCTTTACAGTATGTAAAGTACAGAAGGGGTGGATGTATTGAGACAACAATTGAGGACGTGGCTTGTCAGGGATAGGATAGGAGAGGAGGTTGAGGGAAATTGGGGAGCAAATGGTGACTATCAGAGGTGGAAAGATGCACTGGAACTGATTGTGTGATGTATATGCAACTCTTTTTAAATATGACTGAACTATGAAAGTGTATGATATGTGAATTTTATCACAATAAAACTATTGGGGGAATCGAGAGGGCAACAGGACAGAAATCTAGGATGTCAACAAGCATATGTGCCTCTCTTCAAAAACAAGTGGCAGTGAAGACTCTCAAGAGATTCACATTAAAGCACAGGAACTACGAGGATGGAGACTCACTGAGGTCCAGAGGAGTAAAACAACATTGGAGGCTGCCTTGGAAGGCAGACCTGCTGACACCAAGCTCACTGCTCTTCCCTCTGGCCCAGCAGGCCTCTGGGAAGAGCGCTGCAGCGGTGCAGGTCTGCACAGAGCACAGTCATGCCGGGATTAGGGCGTTCCAGTCTCTGGGGCCAGGAGCTTGAGGGTGTGGTGAGATTGTAGAGGAGATAAACAGAGAGAAGGGTGCCGAGCTCCTGGGTTCTTGGTTTCTTCAGTGACTGGGCTGTGCCTAGTCCCAGACTCATGATAATTTTGTAACGAGGTTCCATATGGTCTCTTTCTTGTTTTCTCTGCCTGGCAAAGAAAAATAATTGGCCCCTATCACCCTTTTTTAATAACCCTTCATATCAGCACAATTATTGACCGATAAACTTCATTTGTTTTTTTCCTCTGAGCAAACAAGAGACCTCCTTCAACCTTGTGTGCAAGTAGCACTTATAAATGTGGCTTCCGGTATGGTTTCCCAAATGCTTCCTATTTAACAGGCCCAAACTAGCCAGAGTAGAAAATTAGTAGAGAGTTACTGAATGAAAACGGAGAGAAAATGAAGAAATGGTTCTCCTTTGGTTCCTCTCCTCTTACAAGACTCTGAATTCCTGTGGGTGTTTTTTTGGGTTTTTTTTTTTTTTTTTCCAAAAAAATCTGTGAGAAAATGGATCACAAAAAAATGTTAGTTTATGAGAGCTATTGATACCCTATGTCACTCTTAACGCAGTTCTTAGATGCCATATTCATTTTCTATCTTTTGATTGCTGTCCCTTTTACCTCAAGTTCTTAAAATCACTTTTCATTATAATGCACTTTTTCTTTTAAGTAATGAGAAGCTGTTGTCATAGAAAACCCCAGTTTGGCTGTTGACTTAGCTGTAAGCAGGGACTTTCAGCAGGGGAGTAAGGATCTTCGTGAAAACAATAGATTCCAGCCACATGAAAGCAGCTATGTCAATCAGCAAAGACATAAGTGAGATTGGGCTGGACTGATATTTAATAATGTACCTACACAGAACTAGATCTTGTCACTCTCCTGTTCAAATATGTGCATATATGATGATATATGCATACACACACATAGATGAGTGGGTACACCCCCTCCTCCGAGTGGAGCTTTTGTAGTATTCCTTTTTCCTGCTAGGGGAGTATCCAGCAACTCACTCTGAGTTAGTGCACCCAGTGGCATCACCTGGGAAGGTTCTCTCTGGTCACAGTGAATTTTTTCGCGAAAGCAGTTTCATTTGAACCTCATTTTTCTGTGATGGCCAATTTAAAAGAACAGTGTGCGGCTATGAAATTTTGTTGGAAGATTTGGGAATGAGAAGGGTTGCTGCAAAATTTGTGCCTCGGGTTCTGACTGACCAGCAAAATGTGTCAAGTGGAAACATACTGTGCTTTGAAAGAACCGCTCTGAAGTGACCCAGACTTTTTTCCCAAGGTCATTACTGGTGACAAGACGTGGTACTGTTCTTATGACTCCAAAAGCAAACATCAATCAAGCCAGTGGAAGACCCATCATCACCTCACCCAAAAAAAAACGCCCATCAAGCGAAATCAAAGATCAAGACGATGCTCCTGTTTTGTTTTGTTTTGTTTTTTATGTGAGGGGGATAGTGCATTTGGTGTGTGTTCCACCAGGTCAGACTGTTAATCAAGCTTTCTGTTTAGAGGTTCTGAAAAGATTGTGTAACAGCGTGCAACAAAAAAGGCCTGATTTGTGGCAGATGGGGGGGCGGGGTGGGGGGCTGGTTTTGCCACCACGACAATGCACCTGCTCTCACAACCTTCTCAGTGCTCCAGTTTTGGGAAAAAATTAGCATGCCTCCCTTGCCTCACACACCTTACTCATTTGACATTGCTCCATGCACCTTCTTTTTGTTTCCAGGAATGAACATGGACCTGAAAGGAGAGTGATTTGACGATGTAGAAGAGATGGAGAAAAAAATGCAGGAGGTGCTGTCAGTCATCCAAACAGAGGAGTTTGAACAATGTTTCCAAGAATGGAATCACAGATTTGACAAATGTATTAAGGGTAATGGAGAGTATGTTGACGGTGATAAGGTTGTTTTATAAATAAATGTAAATACATAGCTTTGAGAAAAAATTCTGGTTTTGGGGGGGGAGGGGTAACCCCTCATATATATACATGCAGCATCTAATGTGAAACTTGGCATGAAACACATGATAGCAGTTCTTCATGATGATGATGATGATGAAAAGGAGGATGAAGAAGAGAGGGAGGGAAAGAGCAGGAGGAGGAGAGGGTAGAGACCATTTTCTACAGGACACTTTAAAATATAACGAAAAATATATTAATGGACACATCTCTCAAGGAGAAAACTCTTGGTTGGGGCACATTTTCAGGGACTGCATGGACTTGAGGGGTAAGGCCATCTAAACACTTGGCCCTTCCCCCAATTCAAATCATTGTCATCGAGTCGGTTCTGACTCATAGTGGCCTTAGAGACCAGAGAACCACCCCCGTGGCTTTCTGAGACTATAATTCTTTGTTGTTGTTTTAATTTATAAATCATTTTATTGGGGACTCTTACAGCTCTTATAACTATCCGTACACCAATTTTACGTTGCCATCATCATTTTCAAAACATCTTCTTTCTACTTGAGCGCTGGTATCAGTTCCTCTTTTTTTGCTCCTCCTCCCACTCCCACCCTCACGAACCCTTGATAAATTATAAATTATTATTATTTTCATATCTTATACTGTCTGTTGTCTCCCTTCACCCAGGATTCTCTTGTTCACCCCCTGGGGGGTGTTATACAGAAATCATTTCTATCCGTTTCTTCTTTCTCCCTTTTCCTCCCACCTCCCCCCCCCCACACCCTCATGGTATTGCTTCACCCATTATTGTTCCTGAGGGGTTTATCTGTCCTGGATTCAGCATGTTGAGAGCTCTTATCTGTACCAATGTGCATGCTCCAGTATAGCCGAATTTGTAAGGTAGAACTGGGGTCATGATAGTGGGGTGCAGGAAGCATTAAAGAACTAGAAGAATATTTGTGTTTTGTCAGTGCTATAGTGCACCCTAGTGGGCTGTCCCTTCTTTATGACCCTTCTGTGAGGGGATGTCCAATTGTCTACAGATAGGCTTTGAGTCTCCACTCAGATCCCCCTCATTCGCATCAATGTGATTATTTTTTAGGTTTTCTGATGGCTGATAGCTAATCGCATTGACAACTCATGATCACACAGGCTGATGTGCTTCTGTGTGGGCTTTGTTGCTTCCCTGCTAGATGGCTTCTTGTTTAACTTCAAGCCTTTAAGACCCCCAGATGCTGTGTCTTCTAATAGCTTGGCACCATCACTACATTTGCTTATGCACCCATTTTGTCTTCAGGAAGG